>NC_139146.1:36207994-36856294 GCF_964270905.1 Leucopleurus acutus
CTTGGGTGTTCTGTAATCTTGGTCTGTGGGGCTTTACTGGTGTGAGTCCTGTGTGTCTCAGCTTCAGCCATAACAGTATTATAGGCTCAACGATATCAGGGGCATTACTGGCCCAGGAATTTCTGGAATATCACTGGCCTGTGGGTGTTAGGAATATTAGGAGAATAATAACCAGAGTTTCACTGGCTCAGAAAACTGTTTCCTGTTTATTTACTCACTGGAGATTTATGGGCCATTTGGATGGTATGAGTTCAACCCCACATTCCCATGAGATACAGGCCTGTGGTCACATGTTCTCAAGGGAGATATTTTTTCCTCACCTAGAGCTCTGGCTGAGAAAGACAAGCATTCCTGTGATCTTCTGTGCTAAAGGTAGAATTTCTCCATCTGATCTATTCTTTTGCTGAGGGACCATTCCTTCAAGGGTCCTAGCTTATGTGGTGGTCTCCATTCCAGGGTCATGACTGTCTCTGCATAAGAGTTAAATCCCATTCCCCTAATTTACAGAGAACAGCACAGCCTTCCCAGGGCAGCATCTATCAGGTAGATTTCCGGGCTTGTGAGTTCAACCCTTCATGCAGAAGATGCCTTAAGTGCTTTACCCAGCAGGAAATTATCCCATCTGCCATACTGGGGGAGACCAAAGTCTTCCTTGGTCTTCTTCACAACTTCACAACCTCACACCTTGCATGGAGCCCAGATCAAGCTTGGACTCAAGAAATATTTGTCGAATGGACAGACTGGATGACTGGACACCTAAGAGCCCAGGCCTTGGCCCAGTTCAGAGCCTTGGCCACCACGTGGAACCACATCTCCATCCGCTCAGGAATCTGGTCCTAAGCACAGGAGACCGTACCTGGAAGGAGGACAGCAGGAACTTAATTGGAGGGTATGATATTCTTCCTGAAGTCAGTTAACAAACGTTTCTTGTTCAGCCTGATGCTCTCCATGCCCCCAGCACAGCAGTAACTCAGGTAGCCATTGCCTTACAGGACAGTGAATGCGTGTCCCGCTGGGCACTCAGAGGTCAGAGTGCACGTGATCACCTGGGGGTCTTGTCAACAAGCAGTCAAGGCCATAGGTATGGGTCTGATTCTGTGTTTCCAGCAAGTTCCAGTGATCACACATTGATCCTGTGGAAACATGAGAGCAAAACTCCAGTCAATTCTGGCGATGCGGAGAAGACGTGAGCTCAGGCCTCAGGATTAAACAAACGGGTCGTATCCGAATCCCGTGGGGCTCTTTCCCCCCATTCCAGATTGTTTCTCACCTCCGTGAGCCTTGGCTCCCTCTTCTGCAAAACGCTTTCCTTATAGAGCTGCTGGGTGGAAAAAAATAACAACCTTTAATAACAGCAGTCATGAGTCTAGAGCTTCTCTGTGCCAAGCACTGCTTTCAGCATTCATGTGTATTAACTCAGGCATCACAGCAATCGTATACGCACACAATTACTAACCCTGTGTTACAGCTGGGAAAATGAGGCACAGCACTGTCACCCAGGGGCACAGCTCTGGTCATCCAGCCAGAAAGTGGGGAGCTAGATCTGAACCTAGGTGGTCTAGGTCCAAATGCAGGCTATTAAGCCCACACTGTGCTGCCTCCCAGGCTATGAGAAGATGCTTGGCATGGTCTTTGATCCATAAACATGGTTATACAACAGTGGCCATTAGCATTATTATTATAAATGTATTATTGTTATTACTACCACTATTATTGTTATTATTTACAAGTAAATCCTGTTCCCAGGCCCTAGGATCTCATGGCCCGGGACCCCCAGATCCACATATGGAAGGAATGCTTGCTTCTCCCAGCCTGGCTGCAGAAGTGACATATGAGATGAGGATGAGTTTAGAATTGGGGAGGTTGGGTGGCTGAGATGTGGCAGGTGATTTGAAGCTAAGGCATGGGCAAGGCATGTGCCAGTGATCGGTGTGGCTGGGATGAGCATTCACAGAGCAGCAGCAGGACACAGAGCAAAGGCTGATTGGACCAGATCTCAGAGGACACTGGAGGCCAGACAAGGAAGAGAGGAATTCTCCTGTAGGAAATGAAGAGCTGAGAAAGTTCTTGTGTAGGGGAGCGGCAAATGATTTTTTTGTTTTTAAGTTCAATTCTGTGTTGAGTTTTCCCATAAAAGGAAACTTGCTGAAAATTTTGAATTGATGATATTTGGACAGAAAGATAATAAAGACAGTGGTGGAGTGGAAAGGATCAATACGTTTGAATGATGCCTGATTTTTAAGAATAACAGCTGACACTTCCTGTGCGCTCACTAGGCGCCAGGCACTCATTACTATTTAGTCTTTTAATCTTCACAGCCACCCTGTGGAGTCCTGCGCTTTATTTAATTAAAAAAAATTGGGGGGGCTTCCCTGGTGGTGCAGTGGTTGAGAGTCCGCCTGCCGATGCAGGGGACGCGGGTTCGTGCCCCGGTCCGGGAGGATCCCACATGCCGCGGAGCGGCTGGGCCCGTGAGCCATGGCCGCTGAGCCTGCGCGTCCGGAGCCTGTGCTCCGCGACGGGAGAGGCCACAACAGTGAGAGGCCCGCATACCGCAAAAAAAAAAAAAAAAGATTTTAATTGAAGTATAGTTGATTTACAATGTTGTGTTAATTACTGCTATACAGCAAACTGATTCAGTTGAACATATATATACATTTTTTTAAATATTCTTTTCCACTATGGTTTATCATAGGACATTTAATATAGTTCTCTGTGCTATACAGTAGGCCTTGTTGTTTATCCATTCCATATATAAAAGTTTACATGTGCTAACCCAAACCTCCCACTCCATCCCTGTCTTAACTGCCTCCCCCTTAGCAACCACCAGTCTGTTCTCTACGTCCCTGAGTCTGTTTCTGCTTCATAGATAGGTTCTTTTGTGTCATATTTTAGATTCCACATATAAGTGATATCATATGGTATTTGTCTTTCTGACTCACTTCACTTAGTATGATAATCTTTAGATCCATCCATGTTGCTGCAAGTGGCATTATGTCATGCTTTTCTTATGGTTGAGTAGTATTCCATTGTATACATGTACCACATCTTCTTTATCCATTCTGCTGTTGATGGACATTTAGGTTGTTTCCATGTCTTGGCTGTTGCAAAGAGTGCTGCTATGAACATAGGGGGTGCATGTATCTTTTGAATTATAGTTTTGTCTGGATATATGCCCAGGAGTGGGATTGCTGGATCATATGGTAATTCTGTTTTTAGTTTTCTGAGGAACTTCCATACTGTTCTCCGTAGTGGCTGCACCAACTTACATTCCCATCAACAGTGTAGAAGGGTGCCCTTTTCTCCACACCCTCTCCAGCATTTGTCATGTGTAGACTTTTGTTTGATTATCCCTTCTTACAGATGAGGAAACTGAGGCATGGAGTGGTTAAGTGGTGGCTCAGGTGGTGAGAGGCTGGTCCTGGAGTCCGCTTTCAACCCGTATACCACCTGACCTCTCCAGTTTTTTTGTTTTTGTTTTTGTTTTTTTGCGGTACACGGGCCTCTCACTGTTGTGGCCTCTCCCGCTGCGGAGCACAGGTTCCAGACGCTCAGGCTCAGCGACCATGGCTCACGGGCACAGCCGCTCCGCGGCATGTGGGATCTTCCCGGACCGGGGCACGAACCCGTGTCCCCTGCATCCACAGTCAGACTCCCAACCACTGCGCCACCAGGGAAGCCCCCTCTCCAGTTTTAAAAGAAAGAGGGGGAGGCAGGCCTGTTCCCTGTCCTCCTCTGCTCCCCCTTTGTCTCCCCTCTCCTTCTCCTCTGACCTGCTCCTCCCACCCCTCCCCACTGCAGCCACATCGCCAGGATCCAGTGCTTTGGCTTTTCTCTGTCCTGAAGGGGGCTGACCTCCATGCCTCCCAGGGCTGCCTGAGCACCAGCCTGAAGAATGGGTCCTCCGTGTGGGCCCAGGCCGGAGAGGACCTTGCTGCTGCCCCGGCCTGTTTCCCACAAGCGACTAAGCACTGCAGGGAGAAGCCACCATAGGATGGGACAAAAACAGCCCGTGCCTCAGACAGCCCTCTACCCCCTTCTTTCCTGCAGCAGACATTTGGCAAGTCTGGGCTGGCCGAGTGCTGGTGTTGGGGACACGGCGTTGAGCGAGGCAGCGCCAGCCCTCGGGGACTCTGGTCACATGAGCAAGTAATTGGAGTGTAGCCTGATGTGATGGATGCTCGACGGGAGAGCAGAGGTCAGGGAGGTCCCCGCCCGCGACAGATGGAGGATATGGGGGTGGGAATGGGAGGAGGCAGGCAGGGACTGCCATTCAAAGAGGCTGGAGAAGTAGAAAAAGCCCCAGTCACAAAGTTCTGGGAATGGTAGCCTCGGGAATTTGGATCTCCTCCCAGAATCAGTAGGGAGCCATCCGGAGTTTTTCAGTGGGGCAGTCACTGCATATATTTGTATTCTGCGAAGTGAATTTTAAAGAACACTTTTAAAAAGCGTTTTCATGTGCCTCACTGCATCAGATCCTTCCTCCGCCCTCTGTGAGAGAGGAGGGCAGGTCCGACAATCTCCATTTTACAGATGGGAAAACTGAGCAGCAGAAGGACTAATGGTCTCAAGAACGTGCTGGGTTGCTTACAGTCTGTGCAGCAAACCCGAGCTCTTCTCACCCCAGTGTTCCTCCAGATCCCTGGTTTGTGGGGTAGCTCTTCTAAAAGGAAACTTATCTACAAAAGCTGTAGGGCAGAGATGGTAACATTTCACAGTAATGATAATGATGTGTGTGCCATTTATTGAGTGGCCAGGAGGAGCTGGGCTGCGTGTCATCATTAATGCATCATCTATACCGATCTATGAACTAGTGATATTCTCATCTTGCAGCAAAGGAAACTGAGGTTCCAAAGAGTGACTCTCTATCGGGTGGCAGATCTGGGAGTTAAGCGCCGCTCTTGGATGGCTGGATTCTCTAAAGGAGCCCAGTTTCACTGCTCATGCGGGGGCTCCATAAATGGACCAAGGACGGAAGGTGCTACAGTGAAAATGATACCCTCTCTGCTCTACGGGGCGTTCAGTCAAGTCCTGTGGGCGTGGTCCACGTGCCTGTGTAGACAGGTGGCCACTGGGCTAATTCCTGTTACTAAGTTACACCTGCCGTCCTGACCGGGAGGATGGGCCGAAATCCAAATATTGTGCAGAAATGAGGCCCCATAAAGCGGCAGGTGTTAGAAAGAGCTGAGTGTTTGGGAGTCATGTGGCAACTCTCTCTAAATTCACGGAGTGAACATACAGTCACATGGCTTCTGATCTAGCTTTCTGTATGGCTTTGCACAATTGGACTTCCCAGCCTCAGTCTCCTTTCCTCTAGGCGCTCTGTAAATTTTCTTGAATAAATGAATAGAGGGAGGAAATGACATCGAAGACAAGGACAACACAGGGTGGTGAATTCTGTGTTAACGCCCAAAGGAAGAGGCCTGGTCCGGCCAGGGGATGAGTGGGTGGATGGGGGGAGCAGGCATGCCTAATCGGAGAAGGCTTCCTGGAGGAGGTGGATACGAGGAATCCTCCTGCTGAGAAAGTGGAGCAGGGTCATCTTAGGAGCAGGGGAGGCCTTCTGTGTTAGGATGGAGAGAATAAGGGCAAAGCCAGAGCATGGTGTTTGGAGAGTGGACTCAGGGTCAAAATGGGCAGGTTTTTAGTTCTGCTTGGCCTCTTAAGAGCTGCAGGGTAAGTAGCTCTTTGTTCCTAAGTCTTTTTTCTCCTCCATGAAGTAAGAATCCTGGTCAATTATTCTATCTCTCCATTGGGAGATTAACAGTGGAAAATCTTCACCAACGTGAGGGTGTGTTCCTCTACGCAGGAGACCAAATATGCCTCCTCCTGGAAACCCTCTTACAGCCGCTTCTGTTTTTCTCCTTCCTTTGCCCTGGCTACAAACCCCCGAGGTCATGGGAACACACCAGCCAAGTGCCTGGATGGTGAGGCCCTGGGGGTTCATTGTGGGGTGTTACCAGCTCAGTCCCACACTCTGGGAATGTCTTTTCAGCTGGGCCTGACAGAGACGGATTCCAGTGACCTGTGAAATCCCGGGCACCGCGCTTTCATCCTAGTCTCCTTGGAACAGACCCAGGAGAACAGATCTCACTTCAATGCAATGCCGATGCCAGTCGGGCTGCACTGTTTGCTCACTAAGCACGAGGCATTGATGCCATCCTGCCCGGGGCAGTCCCCCATCCCCCTTTCCTTCCTTTGTCCCCTCCCCACCTCTCTCCTCCCACCTATGCGTTTCAACGTTTTTTGGAGCATCTCCCAGGCCTGGACCCAGCACCATGAATGGCAGGTTTGAATCTAAACGTGGTCCCTGCCTTTAGGGGACTCACGTGCTCCCAGGGGAGATGGAAACTGGAGCTGATTGCACCCCTATTGGAAGGGTGACCCAGGCTCTGGAGGAGCGATCTGACCTCCTCAGGTGGTCTGGGCTTGGGGGGCTCCGTGCACCCCATTACAAAGCTGCCACACCTGTCCACACAGTGTGACACTGGGGACGGACCACTCAGATACGTACGCGCTGATTAAAATGATTAAAATTGTCTATTATTTCACAGTTTATGAAACCTCAATGTTTTGCCTCTCGGGTAGCCCTAGGAGGTGGTCAACTGAAAAAAAAAAATGCTCAGAGGAATTTGAAGATGGTTTGAGCTAACACTTGAAGCCAGAGTCCGTCTGAGATGATAGAAAGGAGAGCTCGGGATGGGACCGGGGTGTCAAGGGTTGGCCCCGTAGAGCTTTTGAGACCCTTGGCACATAGTAAACACCCAATAATGTTGGCTCTTATCACTAGTTGATATTTTCAAAGAAATGGAAGGCGCACAGAGACCATCCAGTCTAAGGTCCTCACTGAAGGGGGATGAATCTTGGGCCAGGGAGAGGCAGCGCCTTGACCAAGGACCCAAAGCAAGTCAGTGCTAGAGTGTCACAGCATTCAGAGCCCAGGTTCCCAGATTTTCAGTCCTGCACCCATCCCCCAATACAGGCAGCCTCTGCCTGGACCTAACGATATCCATACAACACCTGGTTGTCATCATGCCTGGAGGTGTCATCTGAGTCTATGAACACAGGAGCAGATGTTAAAGGTCATACACATTCATGAGGCTATAAACCTCTCCTGTGAAAACCACAGTAAACAGCGCTCAGTAAACTTCAGTGGCTGTGGGATGTCTGATATTTGAAGCTGCTTGTTGTCACAACTGCCCTTAAGGATCTAGTGTCTTCGGCACTTCATCACACTTTATTAGATGATAGCAGAATTAGGTAGTTGGATCAGGCACTTGAACTTTTAACTGTCTCCCAATTTTACAGTGGTCTCTCCTGATGGAGGCTCTGGGTTTGGCTCAAACAGAGCTCCGGGCAGCTTCTGGCTTTTTGCTGCCACTGTATTTATTCAAGACGTGCTTAAGGGACAGAGGATTCATTTCCCTGAGTTTCTCCCTTTTATTTTTTCTGTTTAGAAGAAGTAACTTGTAAATTTCCCATCTCCTTTCCTTCCATTCTTTGGCTTTCAATGCAAGTCACTGTTATTAAAATACAATTCCCATCAGAGTCAGTTCTCTTGGACTTCTCAAAAGTATGTATTTCATATTGGCATTCATGTCAAGAAAATGCAGTTATTCCTAAAGGAGAATGCACTTGCTTTGGCAAAACAAAATGTAAATTCTAGCTACCTTGGTGTTGGGTTTGGGATAAAGGAATATTTACCCAACTTCCAATCTTTAATATAAGGCAGATATTGGCTTGAAAAAAATGTCTGCTGGCAGATGAGCCAGCAGCCTGAAAATTATTCACACCCTTTGACTGGGTAAACCCCTTTTAGGGCATTCTCTACTTGGTTGATCATTGACACACAGATATAATATGCACAATTTATCACAGAATGATTTATAACAGCCGGTCTGTAGAAACAACCTCAACGTCCAACGGCAGGAAATGGTTAAGTAAATGGCAGTATATCCCATCAATGAAATATTGGCCATTTAGCCTTCCTGCAACACATAGCGATACTTATTAAGTGCCTACTGTGTACCAAGGACAGGGTTAGGAGGTGGGTATACAAAGATAAAACGGCAGATTTACAGCTGTTTACAACAGCTGCTACAAACATTATGCTTTGAGGAAATCTTATAATGCTAAGTCAGAATGCTTGTGAAATTTTATAATCTTGATTCTGTTGAAAACACACACAAATGTATTTTCTGGGAAGCTGACTAATTTTTTGTGTTTATTTCCCCAAATACATTTGTTTTTTATCTATTTTCCCCAAAAGCACTAAGATGCACATAAAAATTATAGAGTAGGGAAAAAGAAATTTTTAAAAAGCATTTTGACATATTAATTTGGAGGTGTCACTCTTATGAATTGTATGTCAGAAGTCACTGCCCCTTTGGAAATGACAGGAGGTGTCCTCCATGGTAAGAACAGCTCATAGCCCCTGGGAGATGTTTTATCACTGGGAGGTGCGGGGTGTTTGTGCCTCCAGTTAATGCTATGCCCACCCCTCTTCCTCCAGAAGCTCATGGAGAATCTCGCCTTCTCCATTTTTGTCCTGTCCCCGTGGACCTGCCGGCTGCTTCCCTACAGCTCCCAGTGAGAACAAACAAAGGTACTTTATCATAGGCTCCCTGCACTCCCTGGTGACTGAGAACTGCTGCTGTCTCAGGTAGCTGTCCGTGTGTGTGTGTGTGTGCGCGCACGCACGTGTGTGTGTGTGTGTGTGTGTATGTGTGTGTGTGTCTATGAAAGGGAGAGAGAGCCAGCCCACCTGCCAAAGAGCTTTGTTTATTGTTTACTGCTTTTGTCTTTGACCTTGTAAGATTAAATACTCTACAGTTCTTATTCCTTCACTCAATGAATATGAAATGAATTAAGACACATTGTTCAGGGAAATTTTGTGAAAGATTTTTATTTCTACTTTTGACTTAATAAGCTCTATCTCAATGAAATTATCAGGTGTATTATGAACATTTAATGTTTATAGAAGACTATAAACTTTATGTTCCTTAATATTGCAAGTTCTGTGTATTAATTTCGTTCCATATTTGCAGACCTCTCCACCTAGCTGGAACTGGGTCACAGAGATGACAGTCAGGTCTCTGGTCCTGGCAGAGCTCAGGGTCCATTCAGGGACACACGGCTGAAATCAAACAATAGTGACGCTGTGTGATCAGTGCTGAGAGCCAGAGGTGGTGCCTGACCCTGGATCGGCAGTATAGTTGAGGAAGGCTTCCTGGAGGAGGCCACGTCTAAGCTGAAACACGAAGATCGGAAAAGTTACCAGGCAGAGGGCAGGCGTAGAAAGCAGGAAAGTTCTAGGCAAAGGAAACAAAATGGACAAGGGCCAGAAGCTAGAACAACGGCGAGGCGTTGAGTGTGGCTGCCGGGGGGCGTGGTCAGTGATGGGCTGGAGAAGGCGACAGGGTCTGGAGGGACTCCCGGCCCTTGAGGCACGGGAGGCCCAGTGGTGACCCTAGACACGTACAGCCAACTCATCTGTTGCCACGAGACCTGCTTTTGAGGCCCTGTTACCAAGTCACCTCTGAATGACCTGTCCTTTGGCTCCAAGGCACAGCTGGCTGCAGGAGAGGCTGCACACCAGTCCTCTCCCCACCCCTGACCCTCCTGGGTGGCTTCACAGCGCTCATGGCCATTGACCATGTGCATCGGCTCCTGGGCTGCCTTCCCCTCCACAGCTGAGATCTGAGAGGGCGGCACCGCCATGCATTTCACCTGAAATGTGGGCACAGGGAGAGCGCCCGTAAAATACTTACTGAATGAATGAGTGGGTAAATGAGTGAATGGGCGATGGAGGCACCGTGGTTCTTCTTAAGGCCCGTGAGCAGGCATCCTGGCAGGGTGGGAAACAGGGAATGAATGGTCATGGGGTGTGGGTGTGTGACATTTTCTACTTATAAATTAGTTTATTTCTTTTTTTAAATTTCTTTATTTTCTTTATTTTTTTGGCTGTGTCGGGTCTTAGTGGAGGCCTGAGGGATCTTTCGTTGTGGCGTGGGCTCTTTGTTGTGGCTCGCCGGCTTCTCTCTAGTTGTGACATGCAGGTTTTCTCTCTCTAGTTGTGGTGCGCGGGCTCCAGGGCACGTGGGCTCTGTAGTTAGTGGCACGCAGGCTCTCTCACTGAGGTGCGTGAGCTTAGTAGTTGTGGCTTGCGGGCTTAGTTGCCCTGAGGCATGTGGGATCTTAGTTCCCCACCCAGGGATCGAACCCGCCTCCCCTGCATTGGAAGTTGGATTCTTTACCGCTGGACCACCCGGGAAGTCCCTAAACTGGTTTATTTCCATCAGCATATTTAGCTCTTCCTCTGGATCAGACATGTGGTCTCCAGGTCAAAGGGTACAGGTGCTCTGCTGGGTCATCCTTTTTTTTTTTTTTAATGGAGGTAAATAATGTAAAATTCATCTTTCTAATCATTTTAACGTTTACAATTCAGTGGCTTTTAGTGCATTCCCAATATCGAACAGCCAACACCACTCTCTGATTTCAGAACATTTTCATCATCCAAGAAACAAACTCCATACCCAGTAAGCAGACAATCCCCATTCCCTCCCCTCCCAGCTCCCGGTAACCACTCATCTTACTGTCTCTATGGATTTGCCGCTTCCGGGCAATTCATGTAAATGGAATCGTAGCGTATTTGGCCTTTCGTGTCCGGCTTCTTTCACTCAGCATGTGGTTTCAAGGTTCATCCACGTTGTAGCATCAGCACTTCCTTCCTCTTTACGGCTGGATAATAATCCACTGTGTGGCTATGCCACCCTTTGCTTATCCAGTCATCAGTTGATGGGCATTTGGGAGGTTCCCATTTTTTGACTCTTATGAATATTTAAGTTACCAAATTAATACAGGTTCCTTATAAAAGTGTAAACCTGACAGAAATACATACATACGGTAAAGGGAAAGTTTCCTTGAGGCCCACGTCACCACAACCACACCATCACCTTACCATCTTCCCTGTCTCCTCTTCAAGTTCTTCTCTGTATTGCTGAGAACTTTCCCTGGGCTGCCGCTCTTCCCAGCTCCCTCAGGCCCCAGCTTCCTTTGCCTCACTAGCTCCAGCTCACTTTCAACTCTTATTAGGTATTGCCACCTCTGGAAGTCATCCCTGGTTCCCGAGGAGGAGTCCGGAGTTGGCCTCAGTTTCCCCCGCGCCGTCCTCATCCTAAACCCAGGTGGAGTGTCTGTCTCTCTTCAGCCTCCCCGACAAGACCACGGCTTTCCAGGGCCGAGACCACACCTCCTTGTCTCTGAGAATGCAGAGCCCGTGCTCAGAAAGTGCTCTGCTGGATCTAAATGTTTAAGGGATATGCAGGTCGGAGGCAGGTTGCCATAGAAACCCAATTTGGGGATGCCTAGGAGAGGGACCCATCTCTGATGCAGCCACCCGTCTGTCAATGTTTCCAGTGACAGACTGGTTGCCTACGGGGTCGCTCGGCCCTTCCAGAACCTCCGTGGTTACAGCCCACCCCACGGGATGACCATTGGCCTGCCTGGCCCTGTAGCTTTGGGTCAAGTTTGTTTATATTCTAGCTCTCAGGCTGCAGAAGAAATGGTGACCACTTCCTACACAATCCCCTGTGCTCCCCAGACCCTCTCTGCCTGGAATAGTTCTCCACAAAGAATATGGGACCCTGAGTCTTGGAGGTCACCAACACCCCTCCCCAATGTACTTCATTTTCTTGCAGTTCCAAAGGAAGGGGGCTCCCTCTCTGCCACTTCTGCCCCTGCCCTGTGCCTCCTCTTAGAATGCCCGCCATCAGCTGTTCCTGTCAAGCACCCCCAAACCCCTGGTTTTTTGCCTCAGGCTAAGCACAGACCAAACTGACAAGTCCCTGCTTTCCTCCGCGTGTCCTCTCTGCCGCTGCCCAGTCTGTGTTTGCAGCTCCTGCCGCTTCCTGGCCCGCCCGGCCCTCCACTCACTCTGCCCGGCTGCTGCCCACCCCACGCCGCTCCCTGCCCCACTCCTCAGACACCACTGCCGCCAGGTCTCCACCTGGGCAGCTCCGAGGCCACCTGCTGGTCTTTGTGTACTTGATCTCTCAGCCCACTCTGCGCAGAATTCTCTCCCTGGGCCCGGGCGCCGCCCTCTCCCGCTCTCCTTCCTGCCTGTGGAATTCCCAGCCTCTTCCTGCCCGCTCATGCTCTCTTCCCCAGGCTTTGCTCCTTGGCCTGGCGTCTGGCTCCAGCCCAGACCTCCCTCCGGACCTTACAACCTTCCTGTTCCTTCAACAGCCTCCTTCCTAATCCTGCTCAGATGACCCACAGCAACTGAAACTAAAGTGGGTCTAAGGAGGGGGGGGGGGGCGCGTGTTATCCTCATCGGTAACGCTGCCCCTCTGACGCTGTTTAAACTGTGGCAAGCGGACACCCCCGTCCCTGCCTCCCACCTCACGTTTACACAGAACCTCTGGTTCCGGATTGCTGGCTGACGCAGCCTCTGCCTTTCCTCCCTGAGGGAGGAGACCCGGCCAGTCAGATGGGCTGTGGTTTGGGGGCCAGGGCCTGCCCTCGTGCTGGTGGGCGCCCCTTTTGGCCCTGCGGTGGCCCTGGGTCCTGTGACCCTCGGAGGCAGTTTCCTCCTCTATCCCAAAGGGGTGACAATTAATCTCCACCGTTGGGCTGCCGAGGAGCTGTGCAGCCCCTGGCTCGTCATCATAGCCCCCCTGAAACTCCAGACCCTACCACACCCACGAGCACCCACCGGTGTGCCCCCAGCCTCTGCAGCGCAGTTTCTCCGCCTTGGGCTTCTCATCCAGAAGCTCCTTCTTTCCATTTATACTTAGCTGGAAAGTCATGGCCTCCTGGAACTTTCTTCTTAACCCTGCCGCATGCCAAGCTGGCCACTCCAGCCTCTGCCTCCACGGCCATGCACACTCCATCCTCTCACCCCAGCTGTCCCCAGGGTCCCCACCAAAGACCACCAAGAACTCCCCGGCCGCTGACCAAGTTGGGTCTGTTGCTTGGTGAGATGAAAGGACACACACCACTGGGAATGTGGGGCATCCAGTTAGAACATGCTAGAGAGGCCTGATTGCAAGATGTGGGCTTCTAGGACGTGGATTGGGGCAGGTTTCAGGGAGGAAGGGCTTTGTTCTGCATTGGATGCTGTCAGGAAGCAGGGCTCATCCTGCAACTGGGCGTCGCGTTACATCTCATCTCAAAGCAGGGAAGCCTCGATTGAGCAAAGGCACAGATGCACTGGTGGAGCAACAGCCCTCACTCATATTAGCCAGTGTGCAGGCAGAATAATGTTCCCCAAACACGTCCCAGCACCTGTGAACATATTATGGTCCACGGCAAGGGGAACGAACGTGGCAAATCAGCTGACCTTCGGATACAGAGGCCACCCTGGGTTATCCAGGCGGGCCCAGTGTCATCTCGAGGTCCTTAAATGTAGACAAGGAAGGCAGAAGAATACACGTGTCAGAGTGAGACAGAATGAGAAGGACTCAACCCACCATGGCTGGCTTTGAAGATGGAGGAAGGGGCCACAAGCCAAGGAATGTGGCAGCTTTTAGGAGCTGGAAAAGGCAAGAGAATGGGTTCTCCCCTGGAGCCTCCAGGATGGAACAGATCCCTGCAGACACCTTAATTTTAGCCACTGAGGCCCATTTCAGGCTTCTGACCTTCAGAACAGTAGGAGAACACAGTAGTGTTGTGTCAAGGCACTATGTTTGCGGTAATTTGTTGGAGCAGCCGTAGGAAATAAAAGCAGCCAGCATAGGGGGTGTTGGGTCATTTCTGTGCTTTGCACCTACCCTGTTTAGCCTGTTCTTAAGGAGGGTAGCAGAATGTTCTTGTTTTGGGTCTCACTTCCTCTCAGGCCCAGAGAGGTCTGGTCTGATATTGATGTTCTGCAAGGTGGAATTCACCTCCACCAAGGCGGAGGACACCTGGGCTGTGAGTGTTGCCAGCTGCCGGCACCAGCCACTGACAGCCCCTGGCCAGCTCCAGCTCCCAGGGATGCCCTTCTCTTCCTCACTGCCTTGTAAATATTTATACGCCTGTTTACTTGCTTTGGTGCTCCCCTTTCTGTGGAGAGACCGACTCCACCCCCCGCCCGCCCCAGCACAGAACTGTTATATCCTGGATGTTTAGCTTTTTGCCTCTTTTACCTGGACATCTCTGGCAACAGGGAGCTCAGTATTGCCCCAGGCTGCCTAGTCCATCTTGAATTCTTAGAAAAATCTTCATTCTTCAGAGCTGAAGTCATCCTTTTTAGGGTCCATGAGAATAAGCATTTTAAAACAAAATTCAAATACTATCAAGTCTAAAGGTACATTTCATTTATGCTTCTTGGGAGGAAGTCTCCCGATGTCCGGTTCATTTCTGTTTTCCATACATTGTCGCCGTGCTGCATACTGAGCCCTAAACTGGTAGCACAAAGCATTTAACCTGGAGCTACTCAATGCCTGTGAAGCATCAGGTAATGGCCCCCATCACCTTCCCTGAAATACACAATCCGCAGTGCATCTGGCCCGGTGAAAGAAGCACCACGGATAACAATAGCAGCTACCCTATGGGATTGTCAGGAGTATTAAATTAGTGTTGAGTATTAAGTTAATACTCAATGAGTATTAAATTGACTATTAATTTAATAAAACACATGACGTGCCAGGTTCAGTGCTTGGCCCAGAGTTAGCACTCAGCAAACACCCACCACCACCACCATCATCATCATCATCATCCTCGTCATGTTTGTTGTCATTATTTCTAGACTTGGAATCAGACAGAACCAGGTTTGAATCCCAACTCGCTTGCTGTGCACCCTTAGGGACAATGCTTGACTTCTCTGAATATCAGTTTCTCATGTGCAAAATAGGAATTATAATTGCCTGGTATTGTTGCTGAGATAATTAAATAAGCTACATGTGTAAAAGAAAACATAATAACAGCATGTGGAAGGCAAGCAGCGCATGAGGACACAGGTAAAACATCGCTTCCCTTCTCTCCCGTGACACGGAAAATCACGAACACCCTCGGTAAAGTTGATTATTGTCCAGCCCTTCAGAGTTGCATGAGATCCCAGGGAGAATAATGTGTGGAGAGTGGTTTGGAAATGCTAAAGTGCTATAAACATGTTGATAATGATTAGGACTGATTAAAATTTAGGGCAGCCAGGAGAGAGGCATGGTGTGAGATGAAACTCTATCCTCCTGTCTTCAGGGGGTCATTTAGAGACTCAGTGAAAAAACATAACCAATTAAGAGCTTGTGAGGGGCGTGTTACTTGGAGCGTGGAGACTGATGGCCACCAAACTCCCTGGGTCCCTCCACACCTTCAGCTCCTGTGTATCCATCCCTCCCTCCATTCAATAAACACATGATAGATCCACCCTGTGCCCGGAACTGCCGTGGGTACTGGCGCTGGCAGACAGCCCTGCTCCTGCCCTCAAGTGCCAACAGTCCACGCGTGAGCCAGGAAAGTGATGTGTAAGTCAGAACTCTCCCCCTGTGACCTCTTCTATGGAGTTACCCGTCATGTGCAGTGCCAGTCCTTTTGTGGGTTCATTCCCCTCAGCCCGGCCCCCAGACTATAAGTTCCTTGAGGCCAAGGACTCTTGTCTTGTCCCCTGCGTTTCCCCAACACCCAGCACAGGACCAGGCACCTGGAAGATGTGGATGGATGAGTGTTGAGTTGAACTAACTTAATAAAAGCCAGTCTCTAGGTACTCAGGGACCAGACGTGCATTACTCCGACCCACAAGGTTATTCATTTGTCTTCCGACAGTGCTCATGTCTGAGCTGGGCAGTCACCCTGAGATCTTTCTATTTGCATTTTCTCTGGGTTCCTGTCACTTCCCCCCTTTGCAGAAACCAGTGCGCTGGGGATCAAGCGCTGGGCTATCGCTGCTCCAGTTACCGGTTCCTACAGGGACGTCCAAGTGGGATCAGAGAGCTGCTCAGTGGCCTTTTGTGTCTGATGGAGGAGCTGAGCTCTTCTCCGCCTTCCACCACCAGCACCCTCAGACCAGCTCCCCCGTCCCCATTTTCTCACCTCTCTGTACCAGCTAACAGACTGCTCTTTCTTTCAAAGAGCAGCACTTTTTATATCACTCCCGTGTGCAAAAATAGTTCTTGAATCTATCTCACTGTTATCTGCAGGGAAAAGTCCAAATTCCTAAACTCGGCATTGGTAGCCTTTGCCACCCTCCCCAGTTCTCCCTCCTGCTCCTCTATCTCCAGCCCCACCTGCCAACACACCCAACCCTATGGCTCCTCGAGAGACACATGCTGCCTTTCCCCACCCCATGTCCTTCTCACAGCTTACGCCACACCTAAACCTCCCGCCCTTGGACGCTGCCTCAAAAGCAACTTCTTCCTCGAAGGCTTCGGCAGTTTCCATCAGCTGGAAGCAACCTCTAACCCACATTCCACTTGATCTGCACCGTCTTACAGCATTCATCCCTTTCCGTGTGTGCACATGAAGACACGTACCTTCATATACATTACACAGACACACACGTATGTATATTTCCCAGATGGCATGTATCCCAGGGCTCAGGCTCCTGTGTCCATGGGAGTCATATTTTATTTCCCCAGCTCACTGCTCAACTGGGATGAGCCCTTGGCTTCTCTCTGAGCCCCCAAAGAATGCCCTTACCCAGGCAGTACTGAGCAATGCAGAACTGCCTGAAGAGTAAGTACAGGAGACTACTTACCTCCATCACCTACTCTACAGCAAGCAATCTCACAGCCCCACCGGGACATTTCTCTTCTCCTGGGATCCTCCCAAGATGGAAGAGACCAGAAATGGATGGACGGGGTCCTTTTGACCCCCACCCCAGCAGCTAGCCCAGGGCTAGAGGTATCAGCCAAATCAGCAGGCCACATCCCACAGTTACCCTGACTTGTGGTCCAAGGGTCACAAACCGAGACTTCCTAGTGGTTCAGCCTCTCTGCCCAAAGGGACCAATTTTTACTCACCTGCAGAACTAACATCACATCTTTCTTGCTGAACAGAACAAAGTTGTTTACTTTTGCTCTACTATCATAGTACTTGCAATTAAAACTCAAATTCACTATTTATTCTCCTGCCCTCATCACACAAGCTGAAACAATGGTCACAACTGTTATAGACTGAGTGTTTGTACCCCTGCAAATTCATATGTTGAAGCCCTAACCCCCAATGTGATAGTATTAGGAGGCGGAGCCTTTGGGAGGTGTTTAGGTCATGAGGGTGGGACCCTCACGAACAGGATTAGCGCCCTGATTAAAGAAGCCTCAGAGAGCTCCCTCACCTCTTCTGCCCTGTGAGGACACAGAGAGAAGTTGGAAGTCTGCAAGCTGGAAGAGGGCTCTAAGCAGAACACGATCATGCTGGCATCCTGATCTTGGGCCTCCAGCCTCCAGAATTGCAAGTAGTACATTTCTGTGGTTTATAAGCCACCCAGCCTATGCTACTTTTTATAGCAGCCTGAATGGATTAAGACAGCAGCTAACACATAACTGCTTATAATGCTCCAGGCTGTTTTAGAAGCATTTTGCACACATCAACTCACTCCATCGTCACAACCAAGGCTGTGAAGTAGATATTATTATCATGCCTCTTTATAGACGTGGAAACAGAGAGGTTAACTGATCTGCCCATGATCACAGTGCAGTGAGTGCAGAGGCGGGAAGCGAACTGGTAAGGCTGGCTCCGTGGCCAAGCTTCTAACAGCTCTGTAACACATGATGATGACTAGGGCATGAGCATTCCTTCTCTACCCACCTCCATTCCAGCAGCGATTTCGTCTGTTGTGGTCCTTCTGGAGTCCCCTGAGCACCAAGCAGTGTCCCCGTCTTGCTCACAGCAGTAAACCCTGCAAAGGGGCTTCCGCTCAGCGCTGTGTTCACTGACCCTGGTTTCAGGAAAGATACAAAGGAGGCTCTTGGAGACAGAGCAGCCATCCTCACTGTCCATGCTTCTGTGGCTTGTCCCCAGGGAATGTTCCAGGGAACGTCCTGAACCCAGCCGCCTGGCAGGGGCTCAGTAGGGCTGCTGGAGGCACTGAGGCAGATAAGCCCCCGCAAGAAGGGATGTGCCCCCCACCCCTACCCCATCTGCACCTGCCTCAGTCCACAACTTATGAGGACTGAGCAGGGCAGACTTGATGTGTCATCCCCAGTTAGCCCAGCCAGACTTCCAGAACCTGCCTGAGCTGCGATATCCACCAAAACTGTACACTAGATCTGCTAACTTGAAGAGCTAGGGCTTCCTCTGAGCTGAAAATAGGCCCCAGAGTCGGCAGCAGCACCTCCAGCTCCGGAAAAGGCACGGCCAAGGGACCCGAACGAGAAAGAGGAGCCCTGAGAGCTGCCATCAGCCCCACCCTGCAGCTCACTGGCAACGTCCTCACCTGAGAAACACAGACTATTATCTGTTCCGACAGAGACCGTATTAACAAGTTCTCTTTGAAAACCACCAGGCCAGGGCTTCCCTGGTGGCACAGTGGTTAAGAATCCGCTTTCCAATGCAGGGGACACGGGTTTGAGCCCTGGTCCGGGAAGATCCCATATGCCGCGGAGCAACTAAGCCCGTGCACCACAACTACTGAGCCTGCACTCTAGAGCCTGCAAGCCAAAACTATTGAGCCTGTGCGCCAGAACTATTGAAGCCTGAGCGCCTAGAACCCGTGCTCTGCAACAAGAGAAGCCACGGCAATAAAAAGCCCGCGCACTGCAGCGAAGAGTAGACTCCGCCTGCGGCAACTAGAGAAAAGCCCAGGCACAGCGACGAAGACCCAACGCAGCCAAAAATAAAAATAAATGTAAAAATTTTAAAGAAGAAAACCACCAGGCCCCATGGGCCCTTGAGTTAGCCCTCGGCATCTCCAGGCCCCAGTCTCTCCATCTGCCTGGAGAGGAATGTGGTCTGGGTCAGGATTCCAGCCATGACTGCACATTAGAAACACCCAGAGGAGTTTTAAATGACTGTGATGCCTGCTCCTCAGGCCCAGAGACTCCCTCCACTTGGTTTGGGAGGGGTCCAGGGACTGACACTTCTGAAAGCTTCCAGCCAGTTTTGACATGAAGTCCGGGCCCAGGTGACCCCCGGGGTGGCCCACTTGGCCAGGCAGGAGCTTCTAGGGCTACTTGCAAAAGAGACTAACTAAATTCAGAAGGGCCACAGACGCGGTCAGTTTCCCTAAAATGCCTTTGAGAGGTGGCTGAGGGGAAAGTCGATTTACCAGCAAGCAGCTGAGATGTGATTTGCTCTCGTGTTCCCCTGAAGTTTCCTTCTGAGATCACGTGCTGTGTCCAGGCCAGGCCCCGCCCTGACTCCCCTCCTCTTTGCGGCACCAGTCTCTGGGGGTCTAGCACGGAGCAGGAGACAAGTTCATTACCGATGACCTTGACTGCTGGTAAAGACTTAGCTGCGCAAAGAGATTGGGTTGCTTTTTTTCTTTCCAAAGGTGGTGATGTGAGTGGTTAGGAACGTGGCTCAGGACCCAAACTGCCCAGATTTGACACTGCTTTCTAGGCGGGTCACCTGGGCAAGGCATTCAGCACCCATGACTCCCTTTGCTCATCCGTGACATGGGAGGGAGGTGAGGGCAGTGCTCCACCTTGGAGTGGCTGTGAGGATGAGCTGAGTCCAGCTCTCAACACAGCACACCCTAAATACTGCGTGATGATGACCATTATGACTATAAGATCATTTCTTTCTTTTTTTTTTTTTTTTTTGCTGTACGCGGGCCTCTCACTCTTGTGGCCTCTCCCATTGTGGAGCACAGGCTCCGGATACACAGGCTCAGCGGCCATGGCTCACGGGCCCAGCCACTCCATGGCATGTGGGATCTTCCTGGACCGGGGCACGAACCCGTTGTCCCCTGCATTGGCAGGCGGACTCTCAACCACTGCACCACCAGGGAAGCCCTAGATCATTTCTTAAAGGAGAGAGAAACACTGGTGTTCATTGTCAGTGAAGGGTGCAAAATTCTTTTTATTTTATTTTGTTTCGGCTTTTTGGTTTCTCTGAAAAGAAAGATGACTAACCATTAAAGCCCAAATGTGAATGAAGAATAGACAACTCCTTTGAAGGTCTTTTAACCCAGGATAACATGTTATCTGTCCAGGATAAGTGACATTTATCTCTTTATTAAACATTTTATTTATCAAATATTTATTAAATACCTCTGATGTGCCAGGTGCTGGGCTTCGTGTGGGAGCTTCAGCCAGGAGTGAGACAGACACACCATCCTAGCCACACACAGCTTAAAGCAGACTGCAATGGTACATAAATGATTCATTTCTTACACGAGAAATAAATCAGTTTCAATTCTTATAATCGCTATGAAGAGGGACGTGGGGGCCATGACAGGGGCCTCTGGGTGGGGAAACTTCCAGAGGAAGTAACAGCTAAGCTAAGATCTGGAGGATGAGTAGAGGCCCTCTGGGTATTGTGGGGAAGAGCATCACAGCAGAGGGAACAGCATGTGTAAGTCCTGAGGCAAGAAAGAACCTGGAGACTCAAGGGACGGCGTGAAGGCCAGCGTCCCTGGAGGGCACTGAGTACGGGAATCAGTGTTGGGAGATGTGGTCAGGGAGGCTGGCCGTTCAGGAGGCTGGAAGGGGGGGCACTTTGCATTTTCTTCTGAGTGCTGCTGGAGAGTCTTTAAGCAGGGGTGTGACCTGCCCTGGCATTGGTTCACTGTCTCTGCTGGTTTGGAAGGTTGATTGCAGGGTCACAGGTGAAGGGGAGAAAGACCAGTGAGGGAGCCCCAGGGAACTGCGCACCATGATGAGCTGAAAAGTTCAAATGACAAAATCATCACATTCAGACAGAATTGGGGCTCGGGGTGATGGTTGGGGAAGGAGGGAAGAGAAAGAAACCACCAGCGACTGGACACATGCTGTGTGTCAGGGTCACCTGCGTTGCTTCCTGTGAATTTTCACACAAGACATGAAAAAGATTCTAACCCAGGGCCGACCACCCTTTCTGCTCTGTGATACCCGATGATTGACACCCTTGCTATGGTGGAGGGGGTCGTGCCAGGGAACCCCTCCTCACCTTTTGCTTCTTGCTGTTGAATTTTTGGGGTCTCCTGTCTCTGGGGGTTTCTTCTTGGAGCTTCCTGAAGACAGAAGTGACACTGTGGTTTCTTTGTCTAACGTTGCCCTTTCACTCCATGCCTCACCCTCGGCCCTGGCATCATCATTTTTCTTAGTCATCATTTGCGTCCATCCAGTCCCTGGATCTCTGATGAATGACTGCAGCATCTCATTGCACTCTGAGCTGATTGCACCTCCTGGCCCTGGGCCTCTGCTTGGCTCACGATGAGTTACAGGCATCCGAGGCTGGATGTCTCCGGATGACCTGTGCATACTGAGACCTGAGGCGACCACTGCAGCACTGGAGAGCTCGACAAGGAAATGTCCTCTGGGGTTGGGGTTGTGCCTCAAGACTCAAGGTAGAAACAGAGGAACTGAAACCCACAAACTTCCCTGCATCCTGGCCCACCGTTGTTATTCCTATTACTTTTTGTTGTTAAGATCACTGAGATTTTTCGGTTGTACTTTTCTGCATGTTTTAATTTTCTTTTAGGTACGTGCTAAAAATGTCCAGCTTTTGCAACCCAGGCTAGCTGAGCAGGGCTGTGTGAATGAGGTCACCGTCTCAGAGACTCTCAGGCACTGGCTTTCCCTTTGGGCTGAACCTTTCTGGGGACAGCAAGGTGCTGTGTGAGAATCTGGGCTTCGTGGACCAAGGCAGCTCTGGATTCGAACGCCAGTTTTGCCACTTTCCAGCTGGGTGACTTTGGACAAGTTACTTGACATCTCTAAGTCTTAGTTCTGTCTTCTTTAACATGGGGACGAGGAGACAGTAACGTTAGGATTACAGAATTCCATCCAAAATAATGTTGGGGGCATCTGGTAGGGTAGGCACCATGTAGGTGGTCTGGAAATCTTGGGTCCACTTTTTAAAAAATTTTATTGAAGTATAGTTTATCTACAATGTGTTCATTTCTGCTGTACAGCCAAGTGATTCAGTTATACATATATGTATATTCTTTTTCATATTATTTTTCACTATGGTTTATCACAGGATATTGAACATAGTTCCCTGTGCTATACAGGAGGACCTTGTTGTCTGGGTCCACTTTTTTTGGCCAAATCTTTACTTAGGTCAGGCTAGCCCTGTACTGAACCAAGGACCCTTCTAACGTCTAAGAAAAGGCAGCTCTGGAATTACACCCTCCTCTGTCTGTGTAGCAGACATGTTTGGGCCCTGATATGACATCTCCGAGCCTGTCTCTTCTCTCAGCTGCAGTGACTCATTCCAGGGCGCTCAGACCACGTTGTGCCCACCTCAAGCACGGGCTCCCATCCTCTAAGCAGAAAAGGGACTTCTGTGCGCTTCTTAGAAGCCTCAGGCTGTGCTTTTGGGGACACCCAAACCAAGACGGTTTTTATGAACATGCCGAATAATGGCTTTTGCCCTTGGGTAACTTATGCTGCTTTAGGGTGACTGGTTCTGCGTACTGGGGAAGGTGGGCAGGGGCTGTGGTGTGAGGGACACCAACCTGTCACCCGGGGTCCAGCTGAGCACAGAGCCTGCTCCACACCAGCCCTGCAGTGGGTAGAACGTATGTGGCTTTGCTTCACCCCCTCATTGTTGATTGGCCCACAGCTAGACACCTGACCCAAGCAGACCAATCAGAATTCTAGGATTTTTCACTCTGAAACTGAGAACCATTCTCTCTGGGCACGGGTTCCACAGTAACTTCAGGAGTTGTCAGTGTGTCAGTTCCCTGTCACCGTGAAGGAAGCCATTGCAGAGTAAGAAAGAAAAAAGTCACAGCCAAGGAGAAACAGAAAGGTGGTGAGAGCTTCCTGGTGATGCCTGTGTTGCTGGTGACAGCTGTGTGTGGAAACCACTCCATCCCTGCAGATGGGAGGGATCCTTTCCATGAGGTCCCATTTTTGCCTCAGCCACTTCAACTTCATTTCTGTCACAGGCAGTCAAATCATGTATACAGATACACAACCTGGTATTTCTCAGTAAAATTTACAATTTGGGGTACAGTGTATTCCCAACAGGTGAGTAAGTTGGCCCAAAAGGGATACTAAGGAGGAAGAGAGAGGAGAATAACATGGATTGACCTTCTAGAATGTTCCAGACACTGAAGTCACCACTTTGTGTACATTTCCTAATGTGAGGGAAGAGTGAGTCTGGTAGGAGAAATGTAGCTGCAAGCAATAGAACCCCTTATTCACTCTTCAGGGAGTCAGAGCTGCATGGCCTCAAGGCTGGTCTGGCATCTCAGTGATACCAGTAACCACTCAGCTGCTTTCCCTCCTTCAGATCCACTGTCTGCCGCTTGTTGGTGTTTCTTCCTGCTGATAATTGCCTCATGGTCACAGCGGGACTGCTCCAGCTTCAGGCTTCACATCTGTGTCCTAAGAGGAAAGGGGAAGGCAAACCTTTCCCAGATGCCTCCAGCAGACTTTGTTTTGTACCTCATTGGCCAAATCTGCCCATAAATATGTCCCATGGCCATTCCTACCTGAGAGCCAATTTCAACCTTTCCAACCTCTAGGCTGGGGGGTGACAAAAGAAAAAGGGTTTGGGAAAAGCTGTGGGTTGGCCAACAACTTGTGTCTTTCCCTAGGAGTATGAGCACCAATAATATGCTGTGTCTCGGAATGGTAGGAACTGGATGTGAGTGGCCCTTAGAGGGTGGGGGAAAAGGATGCTAACAGGCAAGATGGAGGAGGACCTGACATGCCCATGGGAGCCACTGAAGATGCTTAAGCCAGGTGGAGGAGTGTCAGGACCAGAGTTACATTCTAGAAAGATCACCCTGGCTATTACCTGGAGGGTGGCTTGGAGGGGAATTGGACTGAAAGCACGTTAGAGGTGTTCCCAGTGCCCATCCTGTGGATTGAACATAGTATTTACAGGCATAGAATTTAGAGTAACTCCTTCCTGAGCCATTTATTGGATCAAGGAAGTGACTGGACAGAAAAATGAGACTAAACTAAAACTCTTGAGAAATACAGAAGAATTTATCCTAGTGGAGAAAGAGACTATGATCTGGCGCCTACATCCGATTTTTCAGATGATGGAAGTGGCTCTTCTTTGCATTTCTGTGTGCGTAAGCAAATTCCAGGCCACATTAAGTTACTGACTCTGCCACATAAAACGAACTCAAGGTTGCATCCATGGGAGAGTGAGTGCAAATCACATTAACACTATAGAATAGGACGTTAGACTAAGTATTTCCAACAAG
Source organism: Leucopleurus acutus (assembly GCF_964270905.1). Classification (NCBI taxonomy): domain Eukaryota; kingdom Metazoa; phylum Chordata; class Mammalia; order Artiodactyla; family Delphinidae; genus Leucopleurus; species Leucopleurus acutus. The sequence goes on from NC_139146.1 coordinate 36,232,227, forward strand.
CGAAAAATGGGAAATACTGTTGTACATGTTCCTTCATATAGATCTGCTGGCCGCATTAGAAAGGCTATAGTGTACTTACATATACTATTAAAAAATTCAAATTGTAAAGATTAATTTCAAGTGATGTACGCTTATTACAAAAAATGTATTAAATGGAGAAAAATTGTTAAGAAGAAAACATCAAAAACCATAAAAACAAATCACTGTTGCTATTTTGGCCCATGTCCTTTCTATCCCTATGGGTAAGTTTCCCTACGATATTCATAATCATAATCAATGTACAATTTTATATGCTGCTTTTTTCGTTTGTTTTTTCGTGGTACGCAGGCCTCTCACTGTTGTGGCCTCTCCCGCTGTGGAGCACAGGCTCCGGACGCGCAGGCTCAGCGGCCATGGCTCACGGGCCCAGCCACTCCACGGCATGTGGGATCCTCTCGGACCGGGGCACGAACCCGTGTCCCCTGCATCGGCAGGCAGACTCCCAGCCACCATGCCACCAGGGAAGCCCTATGCTGCTTTTATCTAATCTCATCTTGTAGGCTTTTTCCCCATGCTAACATAGTTTTTGTAAACGTCACTTCTCATGGTTACATAACACGAAACTTTCTTGACCCCTGTTATTGATCATTTGAGTGGCTTCCTTTTTTCTTCATAATAAATAATGTGATGCTTATGATTGTGTATAAAATTTTGTCTTCATAGAAATCTATTTCTTGGACATTGATTCTCAGAAATGGGATTACTATCTCAAAGGGAACAAATATTTTTAAAGCCATTGATACCTACTGCTGATTCAGAAATTCAAACTCGTGATAAAAGTTCAGTTAAAGACAGACAATGCAGTGAGGAAACCTGCCTCTGTATTCTCTCCCTTGGCAGTGAGTTTGGTCATTATGTCTGTGGACAATTTATTGCCTTATTTCTAAAGAGAATCAATATGCCCAGAAGACCTAGTATAATGAAATTCAGCAGGGCCTCAGCTCATGTAGGAATCCATCAATGAGATCAGAATGCTAAGAACAGTGAAAGTGAACATAGTCCCAGTGAATCTTGATATTGAAGCACAGATTAGGGCATTTTGGGGGGAAAAAAGCATTTTATCTTTATCTATATTTTTTGTATCCCGTACAATTAGGAAGCTCATGGAAAATGAATAGAGGTTGTTTCATAGTGTATGCTCTTTCCACATTACACACTAGCATGCTGACCCCCACTACCCTTACTCCAAATTTATTTCAAGAAGAATCATTGCATATCTGCCATTTTCCGGGAATTATGCAGGCTGCAGGGGGTATACTCATCCTCTAGGATGTAGTCTGCACCTCAGTTGTTTGCCCAGGCTCAGAGGCTAGCTCTGCCGTTTGGTAAGGCCTCTGCTTGGTGCCTTCGTCATACTAGCCCTGTGATGGGTATTATTGCCCTCATTTACAGATGGGGAGACTTAGAGAGAGGTTAAGTATCGTGCCCAAGGTCACAGAGGTAGTGACCTCTGCACTTTGTCATCATGGCCCTTTATGAAAAAACAGGCATGATTCTTTGAAAGTAATTTGGAAAAGCTGTTTAAGATGCTTTTTACACTGATCCTGGCCTATTTTATTTGTAAAGTCTATTTACTGCAGTTATAAAAACATCCCATTCATTCCAGTTCTCTCCTATCACTTTTGCAGAATTGGTATCTCTCTCTGTTTCATTCATTCATGCATTCTTTATGCATCCACTCTCCCCAAATACACACACACACACACACAGTGGTGTGCTGGCGCTGGCTCCTCCTGGCTGGCCAGAGCTGCTTGTGAACATTGTCTACCAACTCCTCAGTGACATTATGATTTATAAAAAGAAACGTATATTTCATCTCCATCCACTGTTCCTGGCACATAGCTCCTAAAACGCTTGAAATTTCCTAACTGTTAAGTTAAAGATGGCTGTGTTATGTTAATGAAATGATTTGGGGGAAGCCCCCAGGTAACCTGAAGGTGGGGGCTGGTTGCCAGGGGAAGCAACCACGTGATTAGAGGGTTGGAACTTTCAGTCCCACCCCGGAGATCTGGGGAGGAGAGAGGGCCTGGAGATTCAGTTCTATCACCAAGGGCCAATGATTTAATCAATCATGCCTATAAAATAAGCCTGTTAAGAAACACAATTCGACTGAGTAAAGTTAAAGATCCAATTGGCTTTATTCAAGGATTCATGAATCAGGCAGCATCCCATCTAGCAAGTAGAAATGAGCTCCAAGGAGCTATACAAAGTAGAAGGCTTTTACAGACAGAGGGGGCAAGGACAAGGAAAAAGTGGATTGCCTCATCTTTTGGGGGAGGGATGAAGGGGTCTATCAGGGGGATTACGTCACTACTGCTGATCAGGAAATTCCAGACTGACTGGTTAAGACTACATTACTGGGAGAGGCTGAGACTGCAGTCAGGCTAGGTATGTTGTCTTGGTTTGCTGACATGGGGCTTAGCACAAGTGACTCCATTTGGGGCCTGTTGTTTCTTTATAACAAGGCTTTATTAAAAAAAAAATGGGTTCACAGAGCTTCCAGGTTGGTGAACCAGAACTCATCCATGTGCCTGGAGGACTGTGCACACCAAACTCCATGGGGACAGACGTTCCTACACTGGGGACCCTTCTGAACCCAGCCCTATGTACCCCTTCATCTGTATCCTTTACAACACCCTTTATAATAAACTGGTAAACATAAGTAAATGTTTCTCTGAGTTCTGTGAGCCCCTCTGGCAAATTAATCAAACATAAGGACGGGGTCATAGGAACTTCCAATTTATAGCCAATTGGTCAGAAGCACAGGTAACAACATAGATTTGCAATTGGCATCTGAAGTGGGAGCAGTACTGTGGGACTAAGCCCTTAACATGTGGGATCTGATGCTATGTTAAGGGTTAAGGGACATGGCACTGCTTTCAAGTTCAATAAGGAGGCACCAAAAAAGAAAAAAATAATGTGAGCAGCTTGAGGGAAGGGACTTTATTTCATTTTTCCTCTGATACCACAATAGGTTCTTGCCCAGTGCCAGGCACCTAGAAGTTTCTGGATCAACGACGGCATTAGTTAAGGGACTGGGAAGCTAGTCCAAGCTCACCCTTATCGATCAAGTTGCGTGATTACTGCGGGGTCGCTTTCTCTCTGGAGGTCTGTTTCCTCAACTAATTATACAAGGCTTATTTTAGATGACTTCTTGAGAATAACTAGTATTCTAACTAAAACACCATGATTCACACCAAACCTGTTTATAGCATAATGTGTATCACAAACAGACATCATTTAAAGTACAAAAATTAACGGCCAGATGGAGCAGATTGAGAAGGTTCTTAAATGTTGAAGACTTCTGTTTGAAAAAAAAATCATGAATTTTGCATTTGATTCCATTTACCTGCAAGAAAATGCTGAATATTCCCTGAGGAAATATGTTGGAACCGGTTTGCATTCAATGAGAATCACATTAAGTTGATCCACATTTAATCTGTTCCTTGTCAGCATCTGCTCTGTTCAGCCACAGTTTCTTATCTGCTTGGGCCATTTCACATGCCTTTCTCTGTGGGCCCTGGAGTCTGATAGGTCTTGTTTAAAATCCCAGCCCCACCACTTACCTGCTATAGAATCTTGGGGAAATTTCTCTCTAAGCCTCTCGATGTCCTCCTCTGTAAATGGGGAAAATGATAAACATGGATCATGGGGAGTTGTGAGGATTCAGTGTGGTGATATCTGTCAAGGGCTCAGGGCAGTAGCTGACACATAGTAGGTGTGGTCCAGGATTGCTCTCCTTGTAACTCTTGGATTATCAAGTTCTGCCCCTGCTGGTCCTCCTACCTGGAGCACTGGCTCCCCAGGGAAGAGGCCCCCACAAAACCCTCCTCACCTCCATTTCCACAGACTCCCTCCTTCCTGGTCCTGATTGTCTTGTGGAGGCTGCAGTTCCTTCTGTCTTGTCCTGCAAGCTCCTGAGAGCACAAACTTTGCATTTGTGGAAATCTAGAGCATTCGACCCACTGTCTAGCATGTCCAGGGAGCTGAGCACCTGCTTAATTGACCAAGCTGGACTTGACATTCAGATGAGAGACACTAGAAAAAGGGAAGCGATTTCTGGCCCAGGAACTCCTCCTGATGAAGCGTTGGTGGAATGGAAGCTCCTATTCCCCAAATACCCAGAGGAGAATAGAGTTGAAGGGAGAACCCACTGAACGTGCCCATCAGTGCCAGGAGCACTTGCCATCAAGCACCTACTCATTCGTTCAAACCCTAGGCACCTAACACTGAGACAAGCACACTCGGTGTGCAAAGAGTTTGTGTGGCTGCTGGGTGAAGTGGAAGGGTTTGCCTTTCGACAGATGAGATAAGACAGGTGGGGCTCGACATTACAGTGTCCTGGAAGTCTTGCTAAGGAGCTTGGTTTTATCCTAAGAGCAGAGAAAGACAGGGAGTGGAAGCAAGGGAGTGATGTGACCAGCTTTCTAGTAATTCTGGCAGCTGTTTAGAGAGTGGATTGGGGTGGGGCCAGCCTGGTGGCAGGGAGCCTGGTTAGGAAGCTGTTTCAGTGATTCAGGTAAGAGATGGTGGCGGTCTGGGCTGGGGGAGAGGAGGAGAGGGAACAGCGAATACCAGTTCTGTACTTTCCAAGTGTCTTTAACCTGTGAAGTAGGTCAATTCAGCACTGCTTTGATTTACAGATCACAGCAAGAAAAAGGGCAGTGACACAGTGGTCCCTGAGTATGACTTTCTCATCTCATCTATACATCCCCCTAAAAAAGGTTGCATGACCTTGGGTGTTAAGTGAATGGTGTCAAGGACAGTCATGTCTTTGTGGGCCCCTCTTGTCAGAGTGCATTCTCTCATTGAGGAGCTCTTGTCTTCACAAAGGTCTGGAACTAAGTAGGGCATGGACTAGTGTCCCCATTTTTGCCCTCATTTTCTTATACCCAAGGGCTTCCCCTCTCCCCATCATGTGGTTGTCTCCCTGCCTGGGATCTCCACCATTATCTGCTCAGACATTTGCTTCCCCCAACGGACTAGGAGGTGAAGCTGCAGCCTAGTCCTCTCCAACTCCTCTGGGCATGTAAATGCCTGCTGTTGTTTTATAGAATCATCGATTCTAGGATTGGAAGGGAACTTAGAGTCTGCTGGTTAAGTGTTCCTCCAAGTGCAGTAGTTCCCTCTGATATCCACACATCTGCAGTGCATTGAGCACACTCTTCCCCCAAGAGGCAGTCCTGGCATCTCAGGTGGATCACCTTTGTGACTCCTTTCTCTGACTCTCCACAGCCACTGATATTTCTGTGAAGCCAGCATTTCATTCTGTCTGACCTTACAGTTTACCTGTCTGTTTTGCTCCCTCAACTGTGAGGCCTTTGAGGACTAAGATGCATGTGTTTTATTCATCTCAACATTCCCCATAGCCTTGTACACAGTGTCTGGCATAGAGTAGGTACTTGATAACAAGTAAATGACTGAATGAATGGACAAATGAGTAAATGAACGAGTGAGTGAGTGGTTAGCTTTCAGTGTTAGAAAGTTCTTCTTTACCCTCAGCTGAAACAGGTTTCCTGCTAACCACCACTTTCTGAGCTGAAGTTCATGCCACACAGGATCACACTTTCCTCTTCCCCATGGTGGCTTCTCACCTGGTGGAACCACAGCAACCTGCTTATGTTCTTCAAACATACCAACCTCTTCCTGATAAGCTTTTTCCCCACTTTAAGCATTTTATACATCTGCCCTTTCTGCCTAGGACACTTGACTCTCATTTCTTTAATGGCCTTCTTGTCATTTGGGTCTTAGCTCAAATATCACCTCCTCAAAAAGACCATTTCTAACCACTCAATCTAGAGTAACTCCCTTTGCCCCTTCACCTCTTTATCTCTCTGTGCTGAATTTGGGGTGATTTCCTCTGATTCATCTTCCAGTTCACTAAATCTCTCTTCATCTGTGTCTGTCTAACCTGCTGATTGAGGTCTTATATCAGTTACTCTACTTTCATTCATAGAACGTATATGTGAATATTGTAAGCATTCTTATTTTAAAATCCTTTTTAGAATCTCTGTGTAATGCCCCAATAGAGATTTCTCCAATTTATTGTATCTGATCATCTCTCAGGAGTTGAGTATTTTTGTAATTGTTGTAATTTTTAAGATGTAACTTTATCAGGAATTATCATCTATGAGTGAGCCACATGTGTTACAGAGGTGACCTACCATGTTCATGAATCCTGGAAGAGTTGTTAATTTCTTTTTATTTATTTATTTAATTTTTGGCTGTGTTGAGTCTTCGTTGCTGTGCATGGGCTTTCTCTAGTTGCAATGAGCAGAGCTACTCTTTGTTGTGGTGCGTGGGCTTCTCACTGCGGTGGCTTCTCTTGTTGTGGATCACAGGCTCTAGGTGCATGAGCTTCAGTAGTTGTGGCACGCAGGCTCAGTAGTTGTGGCTCATGGGCTCTAGGGTGCAGGCTCATTAGTTGTGGCACACAGGCTTTGTTGCTCTGCGGCATGTGGGATCTTCAGGGACCAGGGCTTGAACCCATGTCCCCTGCACTGGCAGGCGGATTCTTAACCACTGAGCCACCGAGGAAGCCCTACATTAATTTCTTGATGAATGCAAGATCAGTGCAAGAATTTGGGCACCAACCTTGTGCATGATGTAGGCAAGAGACGATGATTTCTTGTGTTTGGTCTCCCTCACCTGATTCCAGCGACATTAACTTTACATGTCTGCTTTGTCCTCAGACTGGAGCATCACCCAGTTCAGTGATACCCAGATGCCAGTTCTTAATGCATGTACTTACTGTATAAAAACCACCCAGCTAAATGCATGAGCATGGGACTCAGTGAAAACACAGATTTCTGAGATTCATTTCCTGGGTACTGATTACATAATTCTGGGCTTGAGCCTGGGAATATGAATTTTTATACAGCTTTCCATATGATTCTGAGGTATAGTGAAGTTTCGGTACCAGTGGTCCTATAAGCTTTAAGGATTGTAGTTGAATTTATTTTTGTCTTGTTTATTTCCTTTAAATAAAAGGATTGAAAGCAGCTTACAAGATATATGTAAATACATTTTGAAAAGCAGACTTAAAAACCACCTACACAAAAAAATAACCTAAGCAAGTGAGATCTGACTTTGCCCCAAGACCGGAGACACACAGGGTAACGCTGTGGTTGGCGTCCTCACCAACATCCTCATCTTGATGTGGCTGTGAGCGATGTGTGAGCCATTATTATCCATCTCTAGAGACCCTCAACATTAAAAGCCCAACTCAGTGAAATCAATTATGGAAGTAACAATAGAACTGCAAAGGGATGCTGCTCTTTGATAGGGTTTTAATGTTTCTGGGGTCCCCTTCTGCAAACTGTCAGATTGCTCAAATACACCTATTGGTCTGGCAACACCCAAGAAGACTCCTCCTGGCAAACTGATCTGCCTTGCTGAGTCCTCCCAGCCCATGTTCACCCGGAAGCCATGACACCTCTTGGCTTCTGCCCAAGCTGTTTCCTCTGCCCAGAGGCAGTCCTCCTCCACCTTCTTCATTTCCTTCCTTCCTTTTGTCCTTCATTAATTAAGCCCTTATCCTGTCCCAGCACTACACCGGAGCCCCCCAACTTCCCTCCATCCCAGTGTCTGCCACACTGCAGACCTTCCCAGCCTCATCTCCTGTGATGCTTCCCCTCACTTCCCTGGTCCGTCCACGCTGGCTTCCTGTGCTCCCTTCCTCTCTCTGCAGGACCTTTGCACAGGCTGTGTCAGTCTTCTGCCTGGAATGCTCCTCTCCCCTCACATTCCTGCTGTCCCCCACCTAAATTGTTCCTTCCTGGCACCCTGCAGTTGTCTTACTCTGCCCTCCTTCACATCTGGGACATAACATTTCTTTTGTGATTCCTAGGTTGCCCTCTGTCTCCTTGACCACAAGAGAGCAAGCACTGCAACCTCAATGCCTAGCACCGAGCCTGACATACAGCAGGTGCCTGATAACTTTGTGAAATGGGTGAAAGAAGACAGCCTTGAGAACCTCAATCTCTCTCTTCCTTTGGATCAGTCGTTCTTAAACTTCTTTTGGCCATTGGCCCCTTTGAGAGTCTCACGAAACCTAGAAACCCTCTCTCTACAGATATACATGAATACTTCTTCACATAAAACTCCCATATTGTTTCAAGGTTCAAAAACACCCCAGATAAAGTGCTTGCTTCGGCAGCACATATACTAAAATTGGAACAATACAGAGTAGATTAGCATGGCCCCTGCACAGAGATGACATGCACATTAATGAAGTGTTCCATATTTCTGTTTGGGATTAGCAGAAACAAACTATTATATATAGGATGGATAAACAACAAGGCCCTACTGTATAGCACAGGAAACTATATTCAGTATCCTGTGATAAGCCATAATGGAAAAGAATATGAAAATGAATATATATGTATAACTGAATCACTTTGCTGTACGGCAGAAATTAACACAACATTGTAAAGCAACTATACTTCAATAAAATATTTTTAAAATTCCAGATAAAGAGAGCATTGTTTACTAATTCCAAGCTAAGGTACTTTTCTAGAGAGAGCAGCTTATGAATTGTATACACATATCATGATTTAAACCCAATACAACTTGAGATGAATGTGAGACTCCCAGCATCTTAAAAGCTTATGTGTTCAGATGGCTTCATGTAGATACCATGCTGGTTGGTGTGTTCCCTTTAAGAACTCATCTCCCTGGGTTTTGTTGTTGTTGTTGTTGTTGTTGCAGGAAAGAAGACAGCACAGAGGCAAGCACACCAAACTGGAAAATATTTACATCCCTCCCAACTGGCTAGCGGAGCCAAGGTGGCCCCATGATTTGCGATGCCTTCCAGGGAGCTGAGCTACAAGCCAAACGACCATCTTCCTATTTCAAGTCACTCTTGACAACGTCTCTACTCTGTATAATACCAACCAGGGAACCAAAGAGATGGCTGTTAACTGTCAGAAGCCCGTACGTATTGGCACAGAGTGGCGGAAGGAGCCGGGGGCTGGAGTCCCAAGGTCCTGGCTGGCTCAGCCACTCCTAAGCTTTGTTCCTGCACGGATTACTAACCTTCTTAGAATTTCCACTTCTTCATCGGTTTGAGGGGCCTAAAGCCTACTTGAGAGTTTTGTTCCGACAACCTAATGAGCTCATGGCTGCGAAAGTGCCCTGAACACTAAGGTGCTTCCCATGTGTCAGGGATCATTGCTGTTGGTAAAGTGTGATTCCATCCTCTCTCACTCATGCACTGACGTCTGCTCAGGAGGGCTGTCTGCCGTAAGTACTCATTACAGTTCTACGTAGCTGCCACCCAAGATGGGTGATGTGAGGCCTGGCAGCATGATGGTTTAAGAGACATCTGAGTAGTCATCTTGCTATTCTAGAGCTCCTGCTGGGCTAGCCTGTGCAAAACATTGTATGTGTGTGAGCACTTTCCTAGGGAGAGAGGCCATGGATTTCACTAGATTCTCAAATGAGACTGGGACCCCCAAGTGTCAAGCACTGCTAGTCTAGGGGGGAAGGACTCTTATTAAGGAACCTGGAGACCCAGCTCTGCCTCTAACTGGCCAGTGACTTTGAGGCCATCCCTTGGCATCTCTGGGCCTCAGTTCCTCATCTGTGAAATGGGTGTGACCGCGTGCCCTCCAGCATCCCTCCCTGCTTGGACCTCTGATGAGTCTGTAGCCCCTCTGTGCGTTGAGTCCTCCGTCAGAGGAGGCTCGTCCCGCTGCAGCAAACATCATCTGGGTCCTTTCTGTGGGGTAGCCTCTGGTCAGCTGGGAAGGTCCCGAACCCAGCCTCCTTGCTTCCAGAATAAGCGGAGATTTCTTCTTTCCTAAACATAAGTCACTTCAGGCCACTGTGTCCATGAATTTCCCACCCCCCACAAATAACCAAAGCACCCCAAAGTGCCCGAAGTACTGCAGCCCTGTTTCTGCTCGTCTGGCCCAGCAGTTAAAGAGCATTGTGGCCCAGTGGCTGTGCTCAGACCGAGAGGGTTTGCCCCTTCTTAAAGACTTCCCTGTAGACTGCAGGGCTGTGAGGCCACCTCATTCAGCAGCCAAGGGGCTAACAGGGACAGCTGAAACCTTAGCACCCCGAGAAAGGCCGAATGAAAAGCAGCCTGTGCATGGTGCAACCTGATTGGCTGAGTTCTTTCTTGAGGCAGAGGTTGATGGCAGGAAGGCAGCTGGTGGGGGTGGGGTCTGCCCTCACGTCTGGGACCTCAGCAGAACCAGGGCTGGGCTCACACAGGTCCCACGACCCGTAGGACAGACCTCAGAGAGTTCCTAGTCTGTAGTCCTCAGGCCAGATCTGGCTCACAGACATGTCTTGTTTAGCTTATGTTTTTTGTTTTGTTTTTTAATTGAGGTTAAAACATGTGTAGCATCAAATTTACCGTCTTAACCCTTTTTAAATGCCCAGTTCACTGGCATTAAATGCATTCACATCATCGTGCAACCATCACCACCATCCGTCTCCAGAAGATTTCCATCTCCCCAGTTTGAAACTCTGTCCCCATTAAACACTAATCCCCTATTTTCCCCTTCCCCAGCCCCTAGCAAGCTCCCTTCTACTTTCTGTCTCTATGAGTTTGTTGACTCCAGGGACCTCATATAAGTGGAATCACACAGAATTTTTTCTTCTGGGGCTGATTTATTTCACTCAGCGTAATGTCCTCAGGTTTCATCCATGTGGTAGCATGTGTCAGAATTTCCTTCCTTTTCAAGGCTGAGTAACACTCCGTTGTGTGGGTAGATCACATTTTGCTTATCCATCTACCTGTCGATGGACAATTGGGTTGCTTCCCTCTCTTGGCTATTGTGAATAATGCCATGAACATGGGGGTACAAATGCCTATGTTGTATTTGTTAATATTGGAATTAGCAAATAACATGTAAAAGCCAAGAGATTTCTCATTAATATCTGGATTTCTGGCTTCTTTTGGAAAAATAGTGAATCTGGCAACTCAGGGCTTCTAGCTTCCTGGCCACACTCAGAGCTGAATGAGGCCAGCCACTCCCTCCCCTACCGACAGGCACACAGCCTGGGGTGCCTCAGGCCCCCAATCCCTCCTGGTCTCCTCCTCGCTCCCCACCTCACCTGCCTGGTCTGCCCAGGACCCTCCGGTTATGGGTAGAAACAGAGACCAGAGAGGCACAGTGAGCTGTGCCCAAGGTCTCATGGGCAGGATTGTGATGTGACTGCTGTCATCCAGGAAGGCTTGGACTGGAGTCTGGTTCCAGCTCTGCCACTTGCCTGCCCCTGTGACCTTGACCTTTCTGAGCCTAAGATTCCTCTTTCGGAGGGAAATGGGAGAGACAGAACCTTCTCCGACATCCTTACGGAATCGTTGAGACAGAAAGAAGGGGATGCGTGGTGACTGGAATGTGGGGTTGGGATATGAGGGGCTTATTAACAGCACAGACGGGGCAGGCAGCTTAGGGTTTGGGGGTCTGTTTCTTCATCTGCAAAATGGGAAAAGGGACCATGCCTCCCCCACGGGCTTATTCTGAGGAGTCACTGAGGCAGGGAAGCTTAGAGCCCCAGCAGAGGGCTTGGCACACAGCAGGTGCTTCACACGGGTTACTTTGGAACAGGTGAGGGCTGCATTCAAGGGCTCCAAATCCCCACGGCAGCAGAGCAACACCCAGCAAGAGATGTGATGTCCTGGTGTCACCGGGACAGCCTGGCTGCCGAGTCCTTCAGCCTGATTTCAGAGCCTACCCTCTGCCTTTTACCTTCTGGGGGCCCTGGCAGGTCAGCCGCCTCTCTGAGCTGCAGACCCCCAGCACAAGGTGGGTGAGAAACGTAAGGTGCCTGGCACAGAGTCGATGCTCAATAGAGTTTAGTTTCCCTCCTTCCCTTCCCAAGCAGAAGTCTCTCTCTCAGGTGAAAAGTATGGCATGTTTTCCGAATATTTCCAAAAAAAAAAAAAGAGGAAAAAGTGTAGTTTCTAGCCTCCCACTGGAGCTCTCCCGGGTTCGTGTGTTCTTGGGGTTGAGGTGTGTCGCTCACTGGGGTTCCTTCCTTCATCCAACCAGCATAAGTGCCAGGGACCGCTACAGACCTGGAGTTACAGCAGGGAACAAACAGACCAAATTCCTGTTCCCGTGGGCAGGTTTTATACCAGTCAATAGGTTAGTCGACCGATCATCGCTCATGAAGTGCTTCTTCTGAGCTGGCTTTACGAGGGGCCCTGGCTTCACCCTCAAGGCTCATCTCTGTTGCTGCATGTGCTTTGCCCCAGAAGGCATGCTTGTCCTGAGCCCCTACTGTCACCCACTACTGGGTCTTTCTACCCACCGTGCTGTTTCTGTTACCTCGGTCCATCTCAGAGTCCCTGCCAGGGACCTCTGAGTCACTTCAGGGCCAGTGAGACCCTCCTGAGGGGAGCCGTCCGTCCCACTGTACCTGGGAAACCTAAGAGGCCAGGTGTGGCCCCGGCAGAGCCTCACCTCTTTACCTTTAGGCTTTGGATGGGTGAAACGGGAAGGTGGATGGAAAAAGCCCTTGGTCAGCTCTTAAGTTCTGCATAAATATATAGGATTTGACCTTCACGTGATGGAGAGATGAGAGACCACCTGGTGTAGGAGAGAGATTAGGGTTTAAAACAGAATCACTGGTCTGGAGTCTGGGTTCTGCAACCTCTTAGCTCCGAGATCATGGGAACTTCACTTCCCCTCCTCAGTTTACTCACTTGGCAAATGGAGCAATAAAATACCTGCCTTAGCACCTGCTGGGAGCGTTAATAGATACACTGCATTGTGGGAAAGCACTTTGCAGACTTCAGTGTGGTGCATACACTTTCATGTCATTAATTCACATCATTAGTTAAATGCACACCCATTATGTACCTACTGTGTGCTATTATGAACAAGGTGGTCTGTCTTATGACAGTTTGGAAGAGGTATCCAGGCTAAGGAAGAAGAGAATTGCTTGTCAGATGGTTGTACTGCACATTCATAGATCGTGATTAGCAACAGCCAGCGAGTTGGCATGGCAACATTTCCCCATGAACTGCTAGGCAGTGTACTTAAAATAGGTTCACTAGAGGTGTGGCAGAAGCGAAGACACACAGAGTCCACGTGGTCTGATGGCTCTGCCCTTCCCAGGCAGGCCAGTAGTGCAGTAATTAAAATAACAGATCTGGAAGCGTCCATTGTTAGAGCTAGAGACTTTAGCAGTAGCACCTTGCCTTTTCCCGTTCGATAGGTGAGGAAACTGAAGCCCAGAGAGGTTAAGTGAACACCCATAGTCACACAGCCTCTTGATGGCATATGGAGCCAAATCTGGTTCTGATATTTCATACAGGGTTCTCCAGCTGTGCCACGATGCCCGTTCTTCTGATTTGGAATTTTAGATCTGGGTCTGATGCAACTAATTTTCTAATGCTTACAATCCACATGTCATCACTTACCAACATTTATTCTATCAAAGAATTTTCCCCACGTTTCACCCTGGGGAAGCCCTGAATCCCAAGATATCACGAAAACTCACTTACTTCTCAGCTAGGCTGAGATGATTGTAGTTTAAATCCACCCCTTCACAGCCTTCCCTACCTTAGTTTCCCAGTGTGAAAATGAAGCAGCATCGTTGATCAAAAGTTTATGAATCTCTCTGTGATGAGATTACTGTATGAGCTTACTTATCCATCATTGCAGAGGACGGGGAGCCCAAATCCTTTAAAAGATGAGTTTCTTTCTTTCTATTTGTGTTACTCAGCAATTTGTTGAGTAAACTTCCAGACTTGAGTGTGGCTTTTTACATTCAGGCTGGTAAGCTATTTTTTAAGAGATTCACAGCTCTTGTTTAATTCCAGGGTGAAGTTCCAGGTCTGGAATGAGAAACTTCTTGAGAACTCAGTCCACATCGGAAAATAGGGTGCTAGACATTTCTGACATATTTTAGACATCAGCCTCTTTTTCTGTATTCAGACAGTGCCTTGCAGATGGAGGGGCTCTGGGCTGGGAGTCAGGGGACAGGTGTGGCATGAACCCTGCCACGCCCCCTCTCTAGGCTACCAGTAGAAGATTGCCCTCTGTAGTGATCATTCTTCACCCTGGTTGCATGTTGGACTCACCTGGAGAGCAGTTAGAAGTCCGATGCCCAGCTCCCTCTCCAGGCCACCTAAGTCAGGTTGTCTTGCGTGGGTCCCAGGCAGAGATCTTTAAAGAGCCCCCCAGTGATTCTAATGGGCAGCCAGGGAGAGAACCACAACACTATAGCCTCACAGTCCCTTTTCGTTCTCCCATCCCGTGTGTTAATTAAATTCCCAGATGCCATCGTGTGTTTCTTTTGTGTCAGACTCATTTAGTTTTGTTCCTTGCTAGGAAAGAAATGTATCCTCAGAGTTGACAGGAAGATAGTCCTCATCTTTGGAATATTTTGGACCATGCGTCAGCGTGGTAACTTCACCTTTAAGCAGCTAGCGGACCTATGAAAATGAAATGCATAGCATGCTGTAGCATTCAGCTCCACTGAGAGCAGAGCTGGATGCCAAGCACTTGGGGGCTGATCAGGGCATGTTTACACGAAAGTTCAGATTATACAATTGAGCGATGCAATAGGTACACAGAGGAGATTTCTTGGGTACAGTTGCTTGAATCCTGAAATCTTCCAGAAGTAGATATTCTAAGTCCAGTGTGATATATAAATTGACCAGGTGTGTAAGCAAATAGAAACAGATTTCTATTTGGCGTTTGCACCAATGGCCAGCTGGGTTCCTACCTGGCTCTGAAATAAATTTTTTGGAAATTCTCTGGTACTTTAATGGGCAGAGAAGAAGAAAGCCCTGGGGTTTGTGGATGTATTAGGTCCTCTTTCCTGTTTTGTGAGAGTTTCTAGAAAAAGATAGTATATGCCTTGGATCTAAAACTGCTTTTAAAAAGTCAATAGGCTTAGGATGGAAGGATTGGGCTTGCTTTATCCCGTTTCTCTAAATCCTACTCTGGTTTCAGCAAGCACAGCTCCCGTCCAATCTGACGTCTGCATCCTTGGCATAAAGGTATTACATAGAGTCGTGGGAAGACTACTGCGGGAATTGATACCATCAAAATAAGGTTTGCTTTAATAACGATTTTTTTTGTCTTTGAAAAACATCATCAGGCTATGCCCAAAGGTAGACT
Source organism: Leucopleurus acutus (assembly GCF_964270905.1). Lineage (NCBI taxonomy): Eukaryota > Metazoa > Chordata > Mammalia > Artiodactyla > Delphinidae > Leucopleurus > Leucopleurus acutus. The sequence continues at coordinate 36,247,361 of NC_139146.1, forward strand.
GATGATACCTTTATATGGTGGTAGAATAAGGGAAGAGAAAGACGAATGTGCTGAAAACTCGGTATCAACTCTATCCATATTTTCTTTTTAAAGTAAAGTGATATAACACATTGTTTGCAAATAGGACATTGAAAGTGATGGGGACAATAAATATCTATGCAGCAACGTTATAACTATTAACTCTTAGACTTTACATCGGGACAAGGACAAGTTCTGCCTGTCACAGACATTGGAGAATGGGTTATGGGCCAGATACCTGGGGTTCGAACTATGACTCTGCCACCAACTGGTTGTGCAAGCTTGAACGGAATACTTACCTCTCGCAGTCTCGTTGTCCTCCAGGGAAACATTAGGGAAGGTGTGAGCCTTAATGAGAGAGCACAGGTTTTTTTTTTAAAAAGCACTCAGCACATATTAGTGCTCTGTGAACATTGAGAACCTTCCCTCAACATTTTGAAAATGGTCCAGACACATTTCAGTGCCATGGTGGGACATGCACCACCAACCTCAGCTGGGTGACTGAGATGATCTCCCAACGTTCAGATTTGCACAACCAACTTTTGCTGGTGAAGCAGGAAAGGGACTTGGGTGTCACTGGCAAAGGTGACGAACATGGCTCGTGAGTTCATTCTGGCAGAACCTCCCCGGTCTCCTCACTCTTCCAGGTTGAATCCTGGGCAGATATCACATGAAAGCTGTGAAGCACAGACATCAGTTTGGAAACTGTGTACTTTCCTCCTGGATCCCAAATGCACAATAACTAGACACCTTGCAATTGCATGAATCTAAAAGGACTCCTATATTATACATCTCTATTAATCAACAGCGGGTCAGAATTTTGGCAGTCCATGCTCTGCCCCTCCCCTCGGTTAGAAGCATTGGTTCACATGGAAGTGGTCTGGCGACACAGGCGGACCCCACTTCCTTTTGGATGTTCTGCCGTGGGACCCTCCCTTGGGTCCTGGAGCAGTGGCTGTCCCCAAACTCCTGCCTGCAGTGAAATGAACAGAGCAATCCGTCCTCGGAGATGCCCATCAGATTCCTGACCAGTTGTGAATCGGACTCAATACTCATTTCTGTGTTTTCAAGATTTGTAATGATTGCTCAATCTTGTGTAAAATAGGCTGGCATTTTCTCTTGTTACCAAGATGTATTTTTCTATGTTAGTTAAATGTATAATTTGTGTAATTTTGTACATTAAAATGTATCCTTTTTCACAGTTAAAGTTGTTTTTTTCTTTGTTGAATGTTTAACTTATTGATGGTTCCTTACATAGTGTTGTAGACCCTAACCCAATACAAAAAGGCAACGAACCCAAGACTCTTCCTTTTTGGTGGGGAATAAATGATCTTCCCAGAAGTCAAATCCACTTCTCACAAGTAATCGAGGGATGTCCTGTACGATCCGTTATGTGCCTGCATTGGTTTACCATTTTTGCTGTAACCAATTTCCATGAACCTAGGGGCTTAAAACAACACATATTTAATATCTTACAGTTATGGAGCAGAGAGGTCCGGAATGGGTCTCACCGGGCTATAAATCAAGGTATTGGCAGGGCTGTGTTCCTACTGGAGACTGTAGGGAAGAATTGGCTTCCTTGCCTTTTCCAGATTCTGTAAGCTGCCAGCATTCTGGGGCTCGGGCTCCCTTCCTCCGTCTTCAAAGCCAACAGCATTGCATCTGCAAATCTTGCTCTGGCTGTGGCACCTGCTTCTGTTGTCACATCTCCTTCTCTGACTCTGACCCTCCTGTCTCCTTCCCTCTTTCATTTATTACGGACTCTTGTGATTACATTAGGCCAACCTGGATAAACCAGGATAATCTCCCCATCTCAAGATCCTGAACTTTATCACATCTGCAAGTTACCTTTTGCAATGTAAGGTAACATATATACAGGTTCTGGGATTAGGAGGTAAATGTCTTCGTGAAAAGGGCATCATTATTCTGCCCACCACAATCCCCTATGAACTGATTTGGAGGCAGCAGAGGAAAACAAACATTTTAGAATCAAACAGGCCTGCATTTGAACTGGATCCCTGCCACTTTCTGGCCATATAACTTTAGGGAGGTTGCTTTACTTCTCTGAACCTTTTTCCTTATTTCCACAATGAGTGCGCTAATCCATTACTTGCCTCACAGATTTGCTGAGTGTTATGCACCTACTACAGTTCCCTTTTTCTCATTTTTATAACTTATGAGGTTTTTTAAAAAATCTTTTTGTGTGTGTGTGTTTGCCAAAAAAAGTCCTGACGGAGAATATGCATCAGAGCTGAGTGGCATCTCCTGTCCTCTCCCTGCCCACTCTGTTCGCTGCCCTCACCCCGAAGCCTTCCTGATCTGACAGGATGAGCTGGAGGCCTGTCCTTCACCAGATGTCATGGTTTAATCCACTTATGAGCACTCCTTCCCTGGAGGACTGAGAGCCATCAGAGGACAGGAGGGGAAGGTGACGGCCATCCTCTGGACCAAGTGCAGTTTGCTCAGGTCTCCTGGGCTTTCCTCTATTGGCCTCTGCCAGACGCTGCTCCCCTTGGTCTCCCTGCAGGCTGGTGGGTGCATTTCCTAACCTATACCCTGGCTTTTTTTCCTGCCTCCCTTCTTCTGTTACACTGGGGTTACTGGTTTTGAGATGAGGAGATGTTGTAGAAAGAACTCAGACAAGCCTGAGTTGGAATCCCAGCATGGTCACTTCCTGGAGGTTAACTTGAGAAGTAGGTTAAAGCTTTGTCATCCTCAGCATTCCAGCCTAGAAATGGAGGGGACAACATCTGTCAAGGGGGCTGCTGAAAGCACGATGTAATGTGTGGAAATAAACAGTGTGTTCATAGACCCTGACCTATGGTAGGAGCTCAATAAAAGTCAGATCTCCCTTCTCTAGTAAAGTCAGGAGGAAAATAAAGTCAGTGACACAGTGGGTGCCCAAGATGTGTGTTGGATGAATGTGGAATGATTAGTTGCCCAAGGTTGCACGGAGGACAGGATTCAAACTCAAAAATCTAGTCTCTTCTAACTATGCCAGGTTCATGCCTTTGTCTCCCCTTTCCCAGTGGGAGCTCTTCAGCCAGGCTTCTTGGGGGAGGGAAAATGATACTGGTTAAGATGCAGACTCTGGGACCAGACTACTGTGTTTCAATTCAAAGTGGCATCATTTACCAGCTGTGACCCTAGACAAGTTACTTATCCTGAGACTCAGTTTTCTCATTTGTAAAAGGTGGCTAAACCGGTACATATCTCAAAGGTCGCTGTGAGCCTTAAAAGAGTAACTGTATGTAAAAAGTCTACAATGGTCCTTGGCATGTAGTAAACTCTGTAGGTGGGAATTATTCTTATACTTTCTTGCTTCTGCACAAAGACAACTCTTTCTCTCCTCCCTCTGTGCTACCCCCTCCTAATCTTGACAACTGCCTAGCCCTTTCTCCCAATGAAAAGGGTTTTCTTGGAAAGTAGTGAGATCTCCATCACCAGCGGTATTTAAGCAAAGCTGGAGAGACAGTCTCCTCAAGATGTGAGAGCAGATTCAGGCAACCAAGTACGAGGACTGACCTCAAAAGTTTCATCTAGCTCAGATTCTTGGTTTCTCTGATGTTGCTATGAGTTTGGTCACCACAAATAGTTTTGGAGCTTTAGAAGTTTCTATGTGGTCTTCAACAGGAAATTTCCTTGCCTGGAATGTGCTGGGAACAGTATTTCACAGGACAGATAGAAGGTTTCATTAAAAACACACTTGCCCTGCACCCCAGAGTCTTGCAGAGTCTGGGAATCCTGGAACCAGTGAGGCCGGGTACTGAAGGGACAGTTCCCAGCACTGGAAGCTGGCAGGGTGAGAGGTGGGGTGCAGCACAAGGCACTGAAGTTCCCAGCTGGGTCCCCACCCAGCCTGTTGCCGCATGTCTGAACTTGCTCGAGGAGTGGGTCGGCAGCTGGTGATTCCACCCATCCAGAAAGAGCAGCTGGGACCACCATGTCCCTGGAGACTCTTAGGACTCTCTGTCTGATAATGATCAGGGAGAAATCAGCAAGGGTATCTATTCAAGGCACATGGCACCTGGCTTTGAAGAGAGGTAGAGGGGAGCCCCAGCAGAGTGACCCCCAGGCCCCTCGCCCTTCACCCTGGCCCTAGTCAGAGGAAGCCTGGGACTCCCAGGCTGCAAGCTCCTAGCTCAGCAGGGGAACGCTGCATCAGGGGTCATGGGAAGTGACCCTGGAATGGGGAATATTTGTCTGGGTGACTGACAGGAGTGTGTGCACGTGTGTGAGATGATCTATCTCTTTGTGTGTCTTTTTCTGGAGCGTTTCTATTTAAGCTCCCGACTGCCCATATTTCTGGTGTGGATTTGTGTGTGGGCGTCCTGTCGGGGTTTATGCGCGTGGAGTCATCTTGTGAGTTTGCCTTCGGCGTGAAAATCTCTTTGTTGTGTGGATGTTGCAGGCATGAGCCTCGTGTACATGTGTGAGTCGTTGGTTCACATGTAAGTGTGTTCTTCTGTTGTCTGTCAGTGTGAATGTGGACCCAGCACAGGAAAGAATCCCTCTTTCTTTGCTGTTTCATCCTTCCTGGTGTGCAGCACTGCCCGGTACACTATGTGTCTGTTTGTCTCTTTCCTCCTTAGGATGTCAGCTCCCAGAGGGCAGAACTCGGTCTATTTTGTTCACAGTACTGTCCCCAGTGCCAACAACGTGCTAGGCACCAGCAGAGCACTCAATGTAATAGTGCTGAGTGAATGAATGCAGTGTCCAGTGTGTGAGAGTCTCTCTCTGGCTGTGCAATCAATCTCAGTGTGTTTCTGTCTATGCGCTGGGTTGCGTGACTGAGAATTTCTGGTGTGTGTGTGTGTGTGTGTGTGTGTGTGTGTCTGACTAGGAATATGTACAAGCATGTATGTGTGTGCAAAATTGTCTCTGATGTGCGTGAAAGAGCCTACATATGTCTAGGGAGTGTGTAGTGTAATCGACTCTTGTGTGTGCCAGCATGTTTGTGCAATTCTCACGTGTTTGTATGGCATAATTGTCTGGTGTGCTAGTACCAACCTGTGTGTGCCCCGGGAGCGTGTGTGTGTGCGTGCTCGCGGTTAGCAACCCTCGCACTCCTCGCGTCCCGCGCTCAGCCTGGGGGCGGGGAGCGGGGTGGGCGGCGAGGGCACTGCGGTTCTGCTGCCCGCCCTCGGCGCTGCGGCGAGGGCTCGTCACGGTCCCTCCCCGCCCTCGCTGCGGTCCCCGCCTCCCGGTCCTTTGTAGCCTGCCGCTGCGCTCTCAGACAGCCGCCCGGAGGCCCCGCCCCTGCCCCGCCCCGCCTCGCGTCCCGCCCCGCCCCGCCCCTCCCCTCCTCGGGCCGCAGTCTCGCCTGGGCAGACTCGGCCCTCACGGAGCGCTGAGCTCGGCACACAGCGGTGGCTAGGGCCGCGGGTGGGCGGGAGCGCGGGCGGGCTGCCGGCCTTGGACCGGTATGGCGGATCGGCGGCGCGCGTGGAACACGGAGGACGACCTGCCCGTGTACCTGGCGCGGCCGGGCAGCGCGGCGCAGACCCCGCGCCAGAAGTACGGCGGCATGTTCGCCGCGGTGGAGGGCGCCTACGAGAATAAGACCATCGACTTCGACGCGTACAGCGTGGGCCGCCGAGGCTCCGCGCGCACACCGCGCAGTGCTGGCCGGCTCGACGCGGTCGGCCTGCCGGGGCCCGGAGGCAGCGAGGACACGGCCAGCGACGTGAGCGATCCCTCGGGCTCGGCAGTCAGTTCGCCGGGCGAGCGCAACGAGCGACCAACTGCGCTGCGCATCCGCTGCCCCGCGCCCCGCGACCTGCCACTCGGCCGGGACAATGGCCAGGTACCCTCGGGGCGCGCGTGGGCCGGACGGAGGGGACGGGACCCTCGGGTCGCTGGGCGTGGGGCCGCCCGAGGGCAGTGCCCGGGCAGGAGTGCTGGGGCCACTGCGGCCAGGCTTGGGAGAGCTACGGAACGCCCCTCCCCCACCCCATCATTCAGGAGGTTCGGAGAGGTTGTGCGACTCGGTCAGTGTTGGCCAGCATAGTCCGTGAGACTCCAAAGGGTCTTTCGAGATCCAGCACCCCCGCTCCTCCACTGCAGAAAGGGAGAGCGAGGTTCTGAGAAGGGAAGTAAGTTGGCTAAAGCCGCCACATGGTCCCTTAAAGCGCAGAGGGACCTCTGGGGTTAATTTCATCCAAGGATCCTCATTTTCTGCTTTACGAAAAGACAGGGAGCTCTGTTCCGCATTCATCCCTTCATGTATTCACTCACTCATGAGGAATTATAGAGCACCTACTATGTACCAGGCGCTGGGAGAGGTTCAGTGAAATGCCTGTGGTCACATGGCTTAAAGCTTAAGCCATTCCTGAGTGCTCCCTCTGTATTTTCCGGGGCAAGGATTTGGTTAAAGATTTAGATCGTGGGGCAGACAGAACTGGAAACCGCTAGCCGCAATCACCATATTCAGAGGATGCTCCTGAGTCCCACAGCACAACGCTTCTGTGCTCACTTCACAGAGCAAGTTGGAGGCAGAGAGGGGGTTTGAACCGGGGTCAGTAGCTTCCTAGACTTGGAGGCCCCCCCCCCACGAAAGTGGGGAAACATCAGGGAGAGGGAACGCCAGGCCGTGGGCCCTATGGCTCATCTCCCTTTAGCTGGGGTCGCCAGAGCATTGGGGGAAGATGGGTAGACGACCCAGCTTTGGGATATATGGGTGAGGTGCTTGGAAAACGGAAGTTGGAGCACCCGAGGGCCGACGAGCTGTAGCCTTACCCCAGAACTCCATGTCTGAGCACTGCTCAGGTCCCAGGCCCCTGATAGGTGCTGGGTTCCCTGTTTAGCACTCCGGCCCCACCCTAGGCCAGGGTGGGTAACAAATTCATTGTGAAAATTAAATCAGTTAATGCCGCTAGGTAGTGAGCATACAATAAGTGTTTGTTGTTTATTTGAGTTTGATCCTTATCATCATTTTTATTAACCCTTCTCCCCTTAAATGCTCTGAGAGGCATGCAGTGAGCCCGGAGGAGGCAGAGCTTGATCTAGACAGAAATCTGGGAGGGCTTCCTGGAGGAGTGGGGGTGGGGGCCGGGCTGGCCTGTGGCTGCTACGACCCAATAGTGGGTCTCCTCCTGCCCCCACCCCCACGCCCCGGGTCTTCAGTCTCGGTAGCTCGGGAACTCTCCGTGGTCCTGAATCCTGAGCCTCGCGAGATGAAAGTCTACAGTGAGGGTGTGTGTGTCTGTGGGGGTGTGTGTGCAAGGAATGGAGATATCGAGAGGGTCCCGTCTCCTTGTCCCTATCCCTTCTATATCTTGCCCTGCCCACCTCCTTCCCTAGTGTCCGACCTCGCTTGGGATCCAGGCTTCACAGCCCGAGCGGGAGGCTTCGGGGCCGCGGACCAAGAAGCCGGGGCCAATACCGGAGAATCCTAGTTTCCAGTCAAGGCTCTGCGTCCTCTTGAGCCTCAGCTTCTTCATCTGTGAAATGGGGGTGGCATCTCCCAGCCTCTCTCAAGGCGTGGTGGAGTATCAGGGAGGCGAGAGAGCTTTGTGCACGGCCGGGAGCTGTGCAAGAGCGTCCCTGACGGACCTGCAGTCAATGTCACCAAAGCCAGCATCGCCCCTGGGCTCTGTCTGGGACGGCTCCGCAGCCGCGCCTCGGCCCTTGGGGACGCTGATCCCTTCACCTCTCCCACTCCTCTTTCTTCTCCCCCTCTAGCCTTCTCCCCTTTCTCCATGGCTTCTCGGGTACTGGACAAAAGGCAGCGCCTCCGGCGCGCCCAAGGGCTCCAGGAGCACGCGAGGTTCGGAACTGTGGAGCCTAGGTGCTCGCGGTCTCCCTTGTGGGGGAGAGTTTTACTTTCTGCTGACCGAGCAGCCACGGGGTTCGGGTTCGGGGGCCGGCGGGCCTCGCTGCTCCTGAGCTTTGCAGAGGGTGCCGGGGTCCTTCCCCCGCGCCCGTAAAGCTCTTTCCCGGGGAGGGAGGAGGGGTTTCTGCGGCGCAGGCGCAGCGTTTGCCGAGGCCCGAGGCTGTGCAACTGCGGCGCTTTGTACCCGGGAAGTCCACTTGGGAGCGGTGGTCTGTTTGGCCAATAGCAGACGAGTGCCCCTCCCCCTATACGCAGGAGGTCTCCTCTCCAATCCTGGAGCTTCCCTGCCCAAACTGAAGCCTGGGAGGGGCCCTGGTTCGTGGAACCTAGCCCTTAGCAACGCTGAGGAAGGGGATGTAGTGTCAGAGAGAGGGAGACCTGCAATTTCCGGTCAGCAACAAGAATTTAGGACCCAACTCAGGGCCAAGAGTGAGCTCTAGACAAGTTGTGCAGGAACCTGGCTTCCAGATACTGCTCTGCTGCAGCTCACATGCTTTGTATCTAAGATTTCATTCTATCTCTGTAAGCCTCAATTTCGCCCCTGGAAATGGGAAACTTATGGCCTAGTGTTCCTGGAATACTAAGCCGTTTCTATTTTGTGAACATAAAACCCTATCTCCACTTTAAGGCCCAGGCGTCTCTGGCCTTCTGTCCTGGACTGGAGGACTGGCCTCCAGGTGGCAGTGGAGGTAAAGGCTTCAGGCCCTAACCTGAGTGGCGGGAGCTTCACCAGGCCTGGCACCCCGCCCTCTGTGTGGCAGCTGGAAGTAAAGAAGGTGGGGTCTTTTTACCGAGCCTGTGGGTTTGGGTTTTATAGGCAGAAAGTAGAAGGTTGGCATTTTAATCTGCCTGGATTTGGGAGGCACCTGTCTAGCCCTATGGGGGCTTACTAGGGCTCCCCCGCTTTCCCCCTCTTCCCTCTTTCCTCTTCTGTCAAGAAGTTAATCAAGCTAGCCCAAGCCTGCCCACCTCTCCCCAAAGCAACACCTGGATTATGGGCACTGGGGCTGGTGTCCACTCTCCACTGGGAACCAGGACATCCTTTACCCCCTCCTGACCGCTAGCCTGTCCTAGGGGCTCTGGGCTCCTTAGTGCCAATGGTCTGGCTCTACAATCAGCAATCACTGTCTGGTAGACAAGGCTCTGGGGATAAGCCGGTGGCCCCAATGGCAGGGGGCCCTGTGATGAGAGAGGGGCTGCAGGCAGTAGAGCAGGTCAGTCACTAATTAGGCCTTTGTCTCTGGGGTCCCTGCTGCAGGGGGGGAGGGAGGCTGGTTCAATGATGGGGGTGGGAGGAGTGGCAGGGAAAGGTTTCATGGAGAAGCCCTAGGAGGTGAGTCTGGGAGAATAGATAGACTTCTGTCTGAGGTAAGATATTCAGAGAGAGGACACAGTTTGAATAAAGGCTTGGACTTGGGGCTGGAGATGTGCTCGGTCTATTCAGGGAGTGGCGCAGCGGAGGGACTAACGCAGGCTGTGGAACGAGAGGCCTGGGCTGGATCCTGGAGGGCCTCGAGCGCACCAGCAGCCGGGGCGGGTTCTGGGCACCCGGCCCACACTCCCTCCCCCACGCAGGTGTTCGGGGAGGCCTGCAGATGCACTGCTGCACACCTGTGGCGCTGCCCACGGCCTCTGCCTGCGCACCCGAAGTTCATCTCTGGCTTTTAAAGGAGCCCTGAAAACCAGACCTACCCAATCCGAGAGCGAGGCCGGGGCCCAGCAGAGGGCGTGTGCGCGGGGTGGGGGTCGGCGGGGCTGGGCGGTCGGGGAGGGGCGGGGGCGGGGGGCGGAGTGGGGGAGATCTGAAGGGAAGCGCTTCCTGGTTCGAGCCGAGAGGGGCGAATCGGGCTCGGCTGCGCGCCGCCGGGAGGAGCTGTCTGTCTGCAGCCCCCTCCTCCCGCCCTCGCCTCTCCCTCCTCCTCCCGCCCTCCTCGCGGAGCCGGGCGGTGCTGGCAGCCGGAGCGGCAGCGGCGGCGGGCGGGCCGAGCAGCCGGGGCAGCCGGGCGCGTGGGCAGCCGCGGGCGCCGAGCCTCCGTCCCTCTCTTCACTGATCCCGGGCCTTTGTCACCGCGCCCGCGGGGAGCGGGACCGAGAGACAGCCAGACAGGGCGAAAGCCAGCCCCACAGGTCCACCGGCCGGGCGGAGGGCGCCAGAGGGGGGCCATGTCTTACCAGGGCAAGAAGAGCATTCCGCATATCACGGTAAGCTGGGCCCCCGCCCTGGCCCCGCCGCTCTTGGCGAGGTGGTGGTGGTCGCCGCCGGGGTCGGGATCCGCAGGGGGACCTAACGGGCGGCCCCCGAGGGGCTTTCCTGCGTCGCGGCGGGTGGGGCGGGGCCGGTCTCGGCCTTGCAGCCTCCTCCCCCCAGCCTCTGGGGACAATGCGGGGGAGGGCAGCCCGGCGTGGCGGGGCGGGGCGGGAGCCTCGGGTCCCTCTCCCCGCGGGCTTGCAGCGGATGGCTTGGACCCGGAGGATGCGGAGCTGAACAAAAGAGGGAGGGGCTCGGTGTCCGAACCCCCTCCCTCCGGCCCTGGAGCTGAGCCTCCAGCGGGCGCCCTTTGCACAGTCTAGCTGTTGCACCTCGCGGCAGGGTTTCTTCCCCGCCAGAGTAAGGAAAATGATCGACCACCGCCCCTCCCCCACTCCCCCCCGCCACTCCCCGCCCAAACCGATGAAGTGGAAGTCTGGACCTAGAGACAGCGCCATGATGGAGGAGCCCCTCCCATTCCTCACTGCAGCTAAAAATAACCTGATGGGGCGGCCCGGGCGGCTGTGTCCCGGGAAGGGTTAACACTGGGGGGTGGGAATGGTGGCGGTGGCTGAGCAGTTCTCGGTGTCTCTGGGTGTGGCCGGAAACAAAGGATCCCTGGTCTTTCTGCTTTGTCTCAGGGTGGGGAGCTGAGGACACAGCGGGTCCAGAGACCTGGCCTCCGCCTCATTCCCTGCCTGGCACCAGAGTTGAACCAAACCATTCCTGAGGGATGTGGACCACAGGTGCTGGTGAAACCCATGGGCCTTGGGTGGCTGATATCTGAGCAGCCAGGTGCTGGAAGGCATGATGGAATCCTCCAGGGCAATGCTTGAGGTTTGAGGGCAGGAGACCTAGCATCCTCCTTTATCCAGAATCCAGGCTCAAGGATGGTCCCAGAACACCTTGGCGAGGGCAGCCGTGGGTAGGGGTGATGAAGCTGACATTTCCCACTTGCCTGCCCAGTGTATTGTGGATCTTGTTTTCTTGAATCTTCTCAATAAATCTTTTGAAGGAGGCATTGTCCACATAAAGTTCTCAGAGGCTGGAGCACTGGTTGGGGAGGCAATTGAGAGGAAGGTTGGGAAAGAACTGGGACCCCTTGCCTCCCCAGAACAGCCCTGCATTCTGCCCAATTCTGGATTGAGGCTCTCTTAGAAAACTCTTCCGCCCAGCTTCAGGTCTTGTCAGCAGACCTTTGCTGAGTTACAGTCCAGAGACGTGCCCCCTGATGGTGGGGACCACCTCTTGCCCATCCCTAATCCTTGCCCTCTGAGACACAGCGGTATAAGGGACCACTCCCTTAACACTGTAGTCGGCTAAGAATCAATGGAAGGGATGTGGTTGCCCTGGGCTAGGCAGTGTGGGAGGAACGAACTGGATATTTGCATGAGCTGGTCCGGGCTTTCCTCCTCTCCAACCCTGACCCCAGGGGAACTGAGGCAGGAGATGGAGGTAGAGGGGATGCAGTGACTGATGAGTCAGGAACCCAGGGTACCTTTGTGACTATTGCCCATAGCAGGTTTGTGCCCCATTCAGGATCCCGGTTTCCAAGAAGCACGTTTAGCCAGATGGTCTTTGAGGCAGGTGTATGGGAACAGTGCCTCCGGAGTTGTGTAGTTCTGCCTGCACAGCCGCAGCAGTCACCCTGCCTGCAGGCTGTGGCCCTCTGGAGTGGAGATAAACTGCCCAGGCTTTTGCAGCAGACGTGTCTGGGTGTGCATCTCTGCGCTGCCTCCTTTCTGAGCCTCCGTGCTCTTATATCCAAAGTGGGCTTAGCACTGGCCATTTCACAGGACCCTTGAGCATCTGAGAGGACACTGGCAAAGTGCTTAGTGTTTCGTAGGCACACAGTAAGGGCTTCAGAACTGCTGGCTGATCCTGCTGCTTTAGTCCTTTGTGCGAAGCAGGTAGTCAACGCATGTGTAAAAGAGAATCACGTGGGGGCTTCCCTGGTGGCGCAGTGGTTGAGAGTCCATCTGCCGATGCAGGGGACACGGGTTTGTGCCCCGGTCCGGGAGGATCCCACATGCCGCGGAGCGGCTGGGCCCGTGAGCCATGGCCGCTGAGCCTGTGTGTCCGGAGCCTGTGCTCCGCAATGGGAGAGGCCACAACAGTGAGAGGCCCGTGTACAGCAAAAAAAAAAAAAAAAAAAAAAAAAAGAGAATCACATGGAGTGGATCCCACAGCTTCAATAGCATGGGGAGGAGAGATGCTGAAAATGCCCCTTATTTCCTGGGAAAGCTGTCCTTGATGAAACATTTGTGTTTAATTTGGCCCACATAGTCCACTCCAGCTAGAAAAATGTGTGGTTTAAAGGAGAAGCCAGAGAGGATGGACTTGGATGGAGCTCCTTTGTAGGACCCACAGCTTCCTGAGGACCTTTTGCTGATAATGTACGTGGTCTGACAGGAACCAGAATGCCATTAAATGAATGGATAGGCATTGTGGCTTTCCACATGCTGCACCCTTAACCTGTTCAATCAATAGAACTCATTTGGTAAGTTAATAAGCACCTGGTCTGTGCCTGCCACTGTCTGGGTGCTAAGGAAAGTGGGCATGAGATGGGCATGCCCTTTGCCTTCACAGAGTTTAGCAAAGACTGACATTTCAGCCTGAAATAGCCACAAAATGTTGGTGGGGATGTGTTATAAGGGGAAGTACAGGAGGCTGAGGAGACCACAGCAGGGACACCCAGCCTAGTCCTGGTGGGTGAGGAGGGAGGGGTTCTGTGGCAAAAGAGTGTGGCCCGTTGGAGAAACTGAAGGAAAGTCAGCATTGCAGGAGCCTGACCTCTGTGACCAAGTGTGGCTTCTCTGTGCAGTTAGAGCAAATCCTGGAGACGGTTAAGATGTTTTTGGCAGCCACGGTATGTGTGGCCTGTGGAGGGACCCAGTGGGGCTTAAGAAAGGACCAAGATACAGCTGTCAGCTGCATCTCCAGGTCCCCACCTGCTTGATGTTGGGTCACTCCTCCTGTGAGCCTCAGTTTGCTCATCTGAACAAAGGGGGTAAGGTCTCAGATTCAGCAGTGAAATTAGAGATAGGAGAGAGAGTATGTGAGCAGAGGAGGAAAAGAGACACTCCAGACAGGGCACAGTGTGGACAGAGGCAGGGGCACGGCTGAATCACAAAAATGCTCTACTCATGTTGACTATGGTGTCTTTTCCTCTTTTCTCTGCCTCAGCCTTTTTCTGAGATGCTAGAATAGCCTGCTAGAGAAGAGGGAAGAAGCCAAAACACTTGGCTTCAGCCCCCAAGGATTGTTTAAAACATTAATAAAGCTCTCTTTCATGTATGGCTTTTTTTCCAAAAACTAATGGCATAGCCGGGATTAATTTAGTTAAAATGGTTTTTCGGTGCCCACTGCGGTGGTTAAGTGAGTAGGGGCATCCTGGGCGTGGCTCTGAGCAAACAAAGGCACAGGGCTGTGGCCCTGCAGAAGCAGCTGCCCCAACAGAGCCACTGAAGGGGCAGGCAGGAGTGTCCGCCACCATGGTTGTGAAGTATTGTTATTACAGAGAAGACATCATGAGTTTGCAGACCATTACAGCATTCAAAAGGATTTCCGTGATCTTTCATTGGGTTTTCAGAACAGTCCTGTGAGGAAGGCAGCCTGTTTCCCAAAGAGTAAACAGGATTATAGAGACTTGGAAGCTTCTTCAATGGCTTGTGGAGGAATGAAGAGGTCCTGTTCAAGCAGGGAGGGTAGGTGGGCTGGTCTGCCTGGTAAGAGAGTCACTGTCTGATTGAAATCTGTGTGTTTGCGTGTGTGTGTGTGTGTGTGTGTGTGTGTTAGATCAAACAGTAAAACAGTAAAGATGAGCAGAGAAGAAAGAGATTATTAAATAAAAATTACATCGGACTGAATTAGTTATTCTAATGGACAAATATGCAAAAAACTTGGTTCTTCCTGAGGATAGCATTCAGCCTACCTTATAAGTATCTAGTTTATCTCATTGCCTTTTTTTTTTTTTTTTTTCCCGGTACGCTGGCTTCTCACCGCTGTGGCCTCTCCCATTGCGGAGCACAGGCTCCAGACGTGCAGGCCCAGCGGCCATGGCTCACGGGCTTAGCCGCTCCGCGGCATGTAGGATCTTCCCGGACCGGGGCACGAACCCGTGTCCCCTGCATCGGCAGGCGGACTCTCAACCACTGCGCCACCAGGGAAGCCCTCATTGCCTTTTTATGCAAAGGATTTGAGATGCCTAGAGTGATTTATCCTGCATATAGTGAAATCAGAGGGAAGTAGAATAGCAAGACTGAGGCTCAAGGAAAAGCAGAGACCAAACCTGCCAGTGATTTGGGCCACTGGGGGTGTGCTTCTGGACATACGGTCCTGATTCAGAGCTTCTGTCATCCAGGGCAGAGAAGCAGACATTCTCAGTTAGGTCAAGTTCATGATCAGACAGGAAGAAGTGGGCCATTTTCTTTGGGGAAGAATTATTTTAAATTACATTCTTAAAAAGTGTTTGTGAGCATACAAGTGATACTGAGTTGTGACATCTTCCATAACATAACGATGCCAACTGAGCCCTGATTGCCTGTGTCTTGTAATGAACTTGGCCAAGACTGAATACCCAGAAACACATGATATGACATATGTGAATGTACCAGGCACATAGTAAGCGGCTAACAGATAGACGATAGTTCCCTTCCCCGAACTCAGGCTCTCTTTGAGGAGATGAAAATTCAGAATGGCAGGTAATCAACGACTGTTAACTGCATATCTTAACCGTTTTGTTCCTTGATCTGTGCAAGGTGTCATGAGCAGTTAAAAAATACGTATTTCATGATCCTGACCTTTCCATCTAAGTGAAAAATTGCACATACATGGAACGACTTAAAAATGACCAAAGGGTAAGTGTGGAATAGAGCACAGGTGTTAGAGAAGTTCAGGGAAGGGAGGGCTCAGCATTGGCAGAAGCAAGAAGAGGTGCCCTCTTGGGGCTTAGGGGATGGCATGAGCTAGGTGTTGAGGGATTTGATTGGTGGAGACAAAGGAAGAACATGCAAGGCAGGTGGAACAGCAGGGTCGAGACCTGGGCTGGAGTGAATGTTGTCAGAAGAGAATAAGAGTTTTACATAGCTAAATCCGAGGGTGAGGATCTTGAAATAAATTTGAATGGCTGGGGGACTGGGGAATTCTACAAGGCTTTGGAAGTCAGGCAGAATGCACCCAAAGTGATGGAAATAGCCCATGGGTTCTAAGTCTGGCTTAAATGCAAATGGGGTGTTTGATCTTGGACAAGTCAGTTCTCTAGGTCTCAGATTCCTTTTCTTTACAGAGTTAGATTAGATAATTCAGCTCCTAGTTATAGGATATTCTGACTTGATTCTGTGGGTAATAGGAAGCCTCTGGAAGTTCTTGAACTGGGAGGATGGTATAATGAAGGCAACATGGAAGAATGTGGATTCTGAAGCCAGACTATTGGGATTTGAATCCTAGCTGCTCCACTTACTTGCTGTGTAATTTTGGCGAATCACTTATTTTCTCTATGCAGCAATTTTCTAATTTGTAAAGTGGTCATAATAGTAATACTCCATGGGGGTTTTTTTCCCTTGAGAATTAAATGACTTAATATATGTGAGATATTTAGAATAGTACCTGCACATAGTATATGCTCAATGGGTTAGCGGTTATTAGTTATTATTCTTACTGCAAGATGGTGTATTAGTTAGCTTTGTTCCATAGCAAACAATCCAAAGTCTCAGTGGTTTTCAGCAACATACATTTATTTCTTGCTCATGTTACATGAGGACCTGGATTGGCTGTGGCTTTGCCCCTGGCTGTTGCGAGCAATGGGTCTGCCCCTTGGATCTCCTCACCTTGAGACACAGGCTGAAGGAGCAGAGGCTTGAAGCACAAATGCCTTTAAGAAGTCCTGCTCAGCTATGGTACATTTCATATCTGCTCATAACCATTGGCCAAAGCAAGTTGCATGATCAAGGCCTAAACTGATGGCAAAGAGCCCAGTGTTAGTCTTTCTGGAGCAGATATATGAGGATTAAATGTGAACATCGTGGCCCATCGGAGATGCTAATAAACACCTGTTGGAGCTGATAACGAGGTGGTCAGGAAGTTTAAGGGGTGAGTTTGAAAGAAAAGGCCTGCATCGTTTCCTAGGCTGAATTAGAGTTAGGAATGATCACCAAAGTGAGGCGTCTCACTGGGCAATTAGAAACACAGAACGACATGGGGGTGAGAGGCAAGGCCCAGAGATAGAGATTAAGGACCCATGTACAAGAGGCGCTGGTGGAAGATAGGAAAATGCAAGATATTCCAGCAACCAATGGTTCTCAGCCCATGTGCTGTGAGCACAGTGGTGTACTGAAAAAATCCTGTGTAGATGTGCTGCTAAATTTTGATCAGCATTTAAAGTTTATGTTTACTACAACCAAGTCTAAAAATTGTTCTAATAACATCTATCAGGTAGATCCCTGAGCACTCACGAATGGAACAGTATGGAATAGTGTCTAATTTTTTTGTGAGGAAAAGGAAGCTCTTGTAATGGAAAGGGGACATCAGAAGACTTTGCCCCTTGAGCATATAAGAGGATAGGGTCAGGGCAGTGGACAGCGCAGCGCCATGGTGCTGAAGAGTAAGCAAGTTCAATTAAGGAGACACGAAAGGCCCTCTGAGATGGACACAGTCACACTGTAGTTGGGATGACATGGTAGTGATTGCGCTGACTCATTTGGTGGTGTTTTATGTCTTTAATCCCTTCAAGACTGCTGCAAATTTTTATACCATTGGTAACTATGTCCTGAACACAGAAAGGTTGAGATTCATTGCCGTAGAGAGATGCAAAGACCAAATCCTAACTTTGCTCTTAGTGAGAAAAGACAACTCTGAATGGGTGGCTTAGGAAATGGAATGGGATCTAGGATACTTCACAGAGAGGCTGGTCTAGAAAACAAGAGTAAGCAGGTAATAGGAGGGAAGTGATGGCTGTGGATGTATGAAGTTTCAGCTTCCTGCTCCTTCCTTGGGCCTGTGCCCCAGGTGCACTCCCACTTGGGTAACTTTGGTTTGTCCACTTGACTGTGCACACTTGGAGGATCGGGACAACATCTACTTTTCCTCAGCATCTCCTCAGGAGCACTCTCATGCATTGGTGACTCATAGCAGGGACTCCATATTCTGTGAGTGGATGAATAAAAACTAGATTGCAGGGCTTCCCTGGTGGCGCAGTGGTTGGGAGTCCGCCTGCCGATGCGGGGGACGCGGGTTTGTGCCCCGGTCCGGGAGGATCCCACATGCCGCGGAGCGGCTGGGCCCGTGAGCCGTGGCCGCTGGGCCTGCGTGTCCGGAGCCTGTGCTCCGCGACGGGAGAGGCTACAACAGTGAGAGGCCCGCGTACCGCAAAACAAACAAACAAAAACCACTAGATTGCAAGCTTTGCATCTTTGCTGAGTGAGGTCTTAAGACACTCTTGCATTTGACCTTAACAAATGTCCTATCCATGGATTTAGCATTTAGGTAGTTACCATCCAGAAGGAGATGAGGGTGGCGTGAAGGGTTTCTGGAGGTAAAAAATAAAGACTTCCCAAGTGGTACTTTGGCAGTGGGGAGAAGGCAGGCCTGGCATATTAATGGGCTTCACTGCATTTCACACTGAAAGCAAGCTTTTACAAGAGGAATCTTCCATATATATATATTGAATCGTTAAAGTACACATTTCCCCAGGGTCTTGACCGAATAACTGCTTGGTGTTAGAACTTGGGGTCAATTCCATGGGAAAACTCCACGGTTCTGATGCAGAATTGCATAAAGCAAAGAGGTGGCTGTTCGAGATTTTGTACCTGTCCCCAAATTATGCTGCCATGTACTTTATATCAGACCATATTCACAGCCCCTTAGGGTTTAAATTTGAAGCAAATATTTGACTTATACAACCTCAAAGTTGAAAGGAACCTTTTAAATTATGTAAATTTTTCTGTGTTTGTGCATTTGAGGCGGCAGAGAGGAGTGTCCATTGCTTCTTCCCCATCCCCAGTCTCCCCTCTAGTGTAGGAATTGCAAGTACCTCTCCTTGCCCACCTCCAGTGGCAGGGAGATCTCACCACTTCACACAGCAGCCTGCTTTACTCTTGGACAGCTGTGTCGTTGGAAAGTCTTCTGTATGCAGAGGGAGAGTCTACCTTTTGCCCTCAGAATTTTTCACAGGTTTCTTCCTCTTCCACACTGATATTCCTAGAGGCTCTGGACAATATTTCTCAGTTACTTAGGACCTTCTCTTTTCCAAAATAGCCCCAGTTCTTTACTGCAGTTTCCGAGTACAGTGTTTGGATTTTTCTCTCCTTTTTTCTCTTTTTTCCCTTTCTTTCCTGCTTTTTTTCTTTTTGCTGTCCTTTATTTCTGAGCATGTAGAACAAAATGGATCCAAAATAAAACTTTAATTATTGGGCACCTTTTAAACTGGTTTAAATACTTTCTGAGTCCATAGACTCCTTTGAGAACCTGATAAAAGCAATGGAAGCTTTTCCCAGCTTCCTCAAATGCACAGCCACAGAACATTCAGCAGAGAGCACTGGGCTTCACAGGCTGGTATTCGTTGTGTCGTGAGCTTTTACTTATCTTAAGTAATCCTGTGAGTTGGGTACTTTGATTAGCTCCACTAATAGAAAAAAAACCAAAAAACAACGGAAACACAGAGATTAAGTTATTGCCGCAGGTCACCCAGCTAAGAAGCTGTGTGGGAACAAGCTGTAGTCTCTGGTGTGAAGGATCTCATAGTCTCATGCGGGAAATGGACATATAAAAATGAGCCAATAGACGAAGTTCTGTGCAGTTGGGAAACAATGCTAATAAGGGTGCAAGCCTTACACTTTAGGAGCTCCAGGAGGTAAGCACATGTTCCTGGAAGCAGGACACTGCCCCTGACAAGGTGAGTTGCAAGAAATCCAGGTAGCAGCTGCCACAGACAAAGGCACAGGGTGTGAAAGTGCAGCTCAGAGAGCCAGAATATGGTGTGAGTATACGAATATAGCACAAGGCCAGGAGAGGGCAGGGGTCAGGCCAGAAAGAGCCTGGGAGGGCATGCTTTGTCCTACATGTGAGGACAAGCTGGTGAAGGGTTTAAGGAGAGGCACGACATAGTTGCATTTGTGACCAGAAAGGTCACTGGCTGTCGTGTGGAGGGGACAAGGCAGGCAGCAGGGAGACAGGTGGGGAGGGCTGACCTGGAGCAGGTGCTGTGGGAGGTGGAAATCAGCAGGGGGGTATGAGAACAATGGAGCAGATGCAGCAAGGTCTACAAAAGAGTTGGGTTTGGGGTGTGAGAGGTTAGAGAGAAGCTGAAGATGGAACTGGGCATTTGAATGAGATTTATCTCCCCACAATGGGAAGACTTTAAAAATCAGGCACTGAGCTCTGTCCACGCATTAATTCATTTTACTTTCAAAACCACGCTCTGCATTATAGATGGAACACTGAAGCACAGAGAGGTCAACGTGCCTAAGGCACAAGGGTAGTAAGTGTGGGACCCGATTAGAGCTCAGGTGTTCTGGTCTCTACTGCCATGTCCTTAACCAGCAGACAGCGCTGCCTCTTTGTTAAATGAGTGTTGAATGAGATAATAGTTGTAGAAGCATCTGGCTTACAGGAGGCGTTGTCAGTGTTTATCAGGTGAACAGGGCTCTGCCTTGAATGTCTTAATACTGGAGAGCCCTTTCCAACTTCCAGAGCCCTTTAATCTGCCTTACTCCCTTTTGGCCAGAGTCGCAACCATCCTGTCAGAAGGACCGGTGAGGTGCATGGCATTGGGAATGGGCTTGAGATGTATGGTCTATTCCTGCTTATTCCCGTTTTTCAAAGGAAGGAACTGAGGCTCAGACATCTTAACTAGGTAGAGTGAGGAGAACACCGGGATAACTACCACGGGGTGCTGGGCCGTCACTTTGTAGGTACCAGGTGACTAGGTTCATATCTGACTCCACCATCTCCTGGCTGTGTGACCTTGGGCAGAATCACTTCCCTTCTCTGAGTTTCCTTATTTGTAGCAATAATACCCACTTCTTAAGGTGACTTCAGAATTAAACATGAAATCCCACGTAATGCAGAAGTGATACTTAGTGTGTACTCAGGAATGTGGTTTTCTTGAAGGCAAAGGATTCCTGTTCAGGTTGCTTTATATAAGGTAAAAGGCAGAGATGAAAAAATGCAGAAGTGGGTCTACACGTATATACAGATTTAGCCAGCATCATCCTTCTATAGGGAGCCTGAAGACCTTGCCCACTCCTGGGGTCATGACAGAGGTGTGTTATGTTAACGCCAGATACTCCATCAGGGAATATTTCCTGAATGTCTGTCAGGTACAATGGAGCTTGAAATCTCGCTGTTAACATTGCAGTTGTCATGGAAATGGGCCTCAGCTCACAGAAAAGGCCTGCAATCCATGGAGACCTCCTGTATTTCTTTGGGTTTTTTTGGGTTTTTTTTTTTTTGCTGTACGCGGGCCTCTCACCGTTGTGGCCTCTCCCGCTGCGGAGCACAGGTTCCGGACGCACAGGCTCAGCGGCCATGGCTCACGGGTGCAGCCGCTCCGCAGCATGTGGGATCCTCCCGGACCGGGGCACGAACCCGTGTCCCCTGCATCGGCAGGCGGACTCCCAACCACTGCACCACCAGGGAAGCCCGACCTCCTGTATTTCTGATTCATGAAGGAGGAAAATGCCACTGTGTCCTTGACCCATGCGGGTGGGAACAAACGTGTGCTCGTTATATTCAATCTCAGGCCTGTTGCCGCTTCCAGGGTTGCTTTCCTGAAAAGTGTGGCAAAGCACCACCGGCTGACAGGCCGTCCCCTGAGGCAGAATCAAAGGCAAATGGACTGGGTTTCTGTGAATAAATAATAAGAGTGCGCAGCTGCACTGCAGGCAGCACTTGCCACCGCAAGGAGTCTGGTTGCGCGATCTGTGAGCGGAGCCAGGGAGGAAGGGGGCTCTGGTCATGAAAGGAAGGAACAGAGTCCTGGGTTTATGAAGTATTTGAGCTGGAAAATCTCTCAGACAGCGATCACGGTGGCTGTGACTCCCAGCACAGAATTTGGAAGGTGTACCAATTCGCTTTGGTGCAATAATGCCACGTAACAAACAACCTTGTAATTCCGTGGCTTACAGTAACAAGTAGTTGTCTGTTGTTCGCAGGTCTGCGGGTGGCAGGGACTTAGGAGGGCTGAGCTACATTTATCTTCAGGCTTCTTTTTGGGTCAGGCATGCTCCTCATAGCTCCTCATTCTGGGGCTCAGACTGAAGGAGACACCATTCCTTGGGTCTTGTGGTTTTCATGGTGGAGGATGGACTCTCAAGAAATGGAGCTGGAAGCCACCTGCCTCTTAAAAGCTCGTGCTCAGACTGGTGCAGTCACATCCACTCTCATTCTGTTGGTCAAAGCAACTCGAGTAGGCACACCCGCAGTCAGTGCGGCTGGGAGAGCCCTGCACCCACACTGGAGCATGGCAAGTGTGGGAAGGCAGGAAGGATTGTGAAAGAAATAACACAATCTACCACCGAGGGTGTCCATCAAGAATATCCTACATGTTTGTTAATAATAAATTCCTGGCCCATAAACTAGACCTGGCAAAGGAAAATTTTGACAAAAACACCTGGATTGGAGTTTTTAGCAGACAATCCCAGTGGATTTTCAGGATTAATCTAGGCTCTGGTGCCATGTTGTGAGTTGTACTTGCATGAGTGAGGGGTGTGCCTATCTGTCCTATTGAATGTTTGAGTTGCAGCGTGAGCCTTAGTGTCAGTGACTTGTAGCGTCTGAAGGACTAATAACTTTCAGAACTCACCTTGACATCTCCTTGCCTTACGAGAAAGCCGTTTCACCTGCACTCAATGCATGGGCAAGCACATTTCTACCAAATGCGGCTTCCCTTATCTTTTTGAGACTCGTTTTCACACTTGCCCTTTGGAGAGGAAGATATTCTTCATCTTTCCAGGAGTAACTTTTCATTTAATTTCTCTGAGCCCCTTCCCACGGATAAATCAGGCAGCCTCATGAGAATCTGTGTGCGCCTGCAGCCCCGGGATGGAGCTGCCCTTTTCGTGTGAAGGCCAGACCTCTGAGATCCGTTTTTGGCACTCATTCATTCACTGACCCCAGATTCCGATGTGTGTATTAGTGAAGAATTGTAGGAGAGGGGACATGGGAGTGTCACATGCCCTCCCCGCAACTTCCTGGGTGGGATAATTAAAGTATTGATAGGGTGGCACTCAGAGTGAAATGTATTTGAAACCAACTACATACATTGTGAAACATAATCTATGATTGTTTTTGTTCCGTGGCAATGTAAAGATTACAGATATGCCTGTGAGCCGAGAAAGAAAAGCAGTGAGGAACTCCAAGCCTGGGTGAGGTAGGAGGGAGAGGGACAGGGTCCCAGGGTTTGGAGAAACCTCGCTGTCCCAGTGCCCAGTGGTGTTTCAGGACCACGGACAGCACGACATCCCCCTTTGCTTTCCTCATTTACAGCGTGGAACCTGGAAACTGCAGAACAATTCTGTGTATATACTATTTATTTTGCTGGACTGTTCTCCTTCTCCTCCGTTTTTCGGCTTCATGAACTTATCATATTTCAGAACCCAGATCAAACATCTTCTCCTTGATGATAAAGTCACTGCCTTTCTCTGTCTCTGTAATAACAGCTTTTGTTCTCTACAGTTTTTCAGAGCCAAGGTTGCTAAACTAGTGATTTGGGGGTAAGTTGTTGGTTTGATGAGAGTAGCACCTCTTTTTTCTCCTGAGGCTCCGCAGACCGTAATGAGTTTTCTACTCCTCTGACTTTGGATTGGAAACGACCGACTTTATTCCCACCATGCAGGAAAGGAGGGAGAACAGAATGCAGGGAGGCGTCATGCTTCGCTCAGGGACAGACAGTGATGCAAAAGATGCACTGTGATCCAGACCTCCCCTCCTGGTTGAGGCCGACTGTTGTTTATTTTGCTGTTGTGTGGGTAAGAATGTCTGAAGCTTTAAAGGTTCATTTTTGTAAGCGGCACTCAACATAGCAGTTAATGTTTGTGACGAGAGCAAAGGCATCCCGCCAATACCAGCTCTTTCCTCCCGGTTGGGCTGGAGTGGAGATTAATGGTAGGTTTGGAGAAGAAGGCCTTCCCTTCTCTGGGATACTCCTCTGACTCCCAGGATATTTGGCAGTAGAGAAGTGATGAGGTTTAGGTGGGCCCCTTGTGAGAAGGCCTTCCAGCCTCATCTGTATTAGACAGGCTTTGCATTAAGCAGGCTTCTGTTCCCAAGCCACAGGGTTAGGCTTTCAGGGAATTCTAAAAGCAGAGAAGAGAGGTTTCTGATCTGTCAGTCTACTCTTTCCTCCTTTTTCCTTTATTTCTCCCCTCCCCCTTTCCTCCCTTTCGTTCTTCCCTCTTTCCTTCATATTCCCTTCCCTTTTATCACTCCTTTATCTCACTTTCCTCTTCTGTCCTCACTCCCTCTGTCATTTCAAGCACTCTCTTTTTCTCCCTCCCTCTCTCCTTGCCTCCTGGCTATCACCCGCTCTCCTCCCGCTCAGCGAACACTTGCTAAACACTGTGTAAGGTTTATGCCTGGTCCCTGGGGGTTTGGAGATGACTCACACAGGGCTGTCCTGGCCGTGGAGGGGTGTCCAGCCCAGCAGGAGATGGGCACTTGAACAGTGACCATGGTGTGATGAGTATTGTTGGGGAGGTGTGTGCAAGGGGCCACGGGGACATAGGGAGGCACCTCAGGTCAAGAACTACCAGAAAGATCTACCTTGTGGAGAGTTTGGTATTTTGCTTTCCCACCTAACATTTTATTGTCTAGTGCTGTTATTTATCCTTAAATATTCCTGGAGAATATTTTAGTAGCTGTATGTCACCCCATTAGTGGTGTGGTTGCAAAATTGTCCGTAATTCTGGTTCACCTCTTTGTGTATAATTCTTTGACTCTGTTTGGGATATTTTCCTGAAGACAAATTCTCAGCATTAGATTTCTAGGTCAAAAGTCGTGAACAAGGGCTTCCCTGGTGGCACAGTGGTTGAGAGTCCGCCTGCCGATGCAGGGGACACGGGTTCGTGCCCCGGTCCAGGAAGATCCCACATGCCGCAGAGCGGCTGGGCCCGTGAGCCATGGCCGCTGAGCCTGTGCGTCCGGAGCCTGCGCTCCGCAGCGGGAGAGGCCGCGACAGTGAGAGGCCCGCGTACCGCAAACAAAACAAAACAAAAAAAAAGTCGTGAACAATTTTAAGACTCTTCATACATTTTGTAAACGTGGCTGACGCCTACTCTTATTGAGAAATCGCCGCTTGGAGGAAGATGTAAAGGTTATCAGTGTCTCTTGTTCCACTTCTGCCCAGGTTTTGGGTGATGCTTCAGTTCAGAAACTTTTGTAGGTTTGAGTTCTTCCGTGATGAAAGCCCTTTCATTAGCATCGACACCAGCCTAGCCTTGCCCCAGCTCGTGGCCTTAGAGTCCCCGTGAGCCGGCACCTGCTTGCCCCTCCAGCCTGCCCACCCTGAGGTCGTACTTCAGCCAGGGAAACCACTTACAGACCCCCAAGCACACCAGGCTCCCCCAGACCCCGTACCTTTGCCCCGCCATTCCCTCTCTCTGCAGTCTCTTCTCTCCTTTGCCATGTGGCTAATTCCTAACTCATTCTTCAAGCTCAGAATAGGCATGATTCCCCTGGAAGGGCTGGAGTGGAGGCCTCCTCTGCTCCCACCACCCCTCTGTCCCAGCCCTTCCCACGCTGGAGTGCAAAGATCTGGTCATGACTCAGTCTCCGCCACTGGCCTATTTCTTTTAGCTGCACATATTCTTTCCTTAAGCAAATATTGATTGTAGTTCCTGCTACAGAAAATGGCACAGAATAAACAATGTGTAACTCTGCTGGGTAGTCACCACTGGTGGGCGTGGGCAAAGTGCTTTATATATGTACCCCGTGGGGTTCTCCCACAGCCCTGCGAGGCAGGGACAGTTATCCCCAATTTATAGATGAGGAAACTGAGGCTTGGAGAGGTTAAGTCATGTGGCTAGCAAATGGGCAAGAATCGGAAGCTGCATCTGTCTGACTCTGGACATTTTATTGTTGTACAGCACTGATCCAAGGACGTGAGCCATGCTGAGCATAAGTCTCTTTAGGTCACTGCTGTCACCCTGGAAGGAACGGGCGGTCTCTGGCATACCCTTGCTGTTTGATGTCTGTTGAGTTTTTAATGAGATAGTTCATTTTCTTTCAAGGTATTTAAACGATGAATTTTGTACGGAGTTCGTCACTGTTCATATCTGTCGACTATTTGCTCCTCTTGGTAATCCTGGGAGAGGCAGGGTATTTTTTCTTTTAAATGTGTGACTTTTATTAAATTCTTAAAAGTTATGTATCATAAAATTCACTGTTTGGGGAGGGGATGGTTCTTTAGGCTTTCACACTCACACTTCCTGCGTGAAGAAAGGGAATCCTGGAGAGCTAGGTCCTCAGGTTCTTTCTAAATTGCATCTGATTATGGGGTGTCATGGATTCTACAGGGTGAACGTGTTTAAAAACGTGACAGAAGTGTGTTTGCCGGAGCGAATGCTGGACAGGAAGTCAGGAAACCTTGGGTCTAACCTCCACGCCTATTGGTTGTGTGAATTTGAGAGTTCAGCTCATCTCGAGCCCCATTTCCATCTGAGGTTGACTAGACCTCACATTCCACAAGAACCACTCAGCACAACCAGGCGTGGAGAGCGTCACTGTCGTAAATCACATTTCCTAGGGTGTCTTCTGAGGAGGAGTCCCTTTGTCAAATGTCTCGCAAAATGAAGGGTCTAAATTTGGAAGAGATCAAACTCAGTTCCCCTCTTGAATGTTCACATTACACATCAGCAGAGTAAAGGATCTGGGAATTCCTGACATGAAAACGATCTTTGCTTCTGTTTAACCCAGAATTTTCTAAACTCACTACACCTGGGAATCTCCTTTGGGCTCAGCCTCTAACAAAACCCCTCTGGGCTAGAGTTCCAAAGAACACGGTTTTGAAAGTGCCAGTTAAAAGGCGAACACAGTACTAACTTTAAGGAAGAAAAGAAAAAAGTCACATCAGCTCTTGCCTTCTGGTGGGCTTAGTTTTTAGAAACATGCTGGCCCCTGAGAACAGAAAGAGCCGGGACCCCGGCGGTAGCTGCCCACAGTATCTGCTGGTAGTTGGTAGGGAGGGGGCGTGGATTTGAACATCTGATTCTGGGAAGGGCAGAGCAGGGCGGGGCTGATCTTCTGGCGTGCAGCGCATTAAATACCACCTTTCAGGACTAGCCTGAAAAGCCCTCTATTAAATGTGACAAGGCAGAAGGCTGCCTGTGGGAGGCCATGTTCCAGAAGCCAAGCACCAGCTGCCGATGAATCACAGTTTCCTGCTTTCTGGTGTCCGGGGAAACCTGCACACCAGCGTGTCTCTGCTTCTGGATATGCAGGGCCCATGCCTCTTTCCCTAGGTCCTGGCTTCAGTCTTACGGCTAAGAGGGAGGTTGTCGGCCCTGGGAGTGACTGAGCTTGAAGCCCCTTCCTCCAGAGACCCCTCTTCTCGAGAACAGGACATACTTCTCTTGCTTGGCTCGTGGCTCATAGTTCTTTGTCTTACGGCTGTGATGCCTTTTCTCTCCATCTTCACCCATTCGTCCTTCAAGAATCAGTTCAGGCATCCATCCATCCATCCATCCATCCATCCATCCATCCTGCCAGGCTGTGTCCAAAGTATCAGATGCAACAATGAAGAAAATAGATGAAATCTCTGCCCCCATGGAGCTAAGTCTCTTAAGAAACTGCAGGGACAACTCTAGGTGGTACCATCCATCCACAGCAACGTGTCTATGATTGGCCCCCTGTGAGTTGTGCCTGACACAGCCAGTAGGGTAACACACCACAGCTCTGATGTCAGTGGGACAAGTCACATTTTTAAACAAACATGTAAATAGAGACTATGTCAGATATACTATATTAAGTACCATGTAAACGTAAAGTGGGTAAGAGGTGAGGGGTCTGCAGGCAGGGCAGCAGTGTAAGGTGTTCCAAACAGGGCAGCCAAGGGGAGGGCTGTCAGATAAGTGACACTGAGCAGAGACCTGCATCAAATGAGAGAGTGAATTTTGCCTACATAGTAGGATTCCAGGTTAAATAGGGTCTGGCTGACTTGGCTTTCACTCTGGGGGAAAATATACCGCGACAAGAACCCACTGGAGGGCTCTGCGCAGCAGGCTGCGTGCTCTGTGTCTGCTCAGCAAGGCTTGCCTGATTCCTGAGTTCGGGTGAAACCCTTCTTTTCCAGGCTTGCACAGCATCCTCTGCCTTCCTCTCGTGGTCAGTGCTTTGGGACCACTGGCACGGATCTGAGGCACATTCTGTGATAGAGGGTTCCTAAGAGTGTCCCGGCAGGATCAAGCCCCAGTTGCTCACAGTGTTAGCCAGATCAGTGCCTGCCTCCCTCACTCCGCTTCGTGGAGTAACCTCCCAGAATCACTGCTTGCCTCTAAATCCTTGTCTCAGGCTCTGCCTCCAGGGGAACCCATGCAAGACACTCCTTCTGAGGTGGCTACCCTGAATCGTTGCTGTCTGTTTCCTGTCTGTCTTCCTGACCAAAGGGTGGGGCTTAAGGGCAGAAGCTGTGTTTTATCCATCACCCCATCTCCAGCTAGGAGATAATACAAATAGTAAATATGCACGTGGCTAAAAAAATTCTCAGCCTCCAAGAAATGCAAATTAACAAATATTAATGATAACCAAGGGTGTTTTGGTGGTCTTGGGATGGCAAGTTGGGGAGGCACTTTTGGAAAGCAATCTGGTCATATTTATCAAGGACTGAACGCAAGGTTTATACTGTTTGACTCAGTTGTTACATTTCTGAGAATTTAGCCTAACAAATAGTACAAATTCAGGGAAAAGCTTTGTGCATAAAGATGTTCGTTATAGCAATATGTATGATTGTGAAACATTGAAAAGAACAATGGGGGAAATTAACCATCTATTGTGCGTCCACAAAATGGAATATTTTGCAGCCACTTAAAAATTATGGTTATGGTAAAATGCAAAAAGGACACGATCGTGTTTTCTTTTTAGCTCCTAGAATTTGCTACATCCCTTGCTGCCTCTGGGACCTGGCACACCATTTCTCTGCCCAGACACCCAGCACTCACCATACTGGCCTTCTCCCCCACCCTTCGTTTGGTTGAGCTTATCTAGAATTATTTTCTCGATCTGAGCTTGCCTTACCTGACCTTTAATAAGGTTGGCAGCCCTTTTACTTTGTGGCCACAAAGTATAGGATGTGGGCATCCTATACTTCTCCCCTTTTGGAACCCCACCTGCTCCCAGGATTTGTTAAACTTCTGTCTCTCCCTCATCAGCTCCACGAGAGCTCATTCTACCCTGGCTCATCAGGGCCTGGCCCCGGGCTTGGAGCCGAGGCAATCGGCTGGTACCTAATGGGTGCATGGCTGAGTGAATGGCTGTGTGTGCCAGAATCACAAGTATGGAAAATAGAGGGAAATGGGAGAAAAGCATCAGAACGTTGATTGGAGTTTTTCTGGGGGAGTTGCATTTATTTTTTGATCATTTCACTGTCTCTTAAAATGTCTCTAAATTGAGTTTTATTATATTCAACAGTTAGAGATTATGGACTAAAGTATTTATAGGTGAAATTATATGACATTTGGGATTTGCTTTATAATACCTCCACAAAAACAAAGCCAAAGTGTTCGGAGGGGAAAGAGGTGAAAGGAGAAGGGTGAAGTATTTAAAGAATCTGGGTGAAGGTTCACAGGGGGCTTTTTAATACCATTACTTTAGAAAAGAGTTGAAAATTTTTATGTTAAAAGTTAGAAAGAAAAAAAACATTTCCTGGCTCTTCTCTAATGACATTTACTACTTTGCTTGGCTTTTCAGAGTGACCGACTCCTCATCAAGGGTGGACGAATCATCAACGATGACCAGTCCTTCTATGCCGATGTCTACCTGGAAGATGGACTCATAAAGTGGGTTGACCAAACAGACCTTTTAAGAAGCCCGTCTCCCTAGGCTGCCTGGCCCTTAGAGGGACTGGAAGGCTGCTGTTCTGCCCCAGAATGAATGTGCCAGCTCTTGTGACTCTCAGGGCTGGAGAGATGTGGGGAGGTGCAAACCATGGCTGTAGAAGGGGCTCGTGTTTGTTGAGCGCCCCGTGACCGCACCAGGCTCCCTGCCACGGCGCTCACGCAGGCCACGATGCCCACAGAGGCTGTGAAGTACACACGCTGGCCCCTCTTCTGTTCTTGGGGGAGGGGCATGGGGTTAAGTGGCTGCCCCACGTTGCAGAATGAGTTAGGGTCAAGGCCTCGAATCCAACCTAGCTCATCTGACTGATTCACAGCTCTTTTTTCTCCCTGCCCAGAATTTCTGGAATTGGGTGGAGGGGGCTGGGAGAGAAGGAGTCATGTTTAGCCCCTAGGCAGAGCCTTGGCATTTAAAAGGGAAGACATGCCTTGGGACTGGAGCTCTCCTTTGCCTCCTCCCCATTGGCTGCCCCTTCAGCCCTGCTAGGACCTCCCAAGTATGTTAGTCTGTCTGGGCTGCCATAACACAATACCCCAGATGGCATGGCCTACACAACAGAAATTTATTTCTCCCAGTTCTGGAGGCTGAAGGCCAGGATCAAGGTGCCAGCAGGATGGTTCCTCCTGAGGCCTCTCTCCCTGGCTTGCAGACAGCCGTCTTCTTGCTGTGTGCTCACGTGGCCTTTGCTCTTCTCTTCCTCTTATAAGGACGTCAGCCCTATTGCATTAGGACCCCCGACCTAGCAGCCTCATTTTAACTTAATTACCTGTTTAAACACCTTATTTCCAAGCACAGTCACATTCGGAGGTATTGGGGCTTCAGTATGTGGATGTGGGGGACACAATTCAGTCCATAACACCAGACAGTGGTTTTTACGTGGTTTCCACATTCTACCATCTGCTGCTCGGCCTCTTCTTCTGGAGTCCGGGAGAGTAGAGTCAGAGACCATCTCAGGATCCAGTTTGGGCAGCTGGCACTGGAAGGAAAGGCAGAGGGGGTGGGGTCTATTGGTGGGCCCATCCTGGGGCCATGTATGCACTGATGACGGCGATGATGATGGTGAGGAGGGGAGAGAAGGAGGCTGTGGGTTGCATGATCATTAAGAGACCATCTGTGCAAAGACCCTGTGAAGAGTAGGTGCTCAAGGCCGCATTGAGCCCCCCCCTGCCTCCCTCTGCCTGCCCCCACCCCTAGTCCTGGATGGATCTGACCATTTCTGGGCCAACTCAGGCCTCACCTCCTCCAGGTCATTCCCCCCGCTGCCCAGCTCACTCTTTCCAGCCCCACTGAAAACTTGATGTTTGCAGAACTTGCCAAGCACTCTCGCCTGGGAACAACCTTGCACCCATAAATTCTCTGCCTGAAATGCCTTGCCCCTCCCTCCATTCTCATTTCATGCCCCTGCCCCGCAACTCCTGTTTGTCCTATGGGCCCAGCTTGTGTGGCTCCTCCTCCAGGAAGCCTTCCAGAGCCCAGGCTCTTCCTCTGTACTGGCTACCGCTCCCCCTGTGCTGGCTGCCTCTCCCCCTGGTTGTGCATTTGCCCCTGACGAGGGGTCTTGCCTTATTGCCTCCCAGCCAGGGACCTGGCACAATGCCAAGGATGGATGGGACCCTGGAGTGTTGAAGTGAGTGTAACATACAAACACTGACACATCAGATGGTGGGGACCTCGATCTCAGCCAGGGTACAGCCTGGAACCAGAAAGGAGATAAAGGCAGGGGGTGGGGTGGGGTGTGGTGAGATGCATGATAAAGTGGGGTTTCTAAGTCACCATTGCTTAGATAAGGCACAACCAATCGGCACCGAGTTCCCCACTTATGCGGGGCCTCTGGAGTCCTGGGGACAAAGAGACGCGGAGAACCCTGTCATGGGACCACCATTCCCAGCAGCGACACAGAGTTGGTTGGAAGGCTGTGTGAACACCTGGAGACTTAGGACTTAGGCCACCCAGGGTACTCAGGAAATAGACAGTTTCCGTAAATTCAATATTTGTCCGCTCCTCTTAGTGGGAGACGCCTTTTACTTTTAACCGTGTTGCTGAAAATCTTTCCAAGCACTGGTGCTGCTTTTCTTGCCTTATTAAGCAGAGCGAGTGTCTGTGCCTGAATGTCTTGCAGGGTCTTCAGATGGTCACGTGGGGCACGGGTCCCCGCTGACTGAGAAGGAGGTGTGGAAGGGGGGAGAGCCTGAGGGACTGCTTGGCATGAGGAGGCTCGGTTATTTCCCTTCACTTTGATTAAACCCCAAGAATCCTTTCATTTTGCGGCCATTCGCCAAGTTTTACTAAAAGCTGTTCAGCCGGGTTTGTGCAGAATCCGTTATGATTCATCGAGGGCTCCATCCAATTGGCTAAGCATTGGAGAATCAGATGCTGATGGCGCAGGACTTTTTTCTGAGTGATGGTGAGGGTGACGTTGGGGTAAGGGCAGGGGTCTGCTTCTCCGGCTTCCTTCCTCTCTTCCCTTTCCTTCCACGCACACTGCCGCTGAGAACCATTCAGGGAGTCTTCCTCCTAATTCATGGGGGGCGGGGTTCCATTTAGATTACTCCCAGTTCGGGGAGAATCTGCTGCTTCTGCAGAAGGGAAGCAGGGAGACAGCCGAGCTTGGTGGGCAGAGCCTGATACTAGACTTGGGGACAATGGGCTTGAATCCAGATCCAGCGCTGACTTGCTGCGTGGCCTTCGATAAGTCACCGCCCCGCCCCGGCTTCCGTTTTCCTCTTTTGCAGAATGTGAATACTTCCTCCCCCACAGGTTGTTGGCAGGGGATTAGAGAGGGTTTGTTAACAGGCGATGATCTGCCTGCTAAGAACGGCCCTGAGCTGTAGAGCTTTTGGCACCGCAGTGTGGCGGCTGAGTCACAGACCGGGATCGGATTGGGCTGTGCCGAGTGTCTGCGCATGCCCGTTCTCATTGGGCTGAGCCCGTTCCTTTGCCAGTGCTACGCATTCTGAACATCACCCCGTCTTCTTTAGGAGCTAGTGTGAGCGCAAGTGAGACCGTCGGTGAGGGGCTTATTAGAAGAGAATCCTATAGTTGGTGCTCAATAGCGGTTCACTGCTCTTGGTGTAAAGCTTGGGGGTGACTTCTCTGAACCCCATTCCCTTCAGCTCCTGGCACATGGCCATGAGCTTGGAGATGGACGGTGAGAAGATTGGACCAGGCAGGATTCTGTACATGACGATGGGAATTACGGAGGGAGTGGGGTGGCGATTAGAAGCAGCAGCGGCCGCAGTTGTAGTGCTGGTGGAATTGGCAGAAATGCTGACATTTCCTGGGGCTCGCCATGGCCCTGGCACTGCGCTTGGACTAGACCAGTTTCTGGTTTCAGGGTAGACAGTGTGCGATGCTCCAGTTCTGTGGAAGAGCCCCAGGTAGAGCCCCGTCACTTCTGTGCCCCGACGTGCCTGGACCAGCCGGCCCAGGAGTCCAGAAAAGCAAGGAGCTTTCGCACCTGCGAGTGGATTCTGTTTGGGGCCTGACATTGCGGTCACTGAAGGAATATTTTCCTATGTCTTCATTACTGGTGTTTTTAGGTAACTTAAAAAACCAATATTGGGGCCACATCCCAAGAGTTTAGAACAACTGGATTTCTTTTTTAAATAAAAATTGCTCGTGGTCAGATGTAGTGCTGTCAGCCGGGCACTGACCGTGGAGCTGTTGAATCTGTCCTGGTCTGGCTCAGCCTTCCTCACCCCACCCTGGTGAGGGATACGTCACCTGACTCTGGTTCCAACACATAAGACACAGCGGACACCGCAGGGGCAAGGCTTTGAAATTCCTAGGCTCTTCTTCCTCGTTTCCCAGCTTTTGGAATTTGCCCTCCTTCTAGAGGAAGTTTCCAGGCACCAAGCACGTGGGGAAACAAAAGTGTTGGTCAGCCTGCCTAGGAGAGCTCTGCCACCCGCCGTGTGATTCCCTCATGGCAGGTTTTACGGGGGCTTAAGAAGCTTTCCCGAGGCTGGTGCTCGTGACTGTTGCAAATGAGAACCCAGGTTGCCTGTCAGTATCAGTTTGCGGGGGCTGACATAACAAAGTCCACAGACTCGGAGGTTTAAACAACAGATATTTGTTTCTCACAGTTCTGAAGGCTGGATGTCTGAGATCAGGGTATGGGCAGGTTGGTTTCTTCTGAGGCCTCTCTCCTTGGCTTATAGATGGCCGTCTTCTCCCCGTGTCCTCACATGGTCCTCTCTCTGCATGTCTGTGTCCTAATCTCCTCTCCTCATAAAGACACCAGTCAGATTGGGTCAGGGTCCACCCTAGCAGCCTCGTTTTAACGTAATGACCCCTTTAAAGGCCTTCTCTCCAAATTCAGTCACATTGTGAAGGGCTAGGGGGTTAGGACTTCAAAATATAGACTTTGGGGCGTCACAGTTCACTTCACGGCCCTGTCTCTGAAGACTTGCAGAGCTAAGGGGAGTTTTCACTGCTTCCCCCCCATCGCTCACCTCTGTGTCACCAAAGCAGTTGCCAAAAGTGTGTGAAGTGCTCTGGAGTGTCGGGCTGTTCAGAGAACCCGATGCTGGTCTCACTGCTGTTGGATTCAGCTCTGCCACTGCCTCCCCCTGGAAGCCCTCCCAGATAACCAGGCTGGTGAAATGGCCCACCTTGCGCTCCCCACACCCTGTATGAACTGGATTGTAACCATCTGCTTTACATGCCTTTCCTCCTCATTAGGCTGTGAGCCCCTGGAGGGCAGGGACCCTGCCTCAGTTATCTCTGTTCACCCAGTGGCCTGTGTAGGACCTGCCTCAGAAATGTTTATCTAATGGAACTGAAGCTGCACGGTTGACAGCCATTTTGTTTTTCTTTTAAGAACCAAAGTCCGTCTCTGTTGTTTGTGCCCAGGCAAATAGGAGAGAACTTAATTGTTCCCGGTGGAGTGAAGACCATTGAGGCCAATGGGCGGATGGTTATTCCCGGAGGTATCGATGTCAACACGTACCTGCAGAAGCCCTCCCAGGGGATGACGGCCGCTGATGACTTCTTCCAAGGGACCAAGGCAGCACTGGCAGGAGGGACCACGATGATCAGTGAGTCGTACCCCTGCCTTAGGGCATAGGCTGTGACAGCTCTAATGCATCCTCAGCATCTTGAGTAACACGAGGCATTTTGCTCAGGGTACCTGGTGCACAGGTGGCTAAAGTTTTGGAACCAGTGACGTAGATGTTGTTATGACAGATGGGGCTGTAAGGGCTCAGAGAGGTGAGATAAGTTGCTGAAGGTTACGCAGCTGGGAAGTGGTTGTGTTAGACAGTGTTGCTGCCGCAATGCTATGATAATGCTGCATAACAAACAGTCCCCAAACTTCAAGCAAACACTTGTTTTTCTTATTCAGGGGTCCACAGGAATAGGAGCAGGACTGGTGTGGGTCTGCTTTAGGCTGTGGGTTGGCTTTGGGGTGGGGGGACCATGGCTCTCCCATTCTGGAACCAATGATCAACTCAACCGTGCTCTTCTCCACGTGGAAGGCAGAAGTGCAGGCAGTGTCTGGCAGAAACTTGCTCCTCCTCTTACCACCTCATTTCTTCACCTACACGCTGTGACGTCAGCCCTCTGTTCTGTTGGCCAAAGCAAATCACACGACCAAGCGCAAAGTGCATTCTGTCCACAGTGAACCATGGTGAGGGTGGGAAGGGAAAGAAGAATTGTGGACAAATAACGCCATCTACCACAGTGGTCTGTCTGGGTTGCTGGACTCTTCCTCTACTGCCCTTTGCAGCCAGATTGTTGTATTTTTTTTTTTAATCCAACAGAGCTTTTGTTTGGATTCCATTTTAATAAGCAATTTTGAGTAAATAGGCAGCAGTGTATTTGAAATATTCTTTCAATAGTTAGACTCCACATCTAGGTGGCTTGTCGCTGAGCTGGTCCCAACCCTGCCCATCTCTCCCCATCAAAGAGTTCCTCTGGAGGTGCACGCTGGCTGGAGTTGGCCACTGTGAGCAGAGCTCATGTATCAGAGTTCCCGTCCCCCTGAGCCAGGAGGGTATGGCCCAGCTCAGGAGGCAAGCACCGTTCTGATCCCTTTTTCAAAAAGCAGCCCTGTGTCTGCTGGTTAGGAACGTGGGAGGAGCCCAGATTTGGGACTTGGATCCTAGCTGCCAGGGTTTGCACTGGTCACGGCCACTCAGCAGCTGCACCACTGGGCAGTATTAAGCCTCTGTGAGCCTCAGCTTCCTCGTCAGTAACATGGGCTTTGTAATGTGCCCCCCAGCCCATACATGTGGCTCCTTAACATGGTGCATGGCATATGGTGGTAAGTGCTTTGGGAACAGGAGCTGGGATATTCTGAGAGCTGGAGATGGAAGCTCCAGGCTCAGGGGACCTGTGTGAAGTAGAGGACAGAGCTCTGTGAAGAATCGGGATCCCTGGAGTTCCCCTTGGCTCTTTTCCCATCACCAGCTGTGAAACCCCTGGGGGACCCCTCCACCAACCACATGGGCCTCATCTTCCCCATCTATACAAGGGTGGTTTTCAAAGTATGTTTCATGGAGCACCAAGAGCCTATGAAGTCACCATGAGAACCACAGTTAGGAGGTGTGTGGGGGGGGGCAGGGAGGTTCTGAGTCCCCACCCCATTTCTTCATTTAACAGATATTTATTGAGGGTTGCTCTGCACCAGGCACTGTGCTAGGTGGTGGGGAAGAGAAGGAACAAAGCAGCCATGATGCTTATTCTCCAGGGCCTCACAGTCCATGGGGAGTCACTAACCACCCACACAAATGACTATACGCGGATTAGTTCTACAGAAGAAAGGGGCACAGTGCTTTGAGCTGTGCTCGGGGAGGCTTCCCTGAAGAAGTGGCATTTGTGCATCGATCTGAAGGATGAGTGGGAGTTAACTGGGTGAAGAGGGTGTAGGGGAGCAGAGCTCCAGGAAGAGGGAACAGCACATGCGAAGGCCCTGTGGTGGGGGAACACATCTTGTGTTTAAGAAATTGAAAGAAGGCCTAGGAGGCAAAGGTGCGGAGATTGAGGGCTGGAATCCTGTGAGATACGGCTGGGAGGAGAGGATGGTACTGGGCCTTGATGGCCAAGGTCAGAATTTTGGTCTTTTTCATATGGGTGATGAGCGGCCATTGAGGGATGTTAAGCAAGGGAGTGATGTGATCTGTTTTAAAGAGACCTGAATAGAGTGGCCTAGGTTGAATGTGACTAGACCAGCGGGAGGTGGTTGCAGTCATTCAGCTGAGAGTTGAGGGTGGCTTGGACTAGGAGTGTGACCAGGAGGTGGACAGATGTGGACAGCTCCGGTGACATATCAGAGGGAAATCAGTAGTGGCGATGGGTCAGCAATGGAGGTGCATGAGGGAAGCGAAGGGTCAAGAGTAACCCCTTGGCTTCTAGCTTTTGGAATGGGGCGGGGGTGGGGGACCAGCTTTGCCAGTGGGGTCGGGGAGGGGACGATGTGGCATGAGGTTCTGGACGTTCTCATCTTGAGGAGCTCTTGAGTCATCCTAGTGGGATGAATCCTGTGGCTGAGAGGGGGGGATACATTTGAATGAGCAGCCACGTAGAAAGAAAGTTCTAGGGCCCAGTCGTAAGGAGTTTGATCACTTAGTGGTCAAGCAGAGGAGGAAGAGTCCTCAAGGAAAAAATGGCCACAGAAGTGGGACAAAAAGCCAGAAAGCCGTTGCCATGGAAGCCAGGGAGGAGCGAGTTTAAAGAAGGAGGGAGTGATTCACTGGTTTCTGAGAGGTCAAGTAGAGTGAGGACTGGAAGGTCGAATTAGCAAAGGCTAATGCTCTCGGTGGGTGGAGGAGTGAGCGGGAGTGGGGAGCAGAGACTGCTCTTTACAGACGTCTGGCCGTGAAGGCTGGATGTTAAAAAAAAGAGTGGGAGCTAGAGGGATGTGCGAAGCCCAGTGAGGTTTAAAAGACAGTTGTCTCCCCTTTGATCTGCTTTACATTTAAGACTTTATTGGAAAAGGGGATGATGAAGTTCATATTCTTTTAGGTCCTTTTCGCCTTGGCGTTCTATGCCCACGAAGGCAGCATGGAGTAGCGGGAAAGGGTCCAGACTCTGCAGCTGACAGGACTCTGGGAATCTTCTCCATACTGCTTACTAGTTGTGTGACCCTGGACAAGTTTTTCACCCTCTTTGAGCCTAAGTTTCCTCATCTGTCAGAAGAGGATATTTTTATTCTCCTCACAGGGTAGTTGCGAGGATTTAATGAGATAATTTATATAAAGCCCTTGTGGCGGTATCTTGACACATCAGAAACATTCAATAAACAGTCATGATAATGATGGCGATGGTGACGACGAGGAGGAGGATGAAATGACGGTAACAGTGGTGGGGACAGTGGTGGTAACGAAGACTAAAGATGGTGGTGACCACGTCACTGCTGATGGCTATGATAATGATGGCGACAGCGATGGCAGTGTTGATGTTGATGATGGTGGGAATGATGATGAAAAGGATGGTGATGACGAGGATGCTCATCTTGATGATGTAAGCGGTGGTGATGATGATAATGGTCACGGTGATGGGGGGGATAGGGAAGGTCACGACGATTACGCTAACATTGGAGATAATGATGGTGATGACGGCAGTGAAGAGGCTGCCACTGGGTTGACTTGGGTCCTCAGCATCTTGGAATGTGACACATATGTTTCTGTCCCAGTTGACCACGTTGTCCCTGAACCTGGGTCCAGCCTGCTGACCTCCTTCGAGAAATGGCATGAAGCGGCGGACACTAAATCCTGCTGCGACTACTCCCTGCACGTGGACATCACCAGCTGGCACGACGGTGTTAGGGAAGAGCTCGAGGTGCTGGTGCAGGACAAAGGTCAGTTAAAGCCCCAGAATGGGGACACAGTTCTGGAATCCCCGTTTTGTTTGTGGGTCTGATTTGTGGAGTTAGAATCCCTTTATCTGCATCTGCTACGAGCCCAACTGTGAGCTGTGCCCTGCCTCATAAACAGTGGAAAAATTGGACCCTCCTTAAGGAGTCTGTCTTCCTCTCCTTCAGGCCCTTTGGAAGTTCCCCCTGTTTATAGAAGAGAACCCGATTTCCTTAGCCTGGCGCACAAGGCCCCCACTGATCTAGCCTCACTTTTCTTTCTCTGCCATAAACTCATCTGGGTGCTCATTATCCTGGACGCCATCCCCTGAAACCTGCTGCTCCACTGGGCCTTTGCTGTTGCAGTCCCCACACCCGCTACCAGGGATGCCCTTTCTTCTCCTCTGCTTCCCAGCTCAACTATCCCAGTTTCCCCAATCAGAACTTCAGAACTGCTTCATCCCTTGAATATCCGTAGGTTACTTGGGCCTCTTTGGGGTCACCTTTTCCATTATTTTTGGATTACGGGACACTGGTGGTCTGTCTGGCTCTTCTGTCAAACCCTGAGCTTACGAGGGAGGGGATTATGTCTGTGCATCTCTGTATCCCACCCTCTCTCCCCTCTGTGTGAGCTCAAACCAGACATCTCTGCACAGTGTGGGTACTTTACTGTGCCTTACACTAAATGGAGGTGAATTGAACTGAACACCCACAGAAACAGAGAGCAAGAGAACAGAATAAACCAGGCGTGAGGGGTCCCTCGGAAAGAGGCCGTTCTGAGGCTCTCTGAGGAAGCACCATCAAATGAATGAGATGCTTCAAGGAGAGATGGGGGGCATTTTCAAGTTTTTAAATATATATACTGTGTTTTCTCGTAAAAGTATCATCGCCCAAATACAAAAAAAAGTCAGAAAATCAAGAGAAGGAAAAAGTTTTTCCGTCTGGTCTTACCCCCCCAGTTGCCACTTACCATTAATATTAAGGATTATTGCTTTCTGTTCCCCATCTATTTAGACAGTTTTCTCCATATATAGTTATACGATAGCAGTTATTTGGAATCCGTTTTTCACCTAACGTTTTATGAGTAATCATTACTCTTCATTAATTACTTTTTAATGGCTCGTAATACACAATGTAATGGTTAATTTGTGTAGCTATTTCCTTTTTATTGGGCATTTAGGTTTTCTGTTTGCTTTACTGTAAATCGTGTTTGGTGAACATCTTTATAATGCCATCCAGAGATGGCATTACGGGGTCAAGGTTTTAACATTTTTCAAAATCATGACACTTACCGCCAAATTGCTTTCCCCAGAAATGCACCCACTTGCATGCGCACAGCCCATGTCTCTCACTCCGTGCATGTTTGCACCATTGGGTGTTATTACTTGTATGAAATCCTTGCTAATTTGATGAATAAAAGTCAGTCTACCATTGAACATTGCAGTTCTTTAACTGCTAATTACCTTAAACATTTTGCTTACATTTTTCCTTTGTGTGAATATCCGATTGTGTTCCTTGCCCATTTACCAGTTTGGGTCTCGTAAGTCTGAGCTTCTATATCCAGATGGTTTTATCCCTTCATTGAAGTTGCTGTGAATCACACTCTTGTTTTGTACAGAATCATAGTCCAGGTTGTAGAAAGATCCCAGCAGTTGTGCTGCCTGAATCTGAATCCTGCCCTCACCCTTCTTGGCCTTGTGACACTGGGCAAGTCACCAAGCTGACCTCTCTGAGGCTCGCCCACTGACTCCCCATACATAGTGTCAGAGCTCTGGTACCAGGCGTGAGACTCCTGGTCTGAACTCGGTGTTAATTCTCCAGTCGAAAGAAGGAAACAACCCATATGTCCATTAAAGGATAATTGGATAAACAAAATGCGGTCCATCCTTACAGTGGAATGTCATTCAGCTTTGAAAAGGAAGGAAATTCTGACACCTGCTACGACACGGATGAACCTTGAGAACATTACGTCAAGTGAAATAAGCCAGTCACAGAAAAGACAAATGCTGTACGACTGTGCTCATGTGAGATGCGTAGAATTGTCCAGTTCATAGAGCGACACAGAGTAGAATGGTGGTTGCCAGGGGCTGGGGGAGGGGCAACATGGAATTAGTGTTTAATGGGGACAGAGTTTCAGTTTTGCCAAGGTGAAGCGTTCTGGAGATGGAAGCACAACAATGTGAACGTACTGAATGCCACTACACTTGCAAATGGCTCCGATGGTAAATTTCATGTGAGGTATATTTTACCACAACTAATGAAAAGCAGCAGTTATTTCTTTGCTCACAGCTCTGTGGAAAGGCACTTTGGTTTGGGCTCAGCTGGGCGGTTCTGCTCACCGTGGCTCACTCATGCCTTGCGCCCCAGCTGGGAGGATGGGGCAGGTGCGACCGCTCTCTACACCCTCCCTTCCCCAGCAGGCTCTCGTGGGCTTCTTCCCTTGGTGGCTCCGCAAGGGTGAGTGGAGCTGCAAGCCCTCTGAGGCCCAGGCTTGGAATGTGTCCACTGATACTTCCGCTTCGTTCTGCTGGGCGGAGCCAGTCTCGAGAGCAGCCCTCGCTCAAGGAGTGAGGAAATAGGTTCTACCTCTTGAGAAGGGTCACTGCAAATGTTTTGTGAAACTGTAAACTATTACCAGCCAGTTTAGTCTCTGCCTCCTACTTCTACATGAAATTATCTTATTTGTTTGTTTGTTCATTGCTTATTTCCACTAGAATGTAGACAGGGATCCTTCCTACCTTGTTCACAGCTGTATCTCTAGCTTCTAGAACGGTGCTTGTACATTGTAAGTACTCAGTGAATATTTGATGGGTGAGAAAATAAATATTCCATGAAAAAGGACTTCTGGGGTCTCATAAGTTTTGGAAATGCTCCCTGTTTATTCTATTCTTGAATATTCTTTTATTTACTTTTTAACGTCTTTATTGGAGTATAATTGCTTTACAATGGTGTGTTAGTTTCTGCTGTATCACAAAGTGAATCAGCTGTATGTATACATATAGCCCCATATCTCCTCCCTCTTGTGTATCCCTCCCTCCCACCCTCCCTACCCTACCCCTCTAGGTCGTCACAAAGCACCGAGCTGATCTCCCTGTGCTATGCGGCTGCTTCCCACTAGCTATCTATTTTACATTTGGTAGTGTATATCTGTCCATGCCACGCTCTCACTTCGTCCCAGCTTACCCTTCCCCCTCCCTGTGTCCTCAACTCCACTCTCTAGTAGGTCTAGGTCTGCATCTTTATTCCCGTCTTGCCCCTAGGTTCTTCATGACCTTTTTTTTTTTTTTTTTTTTTAGATTTCATATATATGTGTTAGCATACAGTATTTGTTTTTCTCTTTCTGGCTTACTTCACTCTGTATGACAGACTCTAGGTCCATCCACCTCACTACAAATAACTCGATTCCGTTTCTTTTTATGGCTGAGTAATATTCCATTGTATATATGTTCCACATCTTCTTTATCCATTCATCTGTCGATGGACACTTCGGTTGCTTCCATGTCCTGGCTATTGTAAATAGAGCTGCAATGAACATTGTGGTACTTGACTCTTTTTGAATTATGGTTTTCTCAGGGTGTATGCCCAGTAGTGGAATTGCTGGGTCGTATGGTAGTGGTACAGTACTGAGGTTTTCATCTGAATTACTTTGATTCCAAATGAGACCAAATCTTATTCTCACCTTTATTTGTTAGGCATTTAAAAAAAATTGTCTAAAAATTCTGTTTGCCTTTTTTGCTTCATTGTTTTTATTTTAAGCATTTTTAAATATAAAACAAAACATACAGAAAACCACACAAGGAAAAAATGTGGCTTTGTGAATGATGAGATTACCCTTTCCAGGTAATAAATAGAACTTTGCCCCAAACAAAGACCCCCAACAAATGCCTCATGGCCCCCCATTGTAGCCACAACTCCTTCCTCCCCCCAAAAGTAACCACTGTCTGGTGTTTTTTCAATAAGAGGTTTTTTGGGGGTATTTTTTTGTGTTTTTTTTTGTTTTTTTGCGGTATGCGGACCTCTCATTGTTGTGGCCTCTCCCATTGCGGAGCACAGGCTCCGGACACACAGGCTCAGCAGCCATGGCTCACGGGCCTAGCCGCTCCGCGGCATGTGGGATCCTCCCGGACCGGGGCACGAACCTGTGTCCCCTGCATCGGCAGGCGGACTCTCAACCACTGCGCCACCAGGGAAGCCCTAAATGAGAGGTTTTTTTTAAAAAAACCTTTGTTAAATTTGTTGCAGATATGTTCACCATGTTGGTTGTTTGCTTTTTATTTTGAATTTTTAAGAAATAACTTATAGAAAGTTTCCATTTATAACAAGTCAAATCTATCATGATTTGGAGGAAAGCTTCTAAT
Organism: Leucopleurus acutus; assembly: GCF_964270905.1. NCBI lineage: Eukaryota > Metazoa > Chordata > Mammalia > Artiodactyla > Delphinidae > Leucopleurus > Leucopleurus acutus. The sequence goes on from NC_139146.1 coordinate 36,289,657, forward strand.
CTGAGATAGCTTTAACCCATCCACCCACCCACAAGAACCAGTTCTAGGGCATATTTATCAATTCTGCCAATTCATTATTTCTGCTTTTATTTGTATTGTTTACTTCTAATTTCTGGTGAATTTCCATTTTCTTCTTTTAAAGATTCTTATCATAGAAGCTTACTCAGTTGATGTATGCTCCCCCTCTCCTTCAAAAAATAATGAAGCATTTAAGGCTATGAATTTGCCTCTCACTATGGATTTACCTGTTTTACCCACTGATGGTTCTTCTGTGTCTGTGTATATAACTGGGTTTTTGTTTTTGTATGTAAGTATACTTGATTAAATAGAGACTGATACTTTTATGTTAATCTCTGAATATTATTTTTTCTTTTAATTTTTCTTAATCTTTTGGGAAAAGAAATTTTTGTTGCCAAGGTTTTCTAGACCAGAAACGATTTTTGGCTTGTCTTCACTGTTGCTTAGTGGAAAAGAAGTCTCAATCTCATTTAGTACTTTTGCCTGAATTTCTTCTTTTTCTTATCCAAAGGATTCCTGATTCCATCAACAAACATTAATGGCACAGCACATGTTGTGGATGTGCAAGATGAAATAATACATAAGATGTGGTCCCTGTCCTCAGCCACTTGAAGGCATATTAAGAAACAGTCCTCCCCCCACCTCCTCTGCTCCCCGCTGGCTGCACAATAAGTCCTGTCATTTCAACCTTTTTGCATCCTCCCGCTCGGAGCCTCAGCCCACCCGACTCTTTTGCCTTCAGCATCCTCCAACTCTATTTCTCCATTTCTCCCTGCTGTTCTGCACACCCATCCTCCTTCCAGAACTGTCCTTCTGAGACAAAGCCTGATCGAGTCATTCCCTTGCTTTAAAAGCACGTGTTCTACGAGATAGTAGTGATGGCTGTACAACGTGGTGAATGCTCTAAATGCCACTGAATTGTACACTTTAAAAACGGTTGTGATGGTAAATTTTGTTATGTGTATTTTACCGTAATAAAAAAAAAGTGATTTTTTTTTTTTAAGCACATGCTCCTTTTTGCTTCAGCCACAGGACACTTTCCAGTACCCGCATCCTAATGTCTTTTTATCCTCCTTGCTGTCCATGCCATGCATACCCATCCCTCTCAGCCCAGATAATTGCCTTCCCCCGGCTCCTCCCCCTCCCCTTCTTCCTTTCCCCCCTCCTCTTCCTTCTCCTTCAGACTCAGCTGACATGTCACCTTCCCTGGAGGCCTCCTCGGACCCTCACCCACACCCCCAGGCTGGCTTAGGTGCCCCTGCTGTGAATTCTGGTGGCACCCTTCTGTCTTGGTTGTTACCACCCTGTGCAGTGCTTATCGATTTACTGGAAAGACGTGTCCTTTCCTCTTAAATGCATTTTTCTACTCTCTTTTTTATCTTGAAACAGGTGTCAACTCCTTCCAAGTCTACATGGCCTATAAGGATCTCTACCAAATGTCCGACAGCCAGGTAGGTCCTTGTACACCCCTCGCCTCCCTTGGGCAGGAATAGGCCTGCCTTGTCAGGCAAAGCGGCACAGGGCAGGGGAGATGTCAGAGTAGGCCAGGGAGGGCGCTGGGTTCAAGTCCTGGTTCTGACGCTGAGCTGTCAGTCATCGCCCTTCCCTGGACCTGCATTCCTTTCTGCCTGTACGAGTGGCGTGGAGCAGGGATCCCCTGCTTGGTGGTTCCCGAACTCGGCTCATCTTCAGCCTCATCTAAAGAGCTCACTAAATACACAGACTCATATTCCATCACATATGCTCGGTTCAGGAATCTGTACTTTCTTAAACCTCTGCAGTTGATTCTGGGGCTCAAGCGAGTTTGGGGACCATTACCTTAGCTCTGACCTGGAGGAGAGCCCTGGCTGTCCCTCCAGCCAATTGCAAGTCACGTCCTTTCTCAGTTTTCTCATCTATACGACGTGATCATCTCTGGCCCTAACAACCTCAAACAGCTGTTCTGTGGACGAGATGAGTCAAGGAAGAAGGTGGTCTAAGGAGTACAGGTGTAGGGGGTACAATTTATCAGGCACCTGGCCTTCTTAACACCACTGGGACTCTTGGTTTGGTTTTGTTATTATTGCCCTGCCCTCTGCTTGTTAGAAAGGTGGGACAGTGTGGTGGCAAAGGGCACGGCTGCTGGAGCCAGGCTGCTTGGCAGCAAGCCCTGACTCTGCTGTGCAGCCTGGGGCAGATTTCCTAACCTCTCTGTGCTTTAGGCCCTTCATGGCACTTGCCTCCGAGAAGATGTCGGAGGATTAAGCGATTTAATACAAGTAAAGCTCTAGGGCAGTGCCTGGCACACAGCAGGCATACGAGTGTTAATAAGCTGGTTTTCATTATCCCCATGGGGTCTCATGTGCAATGGAAGAAGCACCCATGTCTTACCTTTCAAAATAGACCCTTGGAGTTACATAATATAACTTACCCCGAGATGGCCTGGAAACCAAAAGGCTGAAAGTTTGTTCAGTTTCATGGAAACAATAGCATGTGTCTCTCTAGTGTGATTGAAATTTTCACCTGTTTCATTCTAATGTCTGTTTCACTGAAGCCCTGGTTAGAGTCAGAGTTGAGCAGACTTTGGGTGTGGGTCCTCCAAATTGCTTCATGCCTCCAAGTGCCTCCCCCACCTGCTGTCTACATCTGAAAGCACACATCCTGGACAAGGGAGGCGTTATCTTATATGCAAGGAGGGCAAAGTTGAGATTCAGGAGTCCCCGGGGAGGGAACCTGTGGCTTTGGTCCTCAGCAGGTGCAAATGTCTGATTGCAGATCCTTCACAGGTGGGAAGAGGGCACGGGACAGTGGACAGGGCCTGGATTGGCGAAATAAGGTGATGCCTGGCAGGACACATGTTATCTGAGTATTCAAGTTATTGGAGGACTTGGTCTCTCGACCCCAATTGGTCTATAAAGTGACAGGAGTTGGAATTTTTGTAAAGATGTACACATGTCCTATGATTGGTGGTGGCTAAGGTACAGGCATAGCAGGTTTAGTTATACAATTTCAGTAAAACGGAAGACAGCTTCTCAGCTGCAGTTGTCACCATTAACAACGTCACGCTCCAGGGGAGCAAAGCCACAAAGAAAGCAAAGGCTCGCGTGGGTATAATTGTGGATATAATCACGCCTCGGTGTCACTTTTATCAGCTGTGCGCCTCTCCCCCACCCAGACTTTCTGCCCTTGGATCTGGAGGGTGTCAGGGTCAAGGGAAAATCTTTTCCAGTTCTTACTTGTTGAGCGACGCATTCCATTGATGTGGATGGAGCATCCTGGCGGGTGGATGACTGTGTGTTAGTAGTAAGAGCAGTCTTCGCAAGTGCTCGTGCTGTGATATCTTTATCTCACCCCAACCCCCCTTTATCCCTCCTTAGCTCTACGAAGCCTTCACCTTCCTTAAGGGGCTGGGAGCTGTGATCTTGGTCCACGCAGAAAATGGAGATTTGATAGCTCAGGTGAGTGGTGTGAGTTTCCACCTCTTCCGCCTCAGTCTCCTTCTCCTTGTAAAGGATACGAGAAAAGGGGGTGGAGGCATTGGTCAGCCAGCTCACCAGACAATGAAGGGTCAAGCCAAGAACCGGATGGCATGTCAGGCACTCCAGGTGTGAGTCACGCACACACTATCTGCAGCGTGGCCTTTGGCAGGTCATAATTGCCTCCTCCTTGCGAACCTCGATTTTCTCACCTGTACAATGGGGGTAATATTACTGCCCTGTGAACCATGGCGGGTTTGCATGAGCAACAAATAAGGATGTGAAAGAAAATGCTTGGAAGCTGGGGTTGCTCATCATCCCCCACGACTTGAGAGCGGGGCTAATGGACAGAGCTCAGGCTGGAAGCAGGTGTTCCAGTCTGGCCTCCTGACGTTGGGCGAGGAACTCTACCCCACGAAGGCTCCTGTGCTTCATTTAGAAGCATCTGCCTTGCAGTGTGGTTGTGAGGATTAAATGATATCGTGTATGTGTAGAGCAATGTTGGACATGTAACAGGCTGTAGCCATTCAGGAGTTTTGGGTAGTGTGAGACGTGAACCCATTTTGATCATTCTGGCTACAGGGTGGATAATTTGATGGGAATAGAATAAAGTCAGCTAGGTTTTGCTCCAGCAATTCTCACAGGAAATGAAGAGAGGAGACAGAGCGGAGGTGGAAGAGGCAAGAATATGATAGGGAAGGTGCACAGTCTACAGGACTCATCGATTGATTGGATGGGGGAAGGAGAGGAAGTCAAGGATGGCTGCTTGGTCCCTGTGCAGGGTGGATCACGATGCCACGAATCAAGATCAGGCATATGGGAGGTTTGGATGCATCCAGTGAAGGTAGTTAATGCCGTGCGTGACGCTAAGGAGTATGTACATCCTCATTTCATAGGTAGGGAAACTGAGGCTCAGATAGTAATAACTTGCCCACTGTTATATGGGGCATCGGAGCCAGGATGTGAATACAGTTCCATCTGGTTCCAAAACCCAGTGGAACTGCAGCATGACGGTTAAGGGCATGAGATCTGAAGCTTCACTCTTAAGGTTAGCTATTGTCTTTATTTCTTACTATTTGTGTTCTTGCAGTTTTTCTGTAAAATTGAAATTCTTTCAAATTCAAAATAAAAGAACACAACTCAGTACCATCACACAGCAATCACACAGCAGTATTCTGGTCATTGGCAAGAGGTCACTAAATCCAGCCCTCACCCCAAAAGATGGGATGGTACAAAGGTATGAATGCTGGGAAATGAGGGTCACTGGGAGCCGTATCAGAGGTTGTCTGCCAGCCTCTCCTCTGGCCCCCCAGTGATTGATGACCCTCTCACATGCAAAACGCATTCATTCCTTTCCAGGGTCCTCCAAACTCTCACCTCATTACACCATCAAAGACTGGAATCATCTAAGCCAGGTCTAGGTGTGGATGAGGCTTCTTGGGTCTAGTCCCTACAATATGTAGGTCTTTGAAGAAAATAGGCAAGTTATCTCTCCCCCGCCCCCCCCCCCACTCAACACACGACATATAGTGGTGGGGTGGGCATTCCTGTTGAAAAAGGGACAGTGGAAAACACCAGGAGTCATTGGTCCATAGCAGTTCTGAAATCCAGTTAGACAAGTGTTGGCAGTTCCTTGATTAGGTCTTGAAGCCTGAGAATAATTCTCCATGGCTCTTGGCTCCACCTTCTGGGCTATTGGTCCCATCCTTCCTTTTCATGAAAGGTAGCCCATGCTTGCAGCTGAGGAATTTTCTCAGCCTGCTTCCTGCACAGTAGAATTTTAGGAGTCCAACTGCCTCCATTCATTTTGTATGTCTTATCCCGTCCAGTCCAGGCTGCCGGTGTTTTGCTAAGATAACCTTCCCAAAACCTTTGTGGGCCTCCTCTGAATCTCACTGGAATTCACCCCATTAGACAAAAGATACCCACAGATTTCTTTTCAATAAGCCCTCCTTCTCCTGGTCAGACCGCCAAGAGGTACATCCTTGAGCTTCCTAGAGGCCTTAACTTGATTGAGAGGATCTGTGGGCACACCCTCAATTATCTGTCCCTCTCACGTTTTACTGTTTACTATGAGCAGCAAGAAGAAGCCAGGCGGTACCTTGACAATTTGCTGGGGACTCTCCTCAGCTAGATCCCCGAGTTCATTAGACACATTTGCCCCTTGCCACACCACTACAGGTGACAGTGTTGCCAAGCTTTCTGCTACTACATAACAAGATTCCCCTTCCTCCAGTTTTCAATAACAGACGCCTCATTTCCTTTAGAGCTCTCACTAGCAAGGTCCTCAAAGTCCATATTTCTACTAACAGTCCATTTGAGACCAGCTTTCCCTAAGACATGCCTTGAAATTCTTCCAGCCTCCATTCACTGCCCGCTCCCAAAGCCACTCCCACATTTTTAGTTAATTGCTGTGGCAGCACCCTACTTCTGAATACCAAAATCTGTTTCAGTTCTCTGTGGCTGCATAACAAATTACCCCCTAAATTTAGCATCGTCAAACAAAAAACGTTTTCCACGTCATGGTCCTGTGGGTCCGGAGTCCAGGTGTGGCTTGGCTGGGTTTTCGGGCTCAGAGTCTCTCACCGGCTGCCGTGAAGGTGTCAGGCAGGGCTGCAGTCATCTCAGGGCTGGTCTGGGGCAGGATTCCTTTCCAGAGGGTTGCAGGATTCCCACTCAGAGGGTTGCTTCTGGGATTCAGTTCCTTGCACGCTATCACACTGTTGTCCTTTATTCTTTGATGGCTGTTAGACAGAGGCCCCCTTGGTTCTCTGCCACATGGGCAGCTACAGCATGGTGACCTGTTTCCTTCCAAGTGAGAGAGCAGGAGAGGGTGAGCAAGGGAGAAGTGGGAGTCCCTTTGTAACCTAACCTCAGAAATGACATCCCATCTCTTTCCTCGTGTTCTGCTCATTGGAAGCAGGGTGCCAGGTACAGCCCACGTGCAAGCAGAGGCAGGCTCACTGCGAACCTCTTAAAAGCTGCCCAACACATGTATCATAGGTTTGCCTGGTTTTGAACTTCATAAACATGAAACCACACAGTAGGTACTCTTTTACATCCGGCTTCTTTTTTTTTTTTTTCCCCTGCGGTACGCGGGCCTCTCACTGTCGTGGCCTCTCCCGTTGCGGAGCACAGGCTCCGGACGCGCAGGCTCAGCGGCCATGGCTCACAGGCCCAGCCGCTCCGCGGCATGTGGGATCTTCCCAGACCGGGGCACGAACCCGTGTCCCCTGCATCGGCAGGCGGACTCTCAACCACTGCGCCACCAAGGAAGCCCTACATCTGGCTTCTTTTGATCAATAGGTTTGTGAGATTCATCCCTATTGTTACCTGAAGCAACAGTATTCTCTCTGTCATCATGGTGTAGAATTCCACTGCAGGGATAGGTCACAATTTGTTCTTCAGTTGATAGATGTTTGGATAGTTTCAAATTTAGGATTACTGTGTATAAAGCGTCCTTAAACATTCTTGTTCAGTCTTTTGTTAAACATATGTTCCCATTTCTGTTGGTAAGTACGTAGGAGGGGGATTTCTGGGTCGTGGGTGTGCACATATTCAGGTCTTACAGTTACTGCTACCCTGTTTTCCAGGGTGTACCAACCTATATCCCACCAAATGTGTGTGAAAAGTTGAGTTTGGAGTCCCCAGTTCTTAAGCTTTACATCAGGGAATTCTTAGCTTTCCTCGCTGCCAACTTAAGATTGAGTTTTCTCAGCTCCAATAAATCTGTTACCTTTTGTACATCTGCTTCCCAGCTTCCAAAATTTTGTTTCTGTTATCTTCTCTGCATTCTCTTGGTTCTTGTGTACCATTCCTGTCACTTTAGCAGAGTTTCAGGGTGGAGTAAAAATAATGTGTGTGCTCAGCCCATGAATTTTGACTGGAAACCCTACTCTAGTCTTTTGTGATCTGTGTTTTTCCCCCACTACATCATCTTTTGTCCTCCTTCCTTTTTTCTCCTCCTTCCTTCCAACAGAAATAGTAACTGACATTTAAATAATCTTCCAGAGGGATGTCTCCCTATCATAAATCTTGTTGTAAACAGTTTACAAAAATGCCTTGTAAACACCATCTTCAAGAGCTGACATTATTCCATTCTTTACTTAAATCCACCCCAGCTGTTAGATCTTGAAACTGTTTCCAGCTTATGTTCTTATAATAAACTCGAGCTTAATAACCATAAATGCACAGTTGAAATTATGATTGTTTTATGGTTGATAGGGCCTGGGGCTCCTCGTAGGGCTGTGTTCCAGAATGATGTTACAGAAACTGCGGAAGTTAAAATTAGCAGCACAGCTGACACCTGGGCAACGTAAAAATATTAGTTTTGAGATACTACAGTATTCCTAAGGAGGGGGCACCTTGGAGCCTTGGAGCAAATAGATTTGTATCTGGGCTACAATGGCTCAGGGAACTCTTTCATTTATATGATAAGCTTGAGGTAGAGTTGTCCTGCTAGAAAGACAGGTACCAGGAAGAGGAAACTACAGTAGAGAAAATGAGAGCTGGCTGACCAACAACGAGCCCTTGCTATACACCAGGTATCGTGTGAGCATTTCACATCTGCCACCTCAGTGATGTATTATAGCAACTCCGGTGTGTAGGTGCTGTTGTTTCCAATGTAAAGAAGAGAAGATTAATGAAATAATGCCATTTGCAGCGACATGGATGGACCTAGAGATTATCATACTGAGACAGAGACAAGTATGTGGTATCGCTTATATGTGGAATCTAAAAAAATGATACGAATGAGCTTATTTACAAAACAGAAACAGACTCACAGGCATAGAAAACAAACTTATGGTTACCACAGGAGAAGCGGAGGAGGGATAAATTAGGAGTTTGGGATTAACATATACACAGTACTATATATAAAATAGAGAACCAACAAGGACCAACTGTATAGCACAGGGAACTACTCAATATTTTGTAAACCTGTAAGGGAAAAATATCTGAAAGGAATATATATATGAGTGTGTGTGTATAACTGAATCACTTTGCTGTACACCTGAAACTAACACAACATTGTAGATCAACTACACTTCAATTTAAAAAAAAGAAGAGAACCTTGAGGCTCAGAACCGACAGAGACGGTCGGTTCCGGAGCTGGATGCCCAGTTTGATTTCTGCATCCATGTCATACCCAAACACCACTCATCTTCCTTCTCTCTTACCCTGCAGCAGAGACTTGGAAGTTGGAAGAGCGCTGGGTGGCCTTTAAGGCTAATTTCGTATAATCCTACTTCCTCTCACTGGTCCCGTGGTGTTGAATAGAGCAGGTGTGGACGGGGATATCCAGGGTTGCAAAGAGGGAAGGTGGGCAGGGGTAGTGGAGGGAGCAAAGAAGCTGTGGATCGCCGCAGCCCGTTAGACCCCATGCAGACCACTCCCTGTCCTGGGCTCAGCTGCCCCATCTGTCTAACGGGGCTGGAGGATTGGCCTCTCCCGGCTCTGACATTCCGTAATCACTGACTCATTCGTTCTTGTCTTGTAGGAACAAAAGCGGATCTTAGAGATGGGCATCACGGGTCCTGAGGGCCACGCTCTGAGCAGACCTGAAGAGGTAAAGGAGCCTCCACTGGGTGTGACTCTGACATAGCTGAGAGCTCACCCCGATGCTGTTCCAGCTGGAACAGCCTGGCTAGAGCCCCCGTCTCCGTCTCATTTCCCCTACGTGAGCACCCCAGCACGTGTGGTCCTCTCCGGGTCTGCCCTCGGGCTTGGGAGCCCTGGGGCCTGCAGGTCGATCAGAGGAGCCTGGAAAGGTTCTGCCTCTCCCAGGGCCCGGGAACTTCACACCATGGTCCCATGGACACTTCAGAATCCCTACTGAGGACAAGGTGTATTTGATGACAGGAAAGTGGAGCCCCACGTCCCAGGCAGAGGACTTCAAAACAACTGCCCTTGCATGGACCTCCTATCCGCTGTGCTCTAAGACTCGACAAGGGACGAATCCCCTGGGAGTGATACGGCACATGTGTGGCGGGACACGGCGGGTAGAAGGAAGGCAAGCAGGTTGGGCATGGAACAGGACGGACGTCCAGTATTTTCTGGTGTCTCATGAGATCATTAGTAGTCTTCCCGGACCTCCGCTCTAGGCCAGCCTGTGCCGGACATGGGACCCAACACACGAGTACACAGACTCCTTACCCGGAGGTTCCTGATCGGGCCCAGTGCTCCAGACGTGAGCTCCACGCCCACGAGCTGGGTTCCCAGTCCCTGGTGAGACCAGGACAGACCTGAGACAGTGTCTACAAACCCTTATAACACGTGGACGTTGCCACCACCTTCAGGCATGTGAGCAGCCTGGGGACCCTTCTGGGTGTGGCTGGACTCCTGGCACGTGGCTGTGGCTTCCTGCCAGCCACTAGCAGCTCGGCAGACCGGAAATTAAAACAATACATCACAGGTCCTACTGTCTGCTCTAGCGGGGGCAGAGGCCAAACCCCGCAGCAGGTGGTTTCACTTGGTTATTGAACAAATGAAGGAAGGAATGCATGTTGGACACCTGTATTCCCTGATGTCAGGCATTTTATAGGTAACCGACCACTTTATGGGCCTTTTGATGACTCTACTGCCTAGGCGATCTCCTTCTAACAGAGCGTGCATAATACTTCCAAGCAAAGGAAAAACATAATTCTGCCTTCCAGCCCTCTAGCCAGATACATTCTTAGTTTTTCCTTCCTTTTGAAAAATCTACAGTATTTTCCTCTCTTGATGCAGTAGATTTCCCTCTGACCACACTTAAGGAGAATCACAGGAGCCTGGTCAGGGAGAGGCCCTAGGAACTCAGGGTGGGTGCTGCCTCCCACCTCTCCCTCCTGTGACCCATGTATTTGCTGTGTCTGCAGCTGGAGGCCGAGGCCGTGTTCCGAGCCATCACCATCGCGGGTCGGATCAACTGCCCTGTGTACATCACCAAGGTGATGAGCAGGAGCGCGGCGGACATCATCACCCTGGCCAGGAAGAAGGGTACGCAGCCCAGCGCGTGGGCCTCCTGCGGGAAGCTGCGGGGTGAGGAAGGGGCGTGTCCAACAGGCTCATCAAGTTCACTGACGGAGCCACTCCCCAGGGCAGAGACATTCTGCCAGTTGCCTGCAGCCTGGGCCCCGTAGGCCAGGTTGAAAAGGGAGCTTGGGATGGTGGGCCGGCACAAGGTGTGCAGGTGTTTTCAGGTTTGATTCCTGGGGTGCCATGGGCCCCGGCCGTGACCTTGCATAAGAGGTCTGAGCTTCGGTTTCCCCATTTGTAGCTAAGGTAATTATCCCCTCCTTGTGGGTCACATGAGACCGTGTATCTTAAAGATCTGTGAAGAGTTCCAAGTTCTGCCCTGGGTTTCACATCAAAGAAGTGATGGAGCCAGGGCTGCATCAGCTCTTGGTCCCTGCCCGCCCCCTTTCTGGTCCTCTCTCTGGGCCCTTCATCCTGGGTCCCCTATCTAGGGCCTCTTAGCGGGTGCCTGCACCCAGACTCCACCGTGGGGCCCACACAGAGTCTCAGCTGCAGGTTGGGAAGGAGGAAGGTGTTCTTCCAGAGCCAGAGGGTCTGGGGACAGCCCAGTGCTGGACATCAAGGGAGTGTGGCAGGAAGGCAGCCTCCAGCTCTAAGACTTGGACGCACTACTTAACCTCTCTGAGCTACTGTTGTTTCATCTCGAAACGGACCCGATGGGCTCACAGGTGTGAAGTTCCAGCCAAGTCCTTGGTGGGTCCCGAGGGCTCCTGAGGACCCTGGGGCACAGGCGCCACTGGTGCTCTGAGCGGCTCTGACCTGTGTGGTGGCCATTCCCCAGGAGACTCAGAGGAACCACCCGAGTGTGGTCCCCAGGCCTTCTTGACTGAGGCCCACAGTCCCCAGCACCCACCAGATAGAGAATGAAGGTTGCCCAAAGCAGCCTTCCTTCCCTAATTCAGGGTGAGAGAGAGAGAGAGAATGACAGAGCGGGTAGCACACGTCACACGAAGACAGTCGCTAGAATCCTTTCGTCCTGTGGACATTCACCAAGGATGTTCACCACCTGGGCAAGGTCCACCCGTCTACTTTCTGGGAGTCGTATGAGGTTGACCGGCAGCTCTGGGTCGGAGGGGGCAGCCGGCTGGAAATCCACAACAGCCACACAGCCCTGACTGCATCCACCACCCTCTGCATGCAGGATGCCCCTCCTTTCTTACAGGAACCCTTTATGGGAAGTGTAAGCGGCCCTATTCTTAAAAATCTTTAATTATGTATTTTATTTTACCTAATATATCCAGAATATTCATTCCACGTGTAATCAGTGTAAACGGATTAAGATATTTTGCATTATTTTTCTGTACCGTCCTTGAAATCCAGTGTGTATTTCACCCTTACAGCACATCTCGACTCAGACCAAATGCCTGAAAGCCACAGGTGGCAGGTGGTTTCCGTGTGGGACAGAGCAGCGGTGAACCCCAAACACCTAGTTTTAGTATTTTTGAGGGCAAGCTGACGAGTAGAGGCATTGTACAGAGAGTGATCTAGGTTAGCACAGCTTGCTGAGGACCAGCCCCAGGTTACAGATGAGGAAACTGCCGCTCAGAGAGGTAACAAGAATCTGGAAGCAGCGGTAAGCGTGCCGGCGAGCTAAGCCTGCAGGTCCTGGAGCTGCCGAGAAATAAAGCGACCACCACCCTCTCGTGGCTTTTTCAATTTAAGTAAAGTTAAGTACACTTTTTCAGTTGGCTCCTCAGTCGCGTTAGCCCTGTTTCTTACGCTCCAGGGCCACGTGAGGCTGGTGGCTGCTGTCTTGGGCAGAACCGTCCAGAGCAGTCCCAGCACCGCTGTGCTGTTGGGAGTTGCCGTCCCAGAGCCAGGCTGCTGGAACCCAAAGCCTACCTCTCGCTTGTCAGCAGGGTGGCCTCGGACTGATGCCACAGAACCCTGGGCCCACGTCGTCCCCTTGGCACTCTCTCTGCTGTGGGGATTCTCACTTGGGACTTTGCCCCTGGGGTTTTGTTCCGGCAGAAACACATGTGGCCCACTCCCTGGAAGGCAAACTGGACTTTCGGGAAAGCGAATGCTCAGAAAGGAGCCCTCCAGTAGTGGGTTGGTGGCCGCACGTCCTGGCCCCTTCGCTCCTGTGGCGTGGGATGGCTCTGAGGCTCCCGGGGTCCCCAGTGCACTGAGCTGCGCGTGCCCAAGGCCATGACTCGGTGGTAACTCATCTTTCCTTAGCTTCTCTCTCTGCCTTGTGTCACTTCCTCAGTCCCCACCGAGTTGTTTCCTGGAATCACCTCCGAATAAAACTCCTGAACTCGATTTTTCATTTGAAGATCTGCTTTTGGCGGAATCCAAACCGAGACATCAGGTCTCTGTGCTTTGGTTGAGCATCGTAAAAAGAGATAATAGTCAGAAATAGTCAAATCCAAATGCTAAAAGCATTCACAGTCCAGAAGGTTGCTGAGCAGGACAGCGGGGCGCTGAGTGCCTGGTGGCCGAGGATCTGGGGCTCTGGTGGGGGGTGGGGGTGGAGCCTGGGGGAAGGATGGGCGACTTATCCCCAGTCTCATTCTTCAGCCTCGAGATTCTACTTTCCTGCGCCCGCATCTCCCATGAGAGACCATTCGCTCTCAACCACGCGTGTTTGTGTTTGCCTCCCAAGGCCCCGTCGTTTTCGGCGAGCCCATCGCTGCCAGTCTGGGGACGGATGGTACCCATTACTGGAGCAAGAACTGGGCCAAGGCGGCGGCCTTCGTGACCTCCCCTCCCCTGAGCCCGGACCCTACCACGCCCGACTACCTGACCTCCCTGCTGGCCTGGTGAGAGCCCCGGGGGTGACGGGCTCGTGGGCCTGGGCAGCGGGGCAGGACTTTTGGGAGCGGAGGGTTGAAGGATAGGAAATCGCAGCTGGTTCAGACACACTTGGGAAGGGGCCTCGGGTTGGCTGCCCGGGAGACCTCAGGACAAAACCCCGGGTTGCTTACAGCAGGCCTTTGGGCCTTTGAGTCAGTAACCGCTCCATTCATGTCTATAGGTCACCTCCCACTCATTCAGCGCTATTTAAGCACCTTCTGTGTGCCTGGCACTGTGGTGTATTGGGAAACACCCAGAATTAGGAATGTGAGACCAGGACCCTAATCCTGCCTCAGCCGCTAATTGGCTGTGTCACCCTGGCCATGTCACATAACCTGTAATGTCTCTGCCTCAGTTGACGCATCGGCAGAGTGGGGAGAATACAGTACCTACTGCAGAGGCGGGTGTGAGACGGCGTAGGTAAAAGGCCTGGAATTCAGGGTTCACAGCGGCCACTGCATTACACTCTGCTTCCTGCACACAGTAGGAGCACAGCTACTTTAACCCCTTCTCTGCCATCAGCCAGTGTGAGGGAAGAACACTTAAGGCCATGGGAGAAGGCTAAGCGGTGAGGTGTGCAGGCTGCTCTGGAAGCGGAGATGCAAGCTTGGAAGGCTTTCTGAAGGAAGTGACATCAGGCCCAGAGCCAGGGGATGCATAAGAGTTTTCCTGAGGGGCGAGAATAAGGTGGGACTTCTAATCAGAAAGAACTGTAAGGGGGTGAGGGTGTGTTCTCCTTTTCCCTAAATGCTGCAGCAGCCCATGACATACCTGGCGTCTGCAGCCCGATGGCTGGTGGGCAGCTCCAAGTCCAAAACAAACCCCCCAGCTTCCCCCATGAAGCTGCTGCTCCCACAGTCTTGCCCATCTCGGGAGACGGCAGGACACGGACCAAAGGCCCTGGCATCTGGCCGCTTCTCGCCCCCTTGGCTGCAGCCATCCTGGCTCAAGGGCCATCATTTCTCACCTCCCGACAAGGCTCTCTATTTCCATACTGCCCCTTCCACACCCTTATCGCATCGCAATCTGTTCTCAAAAGACACTCAGATATTTTAAAACCGAAATCAGACCAAGCCAGCCCTCTGCCAGGAGACCTCCAGGCTCCTTTCCTCTCAAAGAGAAACACAAGTTCCCACAATGTCCCTCAAGGCTGAGCCTGATCTTGCCCTCGCTCTCACTAACCTCGCCTGGTCCTCTTCCCCCCTTGGCTCCCTCGGTCCATCCCACTGGTGTCACGCTAACTAGACCCCAGGCAGGATGGTGCCACAGGGCCTTTGCACTCACCCTACCCCTGCCTAGCACTCTTTTCTTCGTCATCTTGCGGTTTGCTCTTTGCCAACTTCAGATCTTTGCTGGAAGATTTCTTCTCAGTGAGATAGTTCTGATCATCTTCTTAAAAACGGCAGTCCCAGCGCTACCCCATCACCCCCGCCACTCACCCTAACTCTCATTCTCCTGACTGTATGTTCCTGACCCCCGCCCCCCGCTCACCCTGCACTGGAATGTCAGCTAATGAACACAGGAATTTGTCTCTTTCTGCTTATAGATGCATCCCCATTGCCTAAGACCATGCCAGACACAGGAAGTGTGCAACACACCTTTGTTGAATAGATGAGTGAATGTCACATCCAAATATATTTCTGTACGTCTACATGATTGCTAACATGCCCTGGGGCCCCGAAATGGAGGCTGGCCCCTCGTTGAAAATCACAAAATAAAGCTCCACTTATTCCATTAATTCAGATGCCAGTTAGGGGCTCATCATATAGCCCCAGAGTATTTTCTCTCCAAAGCCTGAGTGACAGAAAAGCAAACCCAGTGAGCTTGTGTCACTTTGCTACAACCAGTGAATAGCATTTTGTCCTCCCGGCACAGCACAGAAACATTAGCCAGACCTTAAATCAACAGCCTTACAGAGGGAGACCAAGGTCAGCACATTATGGTTTCCCATGTGACCTGGCGGAGACACGAGGCCAGGGACATGACCATCCTTCCAGCACGAACATCCGTGACTCTGTGAGACACACAGGCACGTGCTGGAGCTGGGTTTTATTCACTCACTTATTTATATATTCATTCAGTCACTCATCCATTCATTCATTGGCTCCACTCAGCTTTTTTTCTTCTTTTTTAAACATTGAGATAAAATTCACGTAGCATAAAATTCACCGAGCACTCGATTTTAAAGAGAAGAGGTGGAGGATGGAGAGAGGAGCAAGGGAGTTGGCATCTTTGGCGCCTGCCGTGCGCCAGGCAAGTAGCTCATTGTCTCCTCAGGGTGATCCGGGACGGAAGGTTCCATTCTCTTTTCCATTTTACGCATAAAGAAAAGAGGAGTGACTAGCCGGGCCAGGAGGTGGCAGTTCTGGGATTTAAAAGCAGACCTGCTGGATTTGCAAAGTCAGATCGCATCAGGGGCTGTTCACGGGTCTAGTGAGATGCATGGAAGCAGAGTCACTCTGTTGGCCTCTAGCATCTTCTGTTCTCAGCAAGTCTCTCCTCACAGATGCCTGCAGCATCTTGAGGCCTTGTGGGCTCTCTGGGGGGTGAAAGAACAGACCCACTGCCCCAGGATCAGAGCGTTTTAGGGCAGGAGGAGGCTGACCCGGAGAGCCTTACCTGGACCAGCTGGAGCCCACACTCGAACAGAACCCTCTCCCGACGCACAGGCCTCTTTCCCGTCTTCAACAAGACACCAAAGGCCACAGGGCCTTCCGGTGTCACTCAGTAAGGCCTGTGATGTGCCCCAGATCTCTGTGGGGTTTGAGTTTCACAGCCTCCTTGGGCGTCTGAAGTCAGGGTCCGCTCCTCACCATGAGCTCAGGTCTGAACCCCACCCTGTTCTGTCTTTGCCAGTGGAGACCTGCAGGTCACAGGCAGCGGCCACTGTCCCTACAGCACTGCCCAGAAGGCGGTGGGCAAGGACAACTTCACTCTGATCCCTGAGGGCGTCAACGGGATAGAGGAGCGGATGACCGTGGTCTGGGACAAGGCAGTGGTAAGGCGGCGCCGTCTCTCTCCTGGAATATTCTAGAAACACCCCTCCTGCCCATCAAAGCCATGCATTATGCACTTCTGGTTCTTAAAATTCCCTTCTTACTTTGAGGCAGAAACAGAATGCACTAGGAGGGCACACGGAAAACACGTGACCCTTAAGAACGCAGCGCGAGTCCTGTGGTGTCCTTTGCATTTGCAGATGTGACAGCAGCTGTCCTTTAGTCTTAGGATGAAAATGTTCTGTTTTGTTTTGTTTTGAACCACATCTTTGTCCACGTAAAGATGACTTTGTAAACCGTGTGTGTTTGGGTTTAGGGTTGAGAGTGGGTATGGAGGCTTCCTGTTGCGTAAGGAATCCCCAGGTCACACCTTGATCACTCACTTGGAAACAGTAGATTTTTATTTTCTGTTAAACTTGGGCCCAATGAAACTGACCAGATGTCAGGGTGGCCGTTGTGGAAATGTCATCACACCTCTGAACGGTTAATTACGTTTCCGCTCTGATGAAGCCAGGCCTCTGGCACTGTTTCAGGGTGGCCTGGTTTCAGCAGGGAGAGGAGAAAACTCCAGAGTCCTTGTAAGGACTCCTGTTGGCTGGTTTCGATCTGTGCCTGTCTGCCCCTTCTGGTCCTGTTATGAGATGCTCTTTTCACCAACGGATCTTGTCTTCAGGCTACTGGCAAGATGGATGAGAACCAGTTTGTTGCTGTTACCAGCACGAATGCAGCCAAGATCTTTAACCTGTACCCCAGAAAAGGGCGGATTGCCGTGGGCTCAGACGCCGACGTGGTCATCTGGGACCCTGACAAGGTGAAGACCATAACAGCCAAGAGTCACAAGTCGGTAAGTCCTGGTTTATCAGTGACACTCCTGGCTTGGGTGAACAATTCTTGCTCTGCAATCATTTTAGAAGCCTCTGGTTAAAAATGACTTAATGAATTTTCCAACTAGAATGTGATCTGATATCTGGCATGACTCGGTCCTTCAGATTTCTCCTCCAGTTGGAGAGATTGGGAGAAGGGTTTGGAGCAGGCTCAACTAAGCTGTTCTTGCATGTGTCTCTCCCACGTCTCTCTCTCTCTCTCTCTCTCTCTCTCTCTCTCTCTCTGTCTCTCTCTCTCTCTCTCTCGGGCTCCTGTGTACAGATACATGCATTCTTAAACGACTGACTCTGCTCCTGATTCCATGGAGCAAGCCATCAGGCTCAGAGAGGGGATGTATAAGGTCCGAGATTCTTTCTCCAATTTACTTACCAAGCTGGAGAGGGTTTGATCTGCTATATCAGAAACCCACTTCAGTTTGGGGCCGGGCTCGCAGTCATCAAAGGAAAGGATCGGACTGACTCGTGCACACTCTCCCGGGCTCCAAGCCCCAAGCCTATGGGTGTGGGTTTTCTCTGCCCTTCGTGTCTTACATGCCCTTGATTTCTTCACTCATCCATCAAACCTCTAAGGACGCAGAGAGACACAGGACATCTTTCCCTCCCTGAGTGCTTGCTTCAGACCCACTCTGCATGGTCAGCAGCAGTCTCGGGTCCAGACTAATGTTCACACTCACGAGACACAGAGTCCTCAGCCTGGTCCCTGGTTCATCAAAGTCTGTTACAGGGCGTGGGCTGGGAGGCAGAGCATGTGCACACAGCATCAGTCTGTGACGGGAGTCCTCACCCCCCTCGGCTGCCATTCCCCAGCCCAGTGGTCACTTGCTGGTGAGGGGCGAGACCACGTGCATGGGGACAGAACACCAGGCACAAGGAAGCCTCAAGAGAAAGTGACAAGGACCACTTGTAGCAGCTCATGAGTGTGGCCCCCAGGTCCCCCTCGGCCACAAGACCCATGGCCTGGGGACAGAGAGGTCTGTCCAGCTTATCAACCAGTGGTCATTCTTAAAATAACCAGAGCTCCCTGATGACAGGCTGGCTTCCCTCACCCCCCTCCCTGGGGACAGGTCAGGAGGAAATGAGCCTGAGGTAGCCTCCCCTGGAGAAAGGTGTATGCTGTTCTCCACACTCACCGCCCAGCAGACACACGACTCCATTTTAATTACTATGGACGCGGTGATGTGCACAGACCAGGTGGGCTCTGGGAAGGCAGGAGAGGCACGCTGCCCCCCAGTGGTGTCAGCTCACAAGGCCGTTGTGGTCCAGGGAAGAAGAGGACACTGGGTCAAGGAGCAGGGGTTCCAATTGTTATCAAATTCCAAATATTATCAAATACTATCTTGTAGTTACTCTGTGCTTACATTTTCCATACATCGTCTCACTTAAAACAATAACCTTCTAAGTTAGGTATGTTATTATTTATGAATAAGTAAGAAAATGGACAGAGAGAGGATACGTGTATTAGTCTCCTGGGGCTGCTGTCACAAAGTACCACAAACTGGTGGCTTGAAACAACAGAAATTGACTCTCTCACAGTTCCGGAGGCCTGAAGTCTGAAATCAAGATGTCAGCAGGGCCGGGCTCCCCTGAAGGCTCTTGGAGAGACTCTGTTCCATCCTTTCTCCTGGCTTTTGGTGTCGCTGGCCATCCTTGGTCTGTAGATGCATCACTCCGATCTCTGGCTGTCTCCCTATGTCTTATCATCTTATAAGGACACCAGTCATTGGATTTAGCGCCCACTCTACCCCAGTGTGACCTCATCTTAACTAATTACATCTGCAATGACCCTATTTCCAAATACAGTCACATTCTGAAGTACTGGGGGTGAAGACTTCAACATACCTTTTTGGGGACAATTGAACCCATAATAATAAGTCACAGACCTGAGATTACCCATGTGAGAAGGAATGTTTCAGATTCGTTAAACTTGAAAAGCGTGCCCTCTCTGTCCCAAGCCAGATTTGAATTATTTTCATAATAAGAAGAGGACAATTCAGGATGCCATGAGACCAGTTGGCCACAGCATTTTTTCTGTTCCATTTTCTCTGTTTAAAGCAATGCAATTCTGTTTAAAGCAGTGCAAGAAACAAATGTTTTTCAGAACATGGATCGAAAAATGCTGTCTTAGAGGTTGGTTTTATTTATGTATTTATTTTTTCCTTTTGTGGTACGCGGGCCTCTCACTGTTGTGGCCTCTCCCGTTGTGGAGCACAGGCTCCGGATGCGCAGGCTCAGCAGCCATGGCTCACGGGCCCAGCCGCTCTGCGGCATGTGGGATCTTCCCGGACCGGGGCACGAACCCGCGTCCCCTGCATCGGCAGGCGGACTCTCAACCACTGCGCCACCAGGGAAGCCCTATTTTTTCAGTTTTAAAAACATTCCTTTTGACAATGAAAATCATTTCTTATATCTTGATCGGTGATTCAAAATTTAAATCTACTTTTCTGTAAAAAGAACACAACTTTTATTCTTTCATATCTTCGTGGGAAAAGTATTTGCTTCAAAGTATCACCCCATAGGTCACAGACATGCTTGTATATCCAGAGACTACCTAGTTTTTTTACAGTCTTTGTTTAGATGTAATTCACGTGACATAAATTTCACCATTTTAAAATGTACAGTGCAGCAGTGTGTTTAGTATATTGAGAAAGTCGTACAATCACCACTACTAATTCTAGAACGTTTTCATCCCCTCAGAAAGAAACCCAATATCCATCAGCAGTTATTCCCCATTCCTCCTCCCCAGGCCCCTGTCAACCACAAATCTGCTTTCTTTCTGGATTTGTTTATTCAGGACATTTCCTGTAAATGGCATCACACAGTATGTGGCCTTTTGTTTCTGTTTCTGTTTACCTGGTATCATGTTTTGGAGGCCCCTCCACACTGTAGTAGGTATCAATCCATTCCTTTTTATGGTTGAATAGTCTTCCACTGCTTGGATAAACCACATTAATCCATTGATGGATATAAACATATACCATGCTTATCCACTCATCAGTGTCAGGCTATCTTTTTTTTTTTTTTTTTTTTGCCGTACGCGGGCCTCTCACTGCTGTGGCCTCTGCGCTCCGGACGCGCAGGCTCAGTGGCCATGGCTCATGGGCCCAGCCGCTCCGCGGCATGTGGGATCTTCCCGGACCGGGGCACGAACCTGTGTCCCCTGCATTGGCAGGCGGACTCTCAACCCCTGTGCCACCAGGGAAGCCCCAGGCTATCTTTTATAGGACATAAAAGACTGAGGAACAGTAGTTGCTTCCTGGGAGAGGTACTGGGGAACTGGGGCTCCAGGATGGGAGACACAACAGTTTTTTAAATCATAGTCTTTTGTATTATTTGAGTTTTTACATTGTTCGTAAGTACCTTTAGGAAATAAAACAATTAGCTTTTATTTTTTTTTAACATCTTTATTGGAGTATAATTGCTTTACAATGGTGTGTTAGTTTCTGCTTTATAACAAAGTGAATCAGCTATACATGTACATGTATCCTCGTGGGATAGGGAGGGTGGGAGGGAGACGCAAGAAACAATTCGCTTTTAAAACTGTATGTGGTTGTGGGACTTCCCTGGCAGTCCAGTGGTTAGGACTCTGTGCTCTCACTGCCAAGGGCGCGGGTTCGATCCCTGGTAGAACCCTGGTCGGGGAACTGAGATCCCGCAAGCCATGCGGTGTGGACAGAAATAGAAAAATTAAACAAACAACAACAGCCAAAAACTCCATGTAGTTGTGAAATGTAGAATGTGACATCTGTGGGTAGTATAACCTGAGCCTCATAAGAATTCCCCAATTGAGGAATGCCACTGTGGCGTGTAATGTGTCCTTCCTCTAAGAAGACAACTAACAGACCATGCTGGGCTGAATGAGTTGGGCAGTTGTCTAGTTTTGACTGCGAGGTAAGTGATTTGCTTCTTGCACTGCCTTTCAGTATTTACAATGGACATTTGGGCTTCAGCAAAATTGTAAATTACTGCCTAGCGGGGTCACTTCAGGGTGACTCAGGAAGTGCTAGATGAGCAGATGTTAAAACTGAAAACAGATCTTCTGCCTGGGGCCTGGGAGGCAGCGGCCACAAAGAGTCTAAAGCATAGTATTAGCAGCTGTTTGTAAAAAATCAACATCGAAGCCCTGAGTACGCACCTAAAAACCATCAAAAACAATAAGAGAATCCATCAGCTGATTCCAAATCAATATAAAGAATTGATTCCTTTTCTATGAGATAATTAAAGAGCACTTTGAAAAACAGAATGGAAATCAAAACCCTGTTTCTAATAACAATCAAAACTAAAGAGTTCCATAAGCGCAAGTCCTTCTATGCTAAAAACATTCAACAGAGTAAAAATATCAGTTCTTTCTAATTTATAAAGTTGAAGTCATCGCATCAGAAAATGGAATGGAATTGTTTTTTAACTAGAAAAACGGAGTTCCTAGATAGACAATTTGAGAATAGCCAAAACATTTCTAAGAAAACGAAAACTAAAGAGAGCGCTAATCATCCCAGTTATTACAGCATATTATAAAGCTACAGTGATTGAGGCAGTTTGGTATTAGCAGAAGAGAAAAGAGAGCCAGGCAATAGACCGACCGCATATATGAGAGTTTGGTTTCAACAAAGGAGACCGTTAAAATTACACAGACAGTTATTCAACCAATTGTGTTTGAATACCCGGCTCATAGGGCTAGGCGGCTGCTGTACGCTTGACCACAAAACTAATTCAAAATGGGTTGAAGATTGAAATAAAATAAAGTTATAAAAGGACTAGAATAAAACACATTTTTTAAAATGATCATTTTGAAGGGGAGGAGACCTTTCTGAGAAAGAGACAAAACCTAGAAAGTACAAAGGAGAAGATTGGTCTGTTTGACCACTGACTACATACAAATGAAACCAAGAAAAAAAACCCTCTACATTGCAGCGAATGATAATTAATACTTTATGAGATCAAAAGGCAGAGGACAGACAGGGAAGTTTGGTAATACACAGTACTGGCAATACACAGGACAAACAAAGGGAGAGATTTTTTAACATTGAATATGTCCTTAGAAACCATTAAGGAAAATACCAAGAACCTAATAGAACAGGGTGCAGAAACGCAGTGACAGAAGAAGAAATATACAAAGGGTTTCTATTCATTTAAAAACAGATCCGATCTCAAATACAAATCACTGCAGTGAGATGCTGTTTTTACTTGTGCCAGTGTCTGAGATGCCGGGGTTTAATAGGATGGAGCTGAGGTGGGACTAGCATGCCGACAAACTCATGGAGTTTTGTCGGGAATGGAAATCAGCGCTGCCTTTTTTGGAAGGCAAATCTGTCGAAGTTAAAATCTGTTTACGCTTTGGCCCAAAGTCCACATCTACGAAGATGTTCACACGTGCCGGTGTGGACACTCAAGTGTGTTTATTGTGCAAAAGCAGGGCAAAGACCCACATGCTTGTCCTTGAGAATTGGATGAGTAAATGATAGTATGTCCCTGGGGTGGAATCCAGTGCAGCAGTTTAAGGAATATCAAAACATTTTTAACCCACGACATGGGAACATTCGCTGATGGGGAGCATTCTGTGAGGTAAGGCGAAAAACAAAGGTGAAACTGTCCAGAGCGCTCGGAACATGAGAAAGTTACTCACGCACAGAAAATATCTGGGGTTCCAGAAAGGTCAGTGTGGGGCAGGCATCTCGGTCTGAGGTCAAAGAGAGACCTGCTTTTTTTTAAAGTTACATATCTTGGGCTTCCCTGGTGGCGCAGTGGTTGAGAGTCCGCCTGCGGATGCAGGGAACACGGGTTCGTGCCCCGGTCTGGGAAGATCCCACATGCCGCGGAGCGGCTGGGCCCGTGAGCCATAGCCGCTGAGCCTGCGCGTCCGGAGCCTGTGATCCGCAACGGGAGAGGCCACAGCAGTGAGAGGCCCGCGGAGCGCAAAAAAAAAAAAAAAAAAAGTTACACATCTTTTGTACCGTTTGAATTTTTACCGTATTTTCCCCCTACTTTTTGAATAATCAAAGAGTTTGGCTGGTGGTAGTTATATTCACTTTAGGACTAATGAAAGGAATGCATATTTTCTAGGAAATGTTTTGTCTTTCAAATGAGTAAATAACTAAATATGACCTTACCTGGTGCTGGAGGGCATTTCATAGACATGAAATTACGAAATATTCCCCCGCTGCCGATGTCGCGCCAATTGGTCCGATGCCTTCAGAAAATAATTCGGCAGTCTTTCAAAAGCTCATATCCTTTGACCCAGTAATTTAGTTTTAGGAAAAATGAAAGAAAATGTTTTTAAAAGAAGACCCCAAAATGTTCAGTTATAGTCAGCGTGGCTTCATTGCCTAACTCCAGGAGCCCCATTCACTTTCACGATGCCCCAGACGATATTAGTTCGATTATATAAAACCACCAGCAACGGAAAAGCCCGACAGTGAGGGGCTGATTATGCAAATGAAAGTGTACGAAGGAACATTACACAGTCCTAAAGGTGTTTTCCAGAAAGAGCAAGCATTGGAAAGTGCCTGTGATAGGATGTGTAGCAGGATCACCATTAGGATGACAGGGCTGATGCGGAGAAAAGCCCCGGAAGCTGGATAAAAGCCCGCGTTTCTTGCCGTGCAGGCTGTGGAGTACAACATCTTCGAAGGCATGGAGTGCCACGGCTCCCCGCTGGTGGTCATCAGCCAGGGCAAGATCGTCTTTGAGGACGGCAGCATCAACGTCAACAAGGGCGCAGGCCGCTTCATCCCGAGGAAGCCCTTCCCCGAGTACCTCTACCAGCGCGTCAGGATCAGGAACAAGGTATGTGGAGCCAGGGTCTGTCGTGTGCAGAGCGAGCAAATGTCACAGCTGCACGAGCCCCCCCTTCCTCACGTGTCAGATGAGCTGGGACGTGACCCGCCTGCGTCTCAGGCTGGAGTGAGGACCAGACGAGACCGACGAGGTGCCAGGGATGTGCCAACTGTAAAGGGCTGTGCATGTGGGGCGATGGGAGGAGTCCTGGGAGTACACCAGCCAGGACGCACATCCTGCATCATCCTGGGGGGGTCTTCACCACCCCCTCTTTTAGGTGTCATGACCTTCCTTCTGTAGATCAGAACCCTGGCGCTCAAGGCAGTGCAGGACTGCCCAGCATCACACAGCTGGGAGAGCTCTGAAGCCCTTAGTGCCGTTTGGTAAAAATAAACCTCCCTAGCCCACTTGAGGGGTGGCAGAACTGCCTCTAGACTCCCTTCGATCTGCCCTCTTTTCTCCTTCTCCTTGCTCCCCTTCCATTCTGCATCCTCCTTCCCCCCTTTTTCTTGAGGAGTCTTAGCATGGACTCAGGAGGTCAAAGGGCATGGAGTAGGCACAGGCTCTGTCCCGTCCCCAGTCCAGTTCAGAGGAGGAAGTTTGCTCGTGCTTCAGAAAGACTCCCATCTGTGATCAATCATCTTCCCTAATTAGGTCCCTCCCATCACCATGACAACCTGCTTCCCGCACTAAAACGGCTCATGTCTGCCGGAAAGCCCAGCTTTATTTGTGTATGTGCACGGGTGTATGTGTATATGCATGGGGTGCTCCTGTGTGTGTGTGCTCCTGTGCTCGCTTATGTGTTTGTATATGTGTGTGTGTGTGCATGTGTGCCCACCTGGGTATGGTCCCACTCTTCTTGTGCTTCCAATTTAGATGCAAGAGCCCAGAGGCCTCCTGGCATTCCCAGACTCCCAGGCCAACCATCAGAATGCTCTGTGTCTGTTTACTGTCCCTCTCCACGCCTTAAAGTGTAGCATCCCAGGTCAAGGATACCAAATTGCACAGATGTTATGCGTCAGATGGGGAAATGATGGACATGGAGAATTGGCAAGTTAGATCCGAAAGATGGCCAGGGATAGCGATGTGGCCACAGCAGGCTGAGAGACAAAGGGACTCGTGTAAACTCCTGTTTGGGACACCCACCAAGGGGGCAGAAACACACCTTGGCTGGCTTCATTCCCTCTAAATCAGTTTGAACCTGAGGTCTGTGGTTAACAGTCAGCATCTGTGAGAGGTGCATGCCTGACCTCGATGCCAAGACGTGATCTGCGGTGGCCAGGCGGACAGGTCCCCTGGCACAGGGCCACCCTCCCCGCATACCTGAGGGCAGAGCACGGAGGCCAGGCCAGGTGGGGGACGGGCCCTGCCCCAGAACCTACGTCTGGCCAAGCTGAGTTCAGAGGTCACTGAAGGGAACTGGGGGGCAGGAACACAGGCCTGGAACCGGCTGGAACCAGGGAAGCCCAGAGGCGCAGGAAGCAGGTATTGAGAGGGATGGGGCAGAGACAGTGAGGTCCCAGGGCGTCAGGGGAGCAGGGCTCCTGGGGGCAG
The DNA here is from genome assembly GCF_964270905.1 of Leucopleurus acutus. Lineage (NCBI taxonomy): Eukaryota > Metazoa > Chordata > Mammalia > Artiodactyla > Delphinidae > Leucopleurus > Leucopleurus acutus. Next base: position 36,315,148 of record NC_139146.1, read on the forward strand.
AGGATGGGTTATCACCAAGCAGTGCTGGGCCCTTGATATTGGTGCTGAAAAAGGACCCCTTTGTTGTAGAGGAGGGAGGCTAGGGCTGGGGTCGGGCGCTGTCACCCGTGCAGGGGAAGAGGGACGTGAAGCTGGGGTCAGGACACTGTCACTGACTCACAGTGGGAACCTGCATGTGTTCCTGGCCACACTCTGTCTCCCAGGGCCTGGGACGGACGCCCACACTCCCCTGGCCGGCTCTGAGCTCACCAGCAGGCTCCCAGCCTCCCACCGGAGCCCCTGTAGCTTTTGGCTTCTCTGCCTCATGGCTCTCTCTCCCAGGACAACTGTCCACCCACGGGGATGGAGGCTGTGCGCTGTGTCCCGTCCAGAAGGTTTACCCCCTGCAGTAGCCCTGAGCCAGGTGCCCTCGGAGGCGGCCTTCTCGTTCTCTCTCCCTGTGGTGGGTGTTCTCCCTCCTCTCTCCCTCCTCCTTTGCGGGATCACCTTCCAAACTACCTGCCCCCAAATCCACGATGAAGACGACCCCCTGATGCCACCAGTCCCTGATTCAGGGGTCCTTGTCAGGGTGTCAGGGAAGTGTTTTCCTCTTGGAAATACCTTTGGAGTCCTCCTGCACGAAGCTGTGTATGTGTCTGTGCTTGTGTGTGTGTGTATATGTGTGTATGCATGTGAGTGTGCACTTGCCTTTTTATGAATGTGTGTTGGATTGTGTGTGTGTGTGTGTTATATACGTTAGTGTGTATATCAGACACGGTGTGTATGCAGGCATGTATGTGCACGTACATGTATGAATTGTGTGTATGCATGTGATTGTGTACTCTGCATATTAGTGTGTGCAGGCATGTGTGTGCACGCACATGTGTGAATTATGTGTATGTGGAGTGTGTGTGGGGTGTGCATGCATATGTGTGTGTGCATGTTTGTGCGCACGCATATATGTATGCCTGTGCACGTGTGAGAGTGGGTGCCTTGTGTGGTGTGTGTACGAGCACATGTGTGCATGTTTGTGCATACGTGTGTGTATCCCCGAGGAGACCATGGTCATTCTCCTGCACGCGGGAATGCATACATGCATCTTGTCAATCAGTTGCTCTTCTTGTCCTCTGTTTAGGTTTCTGGGTTGCAGGGGGTTCCCAGGGGCATGTATGACGGTCCTGTGTACGAGGTGCCAGCCACACCCAAATATGCAACCCCTGCTCCTTCTGTCAAATCTTCGCCTTCCAAACACCAGCCTCCACCGATCAGAAACCTCCACCAGTCCAACTTCAGTTTATCAGGTATGAAACTACAGCGGCCAAGGTTCCCCACCCCACAGCGGCTCCCAGAGCCCTGAACTCCTGAGAAATGAATCCACGGCCTCAGGCACTCGATCAGGAGCCGAAGATGGGAGTGTGGGTTCCCCTCCCCTCCCGGGGTTGGGCAGAGAGGGCTGGGGGAGCTCAGAGAGCAGAGAGGGTCCGTGGGAGCAGCACAGAGATACCTGACCCTGATTTATGAAGAGTCTGCCTGAAAATTGGCCTTACGCTCTTCCTTAACACTCTTGGGGACATTTTACACTCTTACCCATGAAGCTAAGTGTGGAGAGGGGAATCAGAGTAGCTGCCTTTGCTGGATGTACGTTCTGGGTCGGGTCTTCAGCCATCCATGGCAGTACAGCACACATTCTCGTAACTCATGACTTTCATCTTCACAACAGCCCTGTGTGTAGAGTGGTGTTATTCTTAAGGCTCTAAGACATTCAGCATCAAAATGCCAGGACTTGGTGCTCAACAAATGTGTGCAGACAAAAATCAAAAGTCACGTGCTCCTTCAGACTTTCTGAAGGCTCCTGGGCCGTGTGTCTGCAGTTCCATCAGATCGCCACACAAGGGCAGGTGTGCACATGTTGGGACATTGCCTTGGAATTTCGAATATTTGAGGTGTTAGCATGAGTTGTATGCTGTGCTAGGTGCCAGGAATACGGCGATGAATAAGACACAGCTGGGCAGGCTCAGTCTATTCTAGAGGTCAGCAAACTTTTTCTTAAAAGGCCAGGTAGTAAATATTTTAAGCTTTGTGAGCCAAGAGGCAATATCTAAGACCATTTGAAATGGAACCATTTAAAAATGCAAAAAACTATTCTTAGCTCATGGGCTGTAAAAACAGGGCTGAGGGCTTCCCTGGTGGCGCAGTGGTTGAGAGTCCGCCTGCCGATGCAGGGGACACGGGTCCGGGAAGATCCCACGTGCCGCGGAGCGGCTGGGCCCATGAGTCATGGCCGCTGAGCCTGCGCGTCCGGAGCCTGTGCTCCGCAACAGGAGAGGCCACAACAGTGAGAGGCCCGCGTACCGCAAAAACAAACAAACAAACAAACAAACAAAAAAAACAGGGCTGAGTTTTCTCAGTGGGCTGACTTCTGGTCCAGCAGGAGTGAAGGACATTTAAACAGAAAAGGCGATGTAGTTGGCAAAAGAGAGAATGAAAGGGGCAGAGAGAAGATGAAATACTAGTTTAAATTGCGGGGGTGACAACCTACCATCCATTCAGGGATTACGCAGTGGGGAGCATGAATCAGAGGGTCCCCCAGTCCAGTCCATCTCACTTTCCCTGAGCCTGTCATGGAAGAGTTTCTCCCACACCGTGTGATCCAGTGTCTAAAGAAAACTAATATTTTTGCACAGGTGGACCCTAAACACAACTGGAATATTTCCTCTGATGCTCAGTCAGCAGAACAGGGATTGGTTGCAATGCTTGGAAAACTGTCTGTGTGTGACAACACACAACCTCTCAGGGAGTTTGCACACTGGATCTCTGGTCTCATGTTACGCAATTCACGATTGCAATTAAATGCTGAGAGACATTCCCTCCCTTTTAGAACAACAAAAAAACAATGAAATGGAAAGTCTGCAGGAAGTGTCCCCCAACCATCCTTCTCCCTGCTCAGCACCCACTTCTCTCTAAAGCCCCAGCACTGCCTTTGACCAGCCCCTCAGCAGTTTCACAGGTGACTCCATTGGATACCAACCGCACAGACACTTTACAACATCAGGATGGACTTCACAGATGTCCTTTTAATTAATTAATCAATGTATTTATTTATTTATTTATTTTTGGCTGTGTTGGGTCTTTGTTTCTGTGCGTGGGCTTTCTCTAGTTGCGGCGAGCGGGGGTCACTCTTCATCGCGGTGCACGGGCCTCTCACTGTCGCAGCCTCTCTTGTTGCGGAGCACAGGCTCCAGACGCGCAGGCTCAGTAGCTGTGGCTCACGGGCCTAGTTGCTCCGCGGCATGTGGGATCTTCCCGGACCAGGGCTCGAACCCGTGTCCCCTGCATTGGCAGGCAGATTCTCAACCACTGCACCACCAGGGAAGCCCCACAGATGTCCTTTTAAATATCTGAGTGAGGTTACATCATAAAGACGTAGCATGGTTTATTGAAGTACTGTCCTTTTGTACAACAGGTATTTTCAAAGTACCTGGCATGTAACCAAGCAAGGTAAAGATGCTTATGGGGTAGAAAGATATTAAGCACTTGGCCTGATTTCTGGGTCTAGGAAGACACACTGTCTATCAATGAAACAATGAGAGAAAATCAGTCAGTACTCTAAACCAAATTCGTTGTGGCTTACACAGATCATATAAAGTCAGAGGTAGAAAGACCTCATCTAGCTATTTTTGTCGTCATTTTCATTGAAGTCCTAATTGGTAAATCTTTGATTCCTTATGAGGGTCAGCATTTTTCATGTGTTTATTTTAAATTTCCTCTTTGGTGAAATCATTGGGAGTGATGGTGAGAGGGGATAATCCAGTTTCCACCTCCTGGTTCCTGGGAACAAGACATCGAATATCGGGCATTGGTTCAGTACACATATTGTACCCTGGGAGGCAGCGCCTGACCCTAGCGGGCAGCCTAGCAGAGCTCTCAATGTAGACCATCCCAACTTCGTATCAGGCCAGCATCTTCCGATCAGTGAGGTTCACGGTGAATCCAGTGAATCCTGTTGTCGTGTGCTCGTCGTTACACCTGCTTTGCCCTAAAATTGATCCTGTGGTTTGAGGCAATAGAGTACACAATACTGTGGATGGAGTCGGCTTTTATTTTACAGAAAAGGAAATGAGGCCGGGAGAGGGGAGTGTCTGATTCCAAATTACCCAAATTCCAGGCACCCTTTGTGCTGGAAGTGAAGTCTCCCGACTGGACCCCTCTCCACAACATCCCTCCCTCCCAGCATTATCCGTCATTCAGTCTTCATTTAATACATATTCACTGAGCGCCAGGCACTGAGCTTAGTGCTCCAATTTTAAATCTTTCTTTAACTGCAAGAGAATGCGTGAGATTGGCGTGGATGGCTGGCTTTGCAGATTTAAAACAAAGAAGGCCGCCCCCCACCCCCGCCCATGCAGACCTGCCCACTGCAAACAGGGTGGGTAAACCCAGCTCCAAGTGTTCACACACAGCGTGCACGCATGCACACACATGCACAGATACACACATGCATGCACGCAATATACAAATGCACATACGTGTGCCCCCGTGCATAGCGCATAAAACACCCTGGGAACAATGGACACTGCCAAGTGTTGTTGTGAGTGTGTGGTAGGAGCTGGGGCTTTGGGGACAAACCAGGGGGGCTACGATCCTGGCTTCCCTGCCCTCTAGTGGTACCCCCTACAATGCGTGACCTGGGCCTTAAATTCCTCATCTGTAAACTGGGGCTAAAACAACACTCCCTTCATAGGGTTGCTGTGAGCCCTGAATTCGACAGCATATGTTAAAGCACCAAGTCTGTGTCTGCACGCAGTAGGCACTCAGTAAGTGTTTGCCCACTCGTCTCAAGAACATGAAGCCAGACAAGAAGGAGCACAGCGTGGTCAGGGCTGCAGGAGGGTGGCCCCGGGGCCTGGGGGGCATAGAAGAGGGAGCAACGGACCCCGTGGAGGTCAGGGAGCCTTCCCAGAGGTCAGCCTGGACTGAAGGATGGTGAGGAAGGAAGGCGTGTTGAGACGAGGGCTCGGCGTCCCAGAGGCTGGGGGACATGACATGAGAGGGCACCCAGCCCGCAGGAGCAGCACATGGAGCTGGTGTCAGCAGATCTCGCTGGAGTGACTGGCTCTGTCTCTTCCAGGTGCCCAGATAGATGACAACAACCCCCGGCGCACCGGCCACCGCATCGTGGCGCCCCCTGGTGGCCGCTCCAACATCACCAGCCTCGGGTGAAGGCAACTCGTGGATGAGCAAGCGTGAAGGATTCTGGGAAGGATGTCCATCCCTTGCCCTGTCAGTGTTTGGAAACCCACAGTATCGTTTGGTACTGATGGGGGGAAAATGGAATGATGTTCTTTCCTTTTTGGTTTAGGAAGAAGTGGTACTAGTGTGGTGTGTTTGCTTGGAAATCCCTTGCCCACAGTTGTGTGTTCATCTGAGTCCACCTCAGAGCATGGTGTCTCCAGGCCCCTCCTTAGTGAACACAGGTTCCAGCCTCGTCTTGTACTGTCCCTCCCACTTCTGACGCCACGGGCTCCACGATTCTCTTGAGTGGTTCCCTTGCACCCCTGTAGCTGTTCTAGGATAGTTGATGCATGTTACTAAGTTATGTCTGCGAGTCTGTGAGTGCGTCCGACAGAAGACAGCCGAGGCCCTACATAGACACAAAGCCCAGACCTCAAGCCCTCGGGGGCAGCTCCAAAACTCACAGCAGGAAGATGTGTCCTCATCGTCCCCTCCCCCAGGTCTACACGAGAAGGAAGCCCGCCCCACCGCCAGAGAAGCATCACTCTCGTCCTGTGTCAGGAACCCTGGTCTCCGTGGCACCTGTAACTCGCCATGACGTCTTTCCGGTCTGTGTGTGTCCTTCCATCCCGCTCCAGACTGCAGGCCTAGCCAGGTTCACACTCAGAAAGGGGTCTCCCACCCTCATTCAGGGCTGACCACGGTGTGGCCACAGCTGCTCCCGGCGCCCATGTCCTGGTCCCTCCCAGGTGGATGACGAGGCCGTCAGATTTTTAAAGTTTTGTACATAGTTTTCCTTTGTAATCACCCTCATTTTTACTTAACAACTGACTTATTGTGACTCTTATTTCTGAATTCAAAGCTTGTGAAAAAATAAAGAAAATAAATGGCCCACTCCCTGACTGGGGTGTTTGCATTTAAGTGATGGCTGCTCAGATGCTCATGCTTTGTGCTCCCCTTTGTAGTAACGGGACAGCGGTGCTTGCTTCCGCAGGACCCGCTCTTGTTAGGTAGCCGGGGGAGTGGAGGAGGGAGAAGAGGGAGCCAGTCATGATTTGGGGAGTGTTAGGTCATGAGAACAAGGATGAGAAGAGGAGGACGATGGCTGGCCAAGGGCTTCTGTGAAATAGGTTGAAATCACATCATGTCCCTTCCCTCCTGCCCAGCCTTTCCTTGGTGTGCTGTCTCTTCCTGTGTGTTATGTGGGTCAGACTGCCTCAGATTGGAAGTGACCATCTCCTGAGCTTCACATTTCTGACCTCCAGTCCCATGGGAGGTATACATTCTAAGGAGGAGTAAAACCTCAAAGTTGTTTGTCTTGATTACCAGTTAGTAGTGATGGTGATGCTGCTGATGCTGATGCTGATGGTGATGGTGGTGATGATGGTGGTGATGATGCTGATGATGCTGGTGATGGTGGTGATGATGCTGATGGTGATGTCACGTGATGATGCTGCTGGTGATGATGGTGATGCTGATGCTGATGGTGGTGATGATGCTGATGGTGATGTCACGTGATGATGCTGCTGGTGATGATGGTGATGCTGATGGTGGTGATGATGCTGATGGTGATGTCACGTGATGATGCTGCTGGTGATGATGGTGATGCTGATGCTGATGGTGGTGATGATGCTGATGGTGATGTCACGTGATGATGGTGATGGTGATGATGGTGATGGTGATGATGGTGGTGGTGGTCGTGGTGATAATGATGGCGGCATTATCTGTACAGCACATGCTACATGTCAGGTGCTCTGTAAGGTAGGCACTATTATTAACATCATTTACAGATGAGTCCTAGAGAGGTCAGTAATTCATCTAAGATCACACAAGAAGTGGCACAGCCAATATTTAAATCCGGGACCCACATGTCCAAAGCTCCTTGCTTCTAACTGCTAAGCTTTGTCATTTGAGGCAGGATGGCTTCGGATGGGTATACGTCTACTTTATGCTTTTAGTGTCTTCTCCCCCCACCCTCACTGGGTTAGGATACCTTAAGGTCCAGAGAGGTGGTGGCTTAGGGTCAGTTACGGATTTTCTTGAAACAAAGCTAAATACTAAGAAAGATCAAGAATGGAGGGTAATGACTTGATATTTGGCCTTGGCCCATTGGGACTACTAGAGGACATCGCAGAAACTTCCAGAAGAGTAAAGTTGGCAACAATAAGTTACCCACCCTGCTCTCTGGAAGGCACTTCCTCTCTCCCGCATCACCCCCCCAGCCTATCAGGGAGCAGAAGCTGAAGTGGAAGCCTTAACATCCTCCCTCTAGGACCGACTCTGATGGGACCTTTGCCCGGCTGCCAAGTCACCGGACCACTGCCCAGTCAGCATCACCTGCTGAGGTTGCCAGCACCCCTGTCCTACATTAGCTTCCCAAGAGGCACAGGCACGGGGTCCTGGCAGCTGCAAGACAGACAAGCCTTAATTCTAGGAGGCTGAGCTGCAGCATTCCTTTTTTTTTTTTTTTTTTTTTTGCGGTACGCGGGCCTCCCACTGTTGTGGCCTCTCCCGTTGCGGAGCACAGGCTCCAGACGCACAGGCTCAGCGGCCATGGCTCACGGGCCCAGCCGCTCCGCGGCATTTGGGATCTTCCCGGACCGGGGCACGAACCCGTGTCCCCTGGCATCGGCAGGCGGACTCTCAACCACTGCGCCACCAGGGAAGCCCTGCAGCATTCCTTTTAAGTAACGTTCTTTTCATTCATCTCTTGAAATGGTAGGAGGAGGTGGGGAACTTTAGGGGAAGGCTGTCTATTCTCCTGTTCATTCATCTGCACCCTTACTTCCCCTTTGCAGAGAGCATAGCACGGTCACAGTTTCCAGGAATTAGCATGTGGAAGTCTTGGGGAGGGGGCACTGTTCTACCACAATAGTCTTCTGAGTTTCCTTCTAGAAGTTTTATCTTTCACATTTAGATCTATGACCCACCTCTCATTAATCTTTGTACACAGTGTAAAACAGGGCTCAAGGCTTACTTTTTTTCCATATAGAATCCTATCGACCCAGTGCCATTTATTGAAAAGACCATCCTTTCCCTCATTAAGCTGCAGCAGAGCCTTGGTTGTAGACCAGGGTGACCATAGTGCATGGGCTTCTAACCCAGTGGTCCTGAGGTACACTGCTAAATAAACACTGGACACTGAGCTTGGCTGGGCTGGGGCGGGAGCCCCAGTTTGTAGTGTCTGCTAACTTCTATGGTGCCAATACTCTCACTGTAGCCAATTTCAAGCTACCAACGTGAAGCCAGTGAGCTTTCCATCCATGCAATGTAAGTCGGGTCTGGTGTCCCAGTAAATGCCAGTACATTTGGTGTCATTGGCTTCAAGTTTTCCTTCAGTGACGTCAATTCATGGAGCAAGAGAGCAAGAGAATTCCTGAACAAAAAGGGCTTCTACCAAAATGAAATTTCCCTCCTCCCTCCTTCCCTACATTTTTCCTTCCACCAGTGTACGAGGAGTGCCTATGTAGTACTAGGCGTCGTCCTAGTAGGGGAAAGCAATGGGTATATATTCCAGGGGGAAGGTCAGATACTAACCAGATTATTACCCAAAGCATCTAATTACACACCATGCTAAATGCTATAAAGGAAGCATTTTGCAGGGAGTAGAGAATGCTCATCTCCCACTCTTCATGTCCCCCAGAGAGGCGTCCGCCCTCCGGGGGAGAAATGTGGAGGCTCTCCTGGCCTCTGTCTCACTCATTCTTCCCCAGCAGAGGGAAACCACCTGATTTTTCAGAACTGAGAGTGCTAAGTAGCTCCCTTCCTCCCTCCACGGAGATGACCGGCCTCAGGACACACTTCCTCGGATGCAAATTTACCATGAAGTTAGTGATGCTCGTCAGCTGACACCGGGAGGCCATGGGCGTATCTGGGATCTGGGTTAGGGCAGACTGAGTTGGGTTCAGTGGGGATGGGCACGTGTCAAGTGGACGTAATTCCAGCCAGCCCGGGCACAAATGGCCACCCCCTGTGCCAACTCCCCTGCATCGTGACACGGAGCGCAGGCCAGGGGACACGACACAAATGCATCCCGTGGCACCTGGCACCAGAAGTGCGCCCAGACCGGAAGTGCGCCCAGACCGGAAGTGTGCCCAGCAACGAGGAGAGGGAGCGCTGAGGCAAGTGTGCAGAGCCAGAAACCGGTCCATGGGAATCTAGCCATCCGATGCACACAACAGTGAGTGGAGAAATGTTAGAACAAAGTATTACAGAAGTGGGTTAGGCAATCCATTGACTTAAAAAATTATATTTTTGTATTTGTGATTTTGTGGAATTCATCAGGTTCTAAAAATATTTGTTCTGCTCTCCTCTCTCATTCTAAACATATATTCTCTTTTATACCTTTTGTAACTTTATTGGCTTTTTATGAAACTCTCCTTGCCCAAATGTACAAGTTCCAGACACCTTCCCATCCTCCCACCCCACCCTAACCCCCCCACCAAGTCTGGGCCCCCTCGCCACTCCTCTCAATGTGTTTTGGGGGTGTCCCCATGGTAGAAGCCTGTGACTGGGGCGACGTCTATGTCTGTGTTGGGGGCGGGCAAGTTTAGTTCAGGGGTAAGTATGAGCAGGCTCTTTGTGGACACAGAGTCCCCCAGTTTGGCCTCATCAGTTACAGAGCTCATATGCAGATCTCTGGCTGCTCTGCCTCTATCTCAACCGGTTCCAAACTTGGATGAGAAATAAAGGAATGTATCTACCATCCCCTCCCCCATCCCAGCAACAAAATATACAGACAGTTTTTTTTTTTTTTTTTGCAGTACGCGGGCCTCTCACTGTTGTGGCCTCTCCCGTTGCGGAGCACAGGCTCCGGACGCGCAGGCTCAGCGGCCATGGCTCACGGGCCCAGCTGCTCCGCGGCATGTGGGATCTTCCCGGACCGGGGCACAAACCCGTTTCCCTTGCATCAGCAGGTGGACTCTTAACCACTGCGCCACCAGGGAAGCCCTATACAGACAGTTTTTAAGAGCGAAAAAGGGGGGTCTGATCTTATCAAGGTGGGCAGGGGTGGTTCTTGAAGTCGTGAGTGAGCCCTGTTGAGATGTGAACAATGGCTAGGAGCTAATGAGGCAAAGGGGATGGGAGGAGGCAGAAGGGTTCCAGACAGAAGACTGTCATGTGCCAAGGCCCTGTGGTAGGCAGGGGGTGTGGCACATATGAGGCCGTGAGAGGAGACAGAGGCTGGGTGGGGGCAGCGGCATCAGCTGGGCTGGAGGGGTGGCGGATACCAGACCTCGCAAGGCCCCGTGGTCCATGTTAAAGAGTTTGCTTTTTCTCCTAAGAGCAAGGGAACGCCACTAAAGAGCAGCAGTCAGATCTGTGTTTTAAGAAGTGTGGACAGATAAGAGGAGGGTGGGGCAGGGCAGGGCAAGAGCAGGAGCAGTTAGGAGGCTTCTGCAGCAGCAGCAATATCAGCCCCAGAGTGATGACAGCAAGACAAACGCCAGGTCGGCTGGAGACTCTGCTGACCTTACATACCACACTGGCTTCATCCTAGCAGCTCAGACCAGATCAGAGAGGCTAACTTTGCATAAAAGTTAATCCACTAAACTCTTCAATATATCATCATTCATGAACCCCTTCTATTTTTACCTCCTTCCATCACAGCCATAATAAGAACTGGGGACACAACCCAGATGGAGGGAGGGCGGCTGAGATGTGTCCTCGGGGTCTTCTTGCTGTTCTTTCTCTCTCCCCGGCCCTCGGTGTGCTGTGTTCATGCAGCTCAGTATCAGGCCTGAAAGTCCTCCTCCACACCCCGGTGTCCCAGAGCCTGGGCCCAACACAGCGGAGAGTCCTTCCAGATGTGTTCCAGAGTCGCGTTTTTTTTTTTTAACATCTTTATTGGAGTATAATTGCTTTACAATGGTGTGTTAGTTTCTGCTTTATAACAAAATGAATCAGCTATACATATACATATGTTCCCATATCTCTTCCCTCTTGCGTCTCCCTCCCTCCCACCCTCCCTATCCCACCCCTCCAGGCGGTCACAAAGCACTGAGCTGATCTCCCTGTGCTATGCGGCTGCTTCCCACTAGCTATCTACCTAACGTTTGGTAGTGTATATATGTCCATGCCTCTCTCTCACTTTGTCACAGCTTACCCTTCCCCCTCCCCATATCCTCAAGTCCATTCTCTAGTAGGTCTGTGTCTTTATTCCTGTCTTACCCCTAGGTTCTTCATGACATTTTTTTCCCCTTAAATTCCATATATATGTGTTAGCATACGGTATTTGTCTCTCTCTTTCTGAGAGAGTCGCATTTCGTTTTGAACAAGGATGCAATTCCATTATGAAAGGCACCTCTAGAGTCGATTTTTGATGTGATGGAAACAGACGCAGTCCACACGCCTTTATGGAGAGCTATGCGCCCCACACTGTGCCAAGCAGTCCAGCAGCATGTGACAGGTGACAGGTGACATGTCCCCCGGACTAAGGAAGCTACACTTAAGCAAAAGCGTCACCCATGCAAGATCCGTGGAGGCTGAACCTATACTGCTCGGATCTTCCAGAGATCCTGGTGCTGCCAGGGCGTCTCCATTTACCAAACTCACGTCACCAAATCAGACGTTACCAGCATAGGAGGCATCTGCTTTCAGAATGCCTCTGTGCACAGGACCCATGTGACAAAAGCAATTGCTATATAAAACAGGTTCTCAAAATATTGCAGGAAGTCAAAACTTGTTACAAGACTTTGCAGAATAAGGAAATATTTTATTTAGCCACTAGAGGGGGCTGTTGGCTAACTTTGGAAATTCGCCTGGTGACCAGTCAGGATTTGAGGATCTCCGACGGTTAGTATCCTTGACAAACGATGTAACTAGTATGGATTACTTCTTTTGTTAAGGAACCTCGCTTTCCTGAATAAGAGAGACTAATCTAGGTTGTAAGAAATAAAAATTCAGACCACAAATGGTCCAGAAAATCCCTGAGACAGAAGCTTCTATAACCTGGAGCCCACTCTGTACTGGGAATTTGTGGAAACCCTGTACTCCCCATCCCAGACTTGCCCGGGGTCAGCATGCTCTGACTTATATCAGTGGGTGATGCCCCCAAGGGAACATCTGGCCATGTCGGGGGACATTTTTGGTTGACACAACTGGGGAGTGCTTCCAGCATCTGGTGGGAAGAGGCCAGGGAAGCTGCTAACCATCTTGTAACGCACAGGTCAGCCCCACCCCCCAAAAAAGAAATTTTCTCACTCCACATATCCACAGTGCCAAGACTGAGAATCCCTGATGTCGATGAAAAGGGCAATTTTCTTTCCGGGTGGGAAAGGCACTGGCTGGTTTGAAAGCTGGATATTCTCAGCATCCACTGGGAGAAGCATTTCTCCTTAGGGGAGGGCTGCTGCCTGGCAGAAGAACTCATCCCTCCCAGGGGAAGTCCTCCTGGGCTGGGCCTCCTTCCTAGCGCTTTAACTGTCTCCAACAGAAGACCCTAACGCAGGTGTCATGTATCTGTGGGTCCTTAGGTCCCCAGGGTGGGTGAGGATAGGCCTGCCGGCCAGGGGTTCCACGGTCTATGTCATGGGGCCCTGAGACTCCTCAGATGCCCTCACTGAGACCAGGCCGTCGCTGCTGGCTGAACCAAAGAAGGGAATGGGTCCTGAGGAGAATCCGTGTTGGCCAGTGCCCATGGTGCAGGGGACAGAGAGAGCGGGGGTGATGGGAACGGAGGAGAAAAGGCCTCGGACCCAGAAAACACCAGCAACACCTGGTGATCCCTTTATTATAGGTGGAACTCCACGGGGAGGCTGGCGAGCAGAGGGCCCCCAGGGTGGAAATGAGACCACTTAGCGCTCGCGGAACGCTGGTTCGGGGTGACATTGGGACACGGGGTTGGGAAGCACAGGGAGCCAGGAAGGAGGGGCTTCCCAAGGAACAGAGCCACATCTCGAAGCCAAGGCGACACTGAAAAACTGGAGCAGACGTGTTTCCAACACAGGGGTGGGGGTGGGTATCATCTTCACAGGCGGTAGGGTCCGCCCTGCTCTTTTAGGCCTTTTTCTGGGACTTTGATACCCATTCTCCATCCCTGCACAGCAAGCCTGTGGGCAGAGGGGAGACCCCACTGTCCCCCACCCCGGGGTGGCCAGTCCCTCCTCACTGCCTGGGGGAGAGGCAGGTGGCATACAGACGGGGTCTTCAGGTTCCGTCCCCCCGACCAGCCTTAAGCTACAGATTGCTTCTTCTCTTTAGCATCTTCTTGGAATTCTCACCGTCACCAACCTCACTTTCTTGCTGGCTCAGCCTTTTGCTGCTTAAAATACGGAAGAAAGGCAGTTGGTCAGAACTTTGATTCCAGGTCTGTCTAGATGCAATACCAATGCATCCAATCTGATCCCATGAAAAGGCGGTGACAGGCCATCAACACAGTCTGCATTTTGACATGGGTTGTTAAGAAACAAAAGAAACTCCCAGGTTCCCTCTCCTTGGTGGGAGGTCCGACCCATGCTCAGATGACTGAGGCACCCTACCACAAATCCGGAAGCATCTGTAGCTGGCAGCGCCCTGTTGAGGCCTGGGATTGCCAGCTATTCAGGCTGGATGCTGACGGGCTGGGGCGGGGGGTGGGGGGTCGTGGCCGACCCGCCAAACGGGACACTAATAATAGCAGTAACAGTAATACCAACACTTCCCATTATCACCCATCATTTCTCGGACCCGAGTCAACGCCTCTGAGAGGCGCTGGATTTCCTGCCCAGATTTAGGTGATCAACAAGGGCCCCGGTGTACCTGAGCGATCCTGGGGGGGGGGCCCCTGAGGCAGGGTCGTCGTCCTTGGGCCCCCCAAAGTCTCCTCTGTCCCGGGGTGCCGGCTTCTTCCTTTTGGTTCTTAGGGGTTTCTCTGCAGGAGACACGTGAACCCAGAAACCGGCTCTGTGACTCTGGGTAGGTGACAGCATCTCTTGGCCTCACGCCACCCCAGCATTGTTTGAGTACCTCTGGGGGCCGAGTATGCACTCGGTATCTACTTCTCTTAGACCCGTTTAACTTGTGAGGAGACTGAGACCTCGTGGGGGGCGAGAGCTATCCCAAGCCCACAAGGCTGAAAGGTGGCAGAGCTAGGATTCAAACTCAGTCGGCCAGGCTCCTGCTGTGTTTCTGCCACACCCAGCGGAAGGGCAGCCTTCCCTTCCAAAGCAGTTAAGAACCTAGAACACAGCTCCAATACCATAGCTTTTATTTTAATAGCCCTCCGTGACTTTACACACCTTCCCCTTGCTATCCCGTTAGAGGTTACAACACTCTATGATGTCCCTGAAGTTCTGCTGGCCAAAGGAGGAGGGCTAATTATCCCCACTTTACAGATGGGGAAACAGAGTCAGAGATGAGAGTCAGCAACTGAGCAGCAGACCCAGGAATCGGAATTATTGCATTTTGAAGGGCCAGGGACACAGGGGCATCCTAGCCTAGCCGCTCATCTACAGACAGGACACAGAAGCCCAGAGAGGGTAAGTGCGGTGCCTGGAGCCACACGCCAGTTAGTGGTACACCCGGTGCTGGAACCTATACTCCCAGCCCAGAGAGCCTGCAGGGCATCGCCTTCTATGACTCACCTGACAGCCCATGCTTATTGGAAAACGGTTTGCTTTCGGCAAGGGGCACCCGGGCCAACGCCGCCAACTCTGAGATGAAGCTCTGCTCAGCTTCCTGGATGCAGAGAGAGAGGGTCAGCTGGGCCGGCCTCTGCCCTGCTCCGCCTCTACATCGCCTTCCATCAGCACGAGGGGGCGCTCTGAGAGTGGGGACAGGACCGCGTCCCCATGCGGAGGAGGACTCTCCAAGAGGCATCCAGAAACGCCAGGAGCAGGCAGACGCACGTGTGACGCGGGGGGAGCTAACCACCCATCCTCGCCCACACCAGCCACGGATCCCACTTTACAGACGAGAACACTGAGGCGCGAGGGGCTCGGTGAGGGCAGCAGCACCAGGAGCAATCGCACCCCTGCCTGACTCGAGTCTGAGTCCTTAACTGCCAGCACCATCGATTATCAGCCAGACCCGGAGTCCGTGGCTTATTAACTGTGGGGCACTGGGAGGTGACTTACCTCTCGGGGCCTCAGTTTCCTCATCTGTAAATGGGAGACTGGGTGTAACCCCCACCTTGGCTGTCGGAGTAGGACTTTAGGTGGTGGATGTAAAGGTCTCTGCTCAGTGACTGTCTACAAGAGACCCTCAGGGAATAGACGTGAACCACCATGAACGTCTTTCTCGTCATCGTCTCAGATGTCACTGCCACACTGGCGGCGAACACTCAGACGGCGCCAGCACTCCGCTCAGCCCTGCCATTCTGAATATTTGATGTTTTTACAGGCAGCCACTTTGCTTTCAAGCCGCACCTTATAATCTCACGCTGATGAGATTTTTCTGGGATGAGATATCCACAGGATATCACGAAAGTTGAGCTTCCTGTATGTTCTAGGTAAAGTGCAAACCTTGGTCACAGCAGCACTGCCTGAATGATACCAATGTTTGCCGTGACACCAAGAGGCCCACACGGTGGCGATTCACACACAGGGAGACGCTCATTCCTTTCAGCTCAACAGACAAAACTGACGAGTGGTCAGGGCCTGGCCCGGAGCTGGGTGCTGCAGACCCGGGGGAATCAAAGTTCACAGTTGAGCAGCGAGGCTGATGTGTCATCAGCCTGTGAGACTAGCGGGGGCTGAGGGGGTCCCGAGCAGGGCGTGTGGTCCTCACAAAGGCTCCAGTGCTGACCTGTGATCATGAGCTTAGCCTTTTACTGTTTCCACTCCCCTGTAAACCACTGCCCACTTTGCAAAGGCCCATTTTCAGAAGCTGTACCTGTAGCTGGGTCTCAAGCTGGGCTTCCAGATGGTCCATGACCCTCGCGCTCTGCTTCCACGCGTCCTGGCGGGTCCGCTGGTGTGCCGTGAACTGGGCCAGGAACTTTTTCTGCTGCGCCAACATCCTGGGGGAAGGAAGGAAGGCCGTTGGTGACATCAGCAGGACAGAGAGGAGAAAAGCTCGAGAGAAGCTCAGAGGGCCGGGGGCAACCCTGAGGTCCCACAGCTGCAAAGCGGCTGGGCTGCAAGTGGCATCTTCATATGAGAAAATCATTTTAACCCCAGGGTGTGGCAGGGAGCAGAGAGATGGTCCCCTGATAGCACCTGTCTTTATTTAAAATCTCAGAATTGCGCTAGCTCCTCCCTTGTAAAACAGAAGGCTCGTTTCCTAGGATGCAGAGTCTGAGAAACCCTGCCTACAGCAGCCTCATGACTGCTAGTGGCAGAGGAGAGAGCTGGGGCTGAAGCAGGGTCCCTGACCTGGAGAGAGGCCCCACCTCCCTTTCAGCAGCAGAGACCCCTCCCCTCCTGCTTTGAATACCCTCCCCTCCTTGGCTGACCTTCCTCTAGTCCTCAGCAAACAGGAACATTCAATACCACCCACTCTGTTTCTGTAATCGTTCTCTGCCTTCTTCCTGTCAATCTTGTGGTTGATTTTCTGAAAGGGGCTAAATTTCTAGACCTGAAGGCAGAAGTCACTTTTAGCATCAATAGGCAGGTGTTCATGAAGTATATCTGAAGGCACAAAATTCCACCTGCTTTTGCTTCTGCTCTTCCTTCTACCAGTAATGCCTTTCCCCTCTTCGTTGTCTTTGTCTGGCAAACTCCTATTCATCCTACAAGACCCCATCATCCGTCATCCATCCATCTATCCGCTCATTCCTTTATTCATAAAAGTATTTCTGGGCTTCCAGGTGCTATGCTGGGTTTTGAAGACACAGTTGTGAATAAGAGACTCATAGCCTCTGCCCTCATGGGGCCCCACTTTGAGCTGGGGAGGGAGATAGATATCGAACAAATAACTGTGATACGGCTGAGGTCAGTGCTCTGCAGTGTGGTTCTCTCTCACACCCTCAAGGAGGATGCATTACTTTCCTGGGACTGCTCTAACAAATGACCACGAACTAGGGGGCTTAAAAAAACAGAAATCTGTCCTCTCACAGAAGATCCCAGAAATCTTCAGTCAAGGAGTTGGCAGGGCCGTCCTTCCTCTGGAGGTTCTAGAGGTGAACATGTTCCTTGCCTCTTCTGGTGGCCGCTGGCACCCCTTGGCTTGTGGCTGTGTCACTCCAATCTCTGCCTCTGTCGTCACATCATCTTCTCTGTGTGTGGTCAAATGTCCCCCTGCTTCCCTTGCCATTGGATTTAGGACCCGCTGGGATAACCCAGGGTGATGTCCTCATCTCAAGATCTTTTACATAAATGACATCTGCAAAGACCTTTTTCTAAATAAGGTCACATGCATAGGTTCAGGGGTTAGGGACATGGACATATCTTCTGCGGGCCCCGTTCAGCTCACTACAGAAGCTGGGTGGCTTCTTTCTGTGAGCAGCCTCCTCCCCAGACCCGCTCTGTCACCAGTCCTGGCCACTCTCGACCATCATCCTGCTGGCTTGTCTGCTCCCCCATGGACCTGGCTCTTGGGAACGCAGGGAAGTGACAGGCCTGCCCAGGAAGGGCCTGTGTGCCCGGGTTAGGGGCAGGGCTTCACGCTCGAGGCCTGGGGAGCCACGCGAGGGTCCAGGAGCATCTGAGACAGGGGCTGCCTCATGTTTTCTGCGATGCCCTGGTTGCAGCACGGGAAGCAGGGAGGACGAGCAGGATTCCGGTCAGAGGCCACAGCTCTAAGCCAGGAGGGGAGCAACAAGGGCCCCGGACAAGAGAGCCCACAGAGGACAGAGGCTGTGCTGGGACAGCCAGGTGGTGCCCGAGCTTGGGAGCAGGAGCCCCTTCAGGACTGCTGACCCCTGGCACGTCCTGGAGGGAGGAAACGGCCTGACTGTAGGATCTGAGTCACCCAGTGAGATGCGTAAGTTCATCGACTTCTTGTGTTTGGACTCAGATTTGACTATGGATATGAACATTAAAAAAAAAAAAAAATCCATTCTGAAAGAGTTCTGATTCCAGAACTATTTGAAGTTCACATCGCACTGTGCAGTGCCCCATGGCTCGGCAATGACAGCACTGACGGCAATGATGGACATCAGCGCCCTGGCCACGTGCTGGCCTGTGTGTGGGCGTTGTGCAGGCTTTGCGTTGCTCATCTGCACAGTTACACATCCATGACACAGGTGTTACTGCAACCCCATTTTACAGATGGGGAACCTGGGGCTCGGGGCGTGAAGGGACCCAGCCACTATGTGGCTCATGGGAGGGGTCGCCACCGCGTCACCTGGTATCCCTAGGCAAGCTCACTCACAATCCCACCCCTTGCCAGAGATGCAATTTGAAATTTACCATCTGACTGAGAATTGTGCTTATTGACATCTCGTTTTTTAAAGTCAATACCTGTCATCACCACACTGCTCTGTCCCTAGGAGCTCTGGCTGACTTTCACTAGAAACTGCACTTATGAACTCAAGGAGATGGGCATGGAGGGAAGGGCATCAACGGCCATGTATGAGCCTGTAAATCAGTGAGACTGGGTCATGCACCCACACCCGCACTGGGCTTTGCTTTTATTTTCCATAAACCCAGCAGGGCTGGACCAGGTGGTGACCAAGGCCCCTCCTCTTGGGTCACTGGGGTCAAAGTGGAGCCCTTGCACCACATCCGTCAGAATCCCTGGAGGGAGGGAGTGTGTCAGCAATTAGATGCCTGGGCCTTCCTCAAAGTTCCTGAGTCTGGGTCTCCAGGTATGGGGCGGCCCTGCATGTTCAGCAGAAAGCCAAGTGAGATGGATGTCCCCCAGATCTGAGAACCGCTGGACTGTAGTTTGATGGATATGCGACAGTCAGAGCAAGCCCCAGCCTCAACCCAATGGCAGGGCATTTACTGACCGCTGTTAATGGCCAGAGGATTTACAGAGGGGATGCTGGACTCACTGTGACCCAGGGGACGCCGTGGTTCCTGTTTCCTAAATGAGCGTGAGATGAGGGCTGGGATTTACTCATGGCATGGCACGGACCTGCTCTCCTTTACCCTGCAGAGCGGTGGTCCTGCTGCTGCTTCCAGCCGGCGGGATGCCTCTCCTCTGCCCCCTCCCCTCATCATAGTGCCCGCACCAACTTACTGCCATCTCTTTACTTGTCCGTCTCTCCCTGCAGGCTGTGAGCAGTCGGGTGGGAGGCGCTGTCCCCCGTGCCTAGCTCAGGACCTAAGTATGTGCTTACATGGACTTGTCGGTGCGGAGCCCACATCTCCTCACCCACCTGGTGGCCGGCTGCCCTTCAGTGGACAGTTCCCGCACGCACCACCGGCATCTTACAAGCACGTGCGACCAGGTACCGGGGCTTCCTCTGGCCATGAAGGGGGCGGGGCGCTTGGCCAGCTCAGGGATGCCTGGGAAGGCTGGAGAGTTCACACCTCCAGGACAGACCCTCAACCAATGTGGAAGGGGGTTGGTAGACAAATCCTCTATTTTCCTTGCCCCTTGCTGGCGTAACTGGAAGTTGAGTTCTGCACAATCTCTCGGGAGGTCCAGACCAGGGCTGGGCCTCAGTTGCCACGGAAACCCCTCATCATCACAGGCCTTACTGGCTTTTCTCCCATGTGGTAGGCTGCTCAGCGGCCCCCAAAGGTGTCCACGCCCTCATCCCTGGAATGCGTGAAGATGTTCTGTTACACGGCAATCGGGACTTCATAGGCGTGATTAAGGTTCCTGATTTAAATTTGGAGATGATCCCGGATTATCTTGGTGGGTCTCAATCACCAGAGCCCATAAAAGCAGAGAAGCTTCCCCAGCTGGGGTCAGAGAGACGCAGCAGAAGAGATTCCAAGTGTAGGCAGGACTTAATGCTCCGAGATGCAGGGGCCACGTGCAAAGACCAGAGAGTGGCCGATGGGACCTCGGGAGGGCCAGCCGGTAGCCACAAGGAAATGGGACCTCCGTTCTACAAGGAACTGGATTCTGCCGACACCTGAAGAAGCGTGGAAGCTTCCAGAGCCTCCGATGAGAGCCTGGCCAGCAACACCTTGATTTCGGCCTGTGAGGCCCAGAGAAACCGGTGGCGCCCGCCCGACTTCCAACCTCTGGATCCCTGAGATAACACAGCGTGTGATTGGCAGTGGGTCCTTGTTATGGCAAACAGCCTTCGTCCTCATTCCCCTGCTCCCTCCCTGTGCTTCCTGGGCTCACCTGCCCCCCAGGTCCTTGGCTCAGGGTCTGCTTCTGGGGGAACCCTCAGCATGGATCAGAGAGGAGATGCCAGTTCAGGGCTGTGAAGACCGCTCAGACCTGGAAAGGAAGCTCCCGCCACACCTTGACTTCCGCCCTTGTGCCAGGTCCCTTGCAGGGGCCGTGCGTAGAAGGGAGAGCCAGACAGGGGCTCATGGGCTTCCACGCAGCGGGGGAGGCAGAGGAGACCCGGGTCCGCAGGCGAATGTGTGGGAGGTCGGCTGCCGAGAGTGTCAGTGTCACTTGCGCTGAGTGTAAGGTCAGCGCCGAGAGACACGTGCAATGCACAGGGGCCGGGATGGCCCGCGTGGGGACCCGCAGACAGCAGTGAGGCCTCACCTCTGGTGCACAGCTCCGGAGGCTTCCTGAGCTCCACCCGCTACCTCGGCCCCTGACGAAGGATCACCGAGTTCCTGCTTTTTCCGCAGCTTGAAATGTTCCATTCTCTCACCTAGAGCATTTAACATACACACAACGGTCAGGGTGCATGTCTGAAGGACTGACACTGCCAGGTCTGGCCCGGGCGCTGAGGTGCAGGGATCAGCAGGTCACACGTGCTCTCGGGTGTGCCTCCACCAGCGCCACAGTTCACCCTGGGAAGGACTTCGTGTGCGTGAGGATGCTGCAGCTTCCATCACACCCTGCGAACCCGGGAGGGCAGCACCCCGGCTCTCCCTGCAACTGCTCAGGCCCGGCTTTCTTGTAAGTATCAGGAGAAAGGGGAGCCGAATAGGCAAGAGTTAACGCTAAAGGGCCACCACAAATGGATAAAAATCACACCAGGAAGGAAAAACCATTCAAACCCCATTCAGAGCCGTAGGGGTGCAGTCAGCCTTACAGACGTGGGTGCTGAACTGGGTGCTTTCCAAGGAGCTGGGAGGTTTAGCCTCTGAGTCCAAGGTGCACTGGTCTGCATATCAGAACCTGCTTATTCTTTTTTTTTTAAATTTAAAACAATGGTATATTTTGAAACAGATGATGAAGCCTAAAATTATTTTCTGCTGGATTCTTACTACCACCTGCATTAACTGCCTATCTATTGGACCGTAGTTATAATGAGAGGATGTATGAAGGGGGAGCCCAGCCGTAGCCCTGCAGATGCAGAAACCGAGGCCTAGAGAGGGGATGTGAGCACCCTGGTCCCTGAACGTTCTGCAGAGGCGATCAGCCTCATCTGTCTCCTGCCGAAGGAGACCAACCCTTACTTTGGAAAAACAGCAGGAGGGATCTGTAGCCAGCTGGTAGATTTCTGGGCGTGTCCCAGATTGTACCTGAATGTAGGGCTTAAATTCCCCAGGGCCAGGGGAAGAGAAAAGTGGCAGCTGAGCTTATTGAGAAACACAATATTCACAGGAGACCTGCCCCCAGGACCCTGCCGGTCCTCCGTCTGGGGATCTTGGGCCGTCCAGGAAGCATCCGTCAGAGAACATGGGATTCTACTTTGTTCTGAAGCCGTGGATGCAGGGAGGGATGGCACAAGAACAGGCCTTAAGGATCTGGATTTTGTCTGTTACTACATCGCGTTCTTGCGGGCCTTGGGGATCTTGTCCATTCCATCCCCTGGGAGGCCTCTTACAAGAGCCCACAGGGGAAAACTGTCTGGGCCTCAGGCACATTTATGAGCCACTAGCCTTTTCTTTTTTTTTTTTTTTTTTTTTTCCCGGTACGCGGGCCTCTCACTGTTGTGGCCTCTCACTGTTGTGGCCTCTCCCGTGGCGGAGCGCAGGCTCCGGACGCGCAGGCTCAGCGGCCATGGCTCACGGGCCCAGCCGCTCTGCGGCATGTGGGATCCTCCCGGACCGGGGCACGAACCCGTGTCCCCTGCATCGGCAGGAGGACTCTCAACCGCCGCGCCACCAGGAAAGCCCCCACTAGCCTTTTCTTATGGACACGGTGACAGCTTTACTTGAGGAAATTTCTATCTCTTTGGCCACCAGGACGTCCAGAGCCAAACCCATGTCACCTCTAAGTAGGGATCTGATGACATACGTCCCAGATGATGGCGTAGCCCCAACTCCACCTCACTGTCCTGTCCTTGTTCTGATTAGCCTACTTAAAAAAAAAATCCTACTGTACTGTATGGATATATTTCTTTAAGTGCTTTTTCAAAAGCCTTCCGGGGACAGAGCAGGAGATAAATAAATACATAAAACATTTAAAAACTTAAATCTCCCAAAATAAAATTTGAAAGGCCTGACATCTTGCCCTGTCCCCAGCTAAGAGCATGTTTGGCTCGTGGCTGGCAGGGCTTCCCGGTGGAAGGGCGCTATACCCTGTAGGGTCTTCAGGTGATGCCGCTTTCTCTCCTCGTGGTCCTGCATGGCCCGCCTGATCTGCTGGTAATACGCGTGCACGAGCTGGCCGACACCAGCGCTGGTCACGTAGACGCTTTCCACAGCCGCCTCCATCAGTGTTCTCTGTGGGCAGGAGGGACAAGTCTCGGCAGAGGGCACACGTGGAGCCAGCCATGGCCGACATGGTCCTGGCTCCCACCTTCCACCCACTGCCAACCTTGGCTGGTCAGGAGCAGGCAGACAGTGCGTGGCTGGTTTAAACCAGTTTCGATAACCTTATTTTCCTTTGTCAGGGATGGTCTGAGACTGACTGTATGACCCAGTTCTGGTCAATGAGATGAAATATTAGGGAAAGTCTGCTGAGGGCCAACCCTTTCCGAACATTAAGGCAAAGCCTTGGTGGGGGTGACAGACTTTGCTGTTTCCCTCTTCCTGCCTAGAATGCAAACTTGATGTCTGGAGTGGCAGTGGCCATTTTGAGACTATGAGGCAACCAACCAACACCAAGAATGATGGATCAGAAAGAGAGAGTCTGGTCCTTGGTCCTATCACAGAGCCTCTGTGCCAGCCTGGAACCACCTACTTCCACATTTCTTGTTATGTGAGATCAGTAACTTCTATTTATTTTTGTCCCTTGCAGTTACATGCATTCCTCAATGATATACTTTCAAACCCAAAGCAGAACAGAAAGGAAATGCTGAGATGTCCCATCATCAGGGACATGTTGGTTGTACACTGGCAAAATCACCGTCTTTTACTTCATAAGATAATGGGCAAAAGTCAGGCTCCAGAGCCCCCATTTCAGCATTTATTGAATGGTTCCAAGCTTTGGGCAAGAAAAAAATACCCATTTATTATTGTTGAGTGATTGGTTATGTTCCAAGGCCTAAGAAATGTTCCCTGATCTGCAGGTGTGGACGGAAGCTGTGGAGGTGAGGAGGGTTGCAGCTCAGGGTGCAGAGCAGGTGAGAGCCCACCTTCTCACTCCCGGGCCCTGCTCCTCCCTTACTGTGGCCGGTTCTCTCTCCCTCTCTGTCGGACGTCTACATCTGATTCCACCCCCCACGAGGACTCTGGGCTCTGGCCTTGCACTTCCGGTCAGGAGCTCCCACTGACGGCCAGTGGCCTTCCTTGAATTTCATTTAGCACATGGAAGGCAGAAGACAGGAAGTCCCTCTTCTCCCCTCTCAGGTCAGCAAACCCACCTGCACATCACGCCTTCTGTCCGTCTGTCTTCCTGCCACAGGGAAGTGTTGTCTACCCCCTCTGCATCCCACCCCTCCCCCCACTCCAGGGCCTCCACCATTCTCTCCTCCTCGTTAGTTTTTCCAGCTGGTGTACCATTCGAATCAGCAAACACATTTGCTTGAGTAGCTCCAACTTTTCAGCCCTCTCTCGAGCCCCCTCAGGCACGGCCTGTTGTCTCAGTTTCTGCAAAACTTCTCAAGGGTTAGCGTGTCCTCTCCCAGTAGATCGTAAGCTCCTTGAAGGCAGGAATGCTGCCACCTGGCTACTCTCTATCCCAGCACCTGCTGCAGGGCCTGGGGCCAAGGAGCCCTGTGAAATGAACATCCTTCCAGATACTGAGCCCATGTTCTTTCTGGTGCGTGTGTGTACTGGGGGCGGGGAGGGGTGTTCATCATCATCTAATTCTGAATCAGAGTCCCTTGGGGAAAGTGAGGACAAAATATGCCAAACTCATACTTCATTCTGTTTTCCTGTAACGACCGCTGATTAGGTCAGAGTTATAGAATTTTAGGGGAAGGAAGAGACCCGTCCAGCATCGCTAGCCCTGACGTCTGGATCATGTGCGGCAGACGTGAGAGATTGAGAACGACAAGGGGTGTCTCAGAAATGTGGGTCCAACCTCTTTACTGTGCAGATGGGTGACTTTACGTAAATGAAAGGACTCGTGGAAGGTGCCCGCAAGCGCCCTGGCATATCCTGATGTGGGTCTGCTGCCAGCCGCAGATCTGCGCCACCTCCCGTGGGTGCCGGCCACGGACTCTCTCTGCCGTGGTCTGCCATACACGGGGTGCCTTGCCTTTTCTTACGGCTCGAGGGAGGAGGCAGCCAAGGGGTCGGTCGTGCAGGGCAAGGCCGCCTCCGGCCCCAGCCACTCACGGAGGCTGGGGGGCTTTAAACATGTCTTTTGCCCAACGATCAAGCCTCAGTCTTCCCACCCGAATGGCGGAAAGAAAAACCATCCTTTCCGTGCAAGGGCCGTGGTGAGAGCCCAGTGAGACGAGCAGGCAGAGCCCTCCTGCAGACGTAGGAGGGCGACGCTCACGCCACTTCTTACTACGGCTATTTGCACACCTGGGGTCTGTCATCACCGTCAGTACAAGGAGTAAACCACTGCTTGCTCAAGTCAGACTGATTTTAGCTGCCTTGCTCAGCTGTCAGGGCCAACGCCACCAACCCTCAGGTCTCCGCAGAGGCGGCCAGAGGCAGGGAGTGTCCATGTCTCTCCCCGGGAGAGGGGCTTCGGTTCGAATCCTGCGTCAGCCACGGACCGGCTGGGCGGGGCGGCTCTGAGCGAAACCACATCCCTCTCGGAGCTGCTGCAAGGACCGAGCCAGGGCTCAGAATGGTGCGACACGGGGCCAGGCAGCAGGCACAAGTCCTCACTGCTCCACGGGGGAGGCCTTCCCTCTTACGGGTGAGGAAAAGGAGGCTCAGGGAGCCAGGTCAGCCCCGCGAGGCCAGAAGCCCCTGGGCAGGCCCCGGCTGCTGCTCTGCCCAAATCCTGCCTCTTGTCCGCCCCCGCCCCCCACCCCAGCCCAAAGTGCCTCGGGCTCCCTGGGGCCGGGGTGGCCTCGCACCTTGAAGTCATCCGTGTCCTTGGCCCGGCTTTTGGAGGCCATGTTCCGCGCGTGGCCCAGCAGCGTCTGCCCGATGGCCCGCTCTGTGTGCTGCTGTAGGAGCTGCCCGACTTCCTGGGCCTCGGCCAGGAGCTGCTGCCGAAGCTGCAGCCGTGTCTGCTGCGTCTCCTCCTCCAGCCGGCCAGCCTCCTCCAGGACGCGCGCCTCCTGAAAAGGACGGGCGGGGAGAGGTAGGAGCTCCACTGCTGCCCTGCACGGATGCTCCGGTCAGGGCCAGGACCAGGATGTACGGTCGGCCCTGCCCGGGGTCCCAGGAAGGTTGGAGAAGGGATGGAGAAGGGGTGGAAAGCAAGTGATGGGCCTGGGTATACTGAAGATCCCCCAAGGCATTTATTGAGCACCAACCACGTGCCCAGCACCATGTGGCTTCACACATATACAAGCACTTCCTCATCCATCCCAAACACCGCGAGGCCTGAACACTAGCAGCGATGAGGACACAGAGGCTCAGAGAGGCTAAGTAACTTCCTATAAGTCCCCCAGCAGAGCGGGTTCTAAAGTCGCGTCTGAGTCCGCGAGTAGTCTGGGACATCGTGGAGGCCAACACAAGGCCTATGGGGATTCCTTTCCCTGAAGGAATAAGAGCTGGAGAAGGAGGTGGGGGAATCAGAGGTAGGGCAGTAAGTCCTGCCTGCTTCCCACCAAGCCCTCCTGGGCCGAGCAAAAGAGACTGTGAGCTTGTCCCTCACGAAGGGGTCAGAAAACGTCAGCTGCTCCTACAGCTCAGTGGCTACAGGAGACCCGCAGTCAGCTTGCTTGGGTTTAAATCCAAGTCCCACAATTTACGAAGTCTTTCTTTTGATTTGTTATAACCTTAACACGGACTACAGAGCCCTTTTCTCCCAACGCCCGGTGACGACTGTACCTACCCGTGCTCTGATTTCACGTGCGTTTTTAGTATAATTATAACGTACACCAGAAACTTTGGGCATACTGGGTGCCCCACTACAGGGGGGCCTGCCATTGTCCTGACCCCACAACGATGCTGGGGCAGGATTGGGGTTTTGGCTAAACCAGGTTGGAACCTGGAAGCTGAGGAAGCAGCACTCCTGTCTGCGGGGCAGGGGGCTGACGCGCAGTCTTACCAAGGCTCTGAGCAGCTGCCACTGATGCTCGTCCAGACACTGGGAGGAGTCCTGCTCCAGGGCGTGCTGTTCGCGCAACTCCTGGAGAAGGCTCTTCTTCCCTGACAGCCTCATCTGGGTCAGGGTGGTGATGGCGCTGCTGCGGAGAGCCAGCCTCCGGAGAGCTGAGCGTAAGAGCAGGTCATGCCCCTGCAGGATGCACTGCGTGGACCTTTGGAGAAAGTGGGTGCCGGGCTGAGGGGTCAGTATTCTCGGCTCCCCTGAGTGTGACTGGTTAATGTTATGTGACAGCTTGACTGGGCCATGGGGTGCCTGGACATGCGATCAAACATCATTCTGAGAACTTCTGTGAGGGTGTTTCTGTATGAGGTTAACATTTGAGTTGGTAGACTGTGTAAAGCAGACTGTCCTCCCTAATGTGGGTGGGCCTCATCCAATCAGTTGAAGGTCTGAAGAGAGGAAAAAGCTGACTTACACCCATGAGTAAGAGGGAACCCCTCCTGCCTGAAGGCCTTGAGTGGGATATAGGTTTCTCGTTTTGGACTCAAACTGAAACACTGGCTTTTCCTGGGTCTTGAGACTGCTGCCTTCAGACTGGCTCTTACACCATTAGCCCTCCTGGTTCTTAGGCCTTTGGACTTGGGACTGAAACTACAGATTGGTTCTCCTGAGTCCCCAGCTTGTTAGCTGCAGGTCTTGGGACATCTCAGCTTCTCTCTGTATATCTATATCTATATCTATAGGTTCTGTTTCTCTGGAGAATCCTAGTACACTGACCCACCAGGAAATGCCCCCAGTAGTCATGCCCCACAGGGAGCCTTTACAGAGGTAGTAGGTTGGAATTATCCCATCCCCTGCTGCGCATCCTCTTAGATGTGGTGCTGACCTGGGTTATATTCAGCCAACTCTTCTTTTACTAATCTTTTTAACTTTATCACGTTCTGCCCCAAGTTTCAGGTGCATATATGCAGCTGCCTTCAGTACATAGCCACTCAAATTTCTTACATAGCTCTCAAAATTAACACATCCAAAACAGAAATCATGAGCTATTTTTGAGTTCCTATCCCAATGAGTCAAGTAGAAAACCTCGGTCTACCCAGCAGGCTCGACATTTGGTTTTATAACTTGAGGTATTTTCTGACAGCCTGAGAAGTTGAACAAGGCACTGTCAGTCAGTTTACCAAGGAGAAGAGACCTGGCAAACACTCCAGGCTTCCAGCCGGGGGCCCTCATCCTAAGAATAAGGAATCATCCCTTGTAAAGACCTAATTTTGAATCAGCTAAATTCACCAATGGAGTGGTTGATTTGTCACTTTCTGAAATCCCTGCTAGAAGTAAGATAAATCCTCTCTGGAGG
Source organism: Leucopleurus acutus (assembly GCF_964270905.1). Lineage (NCBI taxonomy): Eukaryota > Metazoa > Chordata > Mammalia > Artiodactyla > Delphinidae > Leucopleurus > Leucopleurus acutus. Next base: position 36,343,130 of record NC_139146.1, read on the forward strand.
AAGATCCCATCATTCAAAGTCTCAAATTATCTCTACAATTTTTAATAACACTGTCCAGCATTCAGTAAAAATAACCAGACTTGCAAACAGATAAGAAGTGACCAAAAATAACGAGAAAAAATGGATAATAGAAACATACCCACAAGATATTGGACATTAGAATAAGCAGCTATGATGAACATGTTTAGGAAATTAAATGATAAGATGAACTTTAGCAGATAACTGGAAACTATGACAAAAATAAAATGGAAATTTTAGAACTGAAAACATAGTAACCAACATTAAGAATTCAGTACATGGGTTTAACAGCAGATAAGACACAGCTGAAGAGAGCATGAACTGGAAGATAGTTCAAAATAAGTATCTAGACTGAACCACAGGGAACAAAAATTCAGAATAGCTTCTAAGAGGCAAAGGACATAAGGTGAAAATAATCTAATAAATGTGTAACTGCAGCCCCAGGAAGAATAGGGACAGAATAGACAGAAGGAATATTTAAAGAGATAGAGGCTCAGAATTTTCAAAAACTGATGGAATATAGCAAATCACAGGTTCAAGAAGCACTACAGATTTATTTAAAACAAGCAAACAAGAGATTCACGAAAAACCACATCCATGTTTAGGCATATTATAATAAACTGATGAAAACCAAAGAACAAAAGAAAATCTTAAAAGCAACCAGAAACAATTGAAATCAGAAGACAAAATACTACCTTCAAAAGTATTTAAAAAAAACACAACCAAACTAGGATTCTATACCCAATGAAAACATTCCTCAAAAATGAAGATGAGATAGACATTTTCAGACAAACAAAACCTAAGAGAATTTGTCACCAGCACATCTAAAATAATGAGAACTTCAGGCCAAAGAAAATACTCCTAGATGGAAACTTAATGAGACAGGAAACAAGAGCAACGGAAAGGGTAGATCTAAACGAATACTCGCTGCAGAAACCGAAACTAGTATCTCATGGGGTTGAAAATACAGAGACATGCAAAATATCCAGGAAGTCATGTACCCACATCAATTCTGACTCCGCGCTTTCATCCGCGGCACTCTGCTATCACTCTCTTTCACATTTATATTCACAGTGTGGTCTCAGGATCACACTGTAAGGGAGGCCGGGGTACGGTTAACCTTACGGATGAGGACTCTGAGGTTAGCACGGAGTATCACACAGGACACAGGGCCCCACCCTCCAGAAAGCTGTACTCACTCTTCACTGAGGCCGCCAAGTTGGCCCAAGACTCGGTGGACGATGCTGTCCTGGTCATCCCGCAGGTGTGTCTGCAGCACAGTGGACAGTGTGTGCTCCTCCATCCACACCTAAACCCCAGGGCAGAGGGACAGGGGTCAACTCAAGTTCATTTTATCCATCATTGCTTTGTTGGATCATATCTTTTGTTTCTTATTTTTTAAAAATCCCTTTCTCCCTTGATTTAATTACATTTTTCTCTTATATTTTCAGCTAAAGTTTAAAAATGTTTCCTATTTGCATGTACATCTTAAGGCATTTAATACGTATTTTCTGTGGCATGAGGAAGGGATCTAATTTTCTTTGGATAAACTGATACTAATTGTCCTAGCACCATTTATTAGATAATTTATCTTTTTATGATGGGCCTGTCATGCCACCTTGTCTGATGTAGTTTCCATATATATATGAATTTCAGTCCAGGCTCCTTCTTTTATTCTGTGGATCTGTCTGTTTATTTCTATATAAATACCTCACTGCTTTAATTCCTGTAGTTTATAGGAAGACTTCATAGCTGCTAGGGCAAGTCTTCCATATTCTTTTGTACAAAACTGTTTTAACTATGCTTGGTTGCTTTTTTTTTTTTTTTTGCGGTACGCGGGCCTCTCACTGTTGTGGCCTCTCCCGTTGCGGAGCACAGGCTCCGGACATGCAGGCTCAGCGTCCATGGCTCACGGGCCCAGCCACTCCGCGGCATGTGGGATCTTCCCGGACCGGGGCACGAATCCGCGTCCCCTGCACCAGCAGGCGGACTCTCAACCACTGCGCCACCAGGGAAGCCCTGGTTGCTTTTCTTTACATATGAATTTTAGGATCAGTTTATCAAGTTTGGGAAAACAGCTTTTTTTAGATTTTCTTCTAATTGGATTGAATTTACAGATTAATTTGTAGAGAATCACTGTTTTTCCAAAATTGAGTTGTCCTATCCAAAAACAAGGCCTTTCTCTCAATTCTTGCTTTATCCTTTCAACAACATTTTATAAACTTCTCTGTTAAGCTCTTATAAACATTGGTCAGATTTATTTTTAGGCACCCTGTAGCTTTGATACTGAAGGGGATCTTTTAGGCTCCCTGTAGCTTTTATTCTGAAGAGGATCTTTATGTTATCACTGTTCTCCTCTACTGCTTTGAAAGTTACCTATTCTGTTTCTATTTCTTCAGTGGTTTAAAATTTTTAATGTACATTCCCACCTCCAGAAATCTTAAGTTAATCAACATTTCTTTTACCTTAGAATTCATGACAGTCAGCACTTCTGAAAATTTCTTATCTGTTATCACTTTGAATTTTATCTCTCCTTCATTCTCTCCTTCTAGAATTCTTAGAAGACTAAGGAAGTCCCTCCAGGACTTTCTCATTCTGTTCCCATGTCTCCTAACCTCTCATATCTTCCATCTCTTTAGCTCTCTGTGTCATATCCTGGACCACTTTCTCACCTTTATCTCCTAGCTGACACACTGTGTCTTCAACCATAATTTGATCTGCTGTTTAACTCATCCATTAAATTTCTGTTTTCATGACTGTAATTTTCATTCATAAACTACGGGTTTTTTATCTGTCATCTTTTTACATCATGTCTTGTTTTTATGCTAGTAATTCCTCCTGTTATTGTTTTATTGCTTTAAACATACTTCCTTTAGAAGCCCTCTCTAACAGTCCCTTCACCTGAGTTCCTCGGTGCTCGTTGTGGTCTAAACTTGGTGCTTACTGTACATGCTGGCTCTCACTTATGGTGGATTGTTGCTTGTGTGTTTTGTAATTGTGGATGTTAGCTCATCTTCAGTGTGGCTTTATCTGTGAAAATCCTGTGAGGTCCAAGGCCACACAGCTTTTTGGTGGAGCAGAGGCTCAAATCTAAGTCTGTCTGTCCCCAAAGCTCAAATCTTTTCTAGCCGCATCTGCTCCTCCCTGACTATCTTGCATCACAGGGAGAAACATGCAGCTGGACTGTTACACCAAGGGCTCAGTCACCAAGGTGAGATTCTTACTTTCCCACACATGTAGCTCTTTTCTGGAGATGGCCATGCTGTATGCAGAACAGGGACAAAGCACAGAGTCTGGGTGTGAGTAAGCAGCCTAGACTTCAGTTCTCTGGGCCTTGAGGTTCATAGCTCATACTTAATCTCACAAAATCACACTGTGTGACTCAGAACTTTTCCTTTAAGTCAGTCTCTGACTCCTCTTGTGAGGGGTCTACAATAACCTGTCAAAGTGCTTGGGAAACCAGAACATTCTAGAAAATTCTACACAGTGCAGATTCTCTAAAAGGTAAATTAACATCGTCACTAAGAACATGGGGGTCTTTGGTGTGCATTTTGAGAAGGCAGATAAAACTAGCAACGGGATCCAAGGCCGATCAGGACGGAGATCATAGGATCAGATGGTGCCTGCAATGGTCACACCACCCTCTTTAACGTTATCGAACGCAGGTTCATGAATGTTTAAATTCTGACGCAAAAAGCTGCTTCCGTGGGCTAGAGCGCTGACCCTGCTCATTGCTACCAGGTTATTCTGTGGTTTCCCATATGTTTACTCTTTGTTTCAAATTTTCATTTACTAAGGAGAGAAAGGGAAAAGGACCAACAGGCAGTGCATGCCCGGTACATGCTCCTATAAAAGGGGTGGGTTTAGAGATAGGGCCGGTGGAAAAGTCAACACCTAAGACAGACACTGGAGTGCTGGGAGGAGGGAGGCACTGCAGTTTTAAAAGCATAGTCAGAGGAGGCCTCAAGGTGAAGGTGGCTTCAGGATAAAGACCTGAAGCAGGACGAGTGAGGCAGGAGCGCCCAGGGAGCTGGAGGGACACAAGGATGCCGGGGAGGCTGGAATGGGGTGAGAGGGGGAGACAGGGAGGGGGTCAGAGGGTAACCAGGTCCTGACAGGCAGGGCTGTGTAGGGCATGGTGAGGACTCTGGCTTTTCCGCTGCATAAAATGAGAAGGGGGTTTAGAGCTGAGAAATGACACGATGTGACACAGTGTCTTTTATCAAATCTAATGTGCCAGTAATTATGAGATGCAGTTATTTGAGGTACCACACAGAGAGAAAAATCACTGGTAATTACATTAAGATGCACCTCAATTTCAGAGATGTTAAAATGGTATTAAAATCTGCATCTTAAAAATGAGTGGTGGCTTCCCTGGTGGCGCAGTGGTTGGGAGTCTGCCTGCCGATGCAGGGGACACGGGTTCATGCCCCGGTCCGGGAGGATCCCGCATGCCGCGGAGCGGCTGGGCCCGTGAGCCGTGGCCGCTGAGCCTGCGCGTCCGGAGCCTGTGCTCCGCAACGGGAGAGGCCACAGCAGTCAGAGGCCCACGTACCGCAAAAAAAAAAAAAAAAAAAAAAAAGAGTGGTATATGATATGCTCCCTATGCAGCAGTGACTGGCCAAGATGGCAGAATAGGAAGACCCTGAGCTCACCCCCTCCCACGGCACATCAAAATGACTATTTACAGAGCAACTATTGATGAGAAAGACCTGAAGACTAGCAGAAAAAAAATTACAACTAGAGGTATAAAGAAGGGACCACAAGGAGATGGGTAGGAGGGACAGAGTCACGGTAAAGTCAAGTTCCATAATTCCAGGTGGGTGACCCACAAACAGTAGAATAATTCCAACTGCAGTGGTTCTCCCCAAGGAGTAAGGGGTCCAAGGCCCATCAGGCTCCCCAGCCCAGGGGTCCTGCATTGGGAAGATGAACCCCCAGAGCATTTGGCTTTGAAGGTCAGTGGGGCTTATGTTTTCGGGAGAGCCAAAGGACCATGGGAAATAGAGAGCCATCCTTAAAGGGTGCGCACAAAATCTCACAAGGTCCAGGATCCAGGGCAGAAGCTGTAATTTGAAAGAAGGCTGGGTCAGACCCACCTGCTGATCTTGGAGAGCCTCCCAGAGAGGCAGGAGGCAATTGGCGCTCCCCCTGGGGGCACAGATGCCGGCAGCAGCCATTTCGGGGAGCTCATTCTACCACAAGGACACGGGTGCTGGTAAGCGTCCTTTCGGAAGCCTCCCTCTGGTTCATTAGCGCAGGGATCCAGCCTACCCACCAGCCTGTTCGCACCAGTACTGGGACACCTCAAGCCAAGCTGCTAACCGGGCAGGGACACAGCCCTACCCACCAGTAGGCCAATGGCCTTAGGACCCCTGAGAGCCTCCAGCTGCCCCAGGACCCTACCCTGCCCACCAGTGGTCCAACACCAACTCTAGGACCCCCAGGACCCTGCAGCCAGAGGTCCCGGGACCTGGCTCCGCCCACCGGTGGGCCAGCACTAGCCCCAAGGTCAGCCTCACCTTCCAGTGGTCTTAGTAAGATTTTTTTGGATATGTCCCCTCAGGCAAGGGAAACAAAAGCAAAAATAAACAAACGGGACTAAATCAAACTGAAAAGATTTTGCACAGTGAAGGAAACTATCAACAAAACGGAAAGGCTGCCTATTGAACGGGAGAAGATATTTGCAAATGATGTATCCTCTAAGGGGTTCATATCCAAAATATACAAAGAACTCATACAACTCAACATCAAAAACACAAACAACCCAATTAAAAGTTGGGCAGAGGATCTGAATAGACGTTCTCCCAAAGAAGACATACAGATGGCCAACAGGCACATGAAAAGATGCTCAACATCACCAGTCGTCAGGGAAATGCAAGTCAAAACCACAATAAGGTATCATCTTATGTCTGTCAGAATGCTATTATCAAAAAGACAACAAATAAGTTTTGACGAGGATGTGAAGAAAAGGGAACCCTTATATACTGTTGGTGGGAATGTAAATTGGTGCAGCCAATATGGAAGACAGTATGGAAATTCCTCAAAATATTAACAACAGAACTACCATATAAGGCAGCAATACCACTCCTGGGTGTTTATTCGAAGAAAATTAAAACCCTAATTAGAAAAGATATCCACACCTCTATGTTCATTGCAGAATTATTTACAATAGTCAAGATATGGGAGCAAACTCGTGCCCGTTGACAGATGAATGGATAAAGATGTGGTATATACAATGGAATACTACCCAGCCATAAAAAAGAATGAAATCTTGCCATTTGTGACAATATGGACAGACCTAGAGGCTATTATGCTAAGTGAAGTAAGTCAGACAGAGAAACACAAATACTGTATGATTTCACGTCTATGTGGATTTTTAAAAACAAAACAAATGAACAAACGTAACAAAAGAGAGAGACACAGAGAACAAACAGGTGCTTGCCAGAGGGGAGGGGGGAGGGGTGAGGAGAGAAATAGGTGAGGGAGGTTAAGAGACACAAACTTCAGTTACAAAATAAATGAGTCAGGGGTACGAATTGTGGGTAATACAGTCAATAATTATTTAATATCTTTGTATGGTGACATGTCATAACTAGACATATCATGGTGATAATTTTGAAATGTATAGACACATTGAATCACTGTGTTGTGTAACAGGAACGAACGTAGTGTTGAGGTCATTTATATTTCAAAAACAAACAAGAAACAAACAAACCCATAGAAAAAGAGATCAGATTTGTGGTTACCCGAGAAGGAGGAGGAGGAATTGGATAAAAATAGTCACAAGGTATAAACTTCCACTTGTAAGATAAATAAGTACCAGGGATGTAATGTACAACATGGCAAGTATAACGAACACTGCTCTATGTTCTGTATGAAAATTGCTAAGAGAGTAAATCCTCACACCACAAGGAAAAAATATTTTTTTCTATTTCTTTGAATTTGTATCTATAGGAGATGATGGGTGTTCACTAAACCTACTGTGGTCATCATTTCATGATGAATGGAAGTCAAATCATTATGCTGTACACCTTAAACTTACACAGTGCTATAATGTCAATTACATCTCGGTAAAAATGGAAGACAAAAAAATGTTTTTAATAAAATGGAAGAGAAAAAATTTTTTTTTAATAAAATAGAAGAGAAAGAAAAGTTTTAAGTGAAAGTATCACTCTGGTTGGAGGTTGAGAATAGACCACAAGGGGCCGTAGATTCAGGGAGACCAGAGGGCTTGCTCTCAGCAGACTGGGGAGAAGCCCACAAACCTGCATTAGAACGGATCACATTTTGAGAACCACCATTCTACAACCTGTTCCAATTGTGTGACTGACAAACTCCACAACATTTAACAACTTCTCTGAGTAACAGGATATGAAATCACCAAGGCCTTTTGGATAGAAAATAAGTGGAAAATGCATTTCATAGTCTGGGTGTGTGTTAGATTTTCCAGGAATAGTTTTGTTGGCCTTTTCATCTCATGACTAAATATTCATCTTGACCACAGAAAGTTCATCTCATTTTTGTCATCAACAAGGAAATACGGCAAGTGAGAGAGAATCTGGATCTCTAAATGTGGTAATTTAAGGCAATTAAACAATCAATCAGTAAATTAATTTTGACATCCAAACTTTGAGAAAACAGACTTGGGTCATACTTATTGAATCAGTTGATGAGATCATTAACTTCTGCTTGCTTCTTGCATGCAGAACTCCTCTTGAAATACTTCTGCACAAGCAAAGGAATATTCACACGCATGTATATGCTCGCAAAGTAAATAAATAAAAAATAAAAACCAGAAGCGATGCATTGTCTGACATCTGCGTAAAGTAACTTAAGACTCATAACTAGAGGTTTTTAGATGAATCATGGCTGTTTGCCTAATAATTTATCAGAAATGAAGTTCTAGATTTTTTCAGTGTCAGTCATTAAGCAATTGAACAGATACTGCGTGAAGGGTCTTAACCTGCATTATCTCGCAGCAACCCTGTTGGGTATTTTGATCCCTATTTTTCACATGAAAGCTGAGGTTCAGGGAAATTTAGCGAGCTGTGCAAAAGCAGAGTTGTGGGAAATCTGCCAGGTGACCGGCAAGAGTCACCCAGCCCATTAACGGGGTTGCTCTGGTTCAAACCCAGGCATTCAGCTTCCAACATTAGAAGCCTGTCTTCAGACCACAACTGTCTCTAAAAGGCCTGATCCCCATTTGGGAGCCGACATCAGAGGCACATCAGACTTATCTGGTGATCTTTCCAAACTGCTGAGGCCCAGGTTTCTCCCCTCTTTCCCTGGAGATGGTAAATTATATGGTCTGGGGCCCAGGATTGGTAAGAATCAGAGGAATTCAGCTTTATTTACCCTTGGTGACCCTGTGATAATTTCCAAAGCTGCACTATTGTTGCTGGAAATGCAGCCAAGTTTTCCTGAGCATTTGCTATATCCCAGCTACTGGGCTTTGATTAAGGAAGTGAAATATGAAAAGCAGGGTTGCTGTCCTCCAGGAGCCTACAGCCATATCAAGGAGACTGCAAGGTACCAGTGACAGGACAACACAATGCAGCTGACGGCGGATTGAAATTAATTAGAAGGAGGTCTAATAAATTGGACAGGCAGGAAACTAGGCCCTATGCTCGTCCCTGGCTGGAAATGGCCCCATGATGCTTCCCTTTATTTATTGGTATTTTGGACAGCTCCCGTTAGCTGCTTTAGAAAACCTCTATTGGTTGCATCAGTTGAGCGCTCTTTTGTAACTAACTGAACACTCAATGTAAAAAGACAGGGTGTTTCTCATAACAAGCACCTTGGGGTAGGCAGTCCAGGGCTGGGACAGGCCGCCTTTCCGCCCCACCCTCCTGAATCCTGCCTCTAAGTCAAAGGAAGGCCAGCATACCTCCAGTCCTCCTGTACCTGCTCTGGGCACAAAGAACAGGGAACACTGAAGAGGAGGATGTCTCCTAGCAACACTTGGTCTCTGTATTAGGGAACAGAAGCCTTGTGCAGGTACCATACCTTCTCTCATAGGCTAGAACTGCACGCGGCCACTTCTAGATGCTGGGATACTGAGCATGTTAGTTTTACAGTCTCTAGCATGCAGGAAAGCAAGAGAGAAAGGAAATGTGGGCGTTTTCATTTAGAAATTTGAGGGCTTCCCTGGTGGCGCAGTGGTTGAGAGTCTGCCTGCCGATGCAGGGGACACGGGTTCGTGCCCCGGTCCGGGAGGATCCCGCATGCCGCGGAGCAGCTGGGCCTGTGAGCCATGGCCACTGAGCCTGCGCGTCCGGAGCCTGTGCTCCGCAACGGGAGAGGCCACAACAGTGAGAGGCCCGCGTACCGCAAAAAAAAAAAAAAAACAAAAAACAAACAACTTAATTCTTTAAAAATAAAATTGAGGTATATTAGCTTACATAGCTATCGTAACACATGGCCACAAACGCTGTGGCCTCAAATGACACAAATTTAGTATCTTACAGTTCTGGAGGTCAGAAGTCTGAAATGAAGGGAACAGGGCTGAGTTCCTTCTGGAGACCCTGGGGGGAATCTGTTCCTCGCCTTTCCCAGCTTCTCGAGGCCTCTCGCATTCCTTGGCCGATGCGCACATCACTCTAGCCTCTGCTTAGGTCCTCACATCTCCTCTGACTCTGACCCTCCTCCTTCCCTTTTATGCGCACATCACTCTAGCCTCTGCTTAGGTCCTCACATCTCCTCTGACTCTGACCCTCCTCCTTCCCTTTTAAAAGGGCCCTTGTGATCACACTGGGCCACTCAGATAATCCAGAATAATCTTCACATCCCCAGATCCTTAATTCGATTGCACGCAATCAGGTCCCTTTGCCCTGTTAGGTAACATATTCACAGGTCCTGGGGATGAGGATGTGGGGACATTATTCTGTCTACCACATATATACATGGTTTTAATAATGAAATAGACTTTCATTGAGAAACAAGAGTCCCATGTGTGCAGCTCCTCCCCCCAACCAGTCCACTCCCTTGAAGAACCGCTCTCTGTCGTTTATTTCTATTATTCTAAAGAAGGCTTTGCTGCCCTTCTTGTTGGATTAACCGAAGGCATCATCTACTGACCTCCTATCCTGGGAGAGGAGGGCTCTTGCTGTCTTCTCCCCCTCTCCCCATTGTGAAAGGTTGGCAACCAGAATCTTGGTAAAGCATCTAGCATAGGCACTAGGGGATGCTCAGAGATGGAAATCCCTCATTATTCTTCAGAAGTTTAAAAAAAAGGCAGACTCCAGACCCAGTTTTACAAAATGCTGCACCTGCTTTTCTTGCTCCAGGAGATCTTGGAAGAGTTTCCACTGCTGACTCCGGAAGCGATCCAACTTCTCCAGCTGCTGGGCCGCGTTCTCCTGGGCCTCCTGCCTCAGGTATTCACACTCTGCCTGGGAGAGGTCAGTCACACAGGGGAGCGTCTGGAGGAACAGGACGTCCACAAACTTCTGGAACGTTTCCATGGTGCTGCGATACAGCTCCTGAAGCCGAGAGCCACACGACGCAGCTACGTGTCAGGCTCTCACCCAGGGCAGGCCCGAGTGTTTCACGCAGGACACAGAGGAAATCCAGCGAAGGGAGCTCTCAAATCACACACAGGCGCGTGCACGCACACATGCACACAAACACACTCAGTCTTGGGAAACGCCCACTGCCTTCCAGCCCTCTCACCCTCACCCTGTCAAGTGCCAGGCCTGCGCTTTTGACCCAATGAGCCCTTAATCACTGGCGTTTCCTCTAAACCTCCATCCAGATTATTTTCACGACCCCTCACTGGTCTCCCTGCCTCCCTCCACCCTCCACACTTAGGTGAGTTACTTGCACAAGCATAGATCCTTCAATTCCAGCTCAAATAACCTGGAAGACCTCTCTTCCCATCGCAATCAGACCTGCCTAGCAGGACTTCAGGGGCTGCCTTATTTCTCATCATTCTGTTACCTTCATCCCACCTCCCCCACTCCATTCTCTTTCTAAAACTCTTTTTAATTGTGAAAAACAAAAACCTGTAGATAATAATACATTAAACATCTCTGAATCCACCACTCAGTTTTCCTTTTTGTTTCAGACTAAAAACACTAAACCTTACAGGTTAAGTTGGAATCCTTTAAGTTCGCTCTGCAATTCTTTTCCCCTCCCTCCCAGTGTCCTCAGAGATAGCCATCCCCATGAATTCAGCATCTCTGTCTCCAATTTATATTTCTATACTTTCACTATATATGATGCCCACAAATGTGGCTTTTGGTGTGTGTGTTACTTCACATAAATGGCATCTCATTGCATGTTTCATTATATGGATGCTTTTTAAAGCCTCTCCCCTTCTCCCCACCTCCAGGCACTTTCACATCTGAAATGGACTCCTCTTCACCCTGCAAAACCCCTGCAAAATAATCCCTTCGCTGTGAAGCCTTGCCTGGGCCACTCAGACTAACATGGACATTTCTCACCCTGGGCTCCTGCAGCTCTTTGGTTAGCCCCACCAGGGCATCAAAACTACAGTTTATCTGTCATCCTTCTTGGGCCACAACTTCCCAAGAGCAGAGGCTGCATCATACTCAGATCTGCACCCACGTCTCACACCCTCCTAGACTAAGCACCTGACTGCAGTTTCTGAATGCATCACACACCAACATGATGCAGAATGCCCATTTCCCCTTCTCCATCTAGGAACTCCCCTCACATGTTCCAAACTCAATTTGAGGTCTCCTCTTCTGGGAAGGCCTCCCGACCACAGGGTTGTTTTTTTTGTTTTGTTTTGTTTTTTAACATCTTTATTAGAGTATAATTGCTTTACAATGGTGTGTTAGTTTCTGCTTTATAACAAAGTGACTCAGTTATACATATACATATATCTCCATATCTCCTCCCTCTTGCGTCTCCCTCCCACCCGCCCTATCCCACCCCTCTAGGTGGTCACAAAGCATGGAGTTGATCTCCCTGTGCTATGTGGCTGCTTCCCACTAGCTATCTCTTTTACATTAGGTAGTATATATAAGTCCATGCCACTCTCTCACTTCATCCCAGCTTACCCTTCCCCCTCCCTGTGTCCTCAAGTCCATTCTCTACATCTGCATCTTTATTCCTGTCCTGCCCCTACGTTCTTCAGAAACTTTTTTGTTCTTTTAGATTCCATATGTATGTCGACCACAGGGTTTTTTACGAATAAAGTCTTATTACTTTAGCATCTATAGGGCCTAGAAAAGCACCTGGCAAATATCAGGTAATAATAATTGTTAATAATTATGAATTCTTACCATGTGCCAGAGAGTGTCATAAACACTTTTCTTGTATAATCCCATTCATCCTTCTAACAGTCCAATGAAGATGTTATTATAATTACCATTATTTTACAGATGAGGAAACTAAGACCCAGAGAAGATAAGTAACTGGACATTTGTAGAGGTTGGGTCCTGGCTGTTGGACTATTGGACTCATGCTCTTAACCTGTATGCTACAAGGATAATTGGTTATTTTCGGAAAAAAAAATTCTCAGCACCTCTTCTGATGTACTGAAGTCATACTTGGTGTGCTCAATGAATATAAGTTAAATTTAACTCAAATCAGTGTTAACGAAACCCAATGAATGCCATGTTTTAAAAAGTTCATGGCCAAGCTGAACTTTGTTTGTAATAAAGTGACCATGACAGGGGCACAAGGGACCCACACCTTTTCAAAAGATTTAGAGATCCTGCTTCCGAGAGTGGCCAACCAGGTAATTTGAACCAATTTCTCCCACTGAAGATGAATTTTTTTAAAAAGCTGGACAAAATGTTTATTAAATCATCATAAAAGTCCGAAAGAGCTAACAAGGTAGTGAAGGGTGTGGTGCCCAAGGTCGGGCGAAGATGCAGTCAGAGAAGTGTGCCCAGCCCTTGGGCTGTGTTTACATAAGGGGTGTAGGTCAATCTAGGGGAGATGGCTGTACAGCTGATGGACCTCTGACAGCCTCAAGCAGTCGAAGGGACAGAAGGTGGAGTTCACAGCTCATATGGGTTGGGGCCTCGTAAAGCATTCCACACCTAGGGCTGGAACCCAAAAAGCAGCACCAGAGATACATGATTGAAGTGGAAGGAAACCAGATCTGACTGGTTTAAACAGATGGCAACCTGCAGTCTGGTCATGTGGGTGACCCAGCATATTTCAAGTCCAGACCTTGAATTAAGATGACTCTGAATCATCAGAGGCCCAGTCATTGGGCAGAAGCAAAGGAAAATCCTCTCCGCGGGAGGACAGCATCACTACATGCTTGAAAATATTTTTACCAATATATGCACAAATCTGAGACAAGGCATATGAGGAAAAAATAAACAGGTACACAAGGAGATAAGAATATGACCAAAGACCTACACAAACTACAGACATGAAAAACAAACCCACAGGTAGTCCAGAGAGTGTAATTAGAAGACAAGGACTTTAAAGGATTGATGTTTACCATGCTCATGACGTTAAAAGCCACTCTTAAACCTTAAAGCAAAGAGCTAGAAATTATATAAAAAGTAACGTTACTTAGTTTAAAGAAAAGTCAGAACTTCTAGAATTGACGAACACTGCTCAATAATATGAACGCAATGTATAGGTTTCATTGCAGTTTAGATGCAGCTGGAGAGAGAATTAGTACTGGAAGAAAGATCAGGAGAAAATCCAGAACAAAGTAAAGAGAGACTAAGGGATGGAAAATATGGAGGAGAAGATAAAGGCTAAAAGATACAGTGAGAAAGTCCCAAATGTTTAATTGGAGTCCCCAAAGGAAAGAAGGGAGAGTCCAGGCAGTAGTCATATTTGAAGTGATAATGGCCGAGAAATCTCGCAAAACTGATGAAAGAAATTTACAGATGAGGAAACTGAGGCTTTATCTGTACATGTAAAAGAGAGGTTAAATAAATTGCATAAGTTCACACACAGGGCCCTGGTGGTCAGGCTCCTGCACCCATGATCTAACCATGATGCTCTTAGGTAATTTTTTTTAACAAAGAATGGATGAGAGAATAAGCAGCACCTAATAAACACAGGGTCACTTTTTGTGACATTAATAGTAGATAAAGGGCTTCCCTGGTGGCACAGTGGTTAAGAATCTGCCTGCCAGTGCAGGGGACATGAGTTCGATCCCCGGCCCTGGAGGATCCCGCATACCACAGAGCAACTAAGCCCGCGTGCTATAAATATTGAGCCTGTGCTCTAGAGCCCACATGCCGCAACTACTGAAGCCTGTGCACCTAGAGCCCATGCTCCGCAGCAAGAGAAGCCACCACAATGAGAAGCCTGTGCACCGCAACGAAGAGTAGCCCCCGCTCACCGCAACTAGAGAAAGCCCGTGCACAGCAATGAAGACCCAACACAGCCAAAAATAAAAACAAATAAATTTTTTTTAAAAAGTAGATGAAATAGTTTTTAAGAAAAAAAGCTCTTCTAGAGAGAAAGGGGATCAGCTCATAGCACCAAAAGGTTTAATTCACCAGAAAGACGTAAAGGTTCTAAATTTGTATGCACTTAATGGCATTACCCAAATCGATGCAATTTGTCACATTAACAAAATAAAGCTGAAAAGCATCAAGATGATTATGTGAGTAAATGAAGAAAAAAGTACTTCACAAAATTTAATTTCCATGCAGAAGAAACGCTCTTAGCAAAATAGGAAATGGAAGGAAACTTCCTCAATCTGAAAAAAGAAAAAAACCATAGCAAACATTATACCTGAGGGTGGAAACTACAAAGGTCCTGATTTTATGTAAATGGAATCATATAGCATGTTAGGTTCGTGTATCTCAACTTTCTATGTCCTTGTGAGATTCCTCTGTGCTGTCGTGTGTAGCAGTAGTTCATTCTTCCTCACTGGTCTGTAGTGTTTCACTGTATAAATACACCACCATTTATCCGTTCTACTGTTGAGGGACATCTGTGTGGCCTCTTATTTTAGACTATCACACATTCTGCTGACATGAACTTTCTCGTGGATGCCGTTTGATACACATGTGCGCTTGTTTCTCTTGGGCATATGCCAAGGAGTGGAATTGTTGGGCTATGTGTGTGTGTAGCTTCAGTCCATATCCTCCGTAACTAGTAGCCACCAATTTGATTAACATTTTGAATGTATAGATCAACTTGGTGAGGATGAACATTTTGACAATATCAAATCTTCCAATCCAGAAACATGGTATATCTTTACATTTATTTAGGTCTTATTAATTTTTCTTAATATTGTTTTGTGAGCAGGGAGTGGATTGGGATTGGGAGGAGGTGTGAGGGGGCTTCAGAGGTCCTGGTTATGATCTCTTTCTTGATCTGGATGGGGGTTACATAGATGGGTGTTTTTAATAGTCATTTGTTAATCCATAAGGTTACGTGTTATCCATTTATTTGTGTCTATTACATTTCACAATAAAAATGGTTTAATAATATGGGAGTGATTTACATTTTCTTCCAGCCTCTGGAAATCCCAATTTTCTGCTAGGAGACAGATTTTAAAAATTGATTCTCGTATGTTGGAATCTATCCTTCCATAGCAGCAGTTGGGGATACTAAGACACACCTTTTTCTTTTTTGTTCATGATGGTCAAACTGCAAAAATACACTGTTTGCAAATTCAAGAAAGGTGAACTTTGTAAAAGCTACATGGTCCATTAGTCGAGGCTCTTTCTAATAAGAAATGTGCTGGATTCCGTCTGCTCCCTGGACAGAGACACATCTGCGTCATCGCACGTGCTCTGATAGGCCATGAAACACATGGCTTCCCACTTAACGCTGACACGTTTCGTTTGGGAGATGATGATTTATCCTGTGCCTGAAATAGAACAGGAATGAATCCGTGTTCTTCTCTCTCAGCGTGTGTGAGGGGTCGGACAGCAGGGGACACTGGTCAGGGGAGAGGCTGGCCCTGGGCCTCAGCCCTGCACTTTTCCTCAAATAGAAGCACGAAGAACCCAAGCTAGGGCGGCATTTCACCCTGACTCGTCCTTCACCGAGGTTTCCGCCTCTGCAGCCTGACCCAGAGGATCCAGTGTCCTCTCCAGGCTTCTTGCAGAGAAAGGACTGGGGCAGGGGAAGGGCACACATTCTGAAACCTTTGAAAAGGAGTCTCAGTTTTCGTACCTGCAAAAGGAATAAGATGCGAACTACATCTGTAAAGACAGCACCTGCCTTGAGGGCTGATGGTCAGGGATTAGATACAGCACACAGCACAGAGCGAACGCTTCATGAACGCCGGCTATTCTCATTCCAGAGAGGTTGGGAAAGTTGGCGTGTGGCTCTCAATAAATGTTACCTGTTGCTATTTTCATTCCCAGAACAGAGCATTTTGGAGAAAAGGCAGTGTGTGTTTCCATTTGCTTACAGGGTGGGGAGGAGAGAGGGAAGGGAAGGGGGCGTTCTCAGCAGAGGTGGGCAGGTGCCCTTGGGAGAAAGCCAGGTGGACCAGTGGGCGGAAGCACAGGATGTGTGGAAGCAGAGAAGCAGCAGGGGGTCAGCCTTCCAGAGGGGCAGGGAGCTCAATGCCATGCGGAGGAGTCAAGACCTGGCAGCCTGCACCCGTGAAGGAGCTCACACAAGGCGCGGATGTGGCCAGGTCTGAAGATGTACTGATGAGGGTGAGTGCTGACTGAGGGAATAAAACATGTACTTCCAGGATCCCATGGACATGGCCCAGCTCCCTGTGAGTTTCCGGTTCATCACAGGAACCAGAAATGTTCCTCTGCAGGGACCACACCCTGACAGTTTTGAAGATGCACAGTTAACTACTTCAGAGTGAGGTGTGCACAGGATCCTGGGACAGAGCAGTGCTGAGAGCACAGGTGAAACTGGGTCTCTTAAAAACGGGAAGGGGAAGCTGGGATGAAGTGAGAGAGTGGCATGGACTTATATATAAGTCCATAGATAGCTAGTGGGAAGCAGCCGCATAGCACAGGGAGATCAGCTCTGGGGCTTTGTGACCACCTAGAGGGTGGGATAGGGAGGGAGCGAGGGAGACACAAGAGGGAGGGGATATGGGGATATATGTATATGTATAGCTGATTCACTTTGTTATAAAGCAGAAACTAACACACCATTGTAAAGCAATTATACTCCAATAAAGATGTTAAAAAACCCACAAAACTGGAAGTAGGTTGGATCAAGGGTCAGGAGCCTGGGAACCCACCTGCACTGGGTCACTTGCCAGCAGTGTGACAAGGGGCGACTCTCTTCCTCTCTGGGGCTTCACCCAACAGAGGAGGAAAATGATACCTGCTTCCTGAGGACATGCGACACAGGAGACGTGTGCGTGGATGGGCACAGTGGCTCCAGGTCTTCCTCTCCCCCAGAGCCATGCCCTTTGCCACATATCCTTGCACAGGGAGTGGGAAGCGCCTCCCCAACCCTTTAACTTCGGGTCAGTCATGTGACTTGCGTTGGTCAACAGAATGAGGTGGAAGTGAAATGGGCTAGTTTGGAGGCTAGACCCCTGTCATCGCTATGAGAACGTTCCCAGGCCAGCCCACTGGTCCTAGGAAGAGTAGAGACAGTTGTGTGCGTGGCCAAGTTGTGTTACTCATGCCTAGATCAGACAACCACCAGCTGACGCACAGACCCTGGGGATAAATCACTGTCATTTTCAGCAACAGGGTTTTGAGGTATCTTGTTGCACAGCATTACCATGGTCATAATTACGTGATACCACACCGGACAGAAGGGGCCCTAAAGGTGAAAGCTCTGGTGTAAAGGTGTCATATCCTCACAGCCTTCACGGGTTCATCCTGCAAATGCCTCTTGAGCACCTACTGCAGGAAGGCTCTGTGCCAGGGCTGCTGGGTGAACAAAGCTGACGTGGACCCTGACTTTAGAGAACGCACCCCCAGTGAGGGGGCAGACATCGCACAGGAACTCACGATATCCTATGGCAAGTGTGATGGCAGGGAGGCTGGGAGCCCTAGGGACAGACCAGGGAATCTAACTGATCTGAGGGGGAGTCGGAGAAGGGCTCCCCGAAGAAGTGACATGTAAGCTGAGATAAGATGAGAACAAGCCAAACTGAGGGGATGGAGGGAATGGTATTTCAGGCCGCAGAAGAGCACATGCAAAGGCACTGGGGCAGGAGGGACTGGGCCACCTTTGGGGAGCTGAGGGATGTCTGAGGTTGGCTGGAAGGCAGGGAGCAAGGGACATGCCTCCAAACAAGTGGTGAGTGGGCTGTGTCACATGAGCCTTGTGGGCTAGGTCAGGGGGCCTTATGGGCCAGGTTGGGTGGGTCTCATGGACCAGACTAGGTTGGCCTTTGGGCCAAGTCAGATGGGTCTCATGGGTCAGGCCACATGAGCACTTCATTGGCCAGGCTGGGTGGTCACCATGGCCAGGTTAAGGATGTTGGACTTTATCCTGAGAGCTATGCGTGGCATTCTGGGGTATTAAGTGGGTTCTTTCATATGGCCAATCTACAAAAGAAGGCAGCTAAGAATTCCTACATCAGAGAGGTTAAATGATATGGACCAGGCCGCATAGCTGGTACAGAGCTGAATCAGGCCCACAACCTGGCCTGTCTGATTCCTGGGTGACTCTTCTCTCCTTTGCAGTTTTGCAACTCTTTGCAGGGAGGTGAGCTGACTGTGAAAATTACTAAAAGGAGGGAGAGGTATAATCAGGTAGCATGTGGTACCCTGAGGGCACCGGCAAGTTTTACTTCTGTACATGAAGAAAACATAAATGAATTACTCTCCTAGTCTTGCTAAAATAAAACAAAAAGCCACGTTCCCGTAGCTTGCTACAGTAAAGTAGATGGAAGCATGCCAGTCTATCTTTCTCAGACTTGTCATACTTAGTGATGATTTATCACACTTTAACCTTGATAAAGGACCATGGAATTGACTCACCCTCTGTAGCACCTACGGAAATCCTCTTTCCAGTGACAGGAGCTGTATGGTGCCTACACTCGTCAATTTCCTTCTCAAGATCTACTTCCACTAGAACACTGCCCCCAAATCATTGTTTTGGTATTTCTCCCAAACCTAGTTTCTTCTACTCTTTGGAAACTTACTGTTTCCCACCTGTGATAGGCAAAATAATGGCTCCCCAAGATGTCCATGTTCTAATCCCTGAAACCTCTGAATGTGCCACACAGTCAGAGATTTTGTGGATGTGATGAAAGGACTAAGTGAAAAGCAAGGATCCTGAGATGAGATTATCCAGGGTTATCTAGGTGGGTCCCACATAATTATAAGGGTCCTTGTAAATGAAAGAGAGAGGCAGGCAGTCAGAGTGAAAGGAGATGTAGGATGGAAGCAGAGGCAGGAAGAGTATGGCTGTGGCCTGGAGATGGAGGAAGAGGCCACAAGCCAAGCAATGCAGGCACCTCTAGAAGCTGGAGAAGGCAAGGACATGAATTCTTCCCTGGAGCCTCCAGGAGGAACCAGCCCTGCCGATACCTTCATGTCAGCCCACTAAAACCCATTTTGGACTTCTGACCTCCAGAAACGTAAGGTAATAACTTTCGTTGTTTTTAAGTTGTTTTTAAGTTTAAGTTGTGGTAGTTTGTTCTATCAGCAATAACACACCATCTTCAGGATGCCAATGTTTCAGCTGATTGATATATTCACTGATGCATTGATTCACCCATTCATTTACTCATCAGTGTTGCCTGATTGCCTGTAATGTGTCATCCCCAGCTGGATTCTGCAGAACACACCGCAGCCCTCCCAGCAAGGACTCCACACCCCCGCCTTCCTCTTGTCCACCAAATCACTTCTCCCCACCTGAAGGTTACAGCCCTGGGCCTGTAACCCAGGCCCCCAGCTGTGTGACCTTGAACAAAATACTTTAACCTTTCAGTGCTGTGCAGTGAAGAACTGACCTTGCTGAAAGAGAGGCCTGGCCTTGGTCCACGGTTCTTGAGAAGTGACTTGTAAGTTCTTGGAATGTCCCGCCTGATAAGAGGGTCCCTATTTACCTGGGAACCTTGGGCAGCTTCAGACAATCTATGACAGTGATGCGATTTCGGGTGGGGCCCTTGGGCCATGTGGCATCAGCTCCACCTCTAGAGGGGCTGGGGCTTAAGGTCAGCCACGTTGGTGGTCAACCACATCTATGTGACTGAGCCCCAGTAAGAACTGTGGACACTAAGGCTTGGGTGAGCTTCCCTGGATGGCAACGCTCCGTGTGTAATGCCACACATTGTTCCCAGGAGAAGTGAGCACTGTCCACGACGCCACCAGGACAGGATACCTGGGAGCTCTGCATTTAGAACTTTAGACTCTGCCCATGTGCCTCTTCTCTTGGCTGACTTAAATCTGTATCCTTTTGCTGTAATAAACCATAACCGTGAGCAGAACAGCTTTCAGTATGAGTCCTTCTAGAGACATGAAGAACCTGAGGGTGGTCTTGGGGACCTCTGGACTTGCATTTGGTATCAGAAGCGAGGGTGGTCTACTCCCAAACACTTCATGAGTGCTTACCATTATTATTCCTGTCTTCTTTGAGGACAGAGCTTCACTTTTCCTCTTAGTTTCCTCAGCCCTAACTTCCCATGAGACTCTGAAGCTGAGACGGCTGACCTTGGCAGGGCTGTTATCACCCTACTCCCCCAGGAGCCCTTCAGGAGAAACAGTAGGGGGAGGACAGTCAGAAATGAACAAATAAACAAGCAGGTCTCCGGGGCACCCTGTGATGCAACCGTGGCAAACTCAGCTCTGCGCCTGTCGTTATCAGGAAGACTCTGGGCTCATTTCGGGAATCTCTCTACAAGGCACCGAGATGTGTAATTTAGTGGCATCCATCTCAGTCAACATGAGAATTCACTGTTTGTTTAGAGGACAAGAGACAGTGGGAGTTTAGAAAAATGCACTTTTCTCTACAGCCTGAGAACCGTTAGGTGGTGATCAAATTTATCTCACAGCCGCCGTGCCTACAATATCATGATCAGTGCCCAAAGAAAGGGGGGAATTATGTGCACACACACCTGCTTAGACGGTGAGTGATACTAACCAGGACCATGATAACAGATTTAAGTGTTCACTGTGGGGCTCACACTCTTCTATATGCTTAGCATGTGTGAACTTATCCAAACCTCTGAATAGCCATATGAAGACCCAGATAGTGACCATCCCCATTTTAAGAGGAGACCCAGATACTGACCATCAAAACGGACCCCAACCCCAGGCCTCCTCACCATCCTCACCCGCACCATCCTGGCCCAGGCCCCCAGCATCTCTTGCCTGGACCGCTGCGATGCCTCCCCAGGCCTCCCTGCTTCCACTTTTGCCCCCTACAGTCCATCCGCCATACAGAATCCAGAGGGATCCTTGGGAACATAAGGCAAGTCATTTCCCTACTCAAAACATGCCGGCAATTTCCCATCTCCCTCAGAAGTCAATGCAAACGTCTTCGGATGGACTGCAAGGCCCTACAAGACTCTGACCTTAGCCCGTACCTGTCTCCCCTTGCCCCAGAGCTGCCACACTGGCCTCCTTGCTGCTGCGGCTGCTGGAACCCCACATGTGTTGCTGCCTCTCCAGCTCCACAAAAATAAGCCCTTTATCTGTTTGGTTCACTGCTGAGGCCCCGGTGCTGAGACTGTGGGTTGCACAAAGCAGTGTTTGATAATATTCATTGAATGAATGAACCAACAGGCTCGCAAGCTTACAGCTGGTCGGCGAGGAAGCCACACTCTCCCCCAGGCCCCGGGTCCAGAGTCATGCTCACCACCCCTGGGCTCAAGGCTTCCTGCTCAACACGCTCAGTGACGGGGCAGAAGGGAAGGTGTTAACTGAGCACCTGCCACGTGAGGCCCTCAGCCCTGCCCTCCTGCGCCGCCATAATGGTCACCAGGCTCTCTGTCTCCATCTCGCAGATAAGGAAATGGGCTTGGAGCAGTTAAGGCTCTTGCCCAAGGTCGCCCACCCAGGAATGTTGGGCGCCCACCCGGGAATGTCCCCGCCAAGCATTCCAATCTTCCAGTTGGCTTCTTTCTACCACACCAGAGGATTTCAATCTCCACCTTTTGGAAACATCAGATAAAGCAGTTTCCAATACCCAAGGCAATGATTTCCACAATTAAGGGATGTAAAATAAACCAAAGTTATCTGGTACCAGAGGGCCTGGTGTGCAATGACGACGTGAATCATAGGAAAGAGCTCTGCACTGACTCTGGGAGAGAAGCTGGCACAGGCCTTGGGCCATTGCTTTCAGAAGGACCTGCACAGATGCACAGAACTGCTGGCCCCCCCTTCACCTTGCCGCTGACCCCTCCTCATGTAGGTCATTTCCAAGTGCCTGCTTCCAAGACAGAGACTCCAGCAGCGCCATCACCCCTCACGCACACCTGCTGGGCTCTCCTGATGCTAGAAACAAGGGCGTCTTTACTTCCTCGGCCCAAACTTCAGTGGGCTGGCAACGATAAGCCAAGTGTACAATATCCTAAGGACGTTGCTGGGGCGTGAGGCTGTGGTCACATCAGCATCATCAAATCTTTACTGAAAATGATGTATTCACTGCCACCCACTGAGGCTGGCACGGCGCTTCCACATGTAATTCCTCCCTGTAGCAGTGCTCAGTGTTTTATCCTTGCTTTGTGGAGGACGAAAGTGGCATTTAGTCGACCAAGACTTTAGATTCTAACTACAGCCCAAAGGAGGAAGTGTAAGCCTGCTGGACACACTGTCCCCTGCTGGACAAGAGCTCAGGTGGGCGCATCATCAATGGCATCTGCCCATGAGTCTTAAGTCCATTGGACTCTCACCCCATCCCCCCAAGGCAGCGGTCCTCAGACTCTGCTGTGCATCAGAGGAAACTGAGGTACAAGTTAGATAACCTGCTGCCGACCACACAGCTGGTCAATGGCTGGGCTGGGACTGGACCCCAGGCCATCTGAGTCCAGAGCCTGTCCTCACTGCGGGATTCACAGCCCACGCTCAGCAGCATGGGTCACGGCGAGGACATCAGCACTGAGGTTAGAGAGACTTACTTTAGATCCCATCTCTCTGCTTGTTGGCTGTAGGACTTGAGCAGGATGGTTGGGCCAGCACAGAGAGGTTATGTAACCAATTCAAGGTCACACAGCATGTTAGTATCCAGAAGGGGACTGGAATTCAGTGTGCTCACTCCCAGCCCAGGGATTTGAGTCCTGACTCCCCCCAGGCATGGTGGTGTTCCTTTCCCACCTGGGAGCCTGGGGCTTTGACAAGTTGAATCCCACCCTGCACTTTTCTCAAGAAAATCCTTCCTGGCTCCTTATCTGTGAAGGAAGGAAAATGCAGTTTCTGCCTCACAGGATTCTCATGAAGACAAAATGATCAAATACTCAGAAAGCACTTACAACAGTGGCTGGCTCTGAACAAGACTGGCTCCGGCATCAGTTTCCTGGGTAGCCAAGACTACAGAAGTCTATTCTCTCACAGCTATAGAGGCCAGAAATCAAGGTGTCAGCTACCTCTGGAGGTTCTGGAGGGACCCTTCCTGCCCCTTCTGGCTTCTGGAGGCCCCAGGTGTTCCTTGGCTTGTGGCCACATCACTCCAGTCTCTGCCTGTCTTCACACGGCCACCTACCTGTGTGTCTGTCTCCACAATGACTTTCTCATAAGGACACCAGTCATTAGATTTAGGGCCCATGCTAATCCAGAATGATCTCTTCTTAACTAATCGCATCTGCAAAGCCCCCCTATTTCCACATAAGTTCACATTCTGAGGTTCCTGGTGGACATGAAATTTGAGGTACACTATTATGGACTGAATTATGTCCCTCCAAAATTCATATGCTAAAGCCCTAACCCCCAATGTGACTATATCTGGAGATAGGGCCTTTAAGGAGATAACGAAGCTTAAGAAAGGTCACAGGGTGAGGTCCTAACCTGATAGGACTGGTGTCCTTGTAAGAGGAAGAGACACCCAAGCTCTCTCTCTGCCACGCGAGGACACAGTGAGAAGGCAGTCATCTCCAAGCCAGGAAGAGAGGCCTCACTAGAACCCAACCTACATGATACCTTGACCTTGGACTTCCAGCCTCCAGAGCAGTGAGAAAATAAATGTCTGTGTTTAAGGCACAGGCTGGGGTACTTTGCTACAGCAGCCTCTGAAAACTCAGAGACACCACTGAACCCCGCACAGTCGCCATCATGACGAGGGGCTGAACTCCCTGTCCTTCCTCCTGTCCTGTCTGGGCTGCCCCCTGACTCCTGGTCCACTTGGAGCTCACCTCCTGATTCAAAGCCCATCTCAGGCATCACCTCCAGCGGATGGCCGTCCTTGACCTCACCTTCACCCCTATGTCTCTCAACCCTCCTCTTTGCACCCGTCAGCAGGGATGTTGTAAGGGCAGCCAATCTGGACTGGGCATATCCCAGGTGCAAGTTGCTGTCCAAGGGCCTCACGTGCATTTGGTGTTCACACCACCACCATGAAGATGGGCATCACTGGCCCCATTTCACAGATGGGCAAACTGAGAACTAGAGAGGCCAAGTAATGTTCTGGAGGCCACACAGCGAGGAGGGAGGAGAGCCAGGACGCAGACACAAGCACTCTGGGTCCAGGTGAACCTTCTCCAGGGTGCTCCCCACCATGGTGGCACTTGTGAGCTTCCTTCTTGACCGGGGCCACATTCCACCTTCCCAGCAGCTCTGGGTCCTGCCCGGGGCAAGGAGCTCTGCCTGTCTCGGTCACTGCCATATCCCGGGAGCCCCTCTGGCTTTGGAGGGCTCGGGTGCTCTCTTCCTGTTATCTCAAAGCCAGCCGTCATTCCAGAGCTGCACGAGGTTGCCCAGAGAAAGAGGTGGCACCAGCACTGGAACTCAGGCCTCCGTTTCAAGCCCAACCCTCCTTCCTCATCACCGCTCTACACTCATGACGCCCACAAACGCTGGCCTCTTTTCATCCTGGGTGAGCTGACTTCCAAAGACCTTTGCCTCTAGGGACATTTGGAGGTGAGGGTCCCGAGCACCTCAGAAATGGAAAGGGCCTCAGATGTGACCTGGGCCAACCTCCCTCCCTGGTTTCTGCCAAAGAGGGTCTCGGGGTCCCCAGCCCAGGAGGACGTGAGGTTCTCACACATGCCCGGATCCTGAGGTTTTCCTGCCAGTCCCACCTGGAAACCACATACCTGGCAGAGCGCGGCCACGGCCTTGGTGGCTCTGACATCCTCCTCTTCCTCCAGGTCACTCCGACTCAGCCTTTGCCTCTCCAGGACCTCGTGAAAACCCTGTGAGTAAAACGGGAGCTGAATCTGGAAGGAAAATGCTGATGTTCTTCCCAGAAAAACCTCAACGGACCCCGCCTCTCAGGTTGGAAGGATGTTCACCCCAACTTATACACAAGGAAACTGAGGCACAGGGATGTATGTGACTTTCATGGCTTGTGAGTTGTGGCTGAGGCCGGGACCAGTGAATCCGACCTCCAGGAAAACCACAGACTGTGATTCTGTCTGTGTACCCAGCAGGAGAAGGTGCGACCAGCATCCCCGTCACCCTTCTCTCCTGGCCACTCAGACATCATTTTCTGATTTCAGTTGCTGGGGACCACCATCCAGGCCCTGGGAGGCCCACCCAGTGGAGCCCAAGGCCAAGCAGGGTCACTGGAGGTCAGCGCGGTCAGTGGCCAGCCAGACTCCGCTCTGACCAATGGACCTCAAGGAGCCCAGCAGAGTGACAGGGAGGCGTGCGCCAGGTGCCCCAGACACAGGCAGAAGGCACCGCAAGGCGAAACCACAGACGGTGGACTCCTCTTGGGGGGCAGCTGTAGGGGAAGAGGCCCCATGGGGGAAATGAGTAAGCTGAGTCTTGAAGGACAAGGAGGGGTCCCTGGAAGGAAGGTGGGGGGCCAACACAGTCCCAGCTCAAGGAGCTACAGCAACAGAGACCAGGCAGTTAGAACCCTCTGGCCTTGGTGGGGGCAGAGTGGGAGGGGAGCTGAGAGGGAGGGGCTGCACGTGGTACCAAAGGCCGTGCTCATTCATCAGTTCCTTGTTCATTCAATCACTTTTTTGTTGTTTGTTCATTCATTCAATTATTTGTTCTTTTGTATCCATCATCCATCCATCCATCCATTCGTTCACGTGTTCATTCATTCTTTCCTTCATTCATTTGTTTGACTTTTCTTTCATTTGTTGGGTCTTCATTCATTTCTTTGTTCATTCAATTATGTGTTCCTTTGTTCTTCCATCCATCATTCATTGATTCATTTGTCCATTCAGTTATTCCCTCATTCCTTCATGCACGCATGCATGCGTGCGCTCAACCCTTCCCTCCTTGGTCCCATGTTTCCTGAGCACCAGGTCCCGGCTGTGCTGAAGTCCCGGGTTGCAGAGCTGACGCTGCCACCGTCTCCACACTCAGGACTTGCACTGAGCAATGTGATGTCAGAGAGAAGGGCCTAGAAATCTCAGAGTAACAAACTGCTGTACAATCCTATCTTTTCACTCTCATTTCAAATGGATCTTCTTAAAGACAGAAACAGCCCCCCACCCCACGGTATGACAAACCCCAGAAACCCCAGGCGTGGGCCCTGGGAGGAGGCTCTGTGGGTGGGGAAGGGCACTGGACCAGGGAACCAGGGACGTGAAGACCTCTCCTCTGTTCTGGCCGCTGGCTTCTCACTCGGGTATAGCCGCCGCCACCATGCCGGCCCCCAAGGAGGGCACGTGTCTGGGCTCTGGCCTGAGCCTGGACCCAGCTACAGTCCTGCCATCCCCTCAGCAGAGCTGAGACAAGCAAATGCTAGCGAAGAGAGAAGGACCCAGAGACACAGTCAGGCCATGGCTGCCCCTTACTGGTCTGGCTGAATCTTAACAACCCGGCAAGGCGGTGCTATGATGCCCATTGCACAGATGAGGAAGCCAGAGGGTTAGCAAGGTCGCTCAGACACAGCGGCAGAGTCAGCATCTAAACCCAGGTCCTGCTGCCTCAGCACCCAAATGCTTACCGACCCTGGGGGACGCCACTGACGAGCAGCCCTGCCTATCCGCCCCCCTCCACCAGCAGGGAAACTCGGAGGCAGAGTCCTGCTCTCTCCCTGCGAACCGCAAGCCCTGGTCCGTCCAGCCTGTGCTGGCGCCAATGCTTACCAACCCTGGGGGACGCCACTGACGAGCAGCCCTGCCTATCCGCCCCCCTCCACCAGCAGGGAAACTCGGAGGCAGAGTCCTGCTCTCTCCCTGCGAACCGCAAGCCCTGGTCCGTCCAGCCTGTGCTGGCGCCAGCTCCCTTGCTACCCCTCAAGCAGGGTGGCGCCTTGCTTCCTGCCCTCCAGCCGGTCTCCTTGTCTTTCCCAGTCAAGACCACGAGCGCTGGCTACCTTGGCCACCTCGCTGGTCCTGCCTGCTCAGCCCCCCATGCAGGGTCCTCCCCTGACTTGCCACCTGACCCAGCGAGGGGGGCCATCCCTGTGTGGCAGCCTGCCTTACGTCCAGGACACGCCTGTCCCCTCTGGGGACATCGCACGCTGGTCTGCATCGCAGGTTGGGCCCTCGCCCTGCGCCATCTGTGTGAAGCCCTCTCCACGGCCCCTCCCACCGTCTTTCCATCATCCCTGTGAGGGCGGTGCTGCTCGAGCCACTGGCTTACAGACCAGGAAGCTAGGGATGCAGAGCCCAAGGGAGCTGGCTAAGGTCACTGGGCTGACAGGTGGGAGGCAAGGAGAGACCTCCCGTGTGGCAAATGCCAAGGCCTCTGGCTTCCCAAGCGCAGTAGCGGGGGGCCGAGCCCCCTCCTGCCACCCTGATCAACCCGCGTGGCTCCCTGGGACGGCTGTGCCCGCGGACGTGGGAGCGAGTCAGGAGCAGGTCACCTGGAGGAACTCCTCGGGGTCGGCGGTCTGCGGCGCCGTGGCCAGGAAGCTCCTCTGTTCCTTCTGCTGGGCCAGCGTGAGCCTTGCCATCCCCTCCGCCTGGTGAACCAGTGACGCTTTGACCAGGTCTCTGCCTCGCTGGACAAACTCTGAAATTGAAATAAAACAAGGTTGCTCCCCCGGTGAAACCTCCACTGGCTGCTTCTGCCAGCACGTGGAGGGTCAGAAACTCTGGGGCAAGTCCCCTTTTTATTCTGGTTTTATCATTCAGGGCCCTCTCCCTGGGGTCCAGGACTCAGAGCAACATAAGAGGTTTCATGTAATTGCTGTGCAGGGCGGCTGGCCAACCTGACCAAGAAGTAAACAAAGGGGTATTTTCCTGGAGAAAAGAGTGTCAGGGAGAGGTAGGTGGCAGAGGGAGGGACAGGTGACACAGGGTACAGAGAGCCTGAGTCTTCGGGAAGATAGTGACACGTCAGACTGGAGTCGAGATTCAAAAACTGCCAGGGTGAGTTATTAGATCAGCAGAAGAGAAGCAGGGTGAACCCAAGGGCAAGGCCCCCTGTGGCAGGGGAAGGCGAACTTGGGGAAAGAGGGGCGGGGCCTAAAACCACCCTTCAGCCCACCTGCGTCTTTCGGCCCCAGCAGTGTGCCAAGCACAGGGCCAGGAACTGGGGTCTACCAGTGAGCAGGACCCAGCCCAGCTCTCAAGATGTTCATGGACTGCAGGAGAAGAAATTATGCTGCATGAGGGCCGGGGCGGTGGCAGGGCGGGGGGGTGGGAGGAAGAGGGGGCACACGCAGTGTGGGACCCCAGAGAAGGCTCCTGGGAGTAGAGCCAAGGACGAGGTTGGTCAGATTCTGTCCACTTGGGTTTTGGGGGAGAGCAAGAAGCAGCTGGAGCAAGTGAGGGCCTGGCGACGGGAGGCCTGTCGTCCTCGGAAGCGTCGGTTTCAGCATCTCACACCAGCCTCACCGCCGCGCGCGCGCGCGCGCGCGCACACACGTCATACCTCCTTCTGCACTTGCCCTAAGGCAGGCACACTTCCTTAGTTTTGACCTGAGAATCTGTTTAGCCTCTAGCACCAAAGAAAAGAGTGTGGCCAGGAGAGACCGGAGTCCTCCCTCTGTCTAGGGTCCTCCCTCCACCCCTGACTGTCTCCTTGTCTCCCCCGTCTTGTCCAAGTTCAACAGAGCCCCACCTAGGGGGCTGCTTCACCATCCCATCCCAGCCACTCGCTTCCCACTGATAAAGCCCAGACCACTGTGTGTGGTGACCCCCCAAGGCCAGATGCATTCAGATTCTACATGGTCCAAAGTTCCAGCCAACAGAAAGTTTTCCACGTGGTCACCTCCTGCAGGTGAAACACCTGGGTTTCCTCTTGCGGGTCCCACTAGCGGTGTGACCTGGACTAATTCCCAGATGCCCTTGATGTCTTGAGCCCTGATCTGCCCATCTCCCAGGGTCGGCCCGAGAGCAGCAGCACGTGTGGGAAACAGCCACGCTGGGTTCCCTCTCCTGCCCCACGTGACTGACCCCTGTCCACGCTCACCCACCTGCCGCTGAGCCGGGCCCCGGGCCACATGCAGGGCTTCCGGGCGTTCCCGCCTCCTTCGCCCTCTGCATGTTCCAGGTGCTTCTCTGGCAGCCTGAATCACTGATGGCGATGTGCAACAGGCAATCCCGGACCCGAGCAGGTGACCTGGGATGGCAGCCTGTGCTAGCCTCACGGGAGCTGCTCCCGACGCCTGCAGGTACCGCCACCAGCCCTGGCCCACACAGCCTGCAGCACACACGGGGTGCCGGGCGCCCAGGCCTGGCCCACTCGCTCACCCCTGCCGAAGCGCTCTGCCTCCTCCCAGAAGGCCTTGTGCTGCTGGGTCAGCAACTCCTCCCTCTGCCGCCCCGACAGCTTCCCCTCGACGGTCAGCAGCTCCAGGCTGTGGGAGATGGCGGCCAGGCGGCATCTGGTCTCCTCCCGGATCTGCAGCTTCAGGAACTCGATTGTTTTGGCCACGTGTGCCCGCCCCATTGTCCTCTCCAGGGTGTCCTAAGAAGAGAAACACAGGCGACAAGGGGCTGGAACGCCCTGGGTCAGTCCTTGGCCATGAGGGTCTGTAAACAGTCACGGGCTTGGTCCTGGGGCCCCACCTCCCTAGGAGCAGAGCACAGGCCAAACCGCTCTCACGAGCTTCGTGTGTGTGTGCCTCAGATGGGGACAAAATGGTCCCGCACGGGGACGTGGTGAGGCTGACGCCGCATAACACAAGGAAAGCGCTGGGTACTCGGTGAGTGGGCCACGCTTCCGGGGAGAAATTTAATAAATGCACACGACCAAAGAGGGAAGTCCCCCTTTCCCATCGTCATCCCCCCCTAGTCGACGGGGCCTCGGGCCTCCACAGCCCTGGAGGAGAGACATTAGAGAAACAATAAAGGTCGCGGGACCTTTGGCTTTCGAGCCTCCGGGAACCTGAGTGCTGGGGATTAAAGAGATTTGCCGGGTAAGCCTGACCTGGAGGGGGGCCCCAGCCGTCAGGCTTTAGAACAGGCCTGCCTGCCCTGCCACGCTGTCCTTCACTTAGGACACGGCTCTCGGACAGGACGCCTCCCCCGTGGAGGACATGTCCACCAGAGGCAGGGGCGGACCCTGCAGGTCTGCGTCTCCTGTCCTCGCGTCTCAGAGAGCAGCCGCTCCAGGAACCTTGTAGAAGGAGAGCACGTGCACCACGTTAAAGCTGCACGCCCTGCGCCTCCGAAGGACACCTTTCCCACCTAGGGGTGGGCCCCCCGGACCCCCGGCACGGCGGCCTGAGTTCGCCTCCGCCCTTCTTCCCCACCACGCCGGCACCCTTGCCTCCTTCACACCCCTCCGCTCCGTCTCCTTCCAGCTGGCCCAGAGCCACAGCCAGCTCAGGCCCAGGTCACTTCCGCCCTGGGCTACTGCCCAGGGCCGTCCCTGCTCTGCCAGCCTCCCACCTGCCCGCTCCGCTCCACCCCGCCCCGCCCCGCACGGCAGGCAGGGGGCCTTTCTGAGGTGCAAACGTGGCTCTGCCATCCTGGGGCCCAAACCCTGCAGTTACTGCCTTCAAACCAAGTCTAAACTCCCGGGCACGATGCACGAGGCCCTTCAGGACCAAGCCTGGCTGAGTCTCCAGCCTCGTCCCACACACCTCCTTGCTCCTGGCTGCCCAGCACACCCGGCCTTTGCACACACGGGCCTCCACCTGGAACACCCTCCCGGCCTCCTCTCACTCCCCTGCCTGGCCAGGTCCTGCTCGTCCTTACGCGCTGTGTGGCACCTTCCCTGACCCCCTCCACCTCCACGGCCCCCTCCTCCTGTCTCTGCTGCTCCTGTGCCTCTGTCTAAGCATAGGGACAGTCCCAGGCTGGACTGAGAGCCCTTGAGACAGCGGCCATACCTGCAACACCCGGTAACCAGCCCTGGGGCTCACTGTTTGCTGAACTGCATTGGTCTGTGTTTGAGCAACGTGTAAACAGGGCAAGGACAATGATCCCCCAGTTATGGACAAGAGCACTGAGGTTTATTCTGGAACGCCACCCAAATAGCCCAGGGACAGCGGCTCTGAACCTTCCTCTCCGCCAACTATATGAGCCCGACGGCCGTCAGCGGGCCCATGACCGCTAGAGGGCGCAAGAGGATAAGCGCTCGGTGCAGGTGTGGACGGCAAGGGATCCAGCGAGGCTCAGGGCGTGGGGGACAGCGCCCAGTGCCCAGAGCAGCCACCTCTAAGGCATCACGGTCAGGCCACCCGGCTGGAGAGTGACAGCTCAGCCTCTGGATTTATATTCAAGGAAAGATGGGAGTAGAGTCGAGAGGCGAGCATGAGCAGAGGGGCATCAGGTGGAAGGTGGGAGGAGTAAAGGGACTTGCGTGGGAGGCGAGGGGGCCACTGCTGGCTCTGAGAGCTGTAGCCAGTCCTCAGACGTGCCCGGGCTCAAACTTGGCTCCAGACCTGCATGACCTTGGGCACAGTGTCCTCACCTACGCCTGACTTACAGAGTGGATGTGAGCATTAAATAAGTTAAAATAGGTAATGCACTTAAAATAGCAACCAGAAGACAGTAGGTGCTCATGAATGCAAGCTGTCGTCATAATTATGTACAGCAGGTCCCCACATCCCTCCTACCATCCTCTTTCTCTCGAGCATCCCTAGAAGCTGATTCTGATGACCTCTGGGGCCCTTCCCAGGGCTCTTCCAGTTCTGATATTCAGCAACTCCACGCGACACATTCCGACTGCCCAGGCCAGAGTTCTCAGATGTCTGCAGCCTGAGAATTTGAATTCTTCTGGAGTTTATCAACAACATACTCTGACATACAGGCAGAGCCAACCCGTCCCTCTCTGTACAAACACAGACTGTAGCTCTTTCCACACATCATTACGATGACTTGTTCACGTCTCTTTTGTTTGCTGACACTTGGCCTGCCATTGTCTAATCCGTATCACATACTGAGCACTTCCCCTGGGCCAGGCTCTGTTCTAAAGGTCCTACATGTTGTCCACTTTCTAACACTCTCAGAGCTGATGCTATTCAGATTCCCATTTTACAGATGATGAAACTGAGTCACAGAGGTTAAGTAACCTGTTCAACGTCATACAGCTAATAAAAGGCAACTGTGGGATGAGCTCAGGTTTCTAGCTCCAGTCTGCAACACTGTTCTTGTAACAGGATGTGGCACACAGCAGGTGCTCATGAAATGCTGACAGAAGGAAAGGCCTACAGATAACCTGGAGAAAATTATTTCCCTTCTTCCTTTGTGGAAGTGACCGGCTAACACTCGGGCCAGAGTCAGCTAAGGATACGTTTTTCTTCTGCATCAATATCCTGCTGATGGAATAATAATTAAATACAAAGAAAAAAAGAATAAAAGGAAAAAGATCTTTCTCTTTGATAAGCATTCATATCGGCAGCCTTATCAAATCAAAATCCAATTCAAAGGGCTTGGACGGCAAACCAGGAAGCCTGGGGCACAGGCTGAGCGATATCATTAGGCAACATGGGAGTCCTAGGTGAGTCGCTTAGCTGGCTCCTCCGCTCTTTGGGAATGAAATATCGGTGTGTCTTTCAGCAGTGCGGAGGAGGGAAAGGAAACTATACGTGTACGTGACAAGCAAAAGCAAAGAAAGTTCTCAAACAGCTGTGTGCACCTGGGAATTTGTTAAAAATGCAGATCCTGACTCGGGAGGGGGGACGAGATTCTGCATTTCTAACCAGCTCTCAGGTGACGCTGATGCTACCGGTCTGCGGACCACACTTTGAGAAGCAGAGCAGTTTGTGCAGAAGCAGCAGGGACCGCTCCACTCAGCAGCGCCTTCTCCTCACGTCTGAGGAGCTGAGTCTCTGAGCTGAGGGCAGGGCGGCTGCTGCAGGTTTCTGAGTCAGGAGTGCCCTGGGTAGGTGCACAGGTCTGAAATGTAATTCATGAATTCTCAAGGTCAGAGGACGGGGAGATGGGTGGGTAGGTGCCCTGGCCTTTGCACACAGCAGGGCTAGACCGAAACCTCCACAACAAAACCCGACAGTGACCGAGCATTTCCCCAGGCCCTGCCTTCAGCAACTCCTGGGACCACCTTTTTTAAGTACAGTAACTGAAGCTCAGATGGGTTAAGTAACCTCTTTGAGATCACACAGCTTCAAGTGGCTAAGCTTAGATTCAAAGTCAGATTTGGATTTGTGGATTTCTCTGCGCCAGTGGTTTGCATTCCCAGCTATACATCAGAATTGTTTGGGGAGTCTTCAAAACAGCAATGCCAGGTCCTCCACTTCAGACCAATCAGATTGGATCTCTGTGTAAGAGGCCCAGGACATGGGCATTATTTTAAGCCCCCTAGGTGGTACATGGGGCCGTCCAGGAGAGCTAACCGAAGCTCCGTCCACACCAGTGAGCATCGACTATGACTACTCACTGTGGTCACCTGGAACCTTAAAAAATCCAGACTGGGCTTCCCTGGTGGCGCAGTGGTTGAGAGTCCGCCTGCCGATGCAGGAGACAAGTGTTCGTGCCCCGGTCCAGGAAGATCCCACATGCCTTGGAGCGGCTGGGCCGGTGAGCCATGGCCGCTAGGCCTGCGTGTCCGGAGCCTGTGCTCCGCAACGGGAGAGGCCACAACAGTGAGAGGCCCACGTACCGCAAAAAAAAAAAAAAAAAAAAAAAATCCAGGCTAAGAATCTTTGGGGTGGGGACCCATCTTGGACCCAAGCATCAGTACTATTTAAACCTCCTCAGATAACTTCAACGTGCAGCCAGGATTGAGAACCACCAGTGCCCTATGCTGTAGTGACGTGGGGCGGGCCAGTCTCTCCACTAAAGGAATGGTTAGATGGATGGACGGACAGATAAATGACTGATGGATAGATGGAGGGATGGATGGACACACTGCTTTTCTCTGGACTCTATATCCCTTTCTACAATCTGCAGGATTTGAACTTAATGACCCCTACGGTGCTCCAAGCTTCCGGATTCCACGTCTCTAGTTTGATTATCACGTTCCCTCCCTGCCCCCTCCAGCGTTACCAGAGCCTGCAAATCCTGAGAATCACGCAATAGCCCTTCAGCTGCAATCATTCTTTCTGTCAGAGTCATCATGAGCTGTCGCGCTTTGGAGCTGGAACACTTAAATTGGTCCACCAGAAAGTGCTGGATGTTTTCCATCTGTTTCCAGAAAGCTTCCATCTGTGAAATGAGAATGAGATGCAAGAGGTGGGGGGAGAAAACTTATTTAAGAAAGCTTTAAAGCTGTCCGGCTCAGGCTTGGGCATTACTATTCACCCCTTATCACAAACTGAGATTAGAAACAATTCTACAAGTTGGAGAAAGTTATCTTGGCAACGATCACATTCTCCATTCTCTTTGTAGGTGCCAGTCAGTTTGGAGGTGGCTTTTCAGCAAACACCAACGGGCTGCTGATAAGAAAGGCAAGCACCATGAATCTCTCAAACAGCTGAAAGACTGCCAGGCAGTGGGGTAGGGAGTGGGGCGGGTGCATGAAATTCGACAATGCGCTCCTGGAAGCTTCCAGATCTTTAAAGGGGATTAAACGCATCCTGGAAATAAAAGCACGAATGGCCATTTAATTATTGATTATTGTCCTAAAAGTATAAAAGAACAATATGACAGAGATGACGACGACCATAAAAACATTTTGCCTTCAAATCTTTTTCCTTTCTCCACCATCTTATCAGGAGCAGAGTAGGGAATCGCCAAGTGCTTTAGAATGTTGGGGGCTAAATTTTTGTCACTGCAGCCTTCCAGACTCTAAGAACGATGCCCATAGTCATAGCAACTATCCTTTACGGCCTGCAGGTTACAAGCCAGGCTCCGTCCTTCACGCATTTTATTTCTAGATAAAATATGTATCGGAGGTACAGGGAACAGGCTCAGGAAGTTAGGTCACTCGTCAAGGGTCACAGAGGCAACAGGAAGCAGAGGCATATTTGATGCAGGTCCCTTCAAGTCCCACAGCTGTGATTTCCTCCATCTTGGTTCCACCTCTCAGATGCTGAGAAGGATGTTGCTTGCTGGGCAGGGTCAGGAGAAAACCCACACCTGCACGAACCAGCACCTCTTCGTAAGTTTGCTGTCCTGTCTCAAGGGCCTCGTGGCAGCTCAGCAAACCCTTTATCTTCCCTGGCCACCTCCTCCCTCACATTCACACCCTGCTCTAGCCCCCTCTCGCCCCATCAGACGACTTCCTTTCCAACTATCAGAGAATGTGGACTATCATCTGTGAATTCCTGCACACCCGGAACCAGAGCTCTACATCCAAGCAGCTTCGCCTCTTCTCTTCCCATCGCAGAGAACGAGGATGCCCACTCCGCTCTTCTGAAAAACTCGTGATGCCCCTGGCATCCACGACCTGACTTTCTCCTGCTTCTTCAAGGTCCATACTCTGCTTCTTGTCTTGATTCTCCTTGACTCCGGCTCCTTCAGTGCTGCCAAGATCCAAGATCTGGCATGAGGCTCCTTTCTTTACCCCTTCCACACACACCCCTGGACCAGAAGCATCTCAGTTAGTGAAGGACACCAATACTTCAGAGACTCTTATGAGAATGATCAATCCTCTGCCTGAAATGTGCAGACACGGACAAGATATTCCACGGCTTTGGGGAGTCCATGCACCACCAGAATCCGGGCTGAGTGCCCTCCCTTAGCCATCTCATCCCGAGAATATCCTCGCTCTCTGTGTGATCCTACCTGAGCTTAGTGGGGACTCTCCACCCCGAGGCATCTCCAACTCAGGTTGTCAAGCCACACTCACCATCTTCCCTCCCAACTTGTTCTCCTTCTGGGATCCTTATTTCTGTAGACCTGATCCTCTATACCCTCCTCTTCCCACCACCTCCTTAGACACCACCCTATGAGCTCTCCCACTTTTCCTTACCTCTCCATCCCTACTGCAATTGCCTTCATGAAATTCCTACTGGATTAGCCCCAAAGTCCCTAACCACCCTCCACACAGCAGCCTGGGCAGTCCTTCTAAAACACGGCCAAGCCACCCTCTGCTGCTTCAGTGACTCCCATCTCCTTGGCATGAGACGAAAACCCTCAGGGAAGACCTCTGGCTTTATCCTGCTCAGCCTGCTTCCTAGCCCTGGCTCCCTTCTCTGCCCACCCACTGGACAGCATCCATCCACACTTCTCTCCA
Organism: Leucopleurus acutus; assembly: GCF_964270905.1. Taxonomy (NCBI): domain Eukaryota; kingdom Metazoa; phylum Chordata; class Mammalia; order Artiodactyla; family Delphinidae; genus Leucopleurus; species Leucopleurus acutus. The sequence continues at coordinate 36,379,543 of NC_139146.1, forward strand.
AAAGCTTCTCGATGACCCTTTCTTCTACAAAGACCTTCGCAACCCTGGGGTAAAATGAATCGTTCTCCCCACTGTACCTCAGTCTTCCCATACTTCTATCTATCATGGCACTTGTAAGCCACAAAGTCCTCATCCGTTCACCTGTCAGTCCCCCCCACCAGACAGGCCTGGGCATCTCCCTGGCAGGGCCAGGTTTAAGTTCATTTTGAATTCCCAGAGTCCAACACAACACCTGCGTGCCAGGAAAATATTTGTTTAATTTATAACATGTGAACAGCAGGTAGTAGAACCTCAAAGCAAAAAAGAGAGTTTGAGGGAAGCCATCCTCTCTAGAATTTAAAACATGCTTTTATGAGTGATGCCTGGAGTTTGAGAAGTTAGCAGCTGGCATCTGCTCTAAGCCACAGGGCGGTAAGGACACATAGGGTTAGAGTGATCTTTGCTTTGAATGATAAAAAGATCGATGTAAAATTTAAACAAGGAGAATTCATTAAGAGGAAAAAAAGACTCCCTCAGTAAATCTTGGCCCCTTAATTATACCTTCTCTATCACTAACTTCAGAAACTGGATGCCTGGCTCCAGAGCAGAACGCAACAGGGAATTCTAGTATTAAACATGCTTCTAGGTACCATCTCTAATCTCGCCAAATGAACTGTCCCAGAAACCACGCTTTTTATATGGGAAGGAAAATCCACCACATACATTAGCTATTAGATGCTCAGAATATTCTCTCTCTTTCTTTTCTACATCTGCCAGGGTGATGTATTCAGAGTCACCAGCACCCAACATCTCCGTGTTTGACAGTCTGACCTGAAGTCTCTTTTCTAATTCCTCCAAATCCTGGAGAAAAAAAGCAAAAGGTAAATACAGAAAAAACCTAATGTATCTTAAATTCTAGAGAAGAAATGCTTTTATTTTCACCCCATTATCATAAAATATTTCTTAACCATAATTAAATGCTTTGGGTGCTGTCCTACTGAAGGACTGATGATAAAAATCATCAAAGGGGCTCGGGAATAATGGATTACGTATTTTCTTCTATAGTTTTTCCCTCATCCCCCCAAAAGAGGCCATATTTTAAAAACAATGAAATAGTATCTTCCTACCTTTGTGATGTCCGGGAACATGTCATGACATCTGGGGTGTGGGATGGAATGTCTCCTCCCCACTCCTCTGGTTTCCATGGGGAAGGATTACTTAGTACACCCCAGGGAGGAAGTGATATGTATTTGACTGGCGGTTCCAAAGCAGGAAGTGAGCACAGCCCCTAGCTTGCCCAACCTCTTCCTCTTTGGGATGGACCATTCAGGGGAGGCCACTGCTCTGGTGTGGCCTCAGCCCAGAGTGAGCTGGGCAGCAAAGGTCCATCTTCTGTGTGGGGAGGCCTGAGGTGGCCCAGCTTTGCCAGTAAGCAATTTAGCTAATCCTGGGATTCAGTGTTAGGAAGCAAGCCATGATCACTGTGCACCTAAGCTATGTCTTCCAAGCTGGCCCCTTTCAGTGATGAAGCTGACACTTCTCTGTCTCCCCAACGCTTTCTCTTAATTAACTCAGAACTTAGAAGGAAAAGGGGAACCCTATGTATGGAGTCCTTCAAACCCCAACCTGGAGTGTGGAGGGTTTGTTTTCTGTTCTGTTCTGTTTTCTGGGCTGTTCTGCTTTCTCTAGACCTATGTTCACTGACATGTAATCAATGCTGGTGTGGGTCCAAATCCATTACTGATTATCCAAGCAGAAGCCATATGTGACTTCTAATTCTCACAGCGTCTCTACAAGAGAGAAATGAGGGTTCTTTTCCAGATGAGGAATCTTATCTATGGGACGTTGAGATATTTCGTCCAAAGTAGGAAGTGGTGTGCTAGGCGAGGCCCCTTAGGCTCACTGACTCCAGAGCCCCACTCTTCTAACTGCATGCACTATGCTGCTTCTCTCCAAAGCAGCTGCTATTTCTGGGCACTTCTCATCTTCATCTAGAAGTTCTGAGGCTGTTGTCAATATTATAGGAAAGTATGCATTTAAAGCCCTTGGTCAGACTACCTCCACTGAACAGTAGCCACTGACATAATTAAGATGCTCTGAAAGCGGTAGAGGTGGGATTTGATCCCAGGCCTGCAGATACCAAAGCTCTTATTCTTTCCATATGACATTCATTACTAGTACAATTACAAGTATCGCCACCATTATCATTCTTTTTGTCATTGGAGAGTCATTTAAACTCGTTGAGCCTCAACTTCCTCAGCTATAAACAAAAAGAATGATGGTCACTCACAGGGCTGTTGTGAAGATTAAATAATGTGTGTAAAGCACTCTGTGCATCGCCTGATGAGGAGGATCACAGTAGTGGTGGTACTGAGGATGATGACAATGATGTTAACAAAAATGAAGACGTACTGCCTTCTCCCTGGGATGGAGTGATGAATCCTCCCCCTTGGAAACCAGAAGAGTGAGGAAGAAACACTCCCTCCTCCCAATCCCCCAAATCTCATGGTTGCAGTGATAAGGATGGTAATGATGACTATGATGAAGATAAGGGTGGTGATGGAAGGAATGAGGATTATGACAACGATATGATAATGAAGATGAAAGTCGTGATGGCAGAAGTGAGGATGATGAGGATGATGGTGGAGGTGGTGATGGTCACGGTAACGAGGATGAGAATAACGATGCAGATGAGGATGATGGTGGCAATGGGAGGAGTAAGAATGATGGCAACAATGATGGTGGCGATGATGAAATGTTGGTAGTGGTGGTGGTAATGAGGAGGATGGTGATGGTGGTGGTGATGAGGATGATGAGAATGATGATGAAGATAATGATAACAGTGGTGATGGTCATAATAAGAATGATTACGACAATGATGAAAATAATAAAGATGGTGGTGGCCATGGCGATGATGATGATAATGATAGTGGTGGTGGTGACTGTGTTGGTAATAAAACAATAATAATGACAATGATATTGATGATGATGATGAAGATGATTGTGGTGGTGTTGGTGGAAATGGGAATAATGGCAGCGATCATATAATCAGGGTCTGGTTGTTACTTTGCTAGGTGCTTCATACAAATTTTCTTCTTTCTGTAATCCCACAGGATGGGAATTAGAATCCCATTGCACAAAGGAACAACCTAGGATTCTGAGTGTTTGTGAAAGACGGGACCAGGATATCGATCTCCACCACTCTGACTCCAGGGTAGCCCTGACTCATTTTGCTGCACATAAAACAATATAAACCTTGTATAAAAGACTGAAATGAGAAGAATGCAAAGTAGTAGGAAGAGTTATAACCAATAAGCAAATTATATATTTTAAAATACCCCACATTTGTACAGAAAATAGAATCAATAGTGGTTCTCTTTGAGTAGTGGGTATGACCAACATTCTTTTTTTTTCTACTTCTAATATTTTTCCACATTTTAATAATACGCACTGTTAGTTTTATGTTTATAGCTATACTTTTATACACCATATTTGTTGAAAAGTATATATTGTAATAAACTTTTTATACATAAAAATACTTTACTATAATGTGTTTTATATATCATAATAAACTATTTTTAAGTTATTTTGAAATATAGGTTGAAGACTTACATTTTCTTGTTTTGAGAGAATCTTCTGGTATAATTCATCATCAGTCTTCTTTTTAGGAAGAAGGTCAAGGAGGCACATTTTAAAAATCTGAATAAACATCTATTGCCAAAAAGGGAAACATAACAAAGAGAAAGGTTTCAACAATGGTATTTCTCTTCCCTCCTTTTTCTCCTACCTCCTTCTTTCTCTCTCCCCCAACTGCCCACACACTTTTTGCTCTAGGAAAAGACCTCAGATTAAAAGTCATGACAATGGCCTGCAATGGACTGCAGTTTCATGAAGCCTCTAAAGAAAAATGCTTCATTTCTTCTGCACATATCTATGAGGAGCCCACTCTGTAGGAAGCCCCCACGTTCCCCGTTTCCATGAGTCAAGAAAACAGACGAGGCGAAGGGGGGTTGCTTCTTTGTGGAAAGAATCAGAGAGATGGTTGTACAGAAATGGGATGTGTAAAGTCATCTACTCCAACCCCCTGTCTCAATGGATGGACATGGACCCAAGAAGGGTCCTCCATAGGCAGGGACACACTGGCAAGTCCAAGGGTGCTGTGTCCACAATTGGTTTAATCATTCACCTACTGCTGGACATCTGAGTATTTCCAGTTTGGGGCTATTACAAATAAAGCTGCTATGGACATTCACATACAGGTTTTTGACTGAACATATGTGTTTCTGAGATGAATGTCCAAGACTGCAACTGCTGGGTCTCCTGGTAATTGTATATTTCATTTTATGAGAAATCGCCTGTCTTCCAGAGTGGCATTTTATATTCCCACCAGCAATGTATGAGTGATCCAGTTTCATTACAACCCCACAAGCATTTGGTGGCGTTGTTATTTTTATTTTTGTCATTCTGATAGGTGTGTAGTCATATCTCATGTGGCTTTAATTTGCATTTCCCTAATGGCTTAATGATGTTGAACATCTTTTCATGTGCTTTTGTGTGTGTTTCCTTGCCAGCCATATATTCTTTTCGGTGAAATAATCTGTTCATGTCTTTTGCCCATTTTCTAATCGGATTGTTTACTTTTTTCTTTTTCTTTTTCTATTATTATTATTTTTTAACACCTTTATTGGAGTATAATTGCTTTACTTGGTGTGTTAGTTTCCGCTTTATAACAAAGTGAATCAGCTACACATATACATATTTCCCCATATCTCCTCCCTCTTCAGTCTCCCTCCCACCCTCCCTATCCCACCCCTCTAGGTGGTCACAAAGCACCCAGCTGATCTCCCTGTGCTACGTGGCTGCTTCCCGCTAGCTATCTATTTTACATTTGGTAGTATATGTAAGTCCGTAGTACTCTCTCATTTCATCCCAGTTTACCCTTCCCCCTCCCCGTGTCCTCAAGTCCATTCTCTACGTCTGCATCTTTATTCCTGTCCTGCCCCTAGGTTCTTCAGGACAGTTTTTTTTTTTCTTCCATATATATGCGTTAGCACATGGTATTTGTTTTTCTCTTTCTGACTTAACTTCACTCTGTATGACAGACTCTAGGATTGAGGTTTGAGAGTTCCTCATATATTCTAGGTACTAGTCCTTTCTTAGAATGTGGCTTGCAAAGTATTGCCTCAGTCTTTTCATCTTCTTAACACGATTTTTTGCAGAGCAGAAGTTTTTTATTTTGATGAGTTTCAATTTGTTTTCCGTTTTATGGGTCACACTTTTGGTGTTAATCTAAGAACTCTTTCCTTAGATCCCAAAGATTTTCCCCTTTGTTTTTTTTTTTCTAAAAGATTCATAGTTTTATATTCTACATTTAAGTACATGATCCATTTTGAGTTAATTTTTGTACGAGGTATGAGGTTTAGCTTGAGGTTCATTTTGTTTTGCTTATGGATGTCCAACTGCATGATTTAATGAAAAGCTTATCATTCCTCCACTGAACTCCATTTGCACCTCTGTCAAAGGTCAGTTAGACATATTTGTGTAGTAAGGTGCTTTTTTTTTTTTGAAGAATAATTGACATAACCAGCTTTGTTCTTTCTCAAGACTGCTTTGGTTATCTGGGGTCTTGTGGGTTCATACAAATTTTAGGATTGTTTGTTCTATTTGAAACATGCCATTCAGATTTTGATAGGGATTGCATTGAACCTGTAGATTACTTTGGGTAAGACAGACATTTTAACAATACTAATTCTTTCAACCCATGAGCATGGACTATCTTTCCATTTATTTGTGGCTTCTTTGATTTCTTTCATCAATGTCAAGTTTTCAGTGTACAAGTTTTTCACCTCCTCAGCTAAATTTATTCCTAGGTCTTTTATTCTTTTTGATTGAATTGTAAATGGGATTGTTTTCCCAATTTCTCTTTCTGATAGTTTGTTTTTAGTGTATAGAAACACAACAGATTTTTGTACATTGTACCCTGTAACTTGACTGAATTTATCAGTTCTAACAGGTTTTGTCCAGTCTTTTCTATGTATAAAATCATGTCTTCTGAAAACACTGACAGCTTTACTTCTTCCTTTCCATTTTGGATGCCTTTTATTTCTTTTCCTTGCCTAGCTGCTCTGGATAGTAATTCCAATATTATGTTGAATAAAGGTGGCGAGAGTGGGCATCCTTGTATTGTTCTTGATCTTAGAGGAAAAGCTTTCAGCTTTTCACTGTTGAGTATGATGTTAGTTGCAGGTTTGTCATATATGGACTTTTATTATGTTGAGGTACATTCTCTCTATACCTACTCTGTTGAGTTTTTATCATAAATGCATGTTGAATTTTGTTAAATGCTTTTTCTGTTTTGAGATGGTATGATTTCTATCCTTCATTTTGTTAATGTGGTATATCATGTTGACTGATTTGTGCATGTTGACCATTCTTGCATTCCTGGAATAAATCCCACTTACTTATGGTATATGATCATTTTAATCTGTTGCTGAATTTGGTTTGCTAATATTTTGTTGAGGATTTTTGCATCTATGTTTATCTGAGATATTCGCCTGTAATTTTCTTCTTTTTTTTTCTGGCATCCTTGTCTGGTTTTGGTATCAGGAAAATGCTGGCCTAGTGAAATGAGTTTGGAAGCATTCCCTACTCTTCAAATTTTTGTAAGAGTTTGAGAAGGACAGTATTAAATCTTCTTTAAGTGTTTGGTAGAATTTACCAGTGAAGCCATCTGGTCCTGTACTTCTTCTGTCTGTCGGGAAGTTTTTGCATACTGATTCAATCCTCTTACTAGTAATCAGTTTATTCAGATTTTCTCTTTTCATGATTCCATCTTGGAAGAGTCCATTTCTTCTTGGTTGCCCAATCGTTGGCACATAATTGTTCATAGTAGTCTTTTATGATCCTTTGTATTTCTGTGGTATCAGTTGTAACTGCTCTTTCATTTCAGATTTTATTTATTTGAGCTCATTCTCTTCTTTTCTTGGTGAAGCTAGTTAAAAGTTTGTCAGTTCTGTTTATCTTTTCAAAGAACCAGGCATTGTTTCATTGACCTTTTCTATGCTTTTTTTAAGTCTATTTCATTTATTTCTGCTCTGATCTTTATTTTCCTTTCTTCTACTAACTTTGGGCTTGGTGTTTTCTTCTTTTTCTAGTTCCTTTAGGTGTAAAATTGGATTGTTTTTCTGAGATTTTCCTTGGTTTTTTTGAGGTAGGCCTGTATGGCTATGAACTTCCCTCTAGAAACTGCTTTTGCTGCATCCCATAGATTTTGGTAAATTATATTTCCACTTTTATTTGTCTCAAGGCATTTTGTGATTTCTCCTTTGATTTATTCATTGACCCATTGGCTGTTCAGTAGCACATTGTTTAATATTCACATATTTGTGATTTTTCCAGTTTTCTTCCTGTACAGGTATCCCTCGTTTTATTGAACTGTGCTTTATTGCACTTTGCAGATATTTCATTTTTCATAAATTGAAGGTTTGTAGTAACCATGTGTTGAGCAAGTCTATTGGCATCATTTTTCCAACAGCATTTTCTCACTTTGTGTTTCTGTGTAACATTTTGGTAATTCTTGCAATATTTCAAACCCTTCACCAGCAAAAGGATTACAGTTTGCTGTGGGCTCAGATAACGGTTAGCATTTTTAAACAACAAAGCATTGTTCTCATAGACATAATGCCATTGCACACTTAATAGACTACAGTATAGAGTAAACATAACTTTCATATGCACTGGGAAACCAAAAATTCATGTGACTCACTTTATTGTGATATTTGCTTTATTGCAGTCATCTGGAACTGAACCCACAATATCTCCAAGGTATGCCTGTAATTGATATCTAGTTTCATACCATTGTGGTTAGAAAAGTTGCTTGATGTGATTTTGATCTTAAATTTATTGGGACTTGTTTTGTGATTTAACATATCGTCTATTTTGGAGAACGTTCCATGTGCACTTGAGAAGAGTGTGAATTCTGCTGCTTTTGGATGAAATATTCTGTTTATATATATTAAGACTATGTGGTCTAATGTGTACTGTAAGGTTGATGTTTCCTCACTGAATTTCTGTCTGGATGATCAATGCATTGATGTAAATGGGATATTAAAGCCCCCTGCTATAATTGTATTGTTATCAGTTTCTCCCTTTAGATCTGTTAATATCTGCTTTAGATGTTTAGTTGCCCCTATACTGGACACATAAATATTTACAAATGTTATATCTTCTTGTTGCACTGACCCCTTTATCATTATATAATCCCCCTCTTTTTCTTTTATTACCATCTTTATTTTAAAGTCTACTTTTTTCTCATGTAAGTATAGCTATACCAGCTTTCTTTTGCTTTCAATTTGCATGGAACATCTTTTTCCATGTCTTCACCTTCAGTCCATGTGTGTACTAGTGTACACATATCTTTAATGAGTCTCTTGTAGGCAGTATATAGCTGGGTCTTGTTTTTTTAATCTATTCAGTCACTCTATGTCTTTTGATTAAAGAATTTAGTACTTCTACATTTAAAGTAATTATTGATAGGTATGTACTTATTGCCATTTTGTTAATTATTTTCTGGCTGTTTTGTTGTTACTTTCTGTTCCTTTCTTTTACTCTTGCTCTCTTCCCTTGTGGTTTGATGACTTTCTTTGGTGTTTTGCTTAGATTCTTTTCTTACTATCTTTTGTGTATCTAATATAGGTTTTTGCTTTGTGGGTACCATGATGATCATATAATATTTATATATTTAACAGTATATTTTAAGTTGATAGCAAATTAAGTTTGAGTGCAATCTAAAACTCTACATTTCCCACCCACCCTCTGCTCCTGGCACACACATATTATGCTTCTTGATGTCACATTTTACATCTTTTTATTTTGTGTTTCTGTGATTATTATAGTTATAGTTTTACTACTTTTGTCTTTCAATCTTCACACCAACTTTATAAGTGATTAATTAACTACCTTTACTATATAATTACCTTTACTAGTAAGATTTTTACTTTTGTATGCTTTCTTGTTACTAATTAATGCTCTTTCTTCTCAGGTTAAAGAAGTTCCTTTAACAATTCTTGTAAGGTTGCTTTAGTGGTGATGATCTCCTTTAGCTTTGGCTTGTCTGGAAAACCCTTTATCTCTCCAATTCTAAACAATAACCTTGCTGGGTAGAGTTTTCTTGATTGGAAGTTTTTTCCTCTCAGCATTTTAAATATATCGTGGCACTCCTTCTGTCCTGCAAAGTTTCTGCTGAAAAATCTGCTTATAGTCTTTTGGGGGTTCCCTTGTAGTTAACAAGTTGTTTTTTAATCTTGTTGCTTTAAGATTCTCTCTTTAACTTTTGACTTTTAAATCTTAACATATCTTGGTGTGGATCTTTTTGGGTTCATCTTTTTTGGAACTCTCTGGGCTTTCTGGATCTGGATGTCTGTTTCCTTCCCCTGGTTAGGAAAGTTTTCAGCCATTATTTCTTTAAATATGTTTCCTGCCCCTCTCTCTCTTCTCCTTCTGGGACCCCTGGTATTGCGAACATTATTTCATGTGATATTGTCCCATAGATCCCTTAAGCTATCTTCACTTTTTAAAATTCTGTTTTCCTTTTGCTGTTCTGCTTGGGTGCCCTGTCTTCTAGATCACTGATTTTTTCTTCTGCTTCACCTAGTCTACTGTTAAACCCCCTAGTGTATTTTTCAGTTCAGTTATTGTATACTTTGGCTCTGTGACTTCTGTTTGGGACTTATATTTTCTATCTCTTTGCTGAAGTTCTCACTCTGTTCATCCATTCTTCTCTTGAGTTTGATGAGCATCTTATGACCATTATTTGAACTCTTTAATCAGGTAAGTTACTTATCTCCTTTTCATTAAGGCTTTTTTCCTGACATTTTATCTTGTTCTTTTGTTTGAACATATTGCTCTGTTTCCTCATTTTGATTGACTGTGTTGGTTTCTATGTATTAGGCAAAACAGCTACCTCTCCCAGTCTTGAAGAAGTGGACTTGTAAAAGATGAACTTTATCTTTCAACCTTGCCCTAGCTCATGGTTGTCTCTCAAACCTTTGTGATTATCTAAGCAGCCAAATTTATTCTTTTTCATTCTTTTCTTTTTTTAAAAATTTATTTATTTATTTTTGGCTGTGTTGGGTCTTCGTTGCTGCACGCGGGCTTTCTCTAGTTGCAGCGAGCAGGGGCTACTCTTCGTTGCGGTGAGTGGGCTTCTCATTGCGGTGGCTTCTCTTGTTGTGGAGCATGGGCTCTAGGCGTGTGGGCTTCAGTAGTTGTGGCTCACGGGCTTAGTTGCTCTGCAGCAGCCTAATTTATTCTTGATGGGTCCCACTTGTTGAGGGTATGCCAAGAGTGTTAGTCATGAAGGAGCTGTTCACCAGTTTTTAGGTCTTTTTCAGAGGGATCTATTTCATACGTAGCTATAGATTCAGTGTGTCCATGGGAGGAGGTGAGAACAGGATCTTCCTACGCAGTCATCTTGGACTGCCCCCATGGTAAGACACTTTTAAATGCACGGGTGAGCAAATGTTTTTCTCCAAATGTCCACAAAGTAAATATTTTGGGGTTTGCAGGCCATACTATCTCTTTTGCAACTACTGAACTCTGCTGTTACAGCATGAAGGCAGCCATAGGTGATGTGTAAAAGAATAGGTATGGCCAGATTGGCCCAAGGGCTATAATTTACAATCCTTGTTTTAAGGTTTGTTAAACACTCTTCTGTGCCAGGCTAATATATATATTATCTCAAATGATCATCACAGCAGGAGGTTGGTACAATATTCCCCATTTTACAGATGAGGAACTCTCAGTTGAGAAATCTGGATAACTGGCCTCATGTCACAAGGGACATCCATGAGGGACAAACCCAGAACTCTTCACCAACCTTCATTATGCTTGCCAATGCTAATAAGCTCTAAAAAGACAAAAATTGGGGCTTCCCTGGTGGTGCAGTGGTTGGGAGTCCGCCTACCAATGCGGGGGACGCGGGTTCGTGCCCCGGTCTGGGAGGATCCCACATGCCGCGGAGCGGCTGAGCCCGTGGGCCAGGGCCGCTGAGCCTGCACGTCCGGAGCCTGTGCTCCGCAGTGGGAGGGGCCACAGCGGTGAGAGGCCCGCGTACTGCAAAAAAAAAAAAAAAAAAAAGACAAAAATTGTCTTGACTTTCCAACCACTGAAGTCTGAGGCTATGTACAGTAACATTCTTTTCTCAAGATGTTAATCTCAAACCTATTTTTTTTTTGACCCCAAACTGAATCAGTAACGTTTACAGGTCTTGTCCCATTCCTTTGAATTGTAAACACTTTTTAATTTGGAATAATTATGGACTTAGAGGAAGATGAAAAACAGTACAGAGTTCTGTGCGCTTTGTCCCCAGGGGTGACATCTTACATCACTGTGGTACAATATCAAACCTGAAAATGGACATAGGTCCAATACAGTTAACTACAGACCTTACTCAGTTTTCACTCATTTTTACATGCACTCATTTGTGCGTATATGTGTGCGTGTGGATCTATGCAATTTTTCCCCATGTATTGCCACAATCAAGATAGAGAATTTTCCAGCACCAGGAGAAATCCGCTAGTCCTAGTGCTCCTCTGATATTAGCCACCCCCCTCCCACATCTCCTGATCTATTTTCTTTTCTGCCATTCTGCTTTTAAAGGTTACCACTTCCTAGACAAGCCCAGCACCAGTGTCCTCCTCCTCAAGGGCCACCAGAGAGCTCTAAGCTTCTTGGCTGCATGGTGGTCACATCTGGTCTGAGTCACTTCTGAATTCTGACCTGTGATAGTGGATCTCTACCAGAGAGATGAAATTTGAAGTCTTTGTGTAACATGGTTCCCTCCTGTTCCCCATGTTTCTCTAGGTCTTACACACAATGAAGACATGCCCTGCAGTGAATGGAAGGCCATGCTTAGAAAGCAGCTCTCCCAGGATGGCGACGGTGTCAACCAGACACAGTTCCATTGAGAACCTGCTATGTGTAGGGCACTGTTCTGGGCTCTGAGGATACACAGACCTTGGACTCAGACAAACCTCATTTGGGTTCTGACTCTGCAGTTTACCAGCTGTGTGATCGTGGGCAACTGACTAGACCTCTCTGAGACTCAGGCTCCTCATGAGTGGAACAGCACTGAGGTTTCAATGAGATCAGACATTTAAAGTGTTTAGCCTAGCAGAGTTTCAGTGTTTCATAAATGATGCTGTGATGACACAGATCACACAGCCCAACAGAGCCCAGAACTTTGCCTACAGAGAACTTTCAAAGTGGGACTTCACTTCTAGTAATTCCATGGAGTAAAAGCTGGAATTATATTATTTTCACACCTTTCCTAAAGTGGCCCAGAGAGGGGAAGTGACTTACAAAAAGTCACACAGCTCTTAAGTGTCAAAGGGTGGATTAGAACCAAAGTTTCTAATTCCTAATCTGGTGCTCCTGGAACTTTCCCAGGTTCCAGCTTAAGTATCTCCCTCCAGGGAAGCCTGACCACCTCCCTGAAGCCTACACGCCCTCAGGTCCTCTCTTATATGCCCTCATGGTACTCCATCATTCGCTTTGTCATACTTTCTGCCTCTGTGCATTTTGTGCAGTCCATTGACTGCCATCTCTCTCCTGGACAGTGGGCTCCATAAAGGCAGGGGCTGTCCCCAGTATTGTGTCCAGAAGGGCGGGGAGGCTGCCCACAGATGAGGGACAGTGAATGCTCTCTTCATGACAGTAGGCTGCTTCCCTGTGGGCATTTGCTGGCTGCTCCAGGGGCGAGGGGCCAGGACCACGTCACTCACCAGCTGGATGGGGCTCTGAGCACAGAAACAATCACCCTCCAGGGAGCACAGCCTTTGAGAAAATCGCCAGGGCCACCTGCCCCCAAGCAGAACCAGGTGTGGCTAAGTGAAAGCAGCCTGCAGCTGCAGGTGGGCTCGTGCCTCATGTCCATGAGCCTCTGCACAGGGGTCTGTGGGGCTGTAGGAACAGGCTCGATTTCTGGAATCCTAGATGATTTATGGTTTCAAATACTGGCACCTGTTTACGAGGCCCGTTCTGCTCACACAGAGCAAAATTTCTTTCTGTTGCATCCTCAACTTAATATTCTTTTATTTCTCCTGTTTACAATGAAGCACCTGCGGGCATATCTTTGTCTGTCTGTCACTCTCTCCATCTACCCCTCCCTTTCTCTTCCCAACAGGCCTTCTCTCTCCTCCCTTCTCTCCGTAGGTCTCCTCCCTCATTCAGTAATTCAGAGGATGTGTCTCATGGAGAAATAATTCTTTTTTTAAATTTTTTTCATTTTCATTATTTATCTTTGGCTGTGTTGGCTCTTTGTTGCTGCATGCGGGCTTTCTCTAGTTGCGGCGAGCGGGGGCTACTCTTCATTGCGGTGCGCAGGTTTCTCACTGCGATGGCTTCCCTTGTTGCAGAGCATGGGCTCTAGGTGCACAGACTTCAGTAGTTGTGGCACCCAGGCTCAGTAGTTGTGGCTCACGGGCTCTAGAGAGCAGGCTCAGTAGTTGTGGTGCACGGGCTTAGTTGCTCCGCAGCATGTGGGATCTTCCTGGTGCAGGGATCGAACCCGTGTCTCCTGCATTGGCAGGCGGATTCTTAACCACTGCGCCACCAGGGAAGCCCGAAATAATTCTTTTTCTTTTTTAAACCCTGGTGGCCTTGCTGCCTGGCTAACCCATGGAGGTTCTGCAGCTACAGTGGGACTCATCCCTCTGATTTTCTGTGACCTGGATCCAGTGTGGACCCATGTGCATCTGGCAGAGACCAATCTTGTTTCCTCCATGGCTCTGATTTCTCCTTCCTTCGCTCGGAGAATGCACACCCATAAGAAGGTACTCAACTTCCCATCTCAGCCCCAACTTAGAACTTTATGACTTAGGGCCAGTCTCCACTCTGTGCCTCAGTTTCCCCATCTGTAAAGTGGACATAAGGATGGCACCCACCTCGCCAGGTTGTGTGAGCTTTAAAATAACCACCTGTGTAACACCCCCAGGACCTAGTACATAGTGAGCACTCATAAACCTTATGATCACTATTATCATTCCGCTAAAAGTCCTGTGCTCTTTGGTCTCCATCAGGAGGTGTGCGCAGAGAGTAGGTACCCAGCTTTCTGCTTTTAACCCCAGTGGCACTGGGTAAGGTAAATCCTGCTTCCCGTCTGCAGGCACGAATTGCTTTTCCATTTTGTGGTCGGATGCCTAACCCTGCTCTGCCTTCCCCTGTGGCGGCTCCGCTGTCACCGACACCCGTTTCCCAAGGGTCTCCGGGACTCCATGCACACGGAGAGCCTGTCTCCCGGGTCCTGAGTCCTCTACCTACCATGTGCTTCTCCTGCCTCAGCGCCGTGTCCAGATGCAGCAGGTCTTTCAAGTGAAGGTTGTAGATACACAAGTCGAGGTCCACGCTGAAAAGTCCAAAGAGAAACAGAAGAGACTTTCAGAGTACTTGATGCGAGGGATAAGGTTACCGAGTTATCAGTACATCCCGGCAGGATAAGCCACGGTGCATCCTGACTCCAGATTTTAAATTCTGCGGCATTGCTCGCAGCCACCCCAGGCGCACAAGGAGCAATCCAAGTAGCCTCTGAAAGCCACCTGTGACTAGAAGGAAACGGCTGCCCGAGACATCAAAGACAGGACACAGGAAGAGACGGAAGGTGAGAGATGAAAAAGAGCACGCCCCCCCAGGCCCCCCCGGCACTTTCATGTCTAGTGTCACGTGTCATCCTTTCTTTCTGCCATCATGTACACATTCTCACAGCCATTTACAGATGAGGAAACTGACTCAGGAAACCAAGGGTCAGAGAAATCAAGTCGTGGTCACGTGGTCACGGGGGCAGATAACTGACAGTGTGAAGATAAAGGCCTTTGACCTTTTCTCCGACATAGACAAATGCATTTTAAATGAACTGTTCAAGTCCTCTTCGTCCGAATGGGAAGAAACACCCCTTCCCAGCCAGGCAGGGGAGCCAAGAAGGCTGCAATTAAACGAAGTCCCTCCTTCCCGGGTCCACCTTCAGAGTCAACACCAAGCTCAGGGTTCTGAGCCCACTCTTTGCACAGCCCTGAGCCAGGCCATGCCTGGTTCAAATCACCCAGGGCTCCTTGGACTCATGGAAATTCAGATCTGAGAGAGGCCTGAGGACTGACGTGCAAACCTGCTGACTAGTTTTTTGAGCACCTACTGGGTGCTAAGCCTTACTCTGGGCTGGACAGTTTGGCGATTTAGAGCATGGGCTGCAAGATAAGGTGGTGGGGTCACACCAGGCTCCAACACTCACCTGCTGCGTGACCTTGGGCAAGTCACTCTGCCTCTCTGTGTCTCATTTTATTCTTTGAAAATGAGGGCATCTCATTTTCATATTAGTAGATGCATATTAGCATCTACTATACAAGCTTAACAACATAGGGCTGTTAAGAGGAATTAATTCATTGACTGATTAATACTTGTTCATCACTGTGCCTGTCCCAGGCTCCCACTGGGTGGTCGTGCACAGCTGTGAATAAGACAGACCTTCTCCTCGTGCTCAAAAGAGAATTAATCCCTGCAAAGTGCTTAATATTTTGTACACAGAAGACATTTAACCAGTGCTAGCTGCTGCTATACAGTGCACGGGGCAGGTCAGTGATTAAAGGTCCCCTCTGTCTCTCCTCAGGACTCAGGCCTGGCTCCCTGACCCCCATGCTGGCCAACAGCACACATTCAGCTCCAGCTCTGACACTGGGTCACTGTGTGTCCATGGCTGAGTCCTTAACCTCTCTGGGCCTCCACTTCCTCCACTGAGCATGATACAGCCTATCAGTCTGCATCCTCCATCCCACCCCCTCCTCACCTCTCGCAGGTCAGTGCCTCGGGGAAGCTGCTCGCCCCCAGGAAGGTGCGACCAAGGAACCTGTCGTCACTGGCGGCCGAGTGGACGCTGGACGAGGAGCTGCAGTCGTCCTTCTCAGCCTGGCTCAGGCTCCCCAGGCTGCTGGAAGGCGATGCCTCCACGGGCTGGTTCGGCAAGACTGCCTGCTTTAAGGTTTCATGCAGAGATGGGTTGGAGGAACCGTCGGCCAGAGGCTGGGGGGCAGGAGAGAAAGTGTGCTCTCAATCCACATGACCCATCATGAGTGTTTCCGTAATTCCGCCAGTGACACACGCGGTGGCTCCCAGGAAGGCCAAGCCGGGACAGGCAGGGAGGGTATGAGTGGACGCCGTGGAGCTTCTGCCCCAGGGGCACGGCCACGGCCCTAGGGGCCTTCGTCACAGCTCTTGTCACATCACTTGTCCCCAAAGGCCAGCCCCTCTGCACCAGGCTCCTCCCCTCCAGCTATTAGCCTGGGTCTGTTCCCCGATGGCCCACCTGTACCCACCCTCGGCCGCCAGCTCTGACCTCCCCAGCAGCCCGCCTGCCCTGCCCCACCTCTCTGGCTGCTGACCCAGACCCCAGGCCCGCTCTGTCCACTGACCTGCCCTCGGATAGACTCAAAGCCCCTTAACGAGGAACTCAAGCCCCTTGCACTGCCATGACCACATGAGGTCATAGCCTAGTGCCTGGCACAGCCAGAGAGCTCAGCAAATGTCAGCCATCCCTATGTCCAGCTTCGTCTCCTGCTGCCCCCAGAGGTGCATGCCCAGGTAGCACTGAGCTGGTGGCCAGCTCCAACCCTCACTATCATTTCATGCTTCTGAGCCTTTCCAGACTCTTGTCCCCCTGCCTGAAACACCCCTAACTCACTGTCTGCTGGGCTGAAGCATCCCTCCCTCCAGACACAGACCCCTGAATCTTCCTACCCTGATCCCCGGGCCTGGCCCACACCGGGTTCCACAGGACCCTGGTCATTTCTGTCCTGCCTGCTATCACACGCCATCCTGCAATGTCCGCCAGGCTGGGAGGGCCTCCGGGGTGAGGACAGTGCTCTCCTGACCACTGGATAATCACCAGTGCCCACCACAGAGCCTGCCTGGCACGGGTGCTGATGACGATTGAATGCCCCAGGTCTGGGAGTTTCGCACCTTCACGCACCCACCAGATGGTGAAGGAAGTGGTTCCCAATGTGTGTTCCGGGGAGCAGTCCCATGAACTATAACCAGTTACTGCTCACGGTGAGGGTCCCACAGAAAAATTAGTTTGGGAAAGTCTGCGTGAACAAGGTAGAATCATTTCTTTGCTACAGGAATTCTCAGAGCCTTCGATAGGCTCTGGCTGTCCTCAAAAGCAAATAAGAATTTAAAAAACTGAACACGTACTGAGTGCGCAGACATCACACACTGTTCTAAGCCCTATGCCTAATTCCCTATCTCATCCTCAAGACAACTGGGTGAGGCAGGAGGGCCCTTTACCCCCACTTTATTGATGAAGAAACTGAGGTCCTGAGAAGTCAGGAAATGGCCAAGAGTAAACGGCTGAGATAGGAGCTGGGTTTGAGTCTGTCCTCTTTATCTCCAGGAGAGCAGGCAGCACTTTCCTCAACTTACTTGACCAGGGAACTATTTTTTTTGTGGAGCATCACATAGGCCGAGGCCTCCTTGAAACATCAAGGAATATGCTGCTCTCTGCAAAACTCCCAGCCACAGGTGTGAACTCCTGGCTCCAGGTATAAGACCTGAGGGTACGACTCTTGCCCTGCCACTTCCTGCAGTATGACCTTGAGCAGACCATTAACCTCTCCTGGCCTCAGTTTCCTTATGCAAAAAGTGGAGAGAACAATATTATTTACCTTCCAGGAATGTTGCAAGGAATACTGAAACGTGTAATGTATGACAAATGCTTAGCACTGTGCCAGCCCCGCAGTAAATGTTCAGCATTAGCTGCTGGCATTAGTCCCAGGGTCTGTAAGGATTAATGTTAGTAACTTGTTAGTATTTGTACTAGTGTTAAAAGGTCAGGGCAGATGCTGCCCTACTGTGCTGTCACCTGGTGTCCCTGTGGATACCTTGCTATATATACCACGGGCATACCCTGTCCCTGACAACACTGTCATAAAATGGACTAACCCTAAAGTTATGCTCCATTACAAGGCCACAAAATCATCTCTATTAAAATGACTTGCCATAAAATCCTCAAAAAGGACCCCAAATTGCACATTTAATCCCCCTTCTCCTACCCCAATCTCTAGCACATTACTGGTTAATTGCATTTCTAAGACGGTGCTCAGGACTCTCACCCGGAACTTCTGATTGATGGGATAGACGACTTTTGCCTTCAGTGCAAACGCTGTGATATTGCCATTGAAAGATGGCTCACATTCCTGGGAAGGGAAAAAGAAAACAAATGGCATGGGGGCTTTCAGTAAAATGAAGGACAAACCACCAAGAGTTTCCAAAATGCCACATCCCATGTGTAACAGTGGCCTCGGGAAGGGCCCATAATAAGCACATTTAGTGCTCACTTGCTAGAGGGATGGATGGATGGATGGAAGCTTGGATGGATGGATGGATGGATGGAAGGATGGATGGATGGATGGATGGATGAATGGATGGATAGACATATGAATGGACGGACAGATGGACAGATGAATGGGCAGGTGGATGGATGGATAGATGGGTGTAGGGATGGGTGTGGGAGGGGTAGATGTACAGATGGGTGGGTGGGCGAACGGACCAAAGTTAAATAGCACATTCTTCGTTTAATTCCAAGCGGTCAGCTTTGGAAGAAGTAAGGATTTAAATAACTTGACAACACCAAAGGTTTCCTAAAACTTGTGAACCACTTTTTGGTGGAATAAGGAAGCATATATTTTTAGCATTGCCAGGTGTATAAGCACATACATGTGGCAATATGCATGCAAGGCTTTTGATTGGACCCTTAAATGAAAAGTAGTGGTTGGGGCTTCCCTGGTGGCGCAGTGGTTGAGAGTCCGCCTGCCAGTGCAGGGGACACGGGTTCGTGCCCCGGTCCAGGAGGATCCCACATGCTGCGGAGCGGCTGGGCCCGTGAGCCATGGCCACTGGGCCTGTGCGTCCGGAGCCTGTGCTCCGCAACGGGAGAGGCCACAACAGTGAGAGGCCCGTGTACCGCAAAAAAAAAAAAAAAAAAAAATAGTGGTTGGACAGGTCTTTTCACTTTTCTGAGCCTCAGTGTTCCTAGGCAGTAAGCAGGTAGCGCATCTGCCCCCAAGGACGGTGTGGATAAAGCTCCCAGCAGAGCTGCTGGAACACAGCAGAAGTGAGGCGATGGACAGCTATAAGTCACGGTAGTAAGGAGCCACCAACAAACACTGTGCAGGGATCATCTCCCAAACCGCAGCTGGATGGACTGATTCGTGCCTGCTCCACACGATACAGAAAGGCCCCACATCCTTTCCATATCGCTCTCCTGTCAGGGTCGCCCCCGCACTTTGCACGGTCGGTGCTGGATAAATGCTTGGCCGCAACCAGCGGGTGAATGAAGTTGAGCGGGCAGCAGTTCAGGAACCCGGCACTCCAGGCCAGGAGGAATCTCTACTCAGCAATTCTGAACTGGCTGGCAGGTGAAAACTGCATCCACATCGATTCCAATGCTTTGCAACTAAATCTTAAAAAAAAGAACTCCATAACAAATGACTGATTTCTGATTGCTGAGTTCTCCTTGGAATTACATATCCTATCACGAGGAAAGCAGAAGAATTTATGGCTTCCTCACGTTGTGTGACGTTGAAACAGCACCTGACAGAGCCCGTGACGTGGCCCGTATACATCTCCTGAGAGGGTGTCGCCGTGTGCCCTTCTGAGCAGGGCAGGGGGGAAGCTCTGGGGCAAGGGCCCCAGTTCTTGTCATGTCTATCTCTCTCTTCGGACTCACAAAAACAGATTTAGATGACAAGAATGGGGAAAGACCACCAACATGTGGTCCTTAAACTTAAGGACCATTCATATGTCCATCTATCCATCCTTAAACTTCCAAGGATCCTGCCATTTCCCAGATGGGGAAGATGACACAGAGAGGTTGAGCTGTGCGCCCAAGGTGACACAGCTATTAAATGTCAGAATCAGGATTTGAATCAAATTCCCTGGCTCCAGAGTCCCTCCTCTTCAGCTGACACCATCCATCTCCTTCGACATGACACAAATGAGAACAAGAGGAAAAGCCATGCTTCACCACGCCCCAGGGACACAGGTTGGATCCTGAGATACTTATCGCTCCCATATCTGCCACATCCGATCGACCACAAATCCCACCAACTTCACCTCCTAAACATCTCTCAAATCCACAGCCCTGGCCCAAGCCACCATTATATTTACCCCAAGGGGCAGCAACAGCCTCTTCCCTGGCTCCCCATCCATGTGTTGAGGGCCTACTATGTGCTGGCATTTGACGCGTGTTTGCTCATTTCCTTATCACACGACAGTCAGCTTGGGGAGGTTGGCGCTAAAAGCCTTCCTGGCTTTCCTTGGATCCGAGGGAGCAGAGCAAGGTCCGTCCCCAGCTCCCAGCAGCCAGTCCCACTCTCTTAGCTGGGGGACTGGTACAACAGCAAAGCGTGGCAGTAAGACCAAAAAGGCTGACTTCAGAACGGGTGACATAATCTGTGGGGCCCCGTGCAAAATGAAAACAGCGGCAGGGCGGGTGGGTCTTAGTCAAAATGATTAAGAATTTCAAGACAGCAGAGTCCAGAAACTGGTGGGGGGCGGGGGGAGAAGGGGGCGTGGTGACTGGGCACGGGGTCTGTGTGACCATAGGGCATGTCCACCTATGAAGCCGGCCCTGGCTGACGGTCCAGTGGAAACACACTTTTTCAAGGAACAATGCACAAGCAGAAAGAGCACTGTGCATTTTTTTTTTTTTTTTTTGCGATACGCGGGCCTCTCACTGTTGTGGCCTCTCCCGTTGCAGAGCACAGGTTCCCGACGCGCAGGCTCAGCGGCCATGGCTCACGGGCCCAGCCGCTCTGCGGCATGTGGGATCTTCCCGGACCGGGGCACGAACCCTTGTCTCCTGCATCGGCAGGCGGACTCTCAACCTCTGCGCCACCAGGGAAGCCTGCACTGTACATTTTTAAACTCCTTCCAAACAGAGGTGAAAAGAAAGGACGGAATGAAGGGGGTAGAAAATGAGAGGAAGGCTTGGTCTCTGCCTTCCAGGAGTGCATCTTCTAAAGAGGAGACACCAAACAAACATTGCATTTCAGGGGAAAAACATAATATAGGAAGCAAAGAATATAGACACAGGGGTCCACCTGAGATGGACAGAAGCAGAACCTGGGAACCGGGAGCCTGGCTGTTTTTAGTTTTTCACGGCTCTTCTTATTAAGTTCAGAAGTCCTCCAAAGTCTGATCATCTCCCCAACCATAGCAACACAATTATTCAGAAAATTGGCTGTAGTGCAAATTTACAATGTAAAACTTCTTCAGCTGAAGCAGTGTGATTATTCTGAAAAGCTAAAACATAATTGTAGGAAAAGAAAAGCCATTTCACTCTCTGACAAAGGTGCTCTTTGCGGCAAATGCACAAATACCTCCAGAGGGGAGGTATGCACCCTCCCTCCTCCACAGCCAAAGGACAGGAGGAGGCTGGGGAGTAGCATGCCTCAGAGCCTTCTGGAATTTTGTTTGTTTGTGGCTAACGTGAGCTATTTATCAAAACAGAGTTCATGCAAGGAGTGCCGTGGACCCCACATGCCTTGGTTTTCTGGGCATTGGAGGATGTCAGAGTTACAGCTCAACTTGCCCTGTCAAAATCAGCCCTGTCCTCATTCCTTGACAAGCTCAGCCTGCAGAGGGCAGGGGCATTTTGGCAAAGCCGGTCACTGGAACGGGCAGACCTTTAACTTAACTCTTGGCAATTATTAGCTTGATAATGGGCATCGGCAAGGCACAGCTAATGGTTAACAGGTAAAACATTACTAGGTGGAAGAAATGGGTTAGATAGACTTCTGGGGAGGTGGAGAGACTTGGCTCCCCGGCAAAGACTGACTCATTCTGTGGTAGGACTGTTCACAGAGTTGATTCATGGGTGACCCTGTGGGGCCGCCACCACTACTGTCAACACAAAACTGAGAACCCTGAGGCTCAGAGAGGTTATTTCTCTTGCCCAACATCACACAGCACACAGGTGGCAGAGCTGGGCCTGGGTTCCAGGATTCTGGATCCCAAAGCTAACATTGTTTGTATCATATCTGAGGCTGCCCTCTCTGTGAGAAGGGTTTTTTTTTTTTTCAGATAGGTTTATTGAGATATAATTTATGCAACTGAACCATGTAAATTGAATACTTTTTGGTATATTTACAGATATGTGCAACCATTACCACAGTCAGTTTTAGAACATTTTTATCATCTCAGTAGGAAACCTGTACCCTTTAGCTATTACCCCTACCCCTTCCATTCCCCGCCCCACCCTAAGCGACCACCAATCTACTTTTGGTGTCTGTAAGTTTACCTGTTCTGGACATTTCAGATGAATGGAATCCTATAACATGTGGTCCTTTGTGACTGGCTTCTTTCAGTTAGCGTACTATTTTCAAGTTTCATTCATGTTGTTTTTGTGCTGAACAGTATTCCATTGTATGGAAGGACCACATTCTGTTCATTCATTCCTCAGCTGATGGACATTTGGGTTTCCACGTTTTGGCTATTGTGATTAGGGCTGTCAGGAACATTTGTGCACATGTTTTTGCATGGACGTATGTTTTCATTGCTGTGAGCAGGGTTTTAATCCTATGGGGTGAGGGGAACAGAGGCATAGGGATAGATGAGGGAGAGAGAGAAACTAAGACAGGGAGACATCACAAAGCTACACTGTCACACTCTCACACACAGGCCCACAGAGATGCACATGGAGAGAGATACACAAAAATAGAGATGGACATGCAGCGAGATGCACTGATACACACATAGACAGACACACATGGAAAGACAAGCACCTGGAAACAGAGAGGCTGGGAGTGTGAGCTCGAGACACACAGCACAGACAAGGAAGGGAGAACTCATCTCCGGGAACAGCCAGGCGCTCTCTCTTCCTCTCCAGCTCCCCAAGTCTCAGCCCTGGGAGGGCAGCTGATTGCTCCACGGGATCTGGCCCAGCGTGGGGAAGGGAAGCCCTGTCTCCAGAACCCTTGGGAAGTACAGACAGGGGGGTGACTCGAACACTGAATTTTCAGCTTAACCAGAAGCTTTTCCTATTCATTTCCAACCTTTTGGTGAAATTTGTTTTAGAATACCCAACGCACTTTCCTTGATTGGTAAGCAGAAGCTGCAGAACATGACTGAGTGTCAGAGGCTGCGGGGTGTGGGGAAGCAGCCCTCCCGGGCAGGAGCTGAACACCCCCAGGCCCAAATCTCAGCTACATGACTGAGGACAGTGACCTGGCTCCACGAGCCTCAGTTTCCCCATCTGGAAAATGGGCAAATAAACAAGGTCTACATCATGGGGTGCTGAGAGGATTGCATGAGAGAATTCACACGAGTGTTTACATGACTCAAAAATGACACGTGAAAATGCCTGGAATTCAGCAGATGCTAAATAAGAAACTTGGTTCCAATCTTTCCCCTTTTCCCAGCACCTCTCTCTCTCTCTCCCCCTACCTACCTACCTAGATGTCTATATTCACCTTTGGGCAATTGACGCTGGAGTCAAATGGGCAAATGACTGGAGTCTGGTCCTTTCTAGGGACCAGGAAGTGACTAGAAAGAACACATCTTTGGAAGAAACGCCCTCTCCATCCATGGAGCTTATGCAGGAAGTGATGCTCTATGGGCTGATTCAGGCTGGATGGAGCGGGGAGAGGAGCAACGAGGAAGGTACAGGGAACACCCATCTTTTAACATCTCCATCAGAGGCCCAGAACTCCCACTCCTAGCTATTTACTTAAAAGAAATAAAACAAAATGAAAACAAACAAACTTACACACAAACATTCACAGAAGGCTTGTTCAGAACAGCCAAGCACTGGAAAACAACCCACACTGTGACACATCCCCACAGCAGGCTGAGCAACTAATACGGACAAGTGCAACGACGACCTGGACCAGCAGGCACAGGAAAGCATGTGATTGTATTCATGTAAAATTCTAGAACAGCAAAACCAATCATGGCGATGGAAATCACAGCAGCGGCTGCCTATGAAAGGGGCACTAGAGAACTTCCCGGAGTAAAGGAACGTTCCCGATTGGGGTGTTGGTTACAGGGGTGTATACACTTGTCCCTCATTAAACTGTAAGCTTAAAATCTGTGCATTTTTTCTATGTAAATTATACCTCAAAAAGAAGCCTACTGGGACATGAGATCTGTTGGGGCTCCTCTGGCTGAAATCCAGGTAGGGCACGGGACACCCAGCATGAGTCTCTTCCAATGCACCCCAAACACCCAGCTTACGTTCAGAGCCTCCTCATCCTTTGAAGTCAGTGCTTCTCTCTTCCTCCTCCTGGATGGGGAACCGGTTTCCGACGGCGTCTGAACGTTAGGTTCCAAATTCTTGAGCAGACTATGAGAGTCATCTTTCTAAAATCCAAAGGTGGGGGTGGGGGAACACATTGAAATTGGTCAGCCTAGTGCCCCTGTGACATTAGCCATCTACTCCCCACCCCCAGCCATCACGGCTGCTCATCTCCGCTCCGGGCCTGGCCCTCTGTGTGCAGTGCTTCCCTCCACCTGGAGTCAGGTCCACATCCTTCAAGACTGTCCAGGTGTCACCCTCCTGACAAGCCCCAAAGCCCCATCTCAGCATGTCCTCAGGACCTGGAGGCAATACTTGGATCAAAGCTCATTCCAGGGCTTCCTTGGTGGTGCAGTGGTTAAGAATCCACCTGCCAATTCCGGGGACATGGGTTCGAGCCCCGGGCCAGGAAGATCTCACATGCCGCAGAGCAACTAAGCCCGTGTGCCACAACTACTATAGCCTGCACTCTAGAGCCCGTGAGCCACAACTACTGAGCCCGCCAGCCACAACTACTGAGCCCGCATGCCACAACTACTGAAGCCCGTGCATTGCAACGAAGAGTAGTCCCTGCTCACTGCAACTAGAGAAAGCCCGCATGCAGCAACGAAGACCCAACGCAGCCAAAAATAAATCAGTTAATTAATTAATTAATTTTTAAAAAGCTCATTACATTGTTTTTCTGAGTTGGTCCCCACTTCCCCAGCTCCTGTAGCCTGTGAGCTCCTTGGGGTGGGGTAACTGCTTAACATGGAGAATGACACATAAATATTAAAATTCCTGTTACTTCCTATAATGTGATTGGATAATTTTTAAGACAATATCTTAGGTAACCTTAAACTATAGAATGGTTTCTGTTGTGAGCTACAGTTTATGCTCATTATTTGTGGATTCTGTATTTGCAAATTTGCCTACTTGGTAAATTTATTTGTAATCCCCCAAACCGACACTTGGGGTGCATTTGCGGTCCTTCCTGGATACGAGCAGAAATGTGAAAAATGTGAATTGCCCGATGTGCAGTTTCCAAATGAGATTGAACAAGGCCACACTCTACTTTCTGTCTGAGCTCATACTGCAAACAAGTGTCCTTTCTATGTTCTATTTAGTACCATTCTTTTTTAGCATTTTTGTTGGTGATTTTGTTGAAAATGACCCCTAAGTGCTGTCTAGTGTATCTAAGGACAAGAAGACTGTGATGTGCCTTATGGAGAAAATGTATGTATGAGATTCCCTTTGTTCAGGCATGAATTATAGTGCTATCGGCTGTGAGTTCAAGGTTAACGAATCAGCCATGTTAAATGAGGCATCTTTAAACAGAAACACACATAAACACACGTACTGATTGGTTAATGAAAATATTGTGACCAGGATCTTGTAGAAACAAAACCCTGCATCTCCCCTGGGAGCAATGCTTCAGTATTTGCTAATCCTACGTTTGCACTGATTTTACAGAACATAATTATCTACTGTATTGAAAATCCTATTATGCCAGAGACACTTATCAAGCCTCTCTTTGACCACTGGCTGCTCGTGGATATAATCTTGAACCGAGGATATATCACCAGTTTGTCATTGAGTTAGTCACCAACTATTATAGAGCATCTACTCAATGGCAAGCCTTCATCTAGTCACTGGGAATAGAGTAATGAACAAAACAAACAAAGCTGCTGCCTTCATGGAGTTTACATTCTAGTGACAGAAGAGAGACATAAGCAAACAAAGAAATAAATATATAGTGTGTTGGAGGTGTAAGTGCTATAGGGAAAATCAATGGAGGATGGGGGAATGGTGAGTGATGGGAGGGGAAGGCCTCTTGGACAAGGTGGCATTTGAAAAGAAACTTGATGGAAGTGAGAGAGCAAGCCATTCAGATATCACAGGGACAAGCATTTCAGGGTGAGGGCACAGCAAGTGCAAAGGCCCTGAGGCACAAGCGTGCTCAGCATGACCAGGGAAGCCCATGTGTCTGGAGCAGTTGGGGGTGGGGTAGGCAAGGTTAGATGAAGCCAGAGATTTGGGGGTTGTTTGTTTAGCAGCCATAGCTGACCAGTACAAGGCTTCTGCAGGGAAGGACCCGGTCCAATCACTGTACAGTAAAGACTCCAGGAGAAAAACCTCAGTCACCCAAGAGAGAGTATCAGATTTTTTGCTCCCCAATTAAAAATGGCCTGGGGATCAAGGGTCACCAGCCATTTCAGGACAGATTCTAATATGAAAGACAAACCCCAAAACAAACAAAAGGAAAAAGCAGGCAGGAAATAGACACTGCATGGGGAAAAGAAAACTAAAAACAAACAATTATGATATCCTCACAGAGATAAGAGAAGATTTTACAGTCATAAAATAAAGTTGAGAAAAGTCTCCCAAAAAACAGCATAAAGAGATCAAAAATAGGAGAGAAGGAAGATAATTAGAGGCCCAATTTAATCAAAAACTGATAGGAGTTCCTGAAAGAAGCAACAGAACATAGAGGAAGAAAAGAGTCATTAAAGACATCAAGAAAATGAATTTCTAGATTGAAAGGGCCTTCTGAATGCACAGCACAATAAGTAGCATTCGATTTCCACCAAGACCCATCCTGGTGCATTTCACATACTGGGAGTAAAGAAAAGATCCTTTAAGATTCTATTGAGGAACAGAAGAAAAAAAAGAGATACCATGCAAAATATCAAGGATCAGAATACAACCTGATTTCTCAACATCAACAATGGAAATTGAAAGACAAATGGAGAAAATGCCTTCAAAATTCTGGGGGAAAATTATTTCCAACCTGGAATTCTATAACTTAACTACTCTAACCAAATTAAGTATAAAAATAGAAAAAAGATATTTTCAGACATAGAAAGTCTCAAAAGAACTTCCACCTATCCTTTTCTCAGAAAGCTACTGGAAGATGTGCTCCACCCAAATGAGGAAATTAGCCAATAAAGACAGTGTAGGAGATCCTGAAAGAGGGTCCAACCCAGGAGAGAGGTGAAGAAGTTCCAGCATGATGGCCCCAAGAGGTCCCAATGGTGACAGCAAAAGCCTACAGCAGATGTTTCTCGAACTTTAAGAACAAAGAGACCATGGGAGGGCTTGTTAAACACAGCTTGCTGGACCCACCTCCAGAGATTCTCATTGGTGAGTCTGGGGTGGGGCCCAAGAACTGGCATTTCTAACAAGCTCCCAGGTGATGCTGATGAGATTGCTCTGGTTCACTATGAGAACAGCAACGGTCTAGAGGCAACCGGCTCATATTGGAGAGTTCAGAAGCTTTCTGGGAAAGAAGTTTTCCTAGAAGATAAAACTAATCAAATACCTAATGTATTCAAATGTCTTGAAAGAAAATGTAGACAAATGGAAAGTTTACTGTTAAACAGATGATAAGTACACAGAGTCTAAGCAAATGAAAAAAACGGGTAATTATTCATTTCAGGGAAAACAAAGTATTGTGCAAAAAAGGAAAGTAATCCTAAGTACAGCGGATCCTTGGTTGACAGTGAATCATGTTTACAGAATTGTAATAGCGAAAACACCAAATACTGATTTCACCAAAATTACCCCATAACCACATAGGGAGGTGGTGACGGTGGATGGGGAGGGTGGAAATAGGAAGGAGGGGAGAAAAGAGAGCTAAATCACTGCGCACTTCCGCAGTGGGAAGTCAAGCAGCCATGTCAGCAGGTTATTTAGAAGTAAATGACCAAGATAGCCAGCTGAACAAGAGTCGAATATGATGGCTTCTGAAAAGTGGGAAATGGTTGCAAATGAACATTTTAAATTATGTGAATGTGTAACTTTGATGCAAAAAATAAGTTTTAATGATGAAATAAATAAAACTAATAAACAAAATAAAGCAGAAACCACAAAGGGAAAGGGGTGCAAGACAGAATAATGAGCTGGGTGACCTGGACCACAGGAGGAGAACAGAGTACCCGGGACCCAAGAGGGAGGAAGTGTCTGATCCAGCCTGAGGTTGGGAACACTTCCCTACATGGTTTTCTTTCTGGGTCCTGAAGGATGGGTGGGACAAGAGGCAAGGAACAGATGTGCAGAAGTGCAGCGACATCTGGGAATCAAGGGGATTCTGGGTGGCTGGATGCATGGGCGCCCATGTCCCAGGGAAGGTCAGTCACCTTATATACCATGCGACGAAACTGGACGTGATCTTGTTTAGGTAACCAGGAGCCAATGGAGGTTTTTAACTAGGACAGTCATATTGCTTCTATTTTAGAAATAGAAACTAGAGGCGGGAGACGGAGGAAAGGAGGACACTTAGAAAGGAGTGCTACAAAGGTCACATCCAAACCATCAGAAAATCCAATCAGCCCTACCCTTGAGCCAGAGCCCCGTCCATAGCTACAAACCTGGTCTGAGCCACGACCACCCTCAACTGGACTAGTACAGCTGTGACCAACCAGCCGTGGAAACCCGGACAGCTTGGTGAGTCTCTGTCAGCCTCGGCTTACTCAGCTGCGAAATGGGCTACTCTATGGTCTGAATGCTTGTGTCCCTTTCCCTCTCAGTTAATGTGTTGAAATTCTAACCTCCAAGGTGATGGTATTTGGAGGTGGGGCCTTTGGGAGGTGATTAGGTCATGAGGGTGGAGCCCCCCATGAATGGGATTAGTGCCCTGATAAAAGAGGCCCCAGCAGCTCCCCCGTCCCTTCTGCTCTATGAGGACACAGCGAGAAGTCAGTCATCTGCAACCTGGAAGAGGACCTTAGCCAGAACCCAACCATGCTGGCACCCTGATCTTGGACTCTCGGCCTCCAGAACTGTGAGAAATAAGTTTGTGTTGTTTATCAGCTACCCAGTTGATGGTATTTATGTTATAGCAGCCCAGACTAAGACAGATACCAACTGCCACCTTCCCAGGTAGCGGATGACTAAACACTCTGACTTCGGGGTTCAGACAGACTGCAGTTGAAGTCCAGCCACTGTTTATTCATCATGTGACCCTGGACAGAGAACAACCTTGCAGAGCCTAGATGTCCTCACCTGGAAAGTGAGGCTGACAGTCCCCCCCCACTCAAAGGCTTGGAGTGAGAATATAGAAACAAATGCCCGCAAACTCCTGGCAAGGGGCCCGGCACCCAGGAAAGGCTCTGACGTGTTATTTCCCTCTTCACACAAGGAGCCAGTGTCTCTTAATCACCAGCGGGATGTGACAACCTCAAACTTACCTACAAGCATCTTGCACTATGTTAATGTCAACTTTTATCACCCCTTTGCAGCACGACACGCCCCTGAATTCCCCTGCCATGTGAGATGTTTACATCTGCTGGATGCATCCCCTTCTCGTGTGGGCCAGGAATGGGGGAACAAAACCACACCACCTTATCTCAGATCCCACCAGATTTCATCCCTCAAAGAGGTCAAAGCTGCAGGAACCTAAGACAGCGAGCATACCACCAGTGATGGAATCCCTGCTGCATGCCCGATACCTCCACACAACATCCGATTCCATAACAACTGCCGTATGAAGCATCCATGAATCCCTTTCAGGCAGCCACCTGTGACCAGTCCCATCCACCTCCTATACAGTGGCTTTGGGGTTAGACACACACGCCTGTCATTTGGCAAGTTATTTTAACCTCTCTGTGCCTCAGTTTTCTCATCTGCAAAATGGGGCCATTAATGGAACAAGCTCACAAGCTGTTTTGCAGAGTCAGTGAGATCATTTTCAGGTAGAAAGTGTAGCTCAACACCCAGCATACAGCCAGAATTCAATAAATCCTAGCATTTTCATTTCTCCATCACACAACTCATTGATGAGGCTGTGTTATAATCAAGTGTTTACTTGTAATCTGTCCATCCAGAGGCTGTGAACCTCCAGGGGCAGGATCAGGGTTTATCCTGTACATTGATGTGGTCTCTAAGCCCCTAGGCCATGCTTGGCAGTAGAAGGTGCTCAGCAAACTTCTGCTGTGGGATCGAATGTTGAATGCATGCTGATGTAGCAGCTGGGACTCAAGAGGAGCTAACTGGGTAATGCACACAGCAAGGAAGCAGAATGGACATCCAGGGGCGGGGAAATCCCCTGCCCTCCTGTCCACCACGCTGAGCTCCGCCCATAAGTCCAAACGCTTAGTGCTACAGATGAGGAGACTGAGGCCTGCAGGCCTTCATCAGCTAAGGTCACACAGCGTTGTCAGATGGAGCAGACACTTCGGGGCAACTCCAATCCAGAGCCCTTCTGTCACTTGGCCGGCTCCCCCTGAAATCACTGTCTCCAGCCGCCTCCCGCAGCAGAAGGGGAATCCCCCAGGGCAAGACCTTTTGCAAGCGATGCCCAAGATCACGCTCAAATGGGCTCAGAGAAGGGGGATGGAAACCCGTACCACAGGGCCGAGGAAGACCGCGTCCCCGCGCCCCATACCCCGGTTGCCCGCTCGGCCGACCCACCTGGTGCGGCGGACGCGGGCGGGCGGCGCGGCAGCTGAGCCAGAGGCCGAGGCCGAGGCCGAGGCCGAGCGCGGTGCCCAGCAGCACGGCGGGGACCAGTAGCGCGGGCGCCGGCCGCACCGCGTCCCGGCCCAGCTGCAGCCGCGCGTCGCTCCCGCAGGTCGCCGCGCCACGGGCCATCCGGGGTGCTCAGGCGGCCGGCCCGCCGCATCCCACCCGCTGCCGCGCGCTGCCCACTCCCGCCGCTCGGAGCTCCATCCCCGCCGGGTCCTCCGTGGACCTGGTCCCCGGCGGGCCAGGGGCGCGGCGCGCTCCGCAGACTCCTCCGGCCTGTGCAGCCTCCTTCCTCCAGCTCCCCTTCCAGCCTCCCGGCGCTGCCCAGCCGGAGGGAGGAGCCTGGACCCTCCGCCCAAAACTTTGAACCACCCCCGCCTCCAGCCCTGCCTTTGCACTGAGCATGCCCGGCCAGAGGCGTGCTTCTCAGCCAGGAGGACCTTTTGAGAGGAGTCTTGTTTTGCACGGGCCTCTTGACTTCCAGAGGGGGAGGGGACCACAGCCAGGGAGGAGGGTGTTGCTCGGTTGTTTACTGAGTGCTTAGGATTTGTTAAGCATTTAGCCTGATGATCCGAGTAACTTTCTTAACAACCTTCGGAGATGGGCACTCTTTTTTTTTTTAAATTTTTAACATCTTTATTGGAGTATAATTGCTTTACAATGGTGTGTTAGTTTCTGGAGATGGGCACTATTAACGCGCCCTTCCTCCTGAGAGGCTCAGGGTCAGCACCAAGTGATACATTGCGAGTCTGACTCAGCCTTGCTCCTGACCTCTACCAATTGGCCCCCTTTGGACCGCACAGTCCGGCCTTGCCTCTGAACTTGTTTGCCTGCAGACTCCTGTTTTAATACTATTTTCTTCCAGGATGGTCAATGCTTTCCTCTAAGACTACGTGTAGGGAGATTGTTACCCTCAACCCCTGCTAGCCAGGAGATGCTGCGTGGTCATTCATTCACTCAGCATTTCCAGAGACCCTGCTGTTTGAACCAGCACCAGGGCAGCCACCAACCAGACAAGGTCCACCAGTGAGGATTTCACAGCTATGTGGGGAGATAGGCAGAAGAATTCAGCAACTGTTTTCTTTAAGCAACATTTACTGATGCTAGCTCTCTTTCTGGGTGCTGGGGTACACACACACACACACACACACACACACACACACACGTGCATGCGCGCACGAATGCACTCACACCCCTACCCTTTGGAGCTTAATTCCCTGTGAGGGCCAGAGCAGGGGTACCATGGGGATCTCTGGGGATCCAGAGAGGGGTTTTTTGTCCTTGACCTGGACGTCCAGCTCAAGTTTCTGGCTTTTTAACTCATTTCCTCTTCACTCCTTCCAAGTTGGCAAGATGGGAACTATTACCTAGATTTACTTTTTATAGATGAAGAAACTGACAGCCAGACAGGAGAAGTGGCTCATTCAAGGTCTTGCAATAGGAAACTGGGCACATATATTCACACCCGTGTCTGTCTGGTTTCAGGACTCACACTCTCTGCCATGCGGTGCTTCTTAAATGTTTGCTTAGGAGCAGCTCCAAGGCTCCTGGGAACATGTATGAGGGCAACCAGAAGTTCTTGCTTTATGCTGGCTATTTCCTTGGATACTCAGGCTTTCATTTCTTAAAATGTAGTGTTCTTTGCATGCTTATTATAAAATTGGTTGCATATCGAAATCATCCTTTACATTTCTCACTAATAGAATGAATGCTCCAGCAATATGCTAGCATTTAGTCTTTGGCCTTGTCTCACTCCTGGCACACGCTGCGTACCCCCCAAGGACAGTGTACCCTGTGTGGAAAGCTTGGCTAATAAACTCTCAGATTCCCAAACCCCACTGTCTTGTCCCTGTCAAGTCAGGAAAGGACGGGGCAGGTTAAGAAGGAGCACAGGTGCCAGGCTTCCTGGCCTGAGGCTGCCCTGCAGGAAGGCTGCAGGAGGGTGAAGAGGTATAAGCTGTCGCTGGGGGCCCAGGGTAGTAACAGCCCTGCTGCCATGGAGAGTTCTGGGAGTTTGCTCAGCTGCTGCCTCCTGGCTCCAGACACCAGCTCCCCTATTTTTGGTTCCCCAGAGAGATCCCCCAGTGGCTGTCCTGACCACCTGCCCACCCCTCCCTCCTGGGGGAATGTGAGGGTGGCTTCTTGGACATGTTCAAGGGCTCATCCACAGCAAGGGTTCACACAGTGGGAACCTCACTGGGTTGAACAGAACCCAACAGGACATGAACAGTGGCCTTCCTCTCTAGCCTCTGAGCTGCCTTTTCCCTCCCAGCCCCTCTCCTTGCTGTCCTGTGTCCCCATGACCCTGCCTCTCCAAAAGTTTCACAGTTCTCTAATAGGGGGCTGGTGGGCCTGGCAGACTCCAGATTCAGCGCGGTGTGTGTGTGTCAGGGAAGCCTTGCTGGAGCAGGTGAGTCTGAGCTGAGACTTAGAGAACGGAGGAGGCATTAATGGAGGGGCACTTGGAGCCCCTGAAATCTTTGGAAGCAGGGGTCACCCAATCTGATTTTGGTAGAGACCCCGGCTGGGGCGCGATCAAACTCAAGTGTGGCCGCCCAGCGCCCGCCGCGCCAGCCTGGCTCCCTCCCTCCCACACCAGTCTTGGTCCTCAGCCTCCTCCGGTCCCGACAAGCCCCAGATGCCTGTGTCTGTTCCAGGAAACTTTCCGCGGAGGCTCTCACTGAGCATGCTCGGCGGCGGGGCGGGCCTGGGGTCCGGAAGCTGCTCCAACTCGGCCTTCTCCAGCCACGTCTGGGGTCTCGCGTCCCTGGCTGGCGATGGGCTCGGCGGGCGCCCGGGGGCGCGCCACGTGGGTGCTGACCGGGGGCCTCCTGGCTGCCGCCCTGGCGCTGCCTGCGGGGTCCGGGGACCGAGGCCGGCTCCCCGCGGACCCGGGGCCCCTCCGGCGCCCCTTCGGTGCCCAGCCTCCCCAGGATCCCCGCTCCGCTCCCGGGATGGGGCCCGAGCAGACCGCGGAGGTAAGGAGGGCCTGCCCCCAGTCTCGGGACTGAGTTGGGAAGTTTGGCTTCACCCTATACCCGCGGCGGGGAGGCCCCTTCGAGTTAGGGAAATTACCCTAAAGGGAGGGCGGGATCTGAGTAGGATGCAACCCGTGTTCCTTAACGCTTGTGGCCAGAAAACTCCCTGGAAAGGTGGAGACAGCGGTGTGGCTGGTGGCTGTGGGTTTGGACCTTGCCAGAGGCCGGGTCGATTCCCCTAAGCAACCTAAGAGCTCTGTGACCTAGGGCAGGTAGCTTCACTTCTCGTGCCTCGGTCTCCTGATCTGTAACTGTTGCAGGGTCCACCCCAGAGGGTCGATGTGAGAGCTTAGATGAGCTCAGGAATGTAGGTAGCGCATCTTGCACAGGTGAGCGCTTCGGGAGAGTGTAGCAGTTGATACAAGGCACTATTGTTGGGGTTTCCTGTGACTGCAAATTTAGCTACTTTCTACTTCACCCTGCCCCTTCCTGTGTGGTCCCTAACTTGGGAGGGCACAGAGCTCTGGCTGTCACCCTAGATTTCCCCTCTCCCTCCGCCAAATCTGATCACCAGTCCCCCTGCCTTTTCCTCCTAATCAGTTCTGATGTCTGCTCCCCACTCCCTTGCCCACCCGGCTGCATCCACTAGGTTCAGTCCCCACCCCTCAGCCTCTGGCCTTTGATGGTTGTTTCCTCTGGGTCACCCTCACACCCTAATTTCCCGTCCATTCCTCCCCCCACCTCTAGGTGACCTGTCCATGGTAGACACCTGACCACTCTGCCCCGCCCCCCACTCACCACTTATATCCCCTTTCCACCCTGACCCCTGTTGCAAATCCAGGCTTCTGTTCCCAGGAACGTCTGTCCAGTAGTCTGGCCCATCGCTGCCCTGTGGTCCTCCCAGCCCTCCCCCAGGGCCCGGCTCCTCTTGTCCTTTTGAATTTTCTACCTGTAGACCCCAGGGCGCCTGCTACACTTGCTACAGATTTTTAGGTCTCTTAAATGAGATTCCCTTCACTGTCTATGATTAGTTCTTAGGTTTTCACTAGAGAAGACAAAGTAATAATGCTGTGTCAATTTACTGAGCTTTTATAAAGCTCATGATGAACATTTTCACAAGGTCCTTTCACTTGCTCCTGTCTGGTGTGGTGGGAAGTATCTGGCCCATTTTGCTGACGAGAAAACCAAGGCCCAGGGAGCCAAACCCCCAGGCCTGTCCTGTGCTCTCACAATGGCTCTCCCATTCAGAGCTCACTCACCTGTCCTCACCTGATCTTTCCTTTGGGAAGCCAATGCCAGAACATTTACATGGATGCTAGGCTCTACAAAAGAGTGCTTTGAAAACTGGAACCCAAATCCTCACATTAACTTATTGTCTCTCCCCTCCTGCAAAGGGCAAGCTAACAGCCAGTTTACAACTGTTTCCCAGTTGTTCTAAAACTGCTGTGTCCAGTGCATTGGCTCCGGCCACGCTGTGGCTGTTTGAATTTAAACGTTTCAGGTGCCCGATGGCCCCATGTGCTAGTGGCTCCCATATTGGACAGCCCAGACCATAGAGCATTTCCATCATCCCAGAAAGTGCTGTTGGAAGTTTGTCAGAAGGAGAGAAACAGTGAAGGCTTGAGTGGACAAGAGGCTTCTGAGTGTTTATGGAAGGGCCTTTAGGTGCCACACTGTCCTGGGTGCTTGAGATACAAGGGGACAAGACAGTCTCTGCTCTTAGACCTGCATTCTTGGGGCAGGAGAAAGACACTAAATGGTGTTAATCTGTAGTGTGGCAGTTGGTGGTCAGGCTGTAGAGAGAAATACAGTGGGCAAAGTGGACTGGCAGAGATGACCTTGAGAGCCGTGGTCAGGGTGGAAGGCGCTTTTGGGAGATGACAGTTGAGCAGAGCCTTGGATGGAATGAGGGAGGGGCATGGGTGCTTCTGGAGAAAAACTTTCCAGAGTGAGATCATAGTGAGGACAAAGGCCAGAGGTGGGAAGTGCTTCGTGTGGCCCAGGACCAGTAAGGAGGCTGGTGTGGCCTGAGTAGGGGTCGGGGGAGAAGGGAGGAGGGGGACGAGGTGAAGCTAGAGAGTGAGGAGGGGCCGGATCAGGAAAGGCCCTGTGGCCCATGGTTAAGACTGGCTGTTATTTTGAGTTAGATGGAAGCCATGGGTGAGTTTTGAGCAGAAAAGTGGCTTGCTCTGACTCGTCCTTTTTTTTTTTTATGAGGTACGCGGGCCTCTCACTGTCGCGGCCTCTCCCGTTGTGGAGCACAGGCTCCGGACGCGCAGGCTCAGCGGCCATGGCTCATGGGCTCAGCTGCTCCGCGGCATGTGGGATCTTCCCGGACAGGGGCACGAACCCCTGTCCCCTGCATCGGCAGGCAGACGCTCAACCACTGCGCCAGGGAAGCCCTGACTCGTCTTTTTAAAGCATCCCCATGGCAGGTGTGGGAGTAGAGGGTAGAGGGCAGAGGTAGAAAGAAAAACCAAGAGAGGAGGCATGTGGGAGACCAGGCAGACGATGGAGGTGAAATGGACCAGGGAGGTTAGTGGAGGGCTGCCGAGAAGTTGTGGATTGGGGATATACTTTGAAAGTAGAGCCAGAGGATTTGCTGGGATTGGATGTGGGTTGAGAGAGAGGAAGAGGAGTCAAGGATGAAACCAAGGACTTGGGCCTGAGCAGATGAGAGACTAGAGATACCATTAGCTAATATGCAGAAACCTTGGAGGCAATCAGGAATTCTGATTTGGTCTTGTTGAGTTTGACGTACCTATGAGGCATCCAGGTGGAGATGTACAGGAGAGTGGGAGATGGGTGAGTCTTGATCTGGGGGAGGAATCTGAGCTGGAGATCTATATCAAGGAGTGGACAGTGTACACAGGCCTTTAACCCCACAGGGCCTGGCTGAGTTCCCCTTGGGAGTAAGTATGGTTTGGTTTGAGAAGAGTGAAGCCTTAGGGAAGAGGCCTGGAGCAACACCAGGGCCAGGCATCCAGCAAAGGAGATAAGACCAAGACTGTGACCCACAGGTCAAGGGAGGAAAGTATTTCAGAGGGAGAGAGGGCTTCCCAAAGATGTTCACATACCGATCCCTGGAACCTGTGAGCGTATTACATCACATGGCAAAGGGAGATTAATATTGCAGGTGGTGTTCAGGTCGCTAATCAGCTGACCTTATAAAAGGGAGGTTATCTTGGAACATCCCGGTGGTCCCAGGGTAATCCCAAGGGTCCTTAAAAATGGAAGAGGGAGGCAGGAGAGAGTCAGAAGATGTAACATCGGAAGGTCAGAGGGATGCACTGGGAGGCCTCAACCCACTGCTGCTGGCTTTGAAGATGGAGGAAGGGGCCGCGAGCTAAGGAGTGTGGGCTGCCTCTAGAGGCTGGAAGAGGCTTACCCAGAGCCTCCAGAAAAGAATGCAGCCCTGCAGACACTTTGAGTTTAGCTCAGTGAGACCCACGTCAGACTCCTAACCTCCAGAACCGTACAGTCATAAACATGTGTTTGCTTTAAGCCGCTCAGTCTGTGATGACTTGTTACAGCAGCCATAGGATGCTAATACACTCACATACCAAATGCTGCTGGTGAGTTGTGTGCAATAAGGATGGAGAGCTGGCTGTGAGCTGAGGCCTTGTAGAGGTCCTGGTGACCTTGTCAGGAGCTGTGTCATCTCGGAGAAGGGGATCACCAGGGAGGGGAAGGCTGGATATTGAAGGTGGGTATCGACTGGCAGTTGGTGTGGTGTCTGTGAGAGCAGGCTGCTCACGGTGGCCAAGGAGCCCCCAGAGAGTCACCCCTAGGCTAGTGAGACCCAGGATACGGTGAGACCTCAGGGAGCCACAGCCAAGGGTCCCCAAGGGTCCCTGGCACTTGAGGGCTTCCTGAGTCATTTGCTACCTGGGATCCTGCCCCTCCGCATCAAGAGGAAGTGTCTGTTGGGAAGGGGACCTCTGTCCGCCGGTGAGGTCAGGGACCTGCCACAGAGCCTGCCGAGTGACAAAGGCTGGGTGAAAGAATGGATGGAAAGTTCCAGGGGCAGGGGTCGTATAGGCAGTTGTGTCGGAGTTGGGTGCCCCGTAGCACCACTGTTTGCCCCAGAGACCTCACGAATGAATTCTAGTCTTCTCTGGTTAACAGACTTTAGTTTTTAGAACAGTTTGTGATTTTAGAAAAATTGTACACATGGTAAAGAAAATTCATATATATCCCCCCCAATACACAGTTTCCCCTACTATTAGTGTCTTACATTAGTAAGATACATTTATTACAGTTAATGGTCTAACCTTGATATGCTATTGTAGAAGTCCATAGTTTATTCAGATTTCCTTAGCTTTTGTGCCCAATGTCCTTTTCTGTCCCAGGACCCCATCCAGGACACCACTTTACGTGTAGCTGTCACTTTCCTTGTCTTGAGGACCTCAGCAGTTTAGAGAGGACTGGGCAGGTACTTTGCAGGGTGCCCTCTGTTGGGATTCATCTTGGCGCATCTAGTAACATGATTTATCGCTATTGGCATTTTTTTTTTCATTTGTTTGTTTTCAGATTTCACTATAGTTTATAACAGTGAAAAAACACCCACATGGTCCTAAGGGCATATTCAATTTATGAGCATCAAAGGAAGACAGATTTAGATACATTAAACTGTTGTTTCTATGTTTATAATGATATGCAGCCACATAAAAAATAATGTACAGAACACCTTGTCCTACAAAACAGCTTTGGGGAATTTTCTCTGACTAGAAATTATCCCAGTTTGGGAACATTAGATTAGACATGAACATAAATTCAAGATATTATTAATTTATTTGAAAGAGTTGAACATTTAAGAAGGCTGTTTCTACCAGTGGAAACAAAGATGGAAAACTGTCAAATAATTGTGAGTTGCTTGGAATTCTTCCTGGCTTCCAGGAATTAAATTGGGAAAAGACATCTGCTCACACAATAAAAATGATCATATTAGTAAATGTTTCCTTAAATGAAACACACAATGACAAAAATGATTCTTTAGTGGATTCCCAGTCAAAGGGAAAGAAATATTAAATAAGTTGGAAACTATGCCATGGTCTTCAATTTCAGAAGTAGAGATTAGCCATTAAGAAGAAGTTTTCTGGGATGTTTCGCTGTCGGTGTTGACCTTGAACTCCCGGCTGGACCGGCGCTGGCCAGGTTGCTCCACTGTGAAATTACCCCCTCCCCCTGCACCGTACTTGTTAGAAGGAGGTCACTATGCGCAGGCTGGATGTATGCTCTTAGGAGATTTTTTTTTCCTGCCAGATGGCAGCAAAGACTTATTCCATCCACATCAGTGTCTGGCACACTGCATTCTTCTCCTGAGGAAGTGGCATCTCTTTCCACCTTGTGGAAGGCACGTTATGGATTAGTGGTTGTCCTGGCCACACACACCTGTCCGAGGGGGTGTCGGGGACAACGTTCACATTGGGGGTGGGGGGCCTGGAAGACCCTGAAGGAACAGGCGTAGTTCCATCACTCAGTCTCTGTTCTCCTTATTGCTGTTGTTGCAATGACACATGGGCACACGCTCCTCTTACAAGAAATGAAACAATATAGGTGGCGTGGAAACAAGGGATTCTCCCCTCTACTGTGCACAGACTTGGTCCCCAAGACCCAAAGTCTAAGATTTCAGCATACTCCTTTCTAGGCTTTTAAAAATAATGCGTGGTTATGATATTATATATTGTTAAAACGTGTAATTATATATTAAATGTATAAATAATTCGTATTAAGTATATTGTTAAATATCTACATAGATATACTTTCAAGTTATTAAATATGTAAGTAAATATGTAAATATATACTAGTAAACTAACTGTAATTTATATAAAACTAAAGATAATATAAATACATAAATGTAATTATTAAATATATAATAATGTCTTAAGCATACAAAAATGCCATTTTTATTAAATGAAACCATATTATTCATAATTTTATGACCTAGGGATCTTACTTGATATATATTAGAGTTCTTTCTAGGTGATCACAGATCTGCTTTATTTATTTCTTTGTTTATATTTGTAATTGTTGCACGAGACACATAACGAAATTTACCCTCTTAACAGTTCAGCGATGTTAAATACATTCACACTCTTGTGCTTCCATCTCCAGAACTCTTTTCATCTTGTGAAACTGAAACTCTGTCCCCATTAATCAACACCCCCCCCCATTCTTTTGTCCCCCAGCCCCTGGCCACCACCATTCTACTTTCTGTCTATGAATTTGACATACCTCCTATAAGTAGAATTGTATGCATGGACCACTTTTACTTATCCATCCATCAGTGGACACTGGGTTGCTTCCACCTTTTGGCTACTGTGAATAATGCTGCTGTGGACAGACGGCTTGGCCCACTTCAATGGCTGTAGCAGGGCACTATAATAACAGTAATTATTATTATCATTATTTTATAGTGGTGGGGTCTGGGCCTTTCCAAGCCTCAGTATTTTACAAAAGTAGAGTGGAGGGGTTGGCTGGGCCCCATTTAGACAAGTTTTCATCACTGAACGAGGTGAAGCAAGCTGGGAGGACGCTTTGAGGTCCACAGTTTTCAGAGGAGGAATCTGAGGCTCAGAGAGGCTGAGAGACTTGGCCAAGGACACACAGCGAGTAAATGGTCCAGTTCGAATCCAGTTCTCCGGACTCCCGGGCTAGTGTTTTATGTGCCACTCTGTGAAAACTTGCAGGATCTTGGGAGTTCAGAGATTTGAGGCTCTCCCAGCATCACGGGGTTTGTGAAAAGCAGAGATGGGATCTGAACCCAGGTCTGTCCAACTATATAAAATTTCCCCTACACTCTGCTGTCTCCCTAGACAGCTCCCAGAACTGCAGTTACATCATCCTATATTCAAAAGCTGGTGGGATGATCGACTTAGAAAGATTTACATCAGACTTCTGGATAGAAGTGCAGCTTCTCTCCACGTGAGCCATTTACAAAAATGGCTTTCAGCCACTCCTAGTATGTCCTTCGTTAATGTCTTTGGGCCTTTTGACTCTTTTTAGGACTTGCCCCATGGGATTTGGCCCAGTGTGGAAAGCTCTCACTTTCTGACTGCAGGTAAGTTTTTCTTTTGGTTGATTTTTTATTGATTTGACCACGAGAGAGAACCAGACCCTAAAGCCATAGCCCTCCTACTTCTGCCTCCCTTCCCCCTGCTCACCAGCGTGCCTTACAGAGCAAGGCAATGTGTCACCTGCTACAGCAGCACGTTGGAGTTTGGGTGCACAGCCCAGAATTCAGGGTGAGGTGGTCTGTCTTCATTCCCCCCGAAGGCATCTGATAAAGAAAATGCAGAATGTTTGTATTAGCCAAGTGTATGAGTTTCTTTTTGCTGCTGTAACAAGTTATTACACATTTAGTGGTGAAAACAGCACAAAGATATTCTCTTATGGTTCTGGAGGGCAGAAGTCCAAAATCAGTCTAATTGGTCTGAGTCAAGGTGTCAGCAGGGCCTCACGCCTCTGAGGCCCTAGGAAGAAGGCCTTTCCTTCTCCAGGATCTGGAGCTGTATATCTTGCATTCTGCAGGTCATGGCCCCTTCCTCCAGCCTCCAGGCCAGCAGACTAGCATCTTGCCTCAGTGGGCATATGGCCTTCTCTTCTGCCTCTCAGATCTCTCTCTACCTCCCTCTTTAAGGACACCTGGGATTACATTTATGGGCCCCTGGGTAATCCAGGTTACTTCCCCATCACAAGGCCCATAATTTAATCACATCTGCAGAGTCCCTGTTGCCATATAAGGTGACATATTCACAGGTTCCTGGGATTAGGACCTGGGTATCTTTGGCGACTGTCATTCAGCCTACCACACAGGGTGACAGAAATTCAACTGAAACTAACTTAAGCAAAGAGGAATTTGTTGGTCCCTATAACTGGGCCTCGCAGGCCCTCGGCACTGCTGGACGCGGGAGTGGTGTTCTCAGGGCTCTGCCTTTCTCTCTCTCTCTCTCTTTTTTTTTTTTTTAATTGGGGTATAGTTGCTTTACAATGTTGTGTTAGTTTCTGCTGTACAATGAAGTGAATCAGCTGTATGTATGCATATATCCCCTCCCTCTTGGACCTCCCTCCCACCTGCCCCCCATCCCACCCATCTAGGTCATCACAGAGCGCCAAGCTGAGCTCCCTGTGCATACAGCAGGTTCCCACTAGCTATCTGTTTCACACATGGTAGTGTATATATGTCAGGGCTCTGCCTTTCTCTTTCCATCACGGCCCCTGCTTTCCTCTGGTGAGTGTGATTTTCAGGAACATTCTTTCCACGTGGTGGGAAAGACAACCACTGGCAGCCCTGGACTTCCAGGAGTCTGAATGCTGCCACTTGCAGAAAGGAAGAGACTTCCCAGTAGCTCGGCAAAAGTTCAGGAAAGACCAGTGGGTGCAGCCTGGGTCCCATGCCAGTCCCTGACTCTGTCACTGGGGCTTGGGGGGAGAGTGTTCTGGGTTCTGTGCCTAATTCTGGCCTCCTGGGGACCAGGATGGGCTGGGATCCAGGTTTTTCTATATAGACTAAGAATCTTACTGACTAGTGTGTGTGTGTGGGGGGCTACCATGAAGGCAGGGGTACTGGGCAGGCAGAATGGTTTTTTTGTCCAGAATCTTCTTGGCACAGATTATGAATACACCTCTTTGTTTTATACCAGGGATAAACATATTTCATTTCCTGGGGGAGTTAAAAGTACTTTTTATATCTTTTATTACTCTCTGCAGTCTTTACATTTTACAAAATCCAATGTTTTCATTTGCATAAAATAGGTTGAGGTGATATCACAGAAATCACAGAGACCTTTTAGCCACTGATTAAGCAGGCTTGTCGGTCAAAGGGAGCGCAGTGCACCAAGGACTGTGGTTGTAGTGAGAGCAGGGGGTGGAGGACTAAGGCCACTGGGAGGGCTTCAGGGAGGGCTTCCTGGAGGAGGTGCTGCTCAACTGAGTCCTGAGGAGTGGTAGTTAGCAGGACAAGGGGATGGAGGGAGAGGCTTCCAGGCCTGTGGCAGCCCAGAGGCAAGGGAGTAAGGGTGCATCCAAACACCTGCACAAATAGTACAGGTGACCCACGTGACAGTGGCACTAGTGGGGAGGCTGCTGGGCAATGATGCAGTGGGTGGTGATGGTCACTTCGGAGCTTGACTTCCTTCTA
The DNA here is from genome assembly GCF_964270905.1 of Leucopleurus acutus. NCBI lineage: Eukaryota > Metazoa > Chordata > Mammalia > Artiodactyla > Delphinidae > Leucopleurus > Leucopleurus acutus. Next base: position 36,422,423 of record NC_139146.1, read on the forward strand.
TACTGTCTGTGGACAGTAGCAGTGGCTGCCTCATTCAGGTCTTCATCAGAGCCTGCGGCTGGGCCTTCTGAAGGCCTGGAGGAGCAGGGGGCACCTGCAGGATGCCTGCACCAGAGATAAAGCCCAGAGTGGCCTTAGGATTTTACATCCAGCAAGTCTCCTGGGAAAGCATTTGTTCTTAGCCCGAGGGGCTGGGCTGCGGTCCAGAGGTGGGTGTCCTGTCCCACTTGTGTGATTGACTCAAACAATCCCGACTGAGCAGCCAGCCTGGGAGAGCTCCTGCCTCTTTCCGTGTGAGGGCTGTCAATTCCCCGATGCTCACCTTCATCGCCATTCCAGCATCATGAACTGAATCAACCACAGATACTATTCTAGAAAAAAAGATATTGATTTTATCTAGGATTCCAGTTCCACGTCCTTTTTGTTTTAATTTTTCCTACATATATTTAGAAATTCTATTAAAAAAGGGTTCAAAAGCACTTCTAAAGACCTTGCTATCAATACTCTGTGTAAGAAAGACTGAATAACAGGACTCGTTCTCAGTCAGTATAAGTTTATATCTGGATAGAAGATAAATGTTGAAAAGGCACAACTCCACAATTCAGGTCACTTCAAAATACAAATTTACACAGTGGTCAGATGAGTTTCCCAAGGACACAGCTGGTGAGTGACAGAGCCAGGATTCGAACACAGGGCGTGTCTGATGCCAGGTGTGTAAGAATCACCTATGGCTCCTCCCTTGCCTAGTGGTTCTGACTCAGTAGGTCTGGGGCAGGGCCCAGGAATGTACATTTCAGCCTACAGCCCAGGTAAGGAGCACAGACTTCGAGAAACACTGTCCTTAAGCTCTGTGTCTCCCAATGAGAATGCCTCATCTTCTTGGCAAAGAGATGGTAAGCCATTCATTCATTCACTCATTTATTCACTTACTCAGCAAAGATTTTCCAAGTGCCTTCACGTACCACGTGGTTTGCCTCTGGAGTTTAACCGCTGCCTTTCTGTATCATGTAATGCATGTGCATTGTTATTTTGCAGCAGAAGCACCATTTAGAATGAAATTCAGTAAGAAAACTGAAGCCTTTAACCCACCCCCGACTTCTGCAGCCTCTAGTGGGCCATGGATTCATTCCATATTTGCTTTTATACCCTCGTGGCCCAAGAAGACCTTGTTTAAAAGAGAGTCTGCTGTAACACACCACTTGGTAAGTAACATGTTCAGTTCTTTAAAAGACATATCAGAAGTTGTAAAGAAGCCAATTTTGGACCATATGTGTAGAAAATATCACAGGCTTTTGTTCCTCCAAAAAACCTAGTCTTCCTCATTCACTGAATATAGTTATCATTAGGAAGCAAATCCCTCTTACTTTCCAGAGAGCTGCTGCTTCCGTACAATATACAGTATTTAGATGAACAGGATGTGTGAATCTGAGCATTGGACCCCCGCGTCAGCTGGTTCTAAAGCAGGGCAGGGCGTCCTGTTTTAACCAGACTGATTCACTTGCCCCTGTTATAAAAATGCTGCTACTGATAATAGGGCTAGGTGTTTAACAAATATTTTCTATTTGCCAGGCATGAGGCTTAGCACTGTCTATGCATAATCTCACTGGGGCCTCATTACGAGTTTCTTAAATAGGTACTGTTTTAATTCCCATTTTACAGAAAGGAAATGAGGATTGGAGAGATTAAGAGGCTTGTTCAGGGTCCCACAGGCCGAAGTGGCAGAGCCAGGATTTGGAGCCCCTGCTCTTAACCACTGCCCCTGCCCCGCTGTCCTTCATATTCAGTGTAATGTGTTGGCTTCACATAGCGCTAACTTTCACCTAAGCTTTCATGACTTAAAATGCCTTGAGGACCACTGTGTTCGGCCAACAGGCTACCATGACCACAAGCCCCTTCTTGGCCCCCGGCTACATGTTTGTATTAGTTTCCTAGACTGTGTAACAAATTTCCACCAACTTGGTGGCTTGAAACAATGACATTTATTCTCTCCCTGTTCTGGAGGTGGGGAGTCGAGGTGTCAGCAGAGGCGTGCTGTCCCTGGGGGCTTGTAGGAGAAGATCCATCCTTGTTTCTTCCAGCTTCTGATAGCTTTCCTTGGTTTGTGGCTGCCTCACTCCAATCTCTATATTAGGATTCCCTGGTAGAAACAAAACAGGTAGGACACATGTGAGCGAGAGGCGGGGGGGGGGATTTATTTTAAAGAATTGCTCATGTGATTGTGGGAACTGGCAAGTCCACACTCTGCAGGACAGGCTGGAGACCCAGGGAAGAGCTGGTGCTCAAGTTGGAAAGGTGTCTGCCACAGAATTCCCTTTTCCTTAGGGGAAACCTCAGTCTTTTCCATGAAGGCCTCACCTGATTGGGCGAGGCCCACCCACCTCATGGAGGGTCAGCGGCTTTATTCAGAGTCCATTGACCTAAACATTACTCTCACCTAAAATACCTTCACAGTGACATCTGGACGTGTTTGACTAAATATCTCGGTACCATGGCTGGGTACCATGGCCCAGCCAGTTGACGTGTAACATTTACTATCACTCTGTTTCCACCTTCTTGTGGCCTCTTCTCTGTGGGTGTGTATTCTTCTTTTCTGTCACTGATAAGGACACTTGTCATTGGATTTAGGGCCTAGCTAAATCCAATCCACCTAAATCCAGAATGATCTCATCTTGAGAGCCTTGGCTCAATTACATCTTCAAAGACCCCTTTTCCAAATAGCGTGACATTCCCAGGTTCTGGGCTTTAGGACGTGGAGCCACATTCAACCCACCATGTTGGTCATCGTCTTTCCAACCCTCTCCAGCGACAGGGGACTCAACCCCTCTTTCGGCAGCACCTCCATCCCCCCTCCTGTGTGTCTTTGCCCAACAATGTTTGTTCAATTGTCGTTTGCAAGATGCTGTGTGGGGATCAGAAGAGTAGAAAGCCAGGCGTCTGCCCTCAAGGACTCACTGGGGGCCTGGCACGTCAGAGCACGAGGGTGGGGTCGTGGACAGAGACTCAACTGGAATCGGAGGCCTGGTCAGCTTATGCTGCTGCATGTGGTCAGCGTGTTCTCAGGAACATCACTTCCCCTTTCTGTGTCTTTGTTCGCTTCTGTACAATGAGAGGGTCACGCTCTGGAGAGGGGTGTGTGGTGTGGGAGGATCATAGGATACAGAGCACACAGCCTGGGGTGGAGTCCAAGCTTCCTGCCTATGCAGCCTTGGGCAAGTGCGTTAACCCTCATGAGGCTTAGTTTCCTCCTCTGTAAAATGGGAGTAATAGAATTCATGTGTGTACAGTGATGGGCATACGCCTGGCACTTGGGAAAGAGTAGCCATTGTTATGATCGTTGGTATCGCTGAGAGCTGCCGTGGTCTGTGATCGAGAGTATGGCCCCACCCACTGCAGATGGAGGGGGGCAGGGCAGACAGCGGGGAGGCATGGCCTGGGGTCACGGGGCATTTGGCAAGGGCGGAAATGAGCAGGGACCGGTTGTGATTACGAGGGGCAGCGGGGCTGGCATCTGGTGGGCGAGCTCTGGCTTTCCACTGGTGCCCTTCCAGGGGAGCCATCGTGGGGCTGGAGGAGCCCAATCCCAGGTTGATTCTCTCCCTGTTGATGATGCATCCAGCTCATGGGAGGTGCCCCGACATGCTGTGGTCCACGTTCGCGCAGTCCCTGCTGTGTGGCTGGTGTACCCCACACAGGACATGCGTGCAGTCCTTAAAGGACCTTTCCATAGCTCTGCTCACCTTCCTCCTGCTGAAGTGTCAACCCTGGTTTGCTGAGTCCCTGTGACAATGGTGTCATTGACACGCACCCCAGACCAGGACATAACCCCGTGTGATCCATGTCCACGTTCTTCTTCCCTCATAGGTTTTAAGTTCCAGTCCTGTAATACTCCTTTTAAAAAAATCTTCAGGATTGATGGGAGTTACTACACCAGCAGAAGTAACCCCTCTGCCTGGCCCTTTTAAAAGTTCATCTTGGGCTTCCCTGGTGGCGCAGTGGTTGAGAGTCCGCCTGCCGATGCAGGGGACGTGGGTTTGTGCCCTGGTCCGGGAAGATCCCACATGCCGCGGAGCGGCTGGGCCCGTGAGCCATGGCCGCTGAGCCTGCGCGTCCGGAGCCTGTGCTCCGCAATGGGAGAGGCCACAACAGTGAGAGGCCCGCGTAACGCAAAAAAAAAAAAAAATAAAGTTCATCTTGTACTTTTACTTGACAAATGTAGCACGAAATATTTTTCATTTTCTAATGATTTCTATATTTTATTGTAGTATGGAGACATTTCAAGAGACATTCAAGGAACTTCTGAGAATGGGGTAATTTTTCAGAAATGTGCAGTGGTGAGTATTCATAGGTAGTTTATACTTAAAGAGAAAATAATTGAATTTGCCCAAATCATATATTAGCAGAGTTATGTATTTAAAGAATTGGTGAATCACGTGGTTATCTACCCATGTCTGCACACGGGTGATGATGCGACCCACAGGGATCTTATATTTTATATGGCAGCACCAGGACTAAGATTTTTTGGTAACAATAAAATTATTGGCAGTGAAAATCCTCTGTGATCATTTAAAATGAGAAAGTATATATTTTCTCTCAGATTTTAACATTGATATGATGCCCGACAGTTTAAAAAACTCACTTAATGTCTTTTAGGTCTTTGACCCTTACTAATCTCATGAGATGGCTTTCACATGATCCTGTGTTGAGGGTCCCCGAGACCACCCTCAGGTTCAATGCTTCCCTAGAAGGACTCACAGAACTCAGAAAAGCGGTTCTACACACAGTTACAGTTTATAGCAGCAAAATGATATAGATTATAGTCAGCAAAGCAAAAGGCACATAGGACAGAGTTCTGGGGACACCAGACCCAAGACAGCCAGTCTTCTCCTGGTGGAGTTGAAGGAACGGCGTTTAATTTGCCCAGCAATGATGTGTGGCAGCAACCAGGGATGCTCACCCAAGCCATGGAATCCAGGATTTTTATTAAGGATCCACCACGTAGGCATGGAGCACCCATGTCGCTGACCTCCGTTATTCAGGTCACCTGAGCATAGCTTGGCCCAAGGCTCTCACCGTGAACCACATTGTTTGCAGAGACTACCTGGGGCGGCCCAAAGCCGTAGGATATAAAGACACTCTTATCAGGCAGGATATGCCAAGGGCTTTAGAGGTTAGTCTCCCAGGAGCTGGTCCTCTCTTTGGGATGTGCAAGGTTTGGACAATCCAAGCCTGCTGAGCTGACCATGTACTGCACAGCCCTCATTTCAGCCCAAGCCCTCAGCTGTCTTGCTCCTCTTCCTGGATAAAATTGGTACTACCAGTTTCTCCTGTGTCCTTCTAAAGATGTTTCCTGCCACATGCACTCAGTTATGAGTGTGTGTGTGTGTGTGTCTGTGCGTATGCACGTAGGTACATACACATACCTTCCTTCTTCCCCTTTTTACGTTGGTGCCAGTATTCCATACCCGAAGTTTTACAACTTGCTTTTTTCATTTATTATGTTCCAGAGCTCACTCTTCTTGGGACATACATGGCTGCCCTCTCTTTTCTCAGCTCCTGTGTCTCTTTCAGCAGAGCTGGGATGAAGGAAGGGCAGGACTGGTGGGAGATAGGGTTCGAGAGAGGGAGCAGGGCAACGTCGCAGAGGCCAGGTGGGGAGCCAGGCTGCTGGTGGGCCATTGGCTTTGAATAGCTGAGCTATTCATTTAACTTTTTTTATTTTTCTGGCCTCACCACATGGCTTGGGGGATCTCAGTTCCCGGGCTAGGGATTGAACCTAGGCCACAGCAGTGAAAGCCTGGAATCCTAACCACTAGGCCGCCAGGGAACTCCATAGCCCTGAGCTATTCAAACACATGGGCAGGCAGAACCCTGAAGGGGGCGACTGGCCGGGAGACAGGAGACCAGCTTGGGGCAAACCTGGAGATCAGATGGCAGTCAGAGGCCCTGGACTGGCTGGGGCTGAATCTTCAAACTAGTAGAGTAAGAAGGAGCCACTATTTGCTTTTCCTGGGGACACCAGTTGTCACAATCTCCCCAGCCTGACTGTGGTCCTGTGCGTGGCTGTTTTTTCTTCTAAGTTTCTCTGTGGGCATCATTTCACTGCATTTCAGGGTCCCGGTTTCTTTGAAATGATCTCTGAGCAACATCTTGGCAAGCGGGAGTCAAAATTCTCCTGGGGCCTTTGAAATCAAACCTGATAAATTCTAGAACCTTTGTGAGACCTTAATCCCCTCCCACGGGCACAGGTTGAGCTGGGGCCTCGTTTTGGGAAGTCGGGTTTGCCAGCAAGCCCATCCTCACTTTGCCTCCTGTCCTAGGTGTCCGTGCAGAGCGAGTGGCCGACAGCTCATGTGCGACTGTCTGTGAACAACACCAGGACGCCCGCGGCTGCCAACCTCTCTGACCTGCTCTTACTGGACAACATCACCGGCCTCACCGTTAGGGAGTCGGCTGGAAACCAGACCTCCAGAGGGTTCCAGGCTTTCAGGAAGAAGTTTCTGCAAGGTAATAGCCATGTGTATGAAGTCAGGGGTGGAAAATGATGAAAATACGTACAGATCCTCACAGAGCACGGGATGTGCAGCAGGCATCTTCTTAGACACGTGACATGTGTTCATGCAGTTGGTCCTCACAACGGATTGTACTATCAGGGCATCAGAGGAGGAGGCCACTGCTCAGTATCTGCAGCCAGGTAGCTGGCTTGTCACTTAGGTTGAGAGAGGTGGGATTTGGGGAAAGAGTTTTTGAAATATATATATATTCAACATTTATTATGAAAAATTTCAAACATGCACAGAGATTAGAGTGAACCCCAATATATCCATCATCCAGATGACCAAAATGACCATTACTCAGTAAAATGAAGAGCTTGTTTTGGGGAGTGCTGGACAGACATGGGCGTGGTCTGACATCAGCCCTGGAAGCATGCTCTTGACATGTTCAAGCCTGTTCAGGCGTGTTCATGGGAGTAACTCCGCTACTGATTGGCTCCCTTTCAAGATATGACACCGTCACTCATTGGCTTTCAGAGATGTGTTTCCTGAGGCGAGTTGTCATTGGTTAATTAAGGAGATTTAAAACCAATTCTGGATGCAGTTGTTACTATGACTTCAGAACTGTCAGTTTTCCTAGGAAGGTGAGATTTCTTTTATTCTGAGTACGTGCTCTGTCTTCAGATAAAGAGACTAAGATGGTTAGGAACTTGCCCAAGGCCATAGGACTGGCACTCAAGGCTGAGATTCAAACTCAGAAAGTCTGGATTCCTCCATCCACCCCGTACCCAGGATGCTCTAGTGCCTCTCACACGCCTGGGACTCTTACTGACCTCTCCACTTCCATACAGATGGCCCACGTTGCTCATCAATCCCACCACTCTTTCTCTCTGAGTCTAGATGAAGCCTCAGAATCCTTCTTAACACCATATTATTGACAGAAGCCACCAGTGGAGTTGGCCCACAAGTAATGACCTCTTTGCTGGCTCTGGTTTAAGCAGTGTCATAAAAAGTGTATGATACATCCCAGCTAAATGATCTTCAGTGCCTTTCTTCAATGATGTAAAAATAAATCCCCCTAATTCTTAAACTGGTGCTCAGAGAAAAGAACGTGGGGCTGTAAGCAGAGCACAGACTCGGTCTCAGACAGACCTAGCTTGACTCCTAACTTCGCCATTTTGGAGCTGTGTGGCCCCTGTAAATCACCGTCTCTGAACTCCAGATGTGGCATGCGTATAACAGCCTCGTAGAGCTGTTGCAGAGGCGAGACGAGGTGATGTGGCCTGGCGCTCTGCCTGCTCCAGTGTGGCTTGCCTCTCTTGTCTTGTTGCTCCAGTGGTGTTTTGTAGTCCATGCTCCTGCGGACTGAACTTGTCACTTTTCTCCCATGGCTCGGCATCAGCTCCTGCTCTTGTGTCCGTCTGGAGGGTCCTTCTCTCCTTCCCTGCATCTCATTCACCTGCCCCTCCTGCAATTCACCTGCTTGGAGCCTGGACCACCCAGGCACTTCATGCATGAACTCACTGACTTCCACCCCAGCACATGAGCTCTGCACACCCTTGAACCTCAGCCTCTGCTCCTGTGAACTGTGGGTGCTGGTGACACACTTCAGGGAGTCCTAAGCTAGTTCATTCATGAAAAGCAACACAGCCTGGCCCGTGGGAAGTGCTCCCAAGTCCATGGCTATTTTGTTGTGATTATCTTTATTTTTTATTTTTGTGTTTGGTAAAAAACACATAAGATCTGCCCTCTTCACAAGCTTTTAAGTGTACAGTACCGTACTGTTAACTGTTGTACAGCAGATCTGTAGAACTTTTTCATCCTGCCTGACTGAAACTCTATCCCCATTGAATAGCAACTCCATTGCCCCCCGCCTCCCAGCCGCTGCCAACTATGTTTACTCTTGTGACTGTATATTATTGTATGTATGCCCTCGCCTTACCTCTGCCTACTGGATTCTACATGCCCTGAGAGTAATATCCAAACTATGTTTGTCTGTAACTTACCGCAATCTCAAGGGATATGACATTGGTTTTCAACTTAGTGGCATGAAACTTTTTTCCCAAAGAATAAGTATAGAACTACAGAATCAAATGACCCATCCGACCCCAGCTCATTGATGCTCTGACAATATCAATATCATTTTCATCATCATCATCATTTGCTGCTCTAAAAGAGCCACAGGTCCAAGAGGGATGGGTGGCTTCCTACCCTAAACGAGTCACTTCGTCTCCGTCAGTCTCAGTTTTCTCTTCTGTCTGCAACAGGAAATATTGTACTTTCCATCTGTCTCAGGACACCATTTGGGGATCAACTGGTTGATGTCCTGCAGACATTTTGAGGGTGATAAAATCACTGCCAGGTCTGATTATAATGACCTTCACCGGTATTATCATTTTAATTAGCAATTTAATCTTTATCAGCTTATCTTTATGATCTAACTTTTATCATTATACACAAAGTTAAAATGTTGAAGATTTTTAAAACAAAAATCTTAGGGATTCCACAGGCTCAGTGCTAATTTCTCCTCTTTTCTTTACATCTTTTTGAGGTCTCAGTACATTGAGAGACGAAGCACATTATAGCGTATTAGGGATAAAATATCACCCCTGATACAGGTACAGACAGAGTCAGAGGACAAGTGTAGGTGAGATCAGGTGGGCTGGCTGACTGACCAGCAGAGTTGGACAGGCTTTGTCACCCACTGGACATGTTGGGATGGCTCCCCCATCCTGACAAAAAAGCAAGCCAAGTCCTGCTTTCTGCCAGTAGCCCACTCCCACGAGTAAGATAGGCTGACTGGCAATGCATACCCAAACTTTCCATCGGATGCGTGCACTGCTCAGTGAGAGAGGGGCAGGGAGAGGCCAGCCCTGTTTCAGGTGGGGCACCCATGCTCAGGGACAGAAACCTCAAGGGTGGTGGGTATGTGCTTCCCTTGCCGATCTCCGTCGTTTTGTTCTCCAAACCCACTGGGCTTCTAGTTAATCTGAGGATTGCCAGGGGGGTGACTAGTGCCCTGGGGAAGGAGAACAGCTGTTGGTCGGGACTCAGGACAGCGCTGCTCCCCCAAACCCCTATTCGTTGCCCCTGCGTGTGTCCCTCTGGGACTGCTGGTTGGTGGAAGAAATCTTTTTTCCTGCCCCATGAAGGTTTTGGAAATGACTCGAGTGTTACATTATTGAAATAAACTCAAAGGATACTCCAGACCCAAGGCTGGAAATTCTCCCTAATTCTAAAGCCCATTCAGATCACATCCCGCTACGCTATTAAACAAAGTATGTCAGGGGTTTTGCAGTATGATTCGAGGACAACCCTGAGTTCATTCGCATCAAGATCCTCCAACAATGACCTGCCAGCACCTCCCTTTTGCAAATTCTCCCAGAGAAATGAAAAGTTCAGGAATGAATCCCTGATGGATAGAAATCCAAATATATTCAAGTCCAAAAGGAATTAAAATCTGAGATCAAAATCTTTGCCCTTGTAAGTTTTGAAGTCCACAGTCAAAATTCTTAAATTAAGGTTCCCCAGACCATCTTCCCATTGGTTTATTCTGTCCAGACTCCCCCTGATGGTTGTTGATGCTGGGAGGAGTTGGGGTTCCTTCAGCAGAAGGGTGCAGCTTCTTGACTCAGAAGCTGAAATTCATTGAACCCCAATTTTTTCATATGTTTCACTTTTAAAAATTTCCATGGAGGTAAGGGACATGAGAGTATCATATAAACAAAATGTGGTCTATCCATACGGTGGGATATTACTCTGCAGTAGAAAGGAATGAAGCATTGGTACACGCTACGACGTGTACGAACCTCAAGGAAAAGAAACCTGACACAAAGAACACAGCTTGTATGAGTTCATTTCTATGAGATGTCCAAAAAGGCCAATTAGTCCCCAAAAAGTGGAATAGTGGTTGCCTAGGGCTGGGGGTGGCAATGGAGAGTAACTGCCATTGGGCACCAGGCTACTTTTTAGGGTGATAAGGATGTTCTGAAATCAGACTGTGGTGATGGCTGTACAACTCTGTAAGTATACAAAATTCTCTAAATCTCAGGCTTAGAACAGGTGAATTGGGTGATGTATAAATTTTATCTCAAAGCTGTTTTTTTTTTTAAAAAAAAGTATCACAATCTTGGGCTTCCCTGGTGGCTCAGTGGTTGGGAGTCCGCCTGCCGATGCAGGGGACACGGGTTCGTGCCCCGGCCCGGGAGGATCCCACATGCCGCAGAGCGGCTGGGCCCGTGAGCCATGGCCGCTGAGCCTGCGCGTCCGGAGCCTGTGCTCCGCAACGGGAGAGGCCACAACATTGAGAGGGCCGCGTACCGAAAAAAAAAAAAAAAAAAAAGTATCACAATCTCATTTCCACATCCACCCTATTCAGACAACCAGCCGCCAGTCTGAGCCTCTGGACAGGCACGGCCGTGTCCCCAAAGCAGCACTCAGCATCCTCCCCAGGCCATGGCTGGGGCTTAGAGCCATCCGTCAGAAAGAGCAAGGACAGATGTTGCTTTAGTTCACAGGTGCCTTCGGTTTCTGCTGGATATCTGGAGCCCACCTGAGAACGTCAGCTCAGTGGAAGAACTCCGCCTTTAGTAGTTACAGTGGGCACAGTCTATTTCCAACATCAGACAGAAGGGTCCCCAGGGCACGCCGGCTCTACCTCCAGAAGGTGGGGCTGAGACATCCCTGCCTCCTACAAAACTGGAAACCTGCAGTGGTGGCCACCCTGTCACCCGCTTTCTTTGGGGGTCCCTCTTTTTCCACCCATGCCTCCAGAGCCTGCTTGTTCACCTGGGGGTGTGACTGAGTGTGGCCCCTCCCTATAGCAGAGCCGTCTTCTTCTAACCAGTCCTGGCTTCTGACTAAGGGGAGCTTTGAGTCAGAAACCCCGTCTCCTAGGAAGCTTCTCTGTTTGTGTAACTAAGCCATCGAAGGCCAGCCAGAGACCATGAGGTTGGAGGAGACCCTACGTGAGCCTGAGTGACCTCCACTGCCCCCTCCCGGGCCCAGTCTGGCACTGCTTCCCTGTGCTGTGTGCTGGGCTTTCAGAACCAGCTGGAGGTGTCAAAGCGGCAGCTAGTGTCGCCCAAAAGTCCTATAAAAACTCTGTCCCATCATTGTGTGGATGGGATCATTGGGAACAAATAGGTCCCCACCTGGATTCAGAACAAAACAAAAACGTTCTGGATTTCCTAAGTGTATGACATCCTGAATTAGGAGGACTGGCTGCCCAGCCCCAGGATGGAGTGGAACCCAGGTAAAGCTCCTTGTAAGGGTGCTGACAGCCCTTCCAAGTGAAAAAAGAGGGGGTCCAAGAGCACACCTGCCCAGTTTCTTCTCCCTGATAGAAAGTACGTGAGATCAAAGGGGCTCTTGTTGCCACTGTCAGCTGTGATGCCAGCCGCCTCTGGTTGCTTGGCTGTGTCTGGGGTGTGGCAGGGGCCCCGTTCTTGACCCACATGTGCCTTCTCTCTGAGCAGTTGGAGACTCCTTCTCCGTCAGCTACACAGCATCACTCGAGGCCAGAGACGTTGGGAGTGGAGAGGTCCTGATGCTTCCTGCCCAGCTCTCCTTCCAGAGTTCGTCACCGGTATTGTCTTTGTTACTTTGATTTCTTTCTTGTCACTGTTGTTTTAGAAACCCTGGACACAACATCTGTTAGTTCATTCTTTTCTTCGTTCCATCCTTCATTTGTTCAGTGATACCCAATTCTGGATGAATGCGCAGGCCCTGGAATCTCACGCACTTCACCATGAATCAGGCTCCCTCGAAGCTCCTTGTGACCTTAATTACTTTAACTTCTGTGGACCTGATTATCAAGATATGTAAACGATAGATGTTAATTTCTCATCGCTGTGTCTTGGGCGTAGTAAGCACTCAACCAAATATCTCCCATTTGTATTGGTTTGCTAGAGCTGCTGTGAAAAAGTACCACAGACCAGATGGCTCAAAAACAACAGAAATTTGTTTGTTCACAGTCCTGGAGGCTGGAAGTCCAGAAGCTGGAAGGTGTGGGCAGGGTTGGTTCCTTTTGAGGCCTCTGTCCTTGGCTTGTAGATGGCTGTCTTCTCCCTGTGTCCTCACATGGTCGCGCCTCTCTGTGTGTCTGTGTCCTAGTGTCCTCTTCTTTTAAGGACACTTTTCAGGTGAGATCAGAGTTCACCTTGGTGGTCTCATTTTACCTTAATCACGTCTGTAAAGGTTGTCTCCAAATACAGACACATTCTGAAATACTGGGGATTAGGGCTTCAACGTATGGATTTTGGGGGGACGTGATTTAACCTGTAAGCCCATTACTATTAGCACCTTCATTTTCCATTCACTTTTTTGTTAATCCACGTAGGCAGTGAATGTGGTTGGTTGCATGACCCTTGGTACATGCTGTACACTTCTGGGAATACAGAGGAGGAGATCTGTGCTCCGCTCGAGGCCGGAGATATTGGGAGTGGAGAGGTTCTGATGCTTCCTGCCCAGCTCTCCTTCCAGAGTTCATCACCGGTATTGTCTGTATTGTCAAGACAGTATTATCAAGATCTCCGGCCTCGAGATCAAGGAGCTCATGCTCTAGTTACTCTGGTCATTTTGTTCTGATTTCAGTCCCTGGAGAAAGTACCTTTTATAATAGACTTAGAAAATGAGGCTCCAAGGGTGACTGCCCCAGGTCACGTGGCAGAATCAATATTGGACCCCACAGCTGCCGGATCCATCCAAGGCTGGGGAGCCTGTGTGCAGTGTTTCTTCTGCAATAAGAAAAATAGTCCTGGATAAAATTAAATAAAATGAAAGATTCCCAAAAGGTAAAGACCAGATATGAGAAAACTGTATAAAACTGTCAGAAAAGACAGATGTCTCTGAACACAATTAAGTGCAAAGTCAAGAACAGAGGACGAAGGATACAAAAATGGAGATAAAATGGCCCAGAAGAAATACCATCTGAATTTCAAAGGAGAGGAAACCAAATATGTTAAAATCAAAATTTAAGATAAGGCAACAGTCAGAAACCAACAGTGAGAAACTCAGAAACCCAGTGAAATTGGAAGCCTCCACCTCCTCGTGTAGGGAGGGGACGTTAGGCCAGGGCGGCTTCACCTCCCAGAAGAGCCTGGGGAGGCTGGTGGGGCAGCAGGAGGCATGAGGTCCGGGGCCTCTCACCTCAGGGCGACCTCCTTGGCTGTCACCCCCTGACGGGTCCTGTCCATTGCTTTGCTTGGTGCCTGTCTGTGTCATGTCAACCCCATCCCCCCAGTAAACCCCCATCCGCCACTAGGATGTCACTCCATGAGACCAGGGACCCCATTGGCCCTATTCCCAGGTGTGTTCTCAGTGCCAAAAATAGAGCCCCACCCACACTAGTTGCTCAGTAAATATTTGTTGAGTGAACGAATGAATAGGATCAGTGAACTAATGGTTCTTGGGCAGGTGTGGTTGTTTTCTTTTTTAACTTCTCTGAGCCTCTAGTTTCTCATCAGTAAAAGGGAGATTGTTCTATAGTCTCCAGTCTCTTGTGGGGATAAAAGAGGTGATTTTATATTTGCACGTGGCCTGCAGTTTCTTTCCGTCCCCTTCCAAGCCTTCAGGTGCTCTCTGGGCAGTTCTGTAGACAGAGCGGAGAGCCCCCCTGCCCACCTGGAGATTCCATGTGTTGTAGGTTCCTGGCTGCGTTAGACTGTCAGCATCACCCTTCCTGGCCCTGCCTTAGAAAAGGCCCGTGGAAGGCCGGCATTTGCTGAGTGGATGAGTGTTGATAATGGTGAGCAGCTCCTATGCCTCGTTCTCCAATCGGTTCACCCATTTGGACTTCACAGTTTCTTTGGGTGACTCCTAGGCCTTCCTGCGGGATGGCAAGAAGGTCCAGTGTATTTGGGGCTGAACATGATCAAAGTTTGAGTGAAACTCACGACAACTCCCCAAGAGAACATTGGTCTACTCTGCTTGTCAGCCATAAAGAGGCTGGCACTGCAAATGGGAGAATAAAGGAGTTATTTAAAAATGCAGGTGCCCGACTTGAAATCCTTCAAGTTAGTGTGGAGCTGGTGTCTGGTATTTCAGAGGTGGGAACGCTGTCCTCGCTGTGTTTTCAGAACAGTTCGGTGTCTCTGAGTTTCAGTTTTCCTACCTGAGAAATGAGAGGGGTAGGAAGACTCCCCACAATCTCTTCTAGTTCTGACATTTTCACATGGTATGAGAGCAGTGGAGAGGGTAATAAAAATAGTTACCACTTACTAATCTCACAGCATGAGGTAGTTACTGTCAGAAATGCATTATGTTTAGATCTGGAAACTACTTTCTCAAACGCACACACACAGATGAGCACACATAATGCACATGGATACACACACATGCACACACATGCACGTGGATATGCACACGGACGCACACATGTGCACATGGATATATGCATATGCATACACACATGTGCACGTGGATGTACACACACGCACACATGTGCACGTGGATGTGCACACACGCACACATGTGCACGTGGATGTGCACACATGCACATGGATGCACACGGATATATGCACATGGATACACACATGTGCACGTGGGTATATGCACATGGATACGCACATGTGCACGTGGATGTACACACATGCACACATGCGCACGTGGGTGTGTGCGCATGCACACGTGCACATGGAAATGCACACATACATGCACGTGGACACACATGCATACACGTGCATGTGGATGTGCCCACATACACGCATGCACGTGGATACACACATGCATGTGGATATGCACACATACACACATGCACCTCAAATTCATACAAGGGTAGATGAGACAGGACCTAGATGAAGGGAGGTCAAAGGGGAAAATCTAGAACATTCATCTCCAGTTCCTTACCATTTATTGTATAAACATGCTGCCCACCTTATAAAACCATCACTGGATCTCACGTGGTCCATGTTTCCTGACTTCAGGCTGTGATCTAAAACATGTTTCTCAAGCCTTGAAGTTTATGTAGGCGCGGGGCTGAGGATTCATGTTTTGCAAAGAGATGAAGTACACTTTCAGCCCCTTTCTGCTGAGACTTTGAGTGTCAGGAAACACAGGGAAGAGGGACCCAGAGGGAGTGAAGAGAGAGGAAACTGGCCTTTGAACCCACTAGTTCAGGAGACCCTGAAACTCACAGGGCACCATGAATATTCCAAAGCACAGACAACTCAGGAACAGAAAGGGCCAAGTTATTGCTTCATAGGTGTCTCTTCTTTAAAGACTTGTTTGTTTATTTGTTTGTTTCTTAAAATGTCCATTTCCCTCCTGAAAAGGAAAGCTTGTGGCATTTCGACTTCCCTTGGAAGCCTCCATCAGCTTGTCCTGCTGGCCCATGATGCATTTGGGATGCCCCAGTGCTCCCAGTGTGGCTGCTGTAACAACTGTAGGGCATGGATCAGGAGGTTTCCTACCTCAGGTGGACCATCACTCAGGTCAAGGGAAAATGCCTCCAAGTGGCCGTGATAGGATTACACAGGGGTTGCCTAGCTCACTGGACTTCGGGCTCCAAGTCTCTAGGCCAGGTTACCTACATTGATGCAACCACCCATCACCACCTGCTACACCCAATAGCAGTAATACTTTCACAGCACTCCTCCCTATGTGCCAGGCACTCTTCTAATTAATCCTCACAGCAACCCTCCGAGTTGAATATAATTCCCATTGTACAGATGAGGAAACTGAGGCACAGAGAGGTCAATAACTTGTCCAAAACCAGAGTGCTGGAGAGTGATAGAGCCAGGCATGAACTGGGGTAGTCTGGTTCCCTCCAGACTACCCTGCACTGCCTTTCAGTTGCAAGATATTCTGACTCTACCCTCAGGGAGAAGTATGATCTCATGTTGAGTCTCCTCAGATACTACATGGCTGGACAGATAGCAGTCATAACGCTCACCCTTCATTTTTCCATTTCCTGTGTTTTCTAAGCAGAGGGGTATTAGAAGGTATTGGGAGGAGACACATAGGGAGTTGGGGTTTAAGGGTGTTGGGGGCATTGGAAAGAGAGCTGACAATTGGAGCAATGCCATCAGAGCCTGTGATTCTCTCCCCCTTCCTGAAGGGTACAGACTAGATCCCAGAGGGCGAAAGCGGCTGCTCCAGGTCACAGGGTCATCCCTCACCCCAGCCCGACCTGACCGTAACCCCAAGTGTTTCACCACCAGGGCACACTGCCTGGCTTTCCCTGGCAATTAGGGAAACTGGTGTTTGGATTTCATACACGCCTCTAGGAGAGAAGGAGGCATCACGATTTCACAGACCTTTCCCCCAAAGGGACTTTAAGACCTCCACAAGCCTCCACCCGCAAAGTCAAGGGCCCAGACACGGTGGGTCGGTGGGTCGGAAACACGAAATGTTACCCCGTGTCTCAGATGTGAAAACCTATTTACTGAAGTGCTTTCTTTTTCCTTTTTCTAGAACAGAGCCCAGCTAAAAGCCCTTTTCACCATAACAACAGAAGAAAAGATCACGGTAGGAGAAAATCTTTGACCTGGACACCCGCTTTATGCCCCCAGTGTGTCTTTTTATGTCTTTGGTGTGTGGTCTCTTGCTGTCCTCAGAGCCAAGGGTAGGAGCCTACCGCTGGCCTTAGCCTCCCAGACACGAGCCAAGGCTGGGGGCTCTGTGCAGTCTGGGGTCCCCCAGTGTGGCCTGAGGCTGTCTGGCTAGTTTCCTGGATGACCCTTTCATCTGGGCAAGACGGGTCGGTCACTGCCTGGACAGGCTGGGGCCTCACCCACCCATCAGCCGGCTGGTACCCGCCCTGCAGTGTTCACCCCACGGCTAGTGGGTGGTCATGTTTTGTCTTCCCAGAGCTGCCCAGGGCCCTGCAGGCCTGCTTCTGCTGTTCACCATTAACATTTCTCCATTTTTGTTCATCATTCAATCACCCACAGCTCATGCATTCACTCATTCACATGTTCATCAAGTGTTTATTCACTATATAACCATGCTCCACATTTCTTAAGCACCTACTAGGTGCCAGGCATCCTAAGCAGTCTTCATTTGCTGAATTGTGACATCTTCACCATAACCTGAGGGAAGAGATTGTATTTTAAATCACCTCCATTTCATAGATGGAGAAACTGAGGCACACTTAGGTCACGTCATTTGCCCAACGTCACATGGCTAGGGTATCAGTGTTCCCAAGACCACTCCCAGGTGCAGTGATTCCCTAGGAGGGCTCACAGGACCGCACACATAGTCTTACTCAGGCTGATTTATGACAGAGAAAGGATGCAAAGCAGAATCAGCAAAGGGAACAGGGACTCCGGGCGAGGTCTGGAGGACACCAGGTGCAGGCTTCCAGGGTCCTCTCCCAGTGGAGACCCGTAGGACATGCTTAATGCCTCTGCATCAGGTTGTGACAGCACATGTGAAGTGCTGTCTACCAGGGAAGCTCATTAGAGACCCAGTGCCAGGGTTTGTACTGGGAGCTGGGCACGGGGCACCCTCTGCCTGGTACCTCCCAGGAGGACAGCATGTATTCAGTGTACACCACATCCTTTGCCCAACAGTTTAGACCCTGTGAGCCCCTCTTATCAGGAGATGGTGGGAACCCTCTGAAACCTGAGTTCCCAGACACCAGCCAAGGCCCAGCACCTTAAGCAGGCCTCCCAGAGGATGGAAGTCTCAGACCTGCTGTGTGAACGCCATTCTGCACAGGTAGTGTTAGAATAAGATATGAACCCAGGCCCTTTGGCTCCAGAGCCCTGCTGCTGGGCAGTGGGCCACACTGCCTCCTAGTGAGCCGAATGGCTGCACAGATGAGGCCGGCACAAAACCCGAGTCAGGCACACGGGTGCAGACAGTTCTCCGGGCGGCACCATGTCTGATTCCTTCCTGCATCCCGCACGGTGCCTTACATTGTGGGTGGCACTCAACGGGTAAATATCCCGTGACTGAGCTGATTGTTGTCAATGCTGCGCGATTGCAATAAAGGTCAGAGAACATTCATTTAATCAGTATTTATGAGCCCTTTCTCCGTGGCCCAGACCTTCTCACAGAGATGGAGACGAGCCATACCCAGGTCTTCAGGGCTGTCTCCAGCTCATTGCCTTCAGGAGAAACAGGCATAGGTGGCCCCCCTGGGCTGCAGACCCATGGGTGCAAGGCTTGGCAGTGGAGCAATGGGTTGGATTTCAGCCCCGCTGGCCCCTGGGCCAGGTGACCTCTGCCTGTGGACCGTGTTCAAGGAGGTCATTATCGAGTGGGGAGATGAGACATATGCAGGTGATGGCCCTAGAGTGTTGTGGGAACAACGGGCCCTTGCACCAGAGGCCGGGACTTGCATCCCTGTTTTTCCACAGATTGTATGTGACCTTGGGCACATTATTTACCTCCCTGGACCTCAGTATCCTGGCTGTAAAATGAGAATAATAATAGTACCCGCTTCATAGGGTGGTCGTCAAAGTAAACGGATTGATGCAGGCAAAGCACTCGGCACAGTGCCTTGCATCCTGTAAGCGCTCAATAAACATCACCAGTATTATTTCACACAGAAATAACGCTGCTGTGCAAGTGTTCTGTGTTAATTGCGAAAAGAATGTTATGTATCAGGGTCTCCAGCTTAAATTCCCACGAGGGCCGCGCTGGTGCTGTAGGTGTGTGAGTCAGGCCCACGCAAGATTCTAGGGCGCAGAGGAGTCTGAGGCAGCCTGGAGATTCCGATCGACCATCACCCACCATCCCTCCCCCACACTGAGACATTAAACAAGGGCAAAAAACCAAACAAACCACGTACATCAGCTGTGACTGAACTTGTGAGGTTGTGACCCAACGTACAGATCATAGGTGCTGGGGGTACTGACAAGGGAGAAAGGGTGGGCTGGGCGGGCTGGGTGGATGGCAGGCCTCTTGGAGGAGGTAAGAATTCACTTGGATCTTAAAGGAAGGAGTTAATTAAGGGTGGAGGAGAGGTTTCTAAAATATGTATCTGAAGATCTGACGTCAAGGTTAAGCCTGTTTGACTGTCGGTTGGACGTGAACCAAGGTTTACTGGGCTCGAGCACAGTGCCTGGCACCTTTTAGGTATACGTAAGGAGGAGGCTCAGCCCTTGCCAGCTGCAGCGTGTGTTCTAGCATGGTTGACTTGGGCACCTGCAGAGATAACGTCGTTATACTAGGAAAGTGTGACAGTGATGAATAGGAGGAACTCAGCAGTGAGGTATAAGCTCCTCTGACATTTTTATCAAGCAGTTAAAAACTACAAAGCAAAGACATTGAGTAACCCATTGTGTAAATTGGGAACTGCAACACTTGAAAGAGACGCCATCACCTCCTTAATTTCTTATTAATTTCCTGAGGGTGAAACTGATAGATGTCAACTAAGACCCCAAGAAGTCTTCTTACCCTTTCTGCCTCCTGGATGAATAGAGAGGAAAAGAATCCCTCCACCCTATGCCGGACATTGAGTGCAGGTGTTCTTTTTTAAAAAAATTGTATTGAAGTATAGTTGATTTGCAGTTTACAATGTTGTGTTAATTTCTGCTGTACAGTGGAGTGACTCAGTTATACATATACATATACTTTTTCGTATTCTTTTCCATTGTAGTTTATCACAGGATACTGAGTATAGTTTCCAGTGCTATACAGTAGGACCTTGTTTATCCTACGGATAGTAGTTGAGTGGAGGTGTTCTGATTGAGCTGGACTTCACTCCAGCTTCTTGTAATTTGGGGGGCAACTGACAGGATCTTTTGGAAGAAAAATGAAGATGAATTCCCTCAACAGATTTAAATCTAAATGGATAAAACAATTTTTAAAGAGTAAATATCGGTTAATATGCTATGAAATAAACCATGGGGCAAAACCATGGGTCTGAGTACACAAAATAGTTGAAAACTTTACATTTGAAAACAGTATTAAAAAAGGTCAGGGGTAAACTTGGGAAAATATTTGCAGCATACATTAAAAAGGATTAATGTCTTTATAATATATTATAAAGAGCTCCTATTCATTAATAAGATAAAGAATGCCTCAGGAGATAGCTATGTACGATATGAGAATTTCTCAAACACAGAGATTTACAGTGTGTGCCCTTGAGCACAGTGGAGGGAACGTGTAACTCCACTGGCAAAACCATTTGGCTTTGGGTTTAACTCAGAGGGCTGGAAGCATGCAGTCGCATATCATCACGTCTGCCTTCTCTGGATCACTTCTTTGGATGACTTACCAGCCTTCTGCCTGTTCAGTCCTGCTCCCCTCCAGCCCATCATCCTGAAACACAAGCCTGCCCACTTTCTATTCTGGAGGGGCTCCCCATTGCCTGCTGGATAAAGCCCAATTCCCTTAAGTTAGGATTCAGGCTCCATCAGGAAAGGTGACCTCTGCTAGCTCCCTGTGCCGTGGGGTTCCTGTGTTTCCACATCGCTCCGGTTTTACACATGCTGATCCTTTCCTTCCTGTCCTCTGGCAGCTCGTAAACATCCTGCAGGACCCTGACCAACTTTCTCCACCTCTGTGATTCCTTCACATCCCCCAAGCAGGCTGGTGGCACCCCTTGCTGGGATCTAGTGGCATTGGGACATCTGATAAACCTTGTCACTCTGTGACATTGAGACTGTTCCCCTGGTTGGCACTTAATACATTTTTGTTGACATCAGAATAGAATTTTTGCCCAGGGGGAGACTTTAAAGATTATCTAGTTTTACTTCCTCATTTAAGAGTGAAAAAAACTCAGGTCCTGAGCGGCTTTGGGAACTGGCCAAGGTCCTGAAGCTTGATACAACATTGAGGAATGGAATTGTGCTGTGCAGTTTCTTCTGTAGTCCAAGCCTTAGTCACTGGATTGTAACTTACAGACCTCTGTTAGTGAGTGTGATCGTCTCTGTTTATGGTTACCTTCAAGCTCTTGCTTTTTCCAGAGTTATCAGAGTCTCTGCCCTCAGAGCTGCCCCTCAAGGGCTGTGGGACAAGGACCAGCAAGTCACTGACTCCTCTGCTTCTTCAAGCAGTTGAAGGATTTCAACTAAATTACTCCTAAAATGTCTTTCAGAGAAGTCATTCTGTATGCTCTCCCCTTCAAACTTTTCCTGGTTTGGGGAGGGGGTGGGATTTAATATATGTCTATTATGGACACTTTAAACAAAAAACCCTTCCACACACACAGACACACAGACACACACACACACACACAGACACACACACAGACAGACAGACAGACACAAGGAGAAAGTTAGAAGAATAAGATAACATTTCTTCATATCCCCGCCACCAGAGATAACCATTGCTAGCATGGTAGTTTCTTGCCTTCTGCAAGTCTATAAATATATTTATTACATAATTGAAGTCAAATTGTATAAACAATCTTTCCTCATGCTCTTGTAACTTGTTATCGGATTTTAAGCATTTAAAGCATTTCTTTTGAAAATCTTTTTTTTTCTGGCATTGCTCTTCATAAATGCAGTGGTGGAACGCATCAAAGGAATCTGCTACCAGCTAATATGTGATTAAAGTGGTGATAATAACGGATCCTTTTCCAGAGACAAGAAGGAAAGTTAGTGTGGGCTCTGGGGGTGAGACAGCTGGGATCACTGAGCCACCTCTTTTTCTTTATTCTTAGATAATGAAGTTTAAGGTAGATAGGCTCTTTGAAATTCTGTACTTACAATGATTATCAGTGGAATTTTTCTGCAAGATTTTTGCCCTCATTTTACAGATGGGGAAACTGCAGCTCAGGGAGGGAAAGGCTCAGGGTCCCACAGTGTGGTAGGGGAGGAGCTGAGAGTTGAGCCCGCAATGAGGGCCCAAGTCCATGGTCTTTACGAGTATGTTCTGCTGCTTCCCATAGCATTGTTTGTGGTTCTCATCATTTCTCCATTGGCTGTGTCATCCAGGTTACCCTCCTCCAGGCTTTCTCTTTCTAAAATACTGATATGACCATGTTACTTCCTGGCTTAAAACCCTGTAGGGAGTCCCCTAAGCCTGTAGGATGATGTCGCAAATCCCTAACCTTCTCTTGAAGGCCCTCTGGGACCTGGGCTGTGTCTCTTGCCATCTGCAAGTCCTGCCTATGTTGTTCCCTCTGCCTGGCTCACCCTCCTCCTGGCGTGGTTCATTGTCCTCTCCCCACGGGTCACCTCTTGGAAGGTCTTCTTTGTCCTTTGAGCTGGGTTAGGGACTGCCCCTCTTCTCTCCTTGCCCTAGTCACACATGTCGCCCCAGCCTGTGTGCCCGGCCATTCCTCTATAGGATGCTGAGCTCCTCGGAGCAGGGCCTGGGTCTCTTTCCTCCTTGTCTTTCCTTGTCAAGAAAGGTTACCACCACATCTAAACATTGAGTCAAACCTGGCAGTAATTGTGGTGTAGCCACTTAATAGAAATTTTCAGGGAAATGGAATTATAGCAAAGCTTGGTTTTTGTACCCATGAAGTGTGAATTCTGTATTTAAAGCATTGTTCTAAAGATTTAAAAGGAATTACTTGGCCTCTGATGAAAGTTCAATAAAGATATTGATAGTTAAGTGTAGTTTTGAAGGGATGGCTTTTAGCCAGAGACTCAGGAATGCTAAAATTCTGCCCTGCTAGTCACTTACCGCAAAAGGGTGAGCTGTATACTGAGAGAGGGAGTCAAAGTGTTCACAGCGGCACAAGCCCCTGATGACTCAATGCAGGGCTCCTGGTAAAAGGCCAGGCTGGAGCCTGAGCCCTGGAGAGGCAGCTGCGGTCTGAAGACTACTGCCTAGACCATGGGGTGTGAATCCTGGGTCTGTTACTTGTTAGCTCTGTGACCTTGGGCCATTTATTTAACTTATTTTTACTTTGGCATTGTAATCTGTAAAATATGGATTAAAATAGTGCCCACTTTATACTATTGCCATGGGGAGTGAATGGATAAAACATGTAAAGCACTTGGAACTATCCTTGGCACTCAGTATCTGCTCAATACATATTAGCTATAATGATGGTGGTGATGATGGTGATAGTGATGGTATTGATGGTGATGATGGTGATGTTATGGTAAGGATGATGATGGTGATGATGATGGTGATGGTGGTGATGGTGTTGTTGATGGTGATGATGATGGTGGTGGTGATGGTGATGTTGATGGTGATGGTGATGATGATGATGACGATGATGGTGATATGAGCGATTATGGGGATTTTCCTTCCCATAAAGCTAAATCTTGAGATTCAGTCTTCTTTGGCCATTTATATGGAGGAGGGAAGTTGAAGACTAGAGGCGTTGTGGACAGGTCAGGGGATCAGGACCTAGCTTAAGTTAGTAACAGAGGTAAATGAAGAAGGTTGAAAAGAAGAAAGTGGGACTTGTGAGTGGGCTTGCCCCAAGTAGGCAGTCTTTACCTAGGTTTGCTTATCACCTGGTATTGGAAAGTAGGAATTGCAAGATCTCAAGGTGGAGATTCAGAGAAGGTGGAGGTGGGAAGAGGAGGAGTGAGGTGGCTTGTCTTGGCTGTTCTACTTCCTAAAGCAGGAAAGGGAGGAAGGGAGGGAGACTTTGAGAGAATGAGTTAGTTTTGTTCCTGATTTTTTTAGTACGTGGACGCTGCCTGCCTGTAACTCTGTCCCAATATCTGTTTCTGGTTCTCATCCATCAGACAAGTAACTTCTACCACGGTGTGGGAGGTTGAGACTAAAAATGTGTTTAGAAAACCACACAGCCCCCTGGACGGCAAGTAGTGTAATGTACTGGGGAGAACACAGACTTTGGAATTAAGCAGAGCTAGTCTGTCCCTCTTTAACTATGGACTTTGATTAACTACCTGATCTCTTTGCATCTCCATTTATCTATCAGTGGAATGGGAATAATACGTCCCCTGCAGGATTGCTGAAGATTGAGTGAGATAAAGCAATACCACACTTTTTCAGTTTCCTAGGGCTGACATAACAAATTATCACAAAACTTAGAACAACAGAAATTTATTCTCTCACCGTTCTGGAGGCTCGAAGACTGAAATCAAGGTGTCAGCAGGGTCATGCTCCCTTTGAAGACTCTAGGGAAGAATCCTTCCTTGCTTCTTCCCAGCTTCAAGTGGCTCCTGGAAATGCTTCCTTGGTTGTAGATACATCACTCCAATCTCTGCCTCCATGGTCACGTAGTCTTTTCTCTGTGTGTGTCTGTCTCCAAATCTCCCTCTCCTTATAAGGATACAGTCACTGGATTTAGGACCCACCCTAATCCAGTATGACCTCATCTTAACTTGACTATGTGTGCAAAGACCTCATTTCCAAATGAGGTCACACGCATAGGAACTGAGGGTTAAGATTTCAGCATAGCTTTTTGGAGGACACAGTTCAACCGCCTACATGCATCTAGCCCAGGGAGTGGCATATTATAGGTGATCAAATGTCATTCATTCCCTTACCTCTCCATTCTTCTCCCTAAGGCTGTAAAATTAGAAGTGTTTGCCTTCTGTCAGTAGCGAACTTTGAAGACAAATCACTGATCTATAGCCTTTTGTTCTCTTTAGACACAGATGTTTTGTCTCCTTTCCATCAGTATTTTAATGTAACCTGTTTGCACTGCTTTTCATAGTTACCCAGTTTATTGATTTTCTTCTTATCTGATAGGTTCACAAATCAGAGCTTAGAAGGCTATTTCTAGTGCAAATGGAGAACTTGCGTTTCAATTTGGTGCTAATGAAAATGTAAGATTTAGAATCAGGATGTTTGACTCTGAAAACAGAATTGGTTTCCTGACCACCTCTGATAACAGCCTCTATGGACAGAGGCTGATTCATCATAGGTGAGTCATATGTGGCAACACACTTTGATTCAGGTTCCAGTAATTGTCTGGACTGAAGCTCCTGTTCCCAACCTAACTTGGCTTTGACTGTTTGGAAGGTCAGGTTTGGCTTTGTTGGTCTGTCAGAAAAATTTAACCTTAACTACAGTGTGCATTGTGACCACAGTAATGAGGAATGGGTTAGTTGTCTTCCAGCTCCTACATAATGCATTAAATGTTCCCGTAATCTGCAGCCACTTTTTTACTGAAGTATAGTTGATTTACAATGTTGCATAAGTTTCAGGTGTACAGAAAAGTGATTCAGTGATACATATATATATTCTTATTCATATTCTTTTCCTTTGTAAGTTATTAAAAAATATTGAGTATAGTTCCCTGTGCTATACAGTAGGATCTTGTTGGTTATTTTACATATAGTAGTGTATATATGTTAATCCCAAACTCTTAATTTATCCCTCCTCCCAACCTGTCCCCTTTGGTAACCATGAGTTTGTTTGCTATGTCTGTGGGTTTATTTCTATTTTGTATATAAGTTCATTTATATCATATTTTTAGATTCCACATATAAGTGATATCTTATGATATTTGTCTTTCTGTCTGGTTTAATTCACTTAGTATGATCATCTCTAGGTCCATCCATGTTGCTGCAAATGGCATTATTTCATTCTTTTTTATGGCTGAGTAATATTCCATTGTATATGTGTACCACGTCTTCTTCATCCATTCATCTGTCGATGGATGTTTAGGTTGCTTCCATGTCTTGACTATTATAAATAGTGCTGCAATGAACATTGGGGCCTGCAACCATTTTGAATTAAACTTGTCACGGGGTGGCTTCTCTGGAAGCAGATGCCAAGACAGAATTGGGGTATAACATGGTAACCAGTGTGCAGAAAAGTTGACATAGCTGGCCTGAGACTGCTATCCTTAGAAAGCCCTACTTACAAGGTTAGCCCTTGGCTGGCATCTGGGAACTTGGATTTCAGGATGATTCTCACCATTTACTGAACTATGGGTGGCTCACCCACCTAAACTGTGTTTATAAAGAATATATTTTATGTTGAACACCTCATTTCCGTCTGGAGTCTGGGATTTTGGTACATACCAGACAGAGGGTGCCTAAGTGACTAGTCCTGAATAAAAACCTTGGGTACCGAGTCTCAAATGAGCTTCACTGGTGGACAGCGTTTCTGCTCATTGCTGCAGGAATTAAGCGTGCCCTTTGTAGCTCCGCTGGGAGAGGACCTTAGAAGCTTGTTCCTGGTTTCCCCGGACTTTGCCCCACATGCCTTTTCCTTTTGCTGAGTTTTCTTTGTATCCTTTCACTGTAATCATAGCTGTGAGAATGATTATATGCTGAGTACTTTGTGATTATATATGAGTCTTAGTGAATCATCTAACCTGGGGGTGGTCATGGGGTTCCCCCAACACAATCAGATCACCTGTGAAGGGGAGGAGGAGGAAGCAGGTTTGGGCAGAGAAAGAAGTCAAGTGTGATCCAGGCTGACAAAGCTTCACCTTGCAGAGAGCTGTGGGGCAAGTGTTGTCACCTGTCTGAGCATCCCTCATCAGGCTAAATGGCTGGCCATTATGCCTCTGCCTTGTTCTGTTACCAGATGTCGGCATGACCTAGGTGAGGTGGCTCTCTGCAGCTGATCTAGACCATGAAGTGGGAGGTCTACTGACCACACTGCCTGTAGCTGGACACCTAGTCCTTCCCTGAAGGGAGATCTGGGTGGTGCATCTCCTTGTCTACCAAACTTACCTTTAGAACTCATTATTATCATTTTTTGTCTCCTGATTATACAATTAATACATGCCCATTATAGAAAACACAGAAACATAAAGAGAAAATTCATCAAGTAATTACACTCAACAAAATTCTGGAATATTTTCTTCATAGGTTCCATATGTATATGGGTGCATATATATTATTTTAATGTAATTGGAATTTTAATGTATATACAGCTTTGTGTCTTCTTTTAAAATGTTATACTAGCATATAGACATTTTTTATATAACTAAAAATTCAGCACGGAAAAGTCAGTTGCTTTTATATACATACACAATGAACAATCCAAAAAGGAAATTAAGAAAACAATTTAATTTACAGTAGCATCAAAAAGAATAAAATACTTAGGAATAAGCTTAACCAAGAGATAAAAGACTTGTACACTGAAAGCTACAAAACACTGCTGAGAGAAAATTAAAGACCAGTAAGTGGAAAATCATCCCTTGTCCATAGACTGGAAGACTTCATATTGCTATGATCTACAGATGCAGTGCAATCTCTGTCAAAATTCCAATGACATTTTTTTTGTAGAAATAGAAAGAAAACCCATCCTAACATTCATATGAAATCTCAAAGGAACCCAAATAGCCAAGACAATCTTGAAAAAGAACAAAGTTAGACGTCTCACGCTTCCTGATTTCAAAACTTATTACAGAGCTGCAATAATCAAAGCAGTGTGGTAATGTCATGAAGACAGACATAAAGACCAATGAAAAAAATAGAGAGCCCAGGAAAAAAAAAACCCTCACATCTATAATAAAATGATTTTCAACAAGAGTGCCAAGACTATTCTGTGGGGAAAGGACAGTCATTTCAGTAAATGATGTTGGGGAAACTGGATATCCAAAATAAAGTTGGGGTCCAAAATAAAGTTGGACCCCTACCTTATACCATGTACAAAAATTAACTCATTAATTTTTGTTAATTTTGTTAATTTTAATCAAAGACTTAAATGTAAGACCTAAAACTATAAAGCTCTTAGAAGCAAACATGTGGGAAAGCTTCATAACATTGCATTTGGCAGTGATTTATTGGATATGGCCCAAGAGCACAGGTAACAAAAGAAAAAAAAAAACAGATAAATTGGACTACATCAAAATTAACAACTTCTGTGCACCAAAGGACACAATCAACAGAGTGAAGGGCAGCTCACAGAATGGGGGGAAGTATTTGCAAATCATTTATATGATAAAAGGTTAATATCTATACCACATAAAGAAATCCTATGTCTTAGTCTGGGCCACTATAACAAAGTGTCATAGACTGAATGGCTTATACAACCCACATTTATTTCTCACAGTTCTTTAGGCTGGGAAGTCCAAGGTCAAAGTAGATATGCCAGTAGATATGGTATCTGGTGAGAACCCATTTCCTGGTTTGTAGATGGCCATCTTCTCATTGAATCCGCCTTTGGCAGAGAGCAGAAAGAGCTCTGGTCCATTTGTCTCTTTATAAGGACACCATTTACCTCCCAAAGGCCCCATCTCGTAATACCATCACAAGGGCGGTTAGAATTTCAACATATGAATTTTGGGAATACACACAAACATTCAGTCCCTAATGTCCTACAACTCAATAACAATAATAACCAAACAACCAGATTAAAAAATTGGTAAGAGACTTGAATAGACATTTCTCCAAAGAAGATATACAAACTGTTTCATTTTTTAAAAGTTAGACAAAGGTAGCTAACTGAATATAACCATTGAAATTGGGAGAAAGTGTAGGGAGGGTTATTTGTAGGTAACAATCCTTCAAAATTTGGGGGTAAAAATTCGTGAGCTAAAATCCACATCTGTCGTAGCAGGAATTCATAAGTAATGTGTAATGTTGACATATCAAGGAATAAAGATGTATGCATAATTTTTAGAGTATTTAAGTTAACTAACCATTCTGGTTCACTAAACCATAGAAACTGAAACCAGTATCTCTTTAAGATAGTTGCCTCTGGGAAGTGGGGTTAGAAGAGGATGCAGAAGGACACACAGGATATTTGCTTCCCTTTTTAAACCCTTGGTTTCTGTTAAACACCTTTTTTTTCCCTAGCAGGCATGCATTATTCTGCTTCTCAAAACTTGTAAAATGACTGCATGATTGGCCGTTATGGATAGAATAACTCATAGAAGCTTAAAATATTTAACCCTTCTTTGTGTTGTGCAGCATTTAGGATACGTCCCATTTGTGTTATTTTATATGATGTTCTTAAAAGCAGCCTTATATATAAATAAATCTTCATGCATATTTCTGGATCAAACCAACCTGTGTATAAGCTTTTATGCCTATTTTTATATTATCTCCTGAGGAGTGAATCCTGGATATGAAATCACTAGGTTAAAGGGGTGAACATTTTAAAGCCCCTTGTTATGGACACAGACATTTTTTCCCTTTCATTTTTGAGTAGAGACATTTTGGTGAGAGCACTCCAAAGGATCATAAAAATCTTAGTCTCTTTTTGTCCAGGCCTGTTTTCGAGGTCACGTTCTGAAGAAATGACTGGGTAGCGGTCACCACGTAGCATCTCCCTTTCTGTACCAGTAGAGTGGCCTTGGGTCACCCAACCCACAAAGGAAGGCAGGGCCAGAATCACTTACATTTAGTCAGTGAGTGCCACGGGTTAGGCCCTCTTCTAGTGACTTCCTTGGACTCTGTTCATGTCTCATGTTTAATCCTCAGTACAACCTTTGGAAGGCTCTTGTCTCTGTCTTACAAGGGAAGAGCAAAGGCAAGGAGAGACGAAGTTACTTGCCCCAATGCCACACGGCCAGTAAGTAGCAGAGATGGGTCCCACACCCAGGGGTCTGAGTCTAGAGCCCAAACTTCACTCTCTGTGCTGTTACAGGCCCTTATCTGTGAGAAGCAGGTAGGCTGGGTCAGCCCCAGTCAGTGTCCACAGGAAGAGTGTAATCACACGAGGGGAGAACGCATCAGCATCTTCTTAGTTTCTAGCATATTGCCTGGTACACAGGGGACACCCAGTACCTATTTGTCGACTAAATAGATAAGCCAAACTTTACACCAAACTCCTCTACATTATTATTTTGTTTACTCTTCATGCTGTGAGGTATTTTTATCCCCATGTTACAGATGAGAGAACTGAGGTTTCCAGAGGTCAAGTCACTTGCCCAAAGTATAGAGCTGTTTCGATAGAGGAGGCATTGTAATTCAGGCCTGTAGGATTTTTTTTTTTTTTTTTTGGCTGTGTTGGGTCTTCATTGCTGCACGTGGGCTTTCTCTAGTTGCAGCGAGCGGAGGCTACTCTTGGTTGCGGTGTGCGGGTTTCTCGTTGCGGTAGCTTCTCTCTTGTTGCAGAGCACGGGCTCTAGGCTGCTGGCTAGAGTAGTTGTGGCACGTGGGCGCAGTAGTTGTGGCTCGCGGGCTCTAGAGCGCAGGCTCAGTAGTGGCGCACGGGCTTAGTTGCTCCGCGGCATGTGGGATCTTCCCGGACTGGGGCTCGAACCCGTGTTCCCTGCATTGGCAGGCAGATTCCTATCCACTGTGCCACCAGGGATGCCCCAGGCCTGTAGGATTTGAAACCAGAGCTGTTTTTATTTTGCTCAGAGTGTCTTTGGGAGAATTCAAGAAGCTAATTCTTGTGAAACCCTTAGCCTAGGGGTTCTCAAAGGGTGGGAGCTTCCCCTGGGAGCTTGCTAGAAATGCCTCTTCTCGGTTCCTGCCCCAGGTCTAGTGACTCAGAATCCCCGAGGGAGGGGCCCAGCAATTTGTTTGCACAGACCCTGCAGGTGATTCTGATGTGAGCTCCGACGTAGGAGCACAGCCTCAGCCCCAAGCCTGCCCCATGCTGAGTGCAGCAGCAGCTGCTGCTGTCTTTGGCATCACGTTCTAGATCCCAAAGAAATGGTGGAGGGAGGGGAGGAATGTGGGGTGTCTAGAACTTACTGCTTCTCACAGTTGTTATTTGGTGCCAGCCCCTTCTGGCCCATCAGTGGACTCACACTGGTCCCAGGATGTCGCTGACTGGAGCCCGGAGGAAGCCTTTGAGGAGGGAGAAGTACACTGGGCACATTAAGTGAAGCTCACGTGAACTCTTGAGCTCCCCCTGGCGGGTCATTTACTGGATTGCCTGGCAGCTGGTCTGCCTCCCGCTGTGTGATGCCTCCCCAGCCACGTGCATCCTCCAGGGTAATCCTGAAGTCCAGAGTGGGCTGCACCCCTCATGGGACGTGTTCCCAGGGCGGGGAGAGCGGACTGCTTTGAGGGAAGTTGAGGGCACCCTGGATTCTTCCTCTGCCCTCTGCAAGATTCTGCCCGACTCAAAACATTTCACAGATCCTTAGTGCTGCCTTAGGTTTGTTACATATTTGATTTGAGAATTTAACATTCCTGAGCACCTGTGATGTGCCAGGCTTGGGGTGGTTGGTCCTACTGTGTGCAAGCCTCCATGCTCAGCTCCTTGGAGTGCTTGCCCCGTTTAACTTGGGCCCGGAGAGGTCCAGCAATGGGCTCAAGGCAACCAGCTAATAGGTGGCAGAGCTCGGTCTAAACCCAGGTCAGTTTCACTAACTCTGCGCTTGTTCTGCTTTAACGCAGTTGTAACTTGACTTGAAAAATGTAAAGGGTGGCCACAAACAAATCTCTCTCTCTTATCCCCATAGGTTCTACCAAACCACGGCCTCCACGCAGCAGGGTTCTTCGTGGCCTTCATCCTCTCCCTGGTGCTGACCTGGGCTGTGCTTTTCTTCATGGTTCGATATCAGTGTCTGAAGGGAAGCATGCTTACCAGACATCAGGTGGGAGTCCATGTGCATCCTCTCCCTGGAGGGTAGTTGGTTGGTGGTAGATGTGAGGTTGAAGTTTATGCTTCAGTTCAGTCAGTCTCAACTCTGTATCGATGTCGGGACCCCCAGGGAACCGTGAGGCATGCTCATACCCAGGCCCTCCTGCACAGACTCTGACTGCTTTGTCCCGGGAGCCATGCCCAATCATTAGTGGTTTTTAAAAGCTCCCTGGATGATTCTAACAAACGACCAGGATTGGGAACCCCTGCAGTCTGACTGAATAACTGAGCACCCACCTGTATGGCCAGCTGTGCACTCATGCCACACCCTGACTCAGGTCCTGGTCTACACTTCCCTCTGAAAAGTCTTTGAAGACTTACTTTGTTTGACCTCAGGGTGAAGCCCGGATGCCTTAGCATGGCTTATAAAGAAAGTCCCCTGTGGTCCAGCTTCACACCTCAACTTCCAGCTCTACCCAATGACTGCTGAGCTCTCCACACTCACCTGGATGCTTTTATAATCCTCTCTCCGCTCTTCAATGAGCAGAACTCTGACGCATCCTTTAAGACTCATCTCGGGCCTTGCCTCTCCTTGGAAGTCATCCCTGGCCACTTCCTGGCTAAGTTGGGGACTCTCTCTCTGGGTTCCTGCACTAGCTTTTGGACCCCACCCAGCATTTATCCCCACCTGTGAACTCCTCAATCTCTGTTTTCCTGTCTTGTCCTGGGTTCCCACAGAAGCACATCCTGAGACTAGGACCCAAATGCAAACAGTTTATATGGGAAGTGACCCCAGGAAGTAATGGTAGGAGGTGGGGAAGTGAGGCGGGAAGGGAAGGCAGTCAGTCAAGCTTCCACTGTGGGCACCTGGGGCTTTATCCCACCCAGAATAAAGCCTGAGGGGAGAAGGAGCCAGGGTATTTAGCCATCAAATCCCATTGGTCATTGGTTGACGACAAGGGGGTGAGGGGGCCAGGACAAAGGGTAACGTTATTTCCCTGGCATAGGCTCTGAAAGCCAGCAGGAGCCTTCAGGGGAGGAAGCAGCATAGGTGTTGGCCGGTGGATCCTGGGCTAAAAGGCACTGAACGGCAAGGGCGAGGGGACATGCATGAAGCATGGATGCTGGCTGCTGTAATCCCCATTTCCTTGTACAGAGCCTGGTGCTTAGAAGGCACTCAGTAAACGTGTGAAGGAATGAATGAGCCCCCAGCCAGAGGATGGGCAGACAGAGGAAGGAAAGCAGGGCACAGTCCTAGGGTGAGAAGGCACTGCTGGGACTGAGCACCCTGGTAGGTTGTTTGTTCCTTCAGGGCCATGGAGGCTGCAGCTGCTGTGACTCTGTCACCCAGAGGTCCAGCAGCTTGAAAGGAACATCGATCATCTTTCTCCCTCACCGTACAGTGAGGAAACTGAGGCCCGTGAAGCTCAACAGCCTGCTTCACGTGGCCGAGTGTAGCCTGGACCTGGCTTCCGAGGACCACCCTGCCGCCCTCACTGGAGGCTGGCAGTCCTGTGCCATTGTTCATTTTGTTTCTGCTTCCTGGAGAAGAGAGTTGTTATTTCAAAGTGAGGTCAGCCCACAGTCTCCTTGGCAGGCAGAAGTGAGGAAAAGAAAAATGGCCCATCTAAAAAGACATTCCACTTACTCTCCAAAAAAGACATTCCACTTACTCTCCCAAAGCTGTTATCAATCACAGAACAGAACTCACCCTGCTACTTCGATGAAGGAGCAGGATTCATTTCTTGGAGATTAAAGGCTGATTGTTACAACCGCGGGAGGAAAGCACAGTGTGAATTTGACTTAAGATCTGAAGCCTCTTATAGAATTTTTTTTTCCCGGCATCACAAAACGATCTCTTTTCACATTAAAAAAATTTTTTTCCATCGTGGTAGTAACCAAGGAGACAACATGCTGTAAACAGAAGGCAGCCTTTATAGTTAGATAGACTTTGGGTCAAAAACCAAGCAGGCTCTTTATGAGCTGTGTGAACTCAGATAATGTCATTTCATCTCTCTGAGCTGCAGTTCCATGTACGTAAAGTGGGGGCACCAACACTGACTTGGTGTGACGGTTTCATGGTATGACACATACAAGGCACAGGGACAGGAATTCTTAAATGTTAGTTATAATTATCATGCATTTCTGCAGAAATAATGATGATAGTGAGCAAAACAGATATATCATCTACCCAATCGGAGGGTTGAGCTTAATTATCTCTGATGTCACTTCCATGTGACAACTCTATAGTCTGATTAGAAACCAGCCAGATCCATGATGTTGACATCCATCTGCCAACTGTAATTTTCCTCTGCATGATGGTGATGGTGATGATGTTGGTGATGATGATGGTGATAGTGATGATGTTGGTGATAATGGTGATGATGATGGTGATGGTGATGATGATGTTGGTGATAATGGTGATGATGACGATGGGGATGGTGATGAT
This sequence comes from Leucopleurus acutus, assembly GCF_964270905.1. Classification (NCBI taxonomy): domain Eukaryota; kingdom Metazoa; phylum Chordata; class Mammalia; order Artiodactyla; family Delphinidae; genus Leucopleurus; species Leucopleurus acutus. The sequence goes on from NC_139146.1 coordinate 36,456,590, forward strand.
GATGGTGGTGATGATGGTGATGGTGATGATGTTGGTGATAATGGTGATGATGGTGATGATGATGGTGGTGATGATGATGGTGATGGTGATGATGTTGGAGATAATGGTGATGATGATGATGGGGATGGTGATGATGGGGTTGATGATGATGGTGATGGTGATGATGTTGGTGGTGATGATGATGGGGATGGTGATGATGATGGGGATGGTGATGATGTTGGTGATAATGGTGATGATGATGATGGGGATGGTGATGATGATGGTGGTGATGATGATGGTGAAGTATTTTTATTACATCTTTATAGGTCTTTAAAGGTCTTTCCATCCATTGCTCTGCTTTATCCACACAACAAGCCTGTGCAGGGCTACCAGAATTATTATCTCACTTCTTTGATGAGAAAATGAGGCTCAAGGAAGTGCAATGTCTTGCCTGAGTCTTACCAGCTCACAAGTGGGTGGGGCCAGCTAGGTTCTCTGACTGCAGATCCCCACCTACCCTCATGACTTTTCCAGCTTGTGACGTTCACAAGAAGGCCTACTCAATTGTGGTTTCTGAAATTCTCCTGAAGGTTCAGCATCACGAGAGCAAGCTGGAGCGCTCCCAGTTCACCTCAGCTGATGGTATGAATGAAGATCTCATGCTAAATGACCAAATGATAGACATTCTGTCTTCAGAGGACCCCGGGAGCATGCTTCAAGCCTTAGAAGAGTAAGAATTCTAAGTCACATTATACTTCCATGGATATGATGAATGTTTTACCTATAGCAGCATGAGAGCAAACACTGAGTGTGTTTCATTCATTAATTCATCCTATTAATCATTAATTTGTCATTCAGTAGTCATAATCGAACAACTGCCGTGCCCTGAACACTATGCTTGGTATTTGAGAAAAGAGATAAGACATAGGTTGAGCTGTGAGGCAGTCTGACCTAGTGGGAAGACAAACACAGAAACAGAAGTGACCATAAAAGTTTGATGAGTACCATGCTAAGATCCGGGCTAGCTGAGCCCAGAAGAAAAAGTAATTACCTCTGAGCGGGTCATGGAGATGCTTCCCAGAGGAAGAGATATTTTAACTAATTCTTGAAGCACGGGCAGAAGTTTTTCAAGTAGATGAAGGGAGGAGAGGCTTTTCAGGCAGAGGAAAGACAGGACAGATGCCAAGATAGGAAGTGACCAAGATATGTACATTTGGTGAAGTGTAAGGAGCTCAGTATGATGTGTTGATTGGAGTATTGAGTAGTGTATTGAAGGAGAGGAAGTAACACCTTGAGAGAGAGGCCAGACCAGGTGATGTGATTGTTGGCTAAACTGAATTCAGTTCTTTTTATTTTATTTTAAATTTTTGTCTATTTATCTATCTATAATTTACTTTTAAGGACAGGACCTGAGTATCTTTATTTTATTTTATTACTTATTGAGGTAATGTTGGTTTATAACATTATATATTTCACGTGTACAACAGTAAATATTTCTACTTCTGTATACCCTGAAGTATGTTCACCACCAAAAATTTAGTCTTCATCCATCACCATACAGTGATCCCCTTTACCCATTTTGCCCTCCCCCACCATTCCTCTGTGGTAACCACTATTCTGATCTCTGTATATACGTGTTTGATTTTGTTCATTTATTTTGTGTTTTTATTTGTTTATTTTCTATATTCCACATATGACTGAAATCATATGATATTTTCTTTCTCCACCTGACTTATTTCACTTACATAATACCCTCAAGGTCCATCTATGTTGTTGCAAATGGCAAGATTTCACCTTTTTATGGCTGAGTAATATTCCATACACATATCACATCTTTATCCATTCATCTGTTAATGGGCACTTAGGTTGCTTCCATATTTTGGCAACTGTAGTGATGCAGTGAGCATAGGAGTGAATGTATTTTTTTCAAATTAATATTTTCATATTCTTTGGATAAATACCCAGAAGTGGGATAGCTGGATTATATAGTGGTTCTGTTCTTATTTTTTTTGAGGAATCTCGATACTGTTTTCCATAATGGCTGCACCAATTTACATTCCCACCAACACTTGTTATTTCTTGCCTTTTTGATAATAGTCATTCCAACAGGTGTGAGGTGATATCGCATTGTGGTTTTAATTTGCATTTCCCTAATAATTCGTGCTATTGTTTTCATGTGCCTGTTGGCCATCTGTATGTCTTCTTTGAAAAAATGTCTATTCAGCTCCACCCATTTTTCAATTGGGTTGTTTTGTTGTTGAGTTGTATCTGTTCTTTATATATTTTGGGTATTACTACTTATCAAATATATTGTTTACAAATATCTTCCATCCGGTAGGTTGTTTTTCTGTTTTGCTGATAGTTTCGTTTCCTTTGCTGTGCAGAATCTTTTTAGTTTGATGTAGTTCCATTTGTTTATTTTTGCTTTAGATTCCTTTTCCTGAGGAGACATATCTGGAAAGATATTGTTAAGACCCATGACCAAGAACATACCACCTATGTTTTCTTCTAGGAGTTTTATGGTTTCAGGTTTTACATTTAAGTCTTCAATCCATTTTGAATTGACTTTGGTGTATGATATGAGATAGTGATCTAGTTTCATTTTTTTTTTTTTGCATGTGGTTGTCCAGCTTTCCCAACACCATTTATTGAAGAGACTGTCCTTTATCCATTGTATGTTCTTTGCTCCTTTGTTGTAAATTAATTGTCCATATATGCATGGGTTTATTTCTGGGCTCTCAATTCTGTTCCATTGATCTATATATCTGTTTTTGTGCCAGTACCACACCATTTTGATTGCCATGGCTTTGTAATATAGTTTGAAATCAGGGCATGTGATACCTCCAGCTTTGTTCTTTTTTCTCAGGATTGCTTTGGCTAGTCAGGGTCTTTTGTGGTTCCACATAAATTTTAGAATTTTTTTCTATTTTTGTGAAAAATGTCCTTGAGATTTTGATAGAGATTGCATTGAATCTGTAGATTACTTTAGGTAATATGGATGCTTTAACAATGTCATTCTTCCAATCCACTAGCATGGAATATCTTTCCATTTATTTGTGCCTCCTTCAATTTCTTTCAACAGTGTTTTATAAGTTTCAGTGTACATATTTTCACTTCTTTGGTTAAATTATTTTTTGCTGTGATTGTAAATGGGACTTTTTTTCTTAATTTCTCTTTCTGGTAGCTCATTGTTAGCATATAGAAATGCAACAGATTTTTGTATGTTGATTTTGTACCCTGCAATTTTATGTGTTTGTTTATTATTTCTTTTAGTTTTTTTGGTGGAGTCTTTAGGGTTTTCTATGTATAAAATTAGGTCATCTGCAAATAGTGACAGCTTTACTTCTTTCTTTCCAATTTGGATAACTTTAGTTTTTTTCTTCCCTAATTATTCTGGCTAGGACTTCCAATACTGTGTGAAATAATTTCTCCCTTTAGGTCTGTTAATAATTGTTTTATATATTTTGGTGCTCCTATGTTAGGCGCATATACATTAATAACTGTTATGTCTTCTTAGTGAATTTTTCCCTTTATAATTATATACTGTTCATTTTTGTCTCTTGTTACCTTTTGGGCTTAAAGTCTGTTTTGTCTGATATGAGTATGGCTACACCCCCTTTTTTGGCTGTCATTTGCTTGAAGTATCATCTTCCATCCCTTCACTTTGAACATGTGTTTGTCTTTAGAGCTGAGATGGGTCTCCTGGAGGTAACATGTAGTTGGGTCTTGTCTTTTAATCCATCCAACCACTCCATGTCTTTTGATGGGTGAATTCAGTCCATTTACATTTAAGGTTATTATTGATAGATGAGGACTTAGTACTGCCATTTTATCTTTTGTTTCTGGTTGCTCTGTCTCTCCACCGTTTTCTTTCCCCCTATGTTTCTGTCTGCCATTTTGATTTGGTGGTTTTCTCTGATGTTTTTCTCAGTTTCCTCTTTTTATGTTTCATGTCTCTGCCCTAGATTTATGTTTTGTGGTTTGTGTAATACTTTTCATAGATAAAATAGTCCTTTTTATGCTGATGGCATCTTACCTTCGTTCAACTCTATGGGTTCCACCTTTTTCCTCTTCCCCTTTTTGTTTTCTCAAATTATCCATTTTTATGTTGTGAGTTACCAAACTGAAGTAGTTATCATTATTTTTTCTGCTTTTTCCCCCTCCTTTAACCTTTATGCTATGATAAAATATTGTAAAACCTATTCTGGGAAAGAGTAACAATTTTCTGATTCCGTTTATCACCTTACTCAAACTTTGGGGTACTTTGCCTTTTTGTTTCTGATCAAAGGACTCCTTTCAACATTTCTTGTAAGACAGGTCTAGTGGTGATGAACTCCCTCAGCTGTTGTTGTCTGGGAAAACCTTTATTTCTCCTTCATATCTGAATGATAACTTTGCTGGATAGAATATTATTGGGTGACAGTTTTTATCTTTCGGTATTTTGAGAATGTCATTCTGCTCCCTCCTGGCCCATAAAGCTTCTGTGGAGAAATCTGGTGATAACCTAATGGTGATTCCTTTGTAGGAACCTTTTTCTCTGGCTGCCTTTAAAATTCTTTCCTTGTCATTGACTTTTGACAATTTTAGTATAGTGTGTCTTGGAGAGGGTCTTTTTGCCTTGAGGTAATTAGGTGTTCTCTTAGCTTCACAGACTTGTTTATCCAGTTCCTTTCCCAACTTTGTGAATTCTCAGTTATCATTTCTTTAAATAAACTCTCTGTTCTTTTCTCCCTCTCTTCCCTGGAATACTCATTACCTTAATGTTACCCTTCCTAAATGAGTTGAATAGCTCTCATAGAATTTCCCTGTTTTTTAACATCTTATTTCTCTTTCCTCTTCTACTTGTATCTTTCTAGATTTCTATTTTTGAGCTCACTAATTCTCTCCTCCATATGGGCTGCTCTATTTCCAAAACATTCTAATGCATAATTTACCTTGTTTATGAGTTCTTCAGCTCTAGAATTTCTGTTTGATTCTTGTTTTGAGTTTCAATTTCTTTGGTAAAGCATTCCTTCTATTCATTCATTTTATTTCTCAGCCCATTGAGCTGCTTTTCTGAGTTTTCTTATAGCTCACTGAGTTTCTTCATGACAGCTATTTTGAATTCTTTATATGTTAGATCCCAGTATTCCGTGACTTTAAGTTTGGTTTCTGGAGATTGTCACTTTCTTTTTGTGGTGCAGTGTTACTGTGGTTCTTCATGGTGCTTGATGAGTTGTTCCCCTGCCAGTGCATCTGAAGTAGCAAACACCTTTGTGCTTGATTCTGAGCTGCCTCTAGTTAGAGCTGAGAGTTGGCACTTTTCATCCTCCACTGCCTCTGTCAGAGGTGTGGCTCCATGTCTTCCTTATCATTTCTTGTGTCTCTGGGTTTGTTGGTGCCTTGCTGTTGCCACGGTCACTGGCATTGCTACCTGGGGCGCCAGGGTGAAAGGCTTTTCTGCCGCGTCTGGGAATCCTTGAGTTGCAGGCTCTGCCACCACAAGGGGTAGTAGAGGGAAGCTGGATTCACACAGGCACCTCTGCCTTGTCCAGTGTTGCACAGTTCATGAACTCTGCTGCTGGGGGTTAGGGGGTTGAGGGGTCAGAGTCATGGGTGCCTCAGTGACTGGAGGGACGGGGTCCCAGACCCCACTGCCACTGCTGCCCACTTACCTATGGCCACGGGCGCTGCTGCGGCCAGGATGTCAGTCTTGTGTGCTTCTTCCCCCTGCTGCTACTGGGATCTCTGGGGCTGTGGGTTCATCTGCCATGGCTTGGGGGGCCAGGACTGCAGGCACCAGTCCTGCTGTTCCCCCAGTTCTGCCCCCTCTGTGTGTTCCAGTCTGCTCACCTTTAGATGTACAAATGTGTGGAATTCTCTGGCATCCTGTCGGGCAGAGGCACCTTTGTTGCATTGTGGGTGCTTTACTGGTTACTGATTGAAGGGGAGACAAAGAGAGTGTCTCACTCCACCATGATGCTGATGTCCTCCAGTCCACCCATTTATTTTTATTTATTTAACAAATACTTATAATGTTCTATGTATGAGTAATAGAACATAGAGCCAGACATGGTTCTAAGAACTTTGCAAATATGTATAATCCTCTCAACAACCCTAGGAAGCAGGCATTGATGTTTTTACCATCTTACAGGTGAGGACTTAAGGTTAAAAAGCTTGCCCTAGGGCACACACTAGTAAATGAGAGGGGCAGGTTTCAAACCCACTTGCTGTGGCTCCAGGGTACATGCCCTTAATCAGGGTGCTGCACTGACCACGATTTCTCCTGGCCAGGCAATGGACACAGTCTGCTGGCTGACTGTAACTCAGTAAGTTTCATCAATTTGGCCTTTCCTTCTTTCACTTCACAGATATTGGCAGGTGACTTCTTTATATGTTCCCTTTTTTCAGTTGTTGCTAAAATTCTCAGTCTTATCTTTTATTTCCTGAAGGATATTAAGTATAATTATTAAGTCTCTGTCTGAAAACTTCATTATCTTTACCCCTGTCCTGTGTCTATTACCTCTTGTTCCTCTTAGTTTATGATCCTATTTTCCTGTCTCCTTGTATGCCTAGGTAGTTTTGATTGTGTGCCAGACATTGTAAATGAAAATGGAGAAGACAGTTTGAGGACTAGGATGATGTTATCTTCCTCCAGGCAACTAAGGGTTTTATTATGGATTACCTCAATCTCATCAGAAATTGAGTTCATTCGAAGCTGGGCTTCATTTCCTCCAAGGGCTGATCTGTTTCAGGTGTCCTTTACTACTAAGGTATGAATACTAAACAAAAGGCCAAGGGATTTTATCATGGTGACATCTCCTCAGCAGTCTTTGGACTCCAGTTTTCATCATCAGAAATTCTGCTCAGCTTTTCAGCCCCTGGGCTGCCTCTTCTAGAACCACAAGATGCTCTTATGAACACAGTGACCCCAAATATGGGACTGCCATCTCTGAGCTTCCTTATTCTCCTAGATCTTAGCCTCATATTTACTCACTGCCTTGTTAGCTCTCAGATGCTTTCAAACAGATTTTGTTCTTGTCCAACTTTTCTAACTGTTTTCAGTGGGATAGTTTGTCAAAATTACCTAGACCACCGTTAATAGGAACAGAATCCTTCTTTGTGTAAATCATACTCTCCACAATGAACCAGCTACAGCCCCTGTTATCAGTGGCAGCCTAGGAGGCAGATTGATGTGGAAACAGACAAGGCTCAAAATAGCAAAGAGCAATAGGACTATTGAGTGCATTGGTTAAGACCATGGTCCCTGGAGTTAGGTCAGGTTTAAATCTGGGCTGTATCCCCATGTGGCCTTGGTTTACTTGCTTAAGTGATGGCTTAGGATGGAGAAGAGGAGCTGGGTCACAGAGATCTCTGGATGTCAGGGCTCCATAGAAGGTATTGGAGACCCAGGCAATGGTTTATTAACACGGGTAGATTTTGTTTTAAAAGACTACTCTGAATGCAGATGGCAAATGGCTTAGAGGGGAGAGTGAGGGAGACTTTGTGGGAGATGTTGAGGTGTGATGTCGGGTGGGAACGGTAGACTTGAGGAGGAGAGGGTCAAGTGAGAAGAGCCTACAGAACTGGGTAACTCGTTGTTACCTTACTGTGTGTGTATGCACAGGGTGGGTGCAGTTTGGACATTGAAGGGGAGGGAACATTTTTGGATGACTCCCCAGGGTTCTGGGTTTTGTTTGTTAGTTTATTTATGTATTTGTGTTTGAGGCGGGGGGGACCACCCAACAGTTCCAGCTGCTCAGTAGATCCAGAGGCTGCAGAAGTGTCCAGGAGATTGGAGGAAGGAGAGGGGCTCACTTTCAGGACAGTAGTTAGATGCTGAATCTGGGGCAGAGGTCTTTGGAAGATCTGTGTATGCCAAATATACCATCTGAAGAGATTGGATTCTCATTTGGTTTTATCAGCTTTTTATTTTTGCTTTCTTTGCTTTCTTGTTGATTATTGACTGCTGATTATTAATACTGGGACCATGTGGGAACTCTTCAAACTGGATTCCATGTACAGCAACCTTTTTCTGAGTCTAGAGTCAAGAGGCATAGCTTCATCTGCCTATTTTCCACTGGGGAGTAATTTCTATGAATTTTGAGTCATTACCATACTGATAAGTTATAATGCCTTATATTCTTGTATAATAACTCATATTTGGGTAGTGTATAAACATGTACAGTCTCTCTCCCAGGCCTTAGTTAATTTGGTCCTCATCCTGATGCTCTTTAGGGCATCTTATTTTTAGTAGTTGATAGTTGGAGAATCTGATGCATGGCTAAGTAAAGAGGTTTATCCATAGTCACACATCTAGTAAGTGACAGAACAGGTCTCGAGCTCTCTCAGAATTTAATATTGAGCACGTGTTACTTTATGAATATTCCCTGAGCCTCAGTTTCCTCATCTCTCATCTGGAGAAACCATAACCTACTGCCCTGGGATACTGTGAAGTGTATTGATATGAAAGATACATGATGGTAGAGTTTTCACTGCGATGTTACCTCTAAGCCTGGATCTCAGTTCAAGGGAGATTAGCAGATGCTGAAGAGAAATGTTCAAGATGATCAGCACTTTCTTGAGTCTTTCTCAAGAACATTGCAGATAGAACCGAAAATGGAAGAGCTTGTCACCGAACCAAACTGGGGTCCACTCCCCTGTTTGCAGTAAAGCCAATCTGCTGACACCTGCTTGTGGTGAAGGAAAGTACAGCTTGATTGCAGGGTGCCAAGCAAGGAGTTCAGGGCAGCTGGAGCTTAAAACCCTGAACTCCCGGGTAGGTTTCATCAAAGAATTCTTTAACTTTTATTTTATTGAAGTATAGTTGATTTACAGTGTTGTGTTCATTTCTACTGTACATCAGAGTGATTCAGTTATACATATATACATTCTTTTCCATATTCTTTTTCATTATGGTTTATCGCTAGATACTGAATATAGTTCCCTGTGCTATACAGTAGGACCTTGTTGTTCATCCATTCTATATATAATAGTTTTCAGCAAAGCATTTTAAAAAAATTTTTATTGGAGTATAGTTGCTTCACAATGTTGTATTAGTTTCTGCTGTACAGCAATGTGAATCAGTTATACATATATATATATCCATTCTTATTTAGATTTCCTTCCCCCTTAGGTCACCACAGGGCATTGAGTCTATCAGCAAGGCATTTTTAAAGGCCAGGTGAGAGAGGAGTGTCCCAGGGTATGTGATCAGCTCCTGCACTGTTCTCTGATTGGTTGATGGTGAGGTAACAGGGTGGAGTCACAAGAGTTAACGTTATCAGTCCTCAGGCACCAGTAGGTCCGGGGGGGGGTGGGGGGGGGTGGGGGGGGGGGCTACATGCTCAAGTAGTTTATTTCTTCCATTTGGTAGGTGTTTTAGCATCTGTAAAACAGCTCAAGAAATGTGCATCCGATACTGTTATCTAGGTCCTTCGGAGAGGAGCTACAGCAGAGGATATGGGGGAGGGGTCTGTCCCAGGAAGGCCCCGTAAGGTCCTGCTCTGTTACAAGCTCAGAGGCAAAACTGAGCATCTGTGTGATCCTCTCTCCATGGAACCTGATGGTGAATAGACATGGACCCAAGATAGAATGAGAAACAGAGAGTGTGGCCTCCTCATCTTTAGAGGGACCGCTTATCGGCCCGAGAGGAGAACTCTGTTGCGTCTGACTCCCAGCACTTTGTGGGCTGAGGGTATTCTAAGCAGAGAGGGGCTTTCCTCCCGCTTGAAAGGCAGCTCCTTCCCAGCTGAGTGAGTGCCTCGGTGCAGGGCCAGGCCATCAGCTTCGTGAGTGCTGGGCTGACCTGGCACCCAGCTGGGAATTGGGCCTGTTAATCCATTGCTGGGTGTCATGGTTGTGCAGCCATTCAGTTGTGAGCCTTCATTTTAGCTGAATTCCCTCATCAGAATGCCAAGGGCGACAAATTAAAATCCTCCACACTGTCTGAGAGAGCGGAGGGAGGACAGGCAGTGGGGAGAAGGGGGGTGGTTATGGCAGTGATTCGTAAATATCTCTAATTATATTAAGTGGTACGAGCAGGTGATTATCAATGTATTTTGTAACTAAAAGTCTGTTTTCTTCCAAAACTTGAAAATGAGTAGAGTGAAATGATTTGGTTTGTGTGATCAGCACTTGGATGTTTCATTTTGCGAGTAGATCAGACTCTGTCACCTTCTGACCTGAGTGATTAATGAAGCCAAATCCAGTTTTTGTACGCTGACACCGAATTAAATCTTGGAGACAGAGTTTTGGGTGAAGTAGAAAAAAATAGCTTTATTTCTTTGCCAGGCAAAGGGGGCCACAGTGGGATATTGCCCTCAAAACTGTGTGTGCCAACCTGGAGCGGGTAGGGAGAAGTTTTATAGTAATAGTTCAAACAGGGCGTGATCAGCTCGTGGACATTCTTCTGATTGGTTGGTGGTGAGGTAAGCGGGAGTCAGCATCACCAACCTTCTGGTTCCAACCGGCCTGGGGTCTACGGGCTTGTGGGCAGCACACAGTTAATTTCTCCCACCTGGTGGGGGTCTCAGTATCTGCAGAATTGTTATGTGTATCCCTTGAGGGGGAACCAGCACCCTGCCCCAAGGCTGCACTATTTCTTGACTGTTCCTCCCTTGTCTAGCATCCTCTCCTTTCCCTAATTAACATCTGTTTGAACCTGCCCTTTGGTACTCAGAGAAGGTCATAGAGGCTGAATGAAACCCATTTCCTGTGATCAAGAAATGGGGGACACAGAAAGGCTTTTTGCCCAGGAGCACCATAGGGTCTTGCTCGGTGTCATTAGTACTATAAAATAGGAAAGTATTGATCATCCCGGTTTTGTTTTAGATTCAAGACGTGTTAGCCTATGAAAAGCTAACACTAAATATAGGGATAAAGTCTTCCTTTATCCCTATATTTTATGAGATTATTCTCAGCTGCTGCAATTTGCTGATCCTGGTGTGTGAATGCAATAGGGATATTGGGGTTCACCAAGATTTTATTCTTGTAAATTACTTAGTAGCTCTGGACTTTTATATATTTCTCCTTGGGAACTGATCTTATTTTGTCTGAGGAGTGTTTAACATTGATTATCAAGCATGACCTGAAAATCCTCACCTAGAGAACTAAATTTCCTCCTCGCTTCCTCTCCCATCTCTCTGCCCTCCCTCCCCATCCTGACACTCAATATTTACTGCATGCCAGGTCTGTTTAAAGCGCTGTGATTGGACGCTCATTTTGGGACCTGGTGATTATTTTAAAAATCGTAACATTGCCAATTACTTTTAATCTTTCCATCTTGATTTATGTCAGGCTTAGAAACTCCCAGAAAGAAAAATGTCACTCAGAATGTCAGGGGATTAATATGCATGGGAATCTGTGATAGTCTCCCCACTAAAAATAGAGTTTTTCTCCAGCAAATCATTTATCCCATTTGTAATTCTTACCTGAGGTTTCGCTGGGATTCTAAATAGGCCTGTGATTTGATTGCCACCTCATTTCCGAGACCCATCAGAGCCATAACTTTGCCCTGTATTGCTGATTTATTTTTGACAAAGAGCATTTCCTTGGTTTGCTGGTTGTTTATCTTTTACACTGTTTATTCATAGGCTGCCTCCTACACAGAGCATTTGAGGAAGGAATATTTCCTTTGATATTTATCAGGCTCCCCAGCTATGGTTATAATGGAGGTGGCTCAGCCCCAGTCATGCTGGGACAGGAGAAAGGAGGAAACGACCACGACTTGCTGGTCCTGGAAGCTTCTGGAAGCATAGTGTGCCCACAGGGTTTTAGCTCCAGCCCTGCTCTGGCTCTGACCACCACCAAGCGTCTCACACCCATGCCCTTACTTCATCCTCATAGCAACTCTAACAAAGGAAGCTGACGTTGGGGAAGGTTTATTGGTTTTGCCTGAGGTCACACAAGTGGTGATAGATTTTGTCCAGGCCTGAGTGCTTTCAAATCCACCGTTCTATTGACAGAACAGCTTTTTAAAGACTGAGCTTAGGTTTTTCTAGAGAGGCAAAGAAAAATAGGAGTAGCTAGTAAGTCCAGGTCTGCGTTTATTTCCTTTGTTATTAAAAGGAAGCTTACTGTTATCTTTCGATGCTACCGACATTACCTTCTAAACTGCCTCAGAATCATGTTTTGTACTGAAATCGAGCAAGACCCTGTGGGGCTCCTGGCACAGAAGTCTTTATGTCCCATTTCTTGACCCTAACCTCCATGACCTTCCCTGAGTTCCAAAGGGCAGATTCGAACAGTTGCTAATCCACAAAGGGAAGGGATGCGAAGACAAGGGAGGGGCAGCCAAGAAACAGTAGTGCAGCCTTGGGGCAGGGTCCTGGTTCCAACTCAAGGGATACACATAGCAGTGCCTTTAAGCTCTTTAAGATGTCCATGTTCTTCATAGGAGAAGGACCACCTGAGGCTACATTAAAGGAACCAGAGAAGCTCATCAAGAAGATTACCTGAGACCAGATTAGAGGTGCAGGCCAAGCATACATCCTAACCTTATCAGCAACCCCACCCTTGAACCGTTGCTATAAAACTCCCCATCAAATCCTCCTGGGTTGGGACACATAGTTTTCAAGGTCAGGGACCTGCACATCCTCCTGGGTTGGGACACATAGTTTTCAAGGTCAGGGACCTGCAGTGTTCCCCTTTGCCTGGCAAAATAATAAAGCTATTCTTTTCTACTTCACCCAAAACTCTGTTTCCAAGACTTGATTCGACACCTGTGCTGAGGGGCTGAGCTTTTGGCATCAGTACCAAGTGGGTGTTCAGAGTATTTGTAAAACTGAGGCCTTTAAACATGTGTCTAGGCATACCTGGGAGATACTGCAGGTTCTGTTCCAGGCCACAGCAGTAAAGCGAGTTCCATGAATTTTTTGGTTTCCCAGTGCGTGTAAAAGTTATGTTTACATTATACTGTAGTCTATTAAATGTACAATAGCATTATGTCTAAGAAAACAATGCACATACCTTAATTTAAAAATACTTTATTGCCAAAAAATGCTTTTGATTTAAAGTGAGAGATGTGTAACTTCCTTTCACTTGAACCCTTAGAGGCCATTGTGGGGCTGTTACGGAGTCCAAGCTCGCTCTGCTCGCTGTACAACAGGTCAATAAATTGGAGACGAGGTGTTGAGGCAAGGAGCATGACTTTATTCGGAAAACCGGCAGACCGAGATGATGGTGGACTAGGGTCCCCCAAAAAACCATTTCGTAGGGGTCTGGATGCCAGTTTCTTTTACAGAATCAGAGAGGGAGGTAAAGTAAAAGGGCAGAATAGAGAGGGAGAGGTGGAGAGGAAGTAAGGTAAAAAGGGCCATCAGTCTTGTAAAACATCTCCTGGAATGGTCAGCCTAGGGGAGGGGGGAGGGGATGTGTTAATTTCTTCTTTCTTGCAGCCTTCCACAGGTGGGTAGGGTTCCCTGAAGCAGGCCATTATGTATGATTATAATAACAAAAACAACAAAAAGCAAAGGCTAAAGTCAAAGAAAAGGATCCAACGTGGAGTCAAAATTGGCTCTTCCCTGTTACAGGTTATTAATTGGCCTCATATCAATATTGTTGTGTCTCAGGGAATAAGGAGGACCGAAGAGAGGGAGAGAGAGTTGAGGGAATGGCCAGTCTGTGGAGCAGTCAGAACACACACGGTATTGGTTAAGTTTGCCATCTTGTATGGGCGCCGTTCGTGGCGCCCCAAAAGAATTACAATAGTATCATCAGAGATCACTGATCACAGGTCACCTTAACAAACATAATAGTGATGAAAAAATCGGACATATTGTGAGAATGCCAAAATGCGGCACAGAGACAGGAAGTGAGCAAATGATGTTAGAAAAATAGCACCGATAGACTTGCTCAGCACAGGGTTGCCACAAACCTTCAATTTGTAAAAAATACTGTAGCTGTGAAGTTCAGTAAAGCAGAGCCCAATAAAACAAGGTCTGCCGGCATTGAGTAGTTTTTTATGTACCAACCATATGACGCTTTTTACAATCACTGTTGGTTAATTTGATGGCAAAGATTAGAAGGTGCAAGGCTACTCAAACTAGAACCCCTAGGATGTAGGTCTGTCCGATGTCCATCCTACAGGTTCCATATATACTCGTGGAATTGAGGAATGATGAGGGAGACTCAGCAGGACCTGATGATGGACTGAGAATGGGGTTTGAGGGAGAAAGGGCCATCAAGGATGATGCCGAAGTTTCAGGCTGACAAACTGGGAGATTGTGGTGCTATTTCCTAAGATGAGGAAGGAGAGGGCAGGATTGCATTTTGAGGAAAAGATTGGAAGTCAGTTTTGGACATGGTGACTGAAAGATGCCTTTGAGACACCCAGATGGAGGTGTCAGGTGGGCAGTCAGCTGTGTAGGTCCGTTATTGGCTGAAAGTCTGGATGGAGGTGCTAGGTAGAGATGGGGGTTGATGGGGGAACTTATGGGAGAGGACAGGGAAGGAAGGGAACCAGGACGATCCCCTAAGGAATGCCAGCATTTAGAAGTGAGAAAAGTAAGAGGAACCCAGGAGAACAAGGAGGCCTGGAAAGTCAAGAGAAAAGGGGTCCTAGAAAAAAGGGGTGACTGACCATGCCTGATATTGCCTGGAGTTCAGTCAAGTGTCTTGCTTTCAGCTACTGGGATACCATTGAAGATCAGAACCGCTCTCGGGGAGAGGCAGGGGCAGAAAACCAGAACAGAGTGAGTAGAATGCTGACAAGAAGTATGGGCAGCTCCTTCAAGGTGCTTTGCTATGAAGGCGAGCAGAAACGGAGCCGAAGCTTAAGGAGAACATGGGCCCATGAGAGGGAAATGCTTAAAGCACTCTGGGTGGATGCAGAGACAGCTGAAGGTTGGTTGTAGAGCCCAGGGTTTAGGAACTCAGGCTGAGAAACCAGGCCTCCTGGTTGGGGTCTGAGTTCTGCCACTTGCCGTTGTGTGACTCTGGTTGCCTTTTCTATAAAATGGGGATAACTGTGCCTGCCTCAGAGAGTGCTAGGACAGTGGCTGGTCCCCTGCTCTGCACAGAAAGGGCTTTTCCAGGTGAGCAGGAGAGGGACGAGGGGAGTGTGGTATTCTCCTGTGGCTGCTCTAACAAAGCACTATAAACGATGGCTTCAAGCAGCAGAAACTTCTTGTCCCACAGTTCTGGAGACCGGAAGTCCAAGGTCGGTTTCACTGGGCTGAAGTCAAGGTGTTGAAGGCTTGCATTCCCTGCAGATATTCCTGGGGAGAGTCATTCCTGCCTCTTCCAGCATCAGGGGGCAGCCAGCAGTCCTTCACTTGTGGCCGTATCACTCCAATCTCTCCCCCATGTGGCCTCCTCCTCTTCTGTATGTATCCAATCCCTCTGCTTCTTCCTAGGAAGACACTCGTGATTGGATTGAGGGCTCACCAGATAATCCAGGATGGTCTCCCCAGTCGTGATTATTCACTTACATCTGCAAAGTTCCTTTTTTCAAATAAGGCCACATTTACAGATTCCAGGGATTAGGACCTGGTATCTTTGGGTGGCCATTATTCCAGTAAATGATCAGGAAATCTCAAAAGAATGAGGAAGGGAGTGGAGACTTGAGGGGTCTCATGAAGAAGTGAGAGGAGGGGGTCTGTGGGTTGGGGGTTTCAAAGAGGTGGGTTATAGCATTGTTTCTGGAATGTTCCTGAGGGTTCTCTTCAGACAAGCAATGTTGGAAACGGTCTTCTCTCTATTAAGAAGTAGTTGGTCCAGGGCTCAAATGTGAGTCTTCGGACACCAAGGCTGGGTACCCTCTAGTGCTTCCTCATTGTCTACAAAGCATTTGATGGAGAGTCTTCTCAAAATAAGCAAAAGGAGACTTCCCAGGAGGGAAAAGGGTCCTGATCCAGGTGGGGGCAGCCTTCCCCCTCATGGTACAGCTTCCCCACTTCCCTCAGTGGGATTGGGATAGAAGTGGCAGCTTGCAGGTGGCAGGGGTTCAGAAAATACTTATGGCCTTGAAGAATCGCACCTCGTCGCCTGGGGCCGGATGTCCCACTGGAGACTAGTGGGGTCGTGGTGGGTTTTAGGAGGCCAGTAAATAACTCCCTCCTCTTTTCTTCCCAAATTCTAAATGACTTTGAGGATACCTCTTTCCCTTCCCTCTCCTCCCCTCCCCCCTCCCTTCCTCTCCTTCCCCCCTCCCTTCCTTCTTTCCTTTTTCTTCCTTCATTTTTTTTTTCTTCGTGTATTGATTAAGCATCTAGTATGTGTCAGATACCGTGCCATATGGTGGGACACAAACAAGAGTCACCCGTGCTCCCACCCCTGGGCCCCCGTCAGGCCCTCACCACATGGTTTTGTGATGCCCAGATTGTGTGTCTGTTTCCACATTAGACCCTGAGCCCTCAGAGGGAACCAGTCTGGTGGTACTAGGTAAGCATCAGCCATCGTCTTGTGAATGAATGAGTGGGTGAAATTTGCACTGGATGTTGAAGGGTCATTGAGACATTGTCAGGAAGTGAATGGGCTCTTAAGAAAATAACCCAAGCCTGGGCCGTTCCTGGCTTTCTGGAAGGAGCAAGTTCACCTAGAGCATCAAATGGCCAAGCATCTTGCTACACAGGCCGACCGAGGCAGAAAACAGCCCTGTCCTCACACCTGTGCCTTGCCCCGGGTCCCACCAGTGCCCGACCAGCCAGAGGGGGATTTTCATGGGGACATAATGAGACCGCTGCTGAGCAGAGCAGCAGCAGTGCCACTCTGGTTTCCATGGTGACCCTCACTCGTCTTTGCAGCCAGGTGTTTGTCGGAGAAGTTCTGTGTCCCACAGACACCTTCTTTCGGCAAGTGTTTACCGAGCTCCCGCTGAGTGCTTGGCACAGAGCTGGGTGAGGTGCTGGAGAGGAAGCCAGACCAAGTGAGGACCCAACATGCAGCCGTCTACGGGGAGAATCAACCCAGACGACTAAATGCAGTGCAGGGAGACGCGGTGCAGGCTGGGATGATCGTCGACTAGCACCCTCACCCCCACTGCAGCCCCTCCGCTGTGTGCCAAGGAGTTACAAATGGTCCATTTAACAACTGCAGGCTGTGATGGGTGTGCTCTCTGACTCAGCATCTCCCCTTCCTCACAACACCCCTTCCAAATCACAAGGTTCGTGCATCCTCTTAGGAGTTTCTTAGACATAACAGGAATCATCTCAACAGTTGGGCGTGTCTGAGGGGTCAGTAAACAGCTCCCATCTCCCACCGCCTTGAGTTCTGAGCCAATTGGGAGATAAGACATACATCAGGCATGTTGTCCAGTCCAGCCAGAAAAATCACCCATCACTTTTATTGCTTAGAAGAGCTAGGCTGGAGGATGCGGCTTTTATCTGGAAGCATAGCCAGCCCCACTGCAGGCCTCTCCCTAAAACTGACTGCAGGGGATTCCTGCTTCGGTCCTCCGTCACTTCCGCTCCCAGATCTTCTCCACGTGGAAGGGCTGTAAGCAGGGGGAAAGGGCACATGGCCCCTCCCCAGCACAGGCCAGCAGTCAGCTGCAGTGATGGACACTAGTTCATGGAAGTTTGTGTGTGCTGGCAGGTAGGGCTGGGTGCTCTGGGTGTGGTGGTGCTTCTAGCCGACTTCTGAGGCCCTGGCCTGGGCCACCATCTTGACATCACTACCCACATTGGTCTGGCACCAGCCACAGAGAGCGGCCAGAAGAGAGGTTGTCAGAAGCGACCCAGAAATTCATTCTGTCCTGCAGGGACACGTAGTCCCTGACTCTGATAACACCCATGTTTGCTTTTTTTCTGTTTCTGTACTCAGTTTTTTGAATAGTGACTAATGAACATGGCCAAGAACTAGAATGACAGAAGAGGCCATACTGTAAAAACCAAATTGTCTTCTCATCACCTGCACTCTGGTTGTCATCCCCAGAGGCAAAGGCAGTCTATTACCCATGTCATGTACCCTTTGGAGATCATTGATGACTATATGTATATTTACACATATACTCCTTTATTAAAATGCAAAATAATCACATACTTTACCCACTGTTTTGCTCCCTTTTCTCCCACTTTGCAGCAGTCTTGGAGATCTATACACAGCGACCTTGCTCTTTTAAGTGGCTGCATAATATTCCAATAACAGTAATCATAACTGAATTTTTGGAGAATTTAATACGAATGAGACACTGATCTGGTTTTTTTATTGACATTGACACTAACATATTTACCCTTCAGAGCAGCCTCTGAGCTAAGTACTGTTTACAGATGAGGAAACTAAAGCCCAGAGAGTTTAAGTCACTTTCCAGAGGTCACAAGGCAAGTAGGAGGTGTGGTCAGGACATGCGTCCGGTACGCGGGCCTATCACTGCTGTGGCCTCTCCCGTTGCGGAGCACAGGCTCTGGACGCGCAGGCTCAGCGGCCATGGCTCACAGGCCCAGCCGCTCTGCGGCATGTGGGATCTTCCCGGACCGGGGAACGAACCCGTGTCCCCTGCATCAGCAGGCGGACCCTCAACCACTGCGCCACCAGGGAAGCCCCCAGAGTCTACCATCTTAACCCCACCCTCCCACAGTGCTGCGGTGCCTGTCCGGCACAGACGTCCTGATGCACGTGTGCAAGGTCATCTGTAGCATGAATTCTTCAAAGTCAAGTTGCTGCATTAGTGTGTATTTTTAAAAATAGGTATTGCCCACCATAGAGGCCAGACCAGTTTGCCACCCCCAGTGTTTGGGATCCTCTCTTTCCCACACCCTAGTCATAGGGGCAGCTGATCTTTCTACCTGTGTCAGTCTGATAGGAAACCATTGCACCTCCCTGGAGCTCTAATTTTTCACTTTTCTTATAATGTGTGAGGTTGGACAACTTTTCATACGTTGAAGGTGTAGTTGTGTTTTCTTGTCTGGTTAGCAGAGGAGGTCGCCTGGGCTTAGCGCAGGGCTGCTTGAGTTGCAAGGTTCTTCCCCACTCCTGGCTCCGCCCTTTAATCATTTAATGACCTTGACCACAACCCATAACCTTCCTGTGTGTCAGTGTCCTCATCTGAACACGGGGATGGTGAAGGTTTAATGAGCTCCCACACACCCAGACCTGAGCGTGGCGATGCCTGGCTCACAGTAAGTGATTCACCTGTTTCCAGTCATTTTAGCTCTTGGCTCTATTCTGCCCACTGAACCCCATGGTTTCTTTCTATGGCTCAGTTTCATGGATTTTGCAAAAATGGCCAGCATTTCCTCGGTGACTCCTGACTCCTTATTCCGCTGCCCACGCATGAGTCGTTCAGTCTACAGTAGGTGGCAAGGGGCTGGAAATGCAAGGGTGAGCTCAACAGGCAGGGTCCTGGCCCTCGGGGCTTATAGTCTACTGAGGGAGACAGACAATCAGCAGAGGACCACATGGAAAAATATATGATTCCACACCGTGCTGGGCACCGTGAAGCTTTATCTCCTTGTCCTTAGCACGTGTCTGCCCTGTAATCAGCACCAGTCCTGAGAAGTGGACAAGTCACCCCGAGAGCTCAGTAAATGTTGGTGAACGAGTGAACAAGAATAGGATTAATGCTGTGATTGTGTCCAGTGCACGTAAAGTGAAAAATCGTTAACTCTGTGCAAGTGCAACAATAAAAAGCCCAGAAATTCGTTCACCTCCTGAAACAGTGGTGGCTGAGCTCATGAGGGGCTGCCAGGATGGCACACCTTGGAGGTGGTTGTCATGATATGTTGGGGTGTGGTGAAGGTTAAATGAGCAACAAAGAGCACATTTTATATGTATGATCAATGAGTGGGAAAATAAGCTTTTCTTGGTTATGTAAGAGTACACCCTTATAAACTAGTGAAAGGATAGATGTGGGATGAAAACCATTTCCACAAATTGCTGATCATCTGTTAGCTAACATCAAGTATAAAGTGATTTCTACTTTCCTGGGAGGATAGAGTCTTAGAGTTTTGATGCTGCGAAGGATCTTAGAGGTCATCTGGTCTAAATTCTTGGCCAGGGAAAAAGTATTCTTGTTACCAAAAGTTAGGTCGGCTACTCGCTGCTTGAAAGCCAATACTCGAGAGGCAAGGTTGGTGGAAAGGAAAGTTTCGTTTATTTTGGAGGCCAGCAACCGGGGGAGAAGGCAGACTGGTGTCCAAAGGCCAACTCTCCCCTGACAATCAGTGGACAAGAGCTTTTGAAGGGAATTTTCAGGGGTGTATAGATGGAGGGAGGGGGCTACGGGCAGAAGCAGCACAGTGAGCTCTGACAGTCATCTGGAAATTGGTCATGCAGTGGTCTGATCAGCGTCATCTTGATTGTTTTAAGTACAGTTAATCTTCAGTTTCTGGGTCAGTTTGTTCCTATTTCTTTGAGGCTAGTTCTCAGAATTGTGGCAGCTTATGTCATGGCTACAGTCTGATTATCATGTAGTTAACTTCTTCCACCTGGCGGGGGTTTCAGTATCTACAGAACAGCTCAGAGGATATGGCCATGGCTCAGAATATTATCTATAGCCCTTGAAGAAGAACTAAAAGTCCTTGACTTTGCTTAATGGCTGAACTATTGTTATTTGGTCGTGTTTGACTGTTTTCCTTTGCTTCTGCATTTTCTCACTCTCTGATTAATTTTTGTTTGTTTCTTTGTTTGTTTTTGCGGTACGCGGGCCACTCACTGTTGTGGCCTCTCCCGTTGTAGAGCACAGCCTCCGGACGCGCAGGCTCAGCGGCCATGACTCACAGGCCCAGCCGCTCCGCAGCACGTGGGATCTTCCCGTACTGGGGCACGAACCCGTGTCCCCTGCATCGGCAGGTGGACTCTCAATCACTGTGCCACCAGGGAAGCCCTCTCTGATTAATTTTATTCTTTGGCTAAAGTTTTTCTATAGACAAGAGGCAGGTGGAGGGCAAGGACCATGGGGTCCTTCTCCATTCCATTGTCTCTAGTACACCCAACAGATGGTCAACCCATTTCTACTTGGATATCTCATTGACAGTGAGGGGCTTCCATTCTTGGGAGGCTGCTGTTAGAGCTTGAATTGTGTCCTTGCAAAAAGATATATTGAAGTCCTAAACCCCAGCACCAGTGAATATGACTTTATTTGGAAGTAGAATCTTTACAGATACAATTAAGATGCCAGTATGACTGGTGTCCTTATAAGAGGGAAATTTGGACACAGAAACAGAAAGGAGGAACATCATGTGAAGACAGAGGTAAAGACTAGTGATGTCTCTACAAGCCAAGGAATGCCAAAGATTGCTGGCAACACCAGAAGCTGGGAGAGAGGTATGGGACAGATTCTCCTTCATGGTCCTCAGAAGGAACCAACCCCGTGGACACCTTGCCTTTAGACTCTGGCCTCCAGAAGTGGGAGAGAATACATTTCTGTTCTTTGAAGCCACCTGGTTGGTGGTACTTTGTTAATGAGGCAGTCCTAGGAAACCAATACAGCACCTTAATCCATTTGTTCGGAATCAGAATCTGAGAGTAGTGCTGGGAATCTGCATCTTAACATGACTTGAAGTCATTCTGGTCCTTCTGATGCCTAATAGTTCGAGAGCTTCTGCTGGAGACCCGTGTGCCCAAACCGTGCATCCTCTAGTTGGTTCTAGAGTCCCAAGCTTCCTCGTGTAAAACTGCAAACCCTCCAGCCCTCTGTCTCTCTTACCCTGGACCATTCATCTGCAACTCCGAGCCCTCACTGCCTGAAGGATGCTCCTGAGGGTCTTAACCCCCCTGCATAGCTTCCCACCTCTTGATCCAGACTTCTTCTGTGACACAAGGCATTTCTGTTGTCCTGAGCCACCTGGTTTGTGAGACTCTGTTACAGCAGCTCCAGGAAACCAATAAGTTGTCCATCTCAGTGTAGGCAGCTTGTAGTCCTTGAAAGGCCCTCCTCATCTTTAACCAGGAGTCCCCGTTCAAGGTTCCACGTGAGCAAGCAAACAGCCTGGTGAACTGTGGGCGTCATCCCGACACGGCCTCTCCTTGGGGCCCCTCACCTCTCTCTCCCAGACCTCTCCCCTCTTTCCGTCTCACCTTCGCCACCCGATTCCTGGTCATTGCCATGGCTTCACCGGCCACCTGCACTCACTTCACGTCCATCCCGGACCCTCAATCCATTCTTTTCAGTGACCCCGGCTTTGCCAGCCTCCTGTTGCTCTTGGTAAACCAGTGTCGTCTGCCCCAACTGGAAATAGTGTACACGTGGTCACCATTGCCAGATACCTCTGAAATCATCAAGAAGATGGTGGAACCTGGAACAACAATAGACATTTTAGGGAGGTGGCTTCTAGTGGATTACAGAGAAGACCATTCTGACTGTCTGAGCTCTCCCACGATGGAAAGCCCGCCCAGAGAGGCAGTTAGCACCCCTCACCATGCGTGTGCAGAGTGGTGGCTGGGGGACTTCTGCAGGAAAGATAATGAGGACACCTGGGCGTTGGTTGGAAAGATGACTTAGCTGATGTCCAAGGTTGATCTCATTTCTAAAGCCGTCTTTAAATGTTCCACCTTATATTTTCTTTCCCATCACTGTCATCTAATCTCCAGGTAGAGCAAGATCCAGCTATACAAATAAGAATTTCAAATGTAATCTATTTATGTAACATTCATCTCTCCACTTCTCCATCCATCTATCCATCTGTTTATGTTCCCTTCAAATTTTCTTTTCTTTGCCATAAAGAATGACACCAAGGAAGACTCTGATGGCCATAACCACAGCAACAACAGGGTGAAGTAACATTTTCCAGCATCTGTTTTGTGCCGGGCACCAGCTAAGTGCTTTGTGTGTGTCAGTGTGAGGCAGTGGGGCAGAGTATAGAGCCAGGACTCTGGAGACATGTCATGCCTTCAAATCCCAGTTCTGCCACCTAATAGCATTGTGACTTTCAACAAGGTAATTTTTCTGTGTCTCAGTTTCTTCACCTACCTTATAAGATCATCATGGGGATTAAATGGCTTGATATCCATCAAGCTATTAAAACAAAGCCTGTGCATAAAAGGCACTATTAATCCTCTCAATGACCTTCATTTTAAAAAAAATGTATTTTATTGAAGTATAGTTGATTTACAATGTTAATTTCTGCTGTACAGCAAAGTGATTCAGTTATACATAAATATCTTCTTTTTCATATTCTTTTCCATTATGATTTATTACAGGATATCGACTATAGTTCCCGGGGCTATACAGTAGGACCTTGTTGTTTATCTATCCTATATATAATAATTTGCATCTGCTAATCCCAAACTCCCAATCCTCCCCTCCCCCAACCCCCTTGCCCTTGGCAACCGCAGGTCTTGTCTCTATGTCTGTGAGTCTGTTTCTGTTTTGTAGATAAGTTCATGTGCATCTCAGTGGCCTTCATTTGACATGGGTGATAATATTCTTACTAACCAACTAGGGATCTAGGATCAGAGACATCAAATAACTCACCTGAGTCACCCGGCGCCTAAGAGGGGGAGCTGAGATTGGAAGCTAAGTTGGCGTGACTCCCGAGCTCATGATGTTTTCAGACATAGTGAAACACCATCTCTTGGGAAACGGCCAAGTGGAGAGAGGAACTCTCCCTTACATTTTTCGCCTGTTCCAGAGCTGTCCCGTCAGGTCTGGCCACCGAGGGGTTGGGGGAGTGGGCAGTGATGTGGAAACGCCAGGATAGAAGGAGTTAATGAGCCTCTGCTTCAAGCTTGGAGAGGGAGGGCCCAAGCTGACTTCTAAACCAAGAGATCTTTAAGAGGAAAAAGTCAAAGACAAGGATGCTGACCCTGGGTCTGACAATCTATTTGAGTTTATACCAAACTAAAAAATTTAGGGTTTATCATAACTTCAACCAGTGTTTCACTCACACACAGTAGTTAGTCTTACTCTGATTTAACCTGCCATTACAGTTTTGACAGTGAGGATACCCAGGAGGTATTTTCCCCTGAATTCTTATTGTCCAGGCCCTCAAATCGATTGGACATAAATATGATTTATGGTCTCTACATGGAATCTTGCTGCAGTGAGATGCCATGGAAATTGGCTCCTATGAGGAAAATTTTGGTTTCACTAATACTCAGTTGGTTTTTGTGGGTCTGTTATGCTTACATCAGCCAACATGGAGATTTGTATTATAAAAAGTGGCCACGGCCATTTCATTTTCACTCTGAATGAGTTACCCTCCACGTTAATGAGTCCTCTTTCTCATTCAGGAGAACACCTACCGCCTTCTGTAGCAAATCCTACTGTAGTTTCTTTCTGACACCTGGCTTGCCGTTTGGTGAGAACTTGATTCATTTTTATACAAAATAAATAAGGAAAAAGACACCTATGTCTTTGTTTCTTTTGTATCGTCCGTAACTACGCAAAGTATTAATCAGTTCTGGGATAAGTTAAGCTGTACCATTTCTTTTGCAAAGATGTTGTCATGGGAAAAAGCCACTAGTACATTTTAATGGCTTATATTTATGAAGCGCTCCCTCTGTGCTGGTCATTGTTCTAACTCCCATGTGAAATCACTCATTTGTAAGAGGGCTGTTGCTTGTACAGGAGGTATATGCAGCAAAACTGGCCAGGGTAAGTACATTCCTCTCTAAAGTACAGTGACAAAAGCTGACACTTCTGTGACCTGAAAAAATTAAATGTTCTCTAGGAAAGAAGCGTTTGAATCTTGCTAACTTTGCCAACTTGTTGAAGTAGTAAAGAAGATGAAGAATCCCAGTCCAGCCTGTGCAACTCAAAATGTCTTTGTTTCATGGAGGCATTAGGGACTTTTGGAGGGGGCGGGGAGTGGGAAAATATGTGTATTTCATTGTTGTCTAAATAATTAAAAGTACCATAGGGGGTGATGAGAATTTTACCAGTGGATTCAATCCTGTATGCAAACTATGCATTCTTAATATGCATTTAGTTCTTCTGTGGCTGGTTGGGAAATTAACAGATGACACCTTCATTAATTGCATGCTATTTTAATTGGTTTAAAGGGACATTTTTCTTTCTTTTGTGGCTTTGGAACGCCCTGACAGTTTTATTGTTACTTCTGAGAGTATATCCATGGTGATTAACATTAATACCATTAAAACAGAAAGTGTCTGTGAGCTTGTGTTCCCAGGGGATCGGGAAGGGTGAGCTGTGAGGACCGACTCTCTTCTGCCACCAATTTCCTGGGAGAGAGAATAG
Source organism: Leucopleurus acutus (assembly GCF_964270905.1). Taxonomy (NCBI): domain Eukaryota; kingdom Metazoa; phylum Chordata; class Mammalia; order Artiodactyla; family Delphinidae; genus Leucopleurus; species Leucopleurus acutus. Next base: position 36,481,626 of record NC_139146.1, read on the forward strand.
AAAAGAATAAGGAAACTACTGTATTTAGAAACAACAAAATGCCGGACTCCGCACCGTGTATTTTCTATATCTTATCTCTTTTAGCCCTGAACAACTACCTATGAGGATGGTCCCCATTGTGCGGTGGGGAAGCCGAGTCCTTTACCCGGCTCGTTTAAGCTAGGAAGCGATTTAACAGCAGAGAACTTATGGAAATGTCCTCCTGTTCATTTCAATTCCCATGTACCTGGCAAAGCACTTGCAGTTTACCCGATAGGCAGCCACCCATTTTCTAATACAAGTTAATAAATGAATGAATGAATGAATGTTGGATGGAGTGAGTCAGATAAGGTGTATGAGTTTCATATGCAGCTGTAACAAGTGACCACAAACTTGGTGGCTTAAAAGAACACGAATGTATTATCTTACAGTTCTGGACATCGAAGTCCAACATGGGCCTCGCTAGGAAAACTCAAGATGTCAACTGTAGGGGAGAATCCATTTCGTTGCCTTATCCATCCTCTTGAAGCTGCCTACATTCCGAGGCTCGTGACCCCTTCCTCCATCTTCAAAGCTGATGATTCCATCACTCCTACCCCCCTACCCCCGCTTCCTTCATCGAATCTCCCTCTGATTCCCATTCCTCTTCTACCTCCCTCTTCCACTTTTAAAGACCTTGTTATCAATCTCTGAATAGCAGCCTTAGTTCCATCTGCAACCTTATTTCTCCTTTACCATGTCACCTAACAGATTCACAGCCTCTGGGGATTAGGACATGAACATCTTTGCCGGGGGCATTATTTTGTCTACCACAAAAAGCTTCATTAAAGGTGTGAAATCTATTTTGTCTGTCTCAGTAGAGAAGTAATTCTTTTCTGAGACTGTGGAACATGGTTTGTTTGGTTCCTTGGATATTTAACCATGCACACACCACCTGGAAGCATCTCTTTGCTTTTTCCTTGCTTTGTAACCTGCAAACACTCTCCGCACATGCCATGTTCAGTAAGTACCCGTTGAGGAAATGAAAGAATGAAATGAACGAGCTGTTGTTTAAAACTATATTAATTTGGTCTAAAGGACACAGGAGACATTTTGATCTAAGATGGTAAAATTTGAGCATTAAAAAGAATAATGGCTGTAGTCGATTGAAACCCACCAAATATATACAATTTCATAGTGATTCTGCACAGAGGCATGGGGTCTTCCTAGATTCAGCTCAACATTTGCACTCTTCAGACTCCCATAGGCCACACTTGACCCCTTCTATGTAACTCGAGGGCAGGAACACAGTGTACGTGTCCACTGTGAGGGCAGCATTAGACAGTCTTCTGTGGGTGCCCTTGCCTCAGGTCACACTGCAACCTATAGCTGTCCAGGAGGTATTTTCTCCCCAAGTCACACAGCTCTAGTGCAAGGAGGTTCAGTCTACATCAAGCAGCTATGGGAGCCTTCCTGGCTTAAACGCTTCATACCCCAGAGTTGCCAGCATCTTTTGTAATAACTCGCGGGCATGGCTTCCAGCGTTTCCACAAGGGACATGCCCAGGTCCAAGAATGACCTCACTCAGGAAAGTTCAAAGCACAGTGTCTGCTTCCCTGTTAGGGATTTATGGTTCATTTACAGGTCCTCCCATCCAGATGTAATTTACTAATCAGGTTTCCTTTTTTATGACATTTGATGTTCTTGTCCTTCTGAGGTGTTCAGGTAAAAGCCAAAGCTCAGATTCTCAGGAAGTTGGAGAAAGTTTTATTAACCTTTTGCTCTCATACCTAAACAAGCAAATAAACCAACGAACAAACAGACCCCAACTCATTTGTCACCATGGGAGGTTGCGATGACACCAGCTCTTTAACTAGCAAAGAATCAAACATCTATCATAATTATAAGCTTTATGTCAGAGTAACTGCATTATTGAGGAGAGAAAGTTCTTTGTGAAGAATTCCAGCTTAAAAAAATACAGAAGAAATGATAGAATTAGAAAGTGTGATTTTTCAACCCCTGATGATATCATGGATCTAGGTAACAATTACAATGTATACTAAAACCATTAGGTGAAAGGTAGATAGGGAATTTCATAATATAGGGATCATGCTGGAGCCACTTGAACTTGTGATCCATCTTAGTATTTACCCATTGTATGATCCTACAGGAAGCACACGCTACCACTTATGGTACATTTTAAAAAAACAAATTTAATCTGACTCTAATCAAGACCTTAGATCTAACTAGTAGTTTGTGGAAATACAAGGGATAGAGGAACAATGACACCCTTTGGAAGCAATCAGCCAAGTCCAGAATGTGGGACGTTCTGCAGGATGACAGGTTTCCCCAGCAAATCATGGAAGGGAAAATGGAAGGGCAGAGGGCTTCTCTGGTGGCGCACTGGTTGAGAGTCCGCCTGCCGATGTAGGGGACACGGGTTCGCGCCCCGGTCCGGGAAGATCCCACATGCCGCGGAGCGGCTGGCCCGTGATCCATGGCCAATGAGCCTGCGCGTCCGGAGCCTGTGCTCCGCAACGGGAGAGGCCACAACAGTGAGAGGCCCGCGTACCAAAAAAAAAAAAAAAAAAAGGAAGGGCAGAATGATATAGAATAAAGTGGACTTAGTCAACATTGTGGGATTTTGTTTGGTTCTTGAATTAAACTTTCACCTATAAAAATTATTTTGGGACACTTGAGGTAGTTTGAATAGTGACTGATATTAATTATTGGAATTATTGTTTAACACTTTAAATATGATACGGTTAAATGGTATAGAATATGATAATGACATCAAGGTTAGGCAAAACTGATATACATAAACACATATATACACATATATAGACATACATATGCACGTGTGTGTGTGTGTGTATATATATATATATATATATGTGTGTGTATATATATATATATATATATATATATATATATATACAGTTGACAGTTAACGATGCATACTGAGGAAATTAAAGGTAAAATGAAAAATCTGGGGTTTGCTTTAAAATGCTAAGCAAACTTTTTTTTTTTTTTTGCGGTACACGGACCTCTCACTGTTGTGGCCTCTCCCGTTGCGGAGCACAGGTTCCGGACGCGCAGGCTCAGCGGCCATGGCTCACGGACCCAGCCGCTCCGCGGCATGTGGGATCTTCCCGGACCGGGGCGCGAAACCGTGTCCCCTGTGTCGGCAGGCGGACTCTCAACCACTGCGCCACCAGGGAAGCCCAGCTAAGCAAACTTTGAAGGGAGTGACTAAAACAAGATTGGCAAATATTGACAGTTTTCCAAGTTGAGTAATGATTACATTGGGAGTCTGATTATTCTACCTACTTTAAGTGCCTGAAAATTTCCATAATAAAGTTTTCTTTTCTTATCATAAGTTTTAAAATTTATTTTATTTTATTTATTTATTTTTGGCTGCATTGGGTCTTTGTTGCTGTGCATGGGCTTTCTCTAGTTGTGGTGAGCAGGGGCCACTCTTTGTTGCAGTGCGTGGGCTTCTCATTGCAGTGGCTTCTCTTGTTGCAGAGCATGGGGTCTAGGCGCACGGGCTTCAGTAGTTGTGGCACACGGGCTCAGTAGTTGTGGCTCGCATGCTCTAGAGTGCAGGCTAAGTAGTTGTGGCCTATGGGCTTAGTTGCTCCGCGGCATGTGGGATCTTCCTGGACCAGGGCTTGAACACATGTCCCCTGCATTGGCAGGCGGATTCTTAACCACTGTGCCACCAGGGAAGCCCCATAATAAGGTTTTCTTAAAACCCTTATATTTTTACAGTCAGATGCCATTTTCTCCTATCAAATTATTAAATATATTTAAACATTTTACAGGGAGGGGTGAAATAAGGATCCTACTGCATTGCTGGGGAACTTCTGGAAAGCAGTTTGGCAGGATGCCCTAAGAGGCTTAAAATATTGCTAGCATTTGACCCAGTGATTCCCTTTGTAGAAATCATACTGAAAAATTCATTGTGAATATCAAAAACTCTTTACAAAGATGTTCACTTCAGGTTATCTTAGACTTTGAATTTTGCAAGTAACCCAAATGTGCACCACTAGAAGAATGGTTAATTGAATCATGGTACACCACATCATGAAGTATTTTGCAACCATCATAAAGGAAACTTTTACAGTTTTTAAATACAACTGGAAGATGCCTGTTACAACATTAATTGAAAACAGGACAAAACTATACTTGCATCTATGTAAACAATATACATCCATGGGGAAAATATGTGTAGACAAAAAAAAAACTGGAAGCAAATACAACAAATACCTCCATTGGTTCTGACCGGGTGATAGACCTACTGTGAATGAAGTCTTTTTCTGTGTTTATTTTCCAGATTTTTCTATCATAGACATAGTTTTGTCCAGTGCATCTTGTAATAGTTTTATAAAGGTATAACCAACAAACCATAAAATTCACCCACATTAAGAGTACAGTCTGATATATATGTGTAAGTATATATAGCTGTACAACCACCATTACAACATTACAATCAAGTTTTAGAACCTGTGACTCTGTGAAGTATCTCACAAATATTTCTTGAGTAGACTTCATTTTTAGAGCAGTTTTAGATTTACAGAATAATTGAGAAGATAGTACAGAGAGTTCCTACATACCCTGTACATAGTTTCCCCTGTTATTAAAATCTTCTATTACTGTGGTACATTTGTTAAAATTAATGACCCAATACTGATACATTATTATTAACTAAAGTCCATACTCATTCAGATTTCCCTAGTTTTTACTTAATGTCCTTTTTCTGTTCCGGGATTCAATCCAGGGTATTACATTACATTTACTTGACATATCTATAAATTAATTTTTAATTGGAAAAAAGTAAAATGAACCTAATTTTTCAAATCCTCCAAATATTTAACCATTTTTCTCCTGGTCTTCTTGTTTTTGTTGACTTGTTGACAAAGACCATGTCTTATATTAATTATATTCCTTGTAGTTTCCAACATGGTACCCTGCAAATTTACTAAATAATATTCTGCTAATTTAGTCACTGTCCTTCATAACTGGATGGAGCAGAAGAGAGGGAGAAAAGGAAGAGAAGGAAGGAAAAGGAAAAAAGAAAGACCTCTTTACAAATAAGTTGAAACCTCAGAGCTCTGAGGGACCTTTGGTTTCTGCTGTGATTTTATGTAATGGAATTCTCTTGACCTTTGTGTTTCCCAGGCTGGAAATTGCAACCCTGAATCGGGCAGACTCAGATCTGGAAGCTTGTCGAACCCAAATCAGCAAAGATATCATTGCTCTTCTACTGAAAAATCTGACCAGCAGTGGCCATCTCTCCCCTCAGGCAGAGAGGAGGATGGGTGCTGTTTTCAAAAAGCAGTTTCTGTTGCTGGAGAAAGAAATTCAAGACGAGTATGATCGGAAGATGGTGGCCTTGACAGCTGAGTGTGACCTAGAAACGAGAAAGAAGACAGAAAGCCAGTACCAGAGGGAGATGGCAGCAATGGAGGAAGCAGAAGAGGTGCTGAAACGTGTTAGTGAGAGGGTAAGGCAACTTTGAAAGGAAGGCTTTCATTTGCCTCCCTCCTTCATCATTTATCCATCCATCCATACATACATACATCTACCTGCCCATTCATCCATCCACCCACCCATCCATCCATTCTCCCCACCTACCACCCTTCCATCTATCTGTCCATGTACTCATCCATCCATTTATTCACTCACCACCCATCCATGCATCCATTCATCCAAACTCCAACCCATCCATCCATCCGCCTACCACCCTTCTATCCACCTGCCCATCTACACTTCCATCCATCCATCCAGAATTCATTTAGAAAGCATTTACTGATCACTACTGTCTAGGCAGTGAAGGTACAGAGAGCACTGAGACATGGTTCTTGCATTTGAGAAGTTCACAGTCTAATGAAGGATTCTCGCATATAACACATGTGAATTCATTCAGCCATGTTGTAATAGAGGTACGTTCACAGTGCTGTGGGGTGTCATGGGACAGGTAGAATGGCTTCTTTCACAGAAAAGCATGTCCACAAGAGCACAGCTCAGGGGGGTTGTGATGTCAGTGCACACGTGTGTCCGTCTGGACTGCACCGCACTAAGTTCTCTCCAGCACGGGCTCTGGAGTCAGACAAACCTGGACTCATATTCTAGTACACTCCAGCTCAGCTCCGGAAGGTCTTAACTAGCCTCTGTAAGTCTGTGAGTCGAGGCTGAGGGCGCCCCCCTCTCAGAGTGGCTGGAAGAAATAATGCAGGAAAGGAGCCCCTGGTGTGGGCTGCAGTAGATTCTCGTGGACAGTGCCCAGTTCTGGGAGTTCTGACCTCTCGGCCTTCCCAGGGCTGGTCTCTGTTGATCGGAGATCAGCTCTCATTTTCCTAAGAGAGTGTCAGTTTCCATCTTGAAAGGAATCAAGCCAGAGTTTTTTTCCCAGGCGCACCAAATCCAGTCTGATTTCTACCTTCCTCCATGGAAGAGATGGCTGGTTCCCTCTGGTGACTTGAGCCCACATAACCTGTTCTGAAAATTTATCAACCTAGGGAGGTCTAACATCTTAGGAACGAGCTTCTGAACTCCTAACCTCCATTCTGCAGACTGGCAGCCGTGCACAGAAATCCTCTGGGAGCGAGTAGAGAGCTCTCAGGGTGACAGCGCCTGGCTCTCAGATGGTCGGTCACCTGTGGTCAGACTACGGGCTGGGCACTAAAGCAGAGAGGTGCGATTCACGCTGTCTCACCCCCAGCCACTCCCCTGCAGCTGGGGTCCCCTCGCCTCAACACACATCTCATTTTAGGGTGTGGCTTATTTTCTGTTTGGCTCCTGTATGGATTTCCTGTAGCTGCTGTAACAAATGACCACAGACTTCGTGGCTTAAAACAACAGAAATTTATTCTCTCACAGTTCTGGAGGCCAGAAGTCCAAAATCAAGGTGTCAGCCAGGCATGGCCCTTCTGAAATCTCTTGGGGAGAATCCTTCCTTGCCTCTGCCAGCTTCTGGTGGCTCCAAGCATTCCTTAGCTTGTGGCTGCATCCCTCCAATCTTTTTTTTTCAGTACGCGGGCTTCTCACTGTTGTGGCCTCTCCCGTTGCAGAGCACAGGCTCCGGACGCACAGGCTCAGTGGCCATGGCTCACGGGCCCAGCCGCTCCGCGGCATGTGGGATCCTCCCGGACCGGGGCACGAACCCGCGTCCCCTGCATCAGCAGGCGGACTTTCAACCACTGCGACACCAGGGAAGCCCCATCCCTCCAATCTTGACCTTGGTCTTCACATGGCCCCATGACCTTGTCACCTCCACTTCTGTCTCTTTTAAGGACACTCATCTTTTGATTTAGGACCTAGCTAAATGATCCTGTATTATTATCTGCAAAGACCCTTATTCCGAATAAGGTCACGTTCATAGGTTCTGGGATTACGATGTGGATGTATCTTTTTGGAGAGGGGGCAACGTTCAGCCCACCACTGTTCCCCTGGCTGACCGTGCTCTCTGATCTCCATCCATGATTGCACAGGTCAGCACTGTGTTTCCTTGAGTCCAGCACTTTAAAAGAATGTGTTAAACACACTGTTCACTGCTTCAGCCCCAAACAGTCTCATTCTCTCTCTCTCTCTTATTTCCTCAATTTGTTATATATTTTTTTCTGATAAAAATAATACGCATTCAATGAGGGAGACTTGGAAAGTACTCAGAAGCAGAGGTCGGCAAACTGGGACCCATGAGTCCAATCCTGCCCGGCCTGTTTTTCCTGGCCCTTGAGTTGAGAATGGTTTTTACATTTTTAAAGGATTGTAAAAAGTAAAAACAAAAAAAGAATATGTGACAGAACCCTGATGTGTCCTGCAAAGTCTAAAATATTTATCTGGCCTTTACTGAAAGTCTGCCAACTCCAGCTCCAAAGCATAAAAGGAAAAACCCAGAAAAAAATTGAAACACATTCCACCAGTCAACAGTAGACAAACATTCGTTCAGCCTGTTTGTTGAGTTCCTGCTGTGTGTCTGAGCCTGGAGACACCACTATGCTAAGGGGACCCCACTCCTGTCCTCGGATTTCAGCATAAACCTTTTGCTTTATTTTTACTTTTTTTTTTTTTTTTACAGAGTAAGGTTTATGGGGTTCATTGAACCTTCTATCATGGTTGTTTCCACTTACCATCACAGATGTCATTAAACGCTCTCACACTTAGCATTCACTGAAGGCCAGGAATTTTTCCGAGCACATCACCTGGACCTTCTCTTCAAATATTCACACCCACTCGGTGAAATGGGAATTGATAGGCTCCCACGTTTACAGGTGAGGAAACAGATAGGAGAAGGTCACCTGCCTGAGGACACGTGGGTGGACCAAGACACACACCCAGGCAGCTCTCACCGACCATCAGGCCTCACGGCCACCCTCACGCAACAGTGCATCGTAATCCTGGTGGGCTCCTGCCTTTGCAATGCTTTTGTTGCAAAGACTGCCTGCGGCAGCGCAGTTTTAAGTGTTTGCTCATTGTTTCCACTGGTTGTTGGGGGCACGGAGAAGGGGTGACACACAGTGTTCTCCTGCTCGCTCTGTGCAGGGCTCAGGGTGGGCGGCACCATCACTATGGATCCCCCAGGCCACCCTGTCCAGAGACAAGTCTCCTTATTTGAGCAAATCCACTTCCAAAAATAGCATAAAACTGCAAAAGTTAACAGAGCGATTTCCCTTCCAGTCTGTGCAAGTCATTCCATCTTAGAATGACTTTGTCATCTATTCATTTACTGTAATATTCTTTAAATAAAATGCATGAAAATATTTTGGCCATATTATTCCTCCAAGAATTAGTTTTTTGTTTTGTTTTTTTTTAAAAAAAAGCTAAATGAGGAGGATCAGTTTTTTTGAGTAAAGTTTAGGAATTCCAGTAATTAGTATAGCGATGAAATCTGTTCACATTTAAACATCTATATGATCCCGTACAGTCTGTAAAGCGTTTCTGCATGGAGAAGCTCTTAAGGGTAGTGGCAAATATAGACTCCGAAGGCAGGTGGCTTCGGTTTAGATCTCACTTTCTTCCTCCAGAAGGTGCCTTGTTCAGGCTCCTTGGGTCTCGGTTTCCCCATCCTTAAACTGGGGGTAATAATGATGCCTGTCATATAGGACTGTCAATACTTGTATAGTACTTAGACCAATGCTTGGCAGTGTCAGCCCTGTTCTACCCAGTTTCATTATTTAGTGTAATCTAAAGAAGCCCATGACATAAAACAGTCAGGATGTGAAATCTTTCCAGTTCAAGTTGGAGAAACAGAAGCCCAGAGGGGAAGTGTCTTGCCCAGCTTCCTGCAAGCAGCCACTGGCCGTTCAGCATGTGTACTTTGTAGGGGGACCCTCTTCCAGATCCACGTGCTTCCCAGCTACTTGGAGAAGAGGCAGCAGCAGCGCATCCTGCCCTGAGCTGCCGGAGGTTTCCTAACTCCTTTGAGTGTGTCTTAAAGGAAAAGATGCCTTAAGGGCAAGAACTCTTAACACTGGAACCGTCTTTGGGGGTTTTATTTCTATAAAACATTTTCACAATTTGTCCAGCTTGCTAAATTGAGTACAGGGAGTGTCATTTAGTACAGTCATAATTTCCTGACGCGATTTCGCATTTTTGATGGCCTAGACTCAGCGCGAAGAGCAGTTGTCAGAACAGCCTGGCACAGGCCTGCGATTCTCGAGCCAGGATCGAAGTACCCTATCCTGATCCAGGCCTCCCAATCTCTCCATGCAAGTTGCTTTTTTAGGCCTTTTAAGCCGAAGGATAAACATGCCTCATTTCTCTGAGAAGTCTATTTTAGTGGAAAGTTCAATAGGGAGTTGGGGGTGAGTGACCATTGTTTTAATGTACCTTTAAAAATGCACATTTGTTGCCAATATTTAAAATATAAAATTTTGGATAGAAAATCCAGACTTTCAGCTTCTCTTTAAAAAAATGGAAAGATATGGCCACACCAGGTTCATAGTCCTGCAGAGCCCCCTTTGGTGGGCTGAGCAGTGGCTGACCCCGTAAGCAGGGCTTTTGCTCTCTCTACTTAACCCAGTCCCCAATGCCCCCTAGTACAGTGCTTCCCAGGCCACCTCACATGACCTCCCCTGCTTGGCAGGCCTCCGTGGTGTCCCCTGTTTTAGGATTTAGTCTTCTCATCTGTGCCACAGAAGGATTGAACTAGAGCAGGGGATGAACACATTTCTGTGGGTCTCTGGACCCCCTTAGGAGGGCAGTATACATGGAAATGGGGGGGACTCCCACCAAAAGTTATTTTAAGGAGCATTTCACTATGACACAAACACATTTCCTCATGCCTTATTCTTCAGAAATACTATTCTAAGCAAGGACAGATAATTACGTTTTAGGATTTGCACGCGCACACTCAAGCACGTGTGTATGCGTGTGTGTGTGTGCGCGTGCACGTGTGCTGTGTGCTTGCTTTTTGTCCTGGCTGTGAGGAGTTAAATGGATTTCACCCCTGTTTCATTTCTATTAATTAAAATAAATTGAGGTTTGGAGCTTGTCTTATTGCATACTGTCAAAATAGAAGGTCACTTTCATGGATGAATGGACCTACCTGGGCACCAGCTACTCCCCTGGTAGCAGAGCATCCCTGTGGTGCCCAGAGCCAGGGGCCCAACACCCTCATTGTGGGTGACTTGCATTCTGTAATTTAGATCAAGTCAGCTGTGAATAACTACTTCTCTCCAGAAGAGAAGACCCCTTCAGCTTTGCCACATAATAATCTGACCATTGGAGTGACAGTCCCATCATATTCAAAGTTTATGTCCACACTCAGAGGGAGGGGATTTCTGTGACGTCTTACACCGGGGGCCAGGAATCTTGGGGGCTTCTTAGAATTCCACCTCTGCACGTGGAATGACTAAGACACCCTCCTGCGGCATGAGTCTTTTGAGGTAATGGGAGTGCAGATGCATCAGGAACTTAGTGAAGGCGTGTCAACCCCTGCTGCCCTCCCTCTGGACCACATAAAGTGGAGGCATCCCAGGAGCCACTTCCTACCTCCCCTTTGCCTCCCTTTTAACACAAATGTTATCAGCTTGGGCCTGATTGCTCGTATTTTTTTCTTCATCTAAGTTAAGGATGAAAGATGATGGAAATAAGCTTGAGAGCCTAACAGCACAGTCCATTGATGTTTCCATTTTGCGGGCTATTTTCAGGCAGTTTGATTTGAAAATTTCCACTCTTGTGAATTTTTTTCTTTGAGATGGTTCTGGAAAATGTTAAGATAACAGGGAGGACAGGTTACAACAGCATTTCCCAGAGTTTAGCAGCTTCCTCATGGCAAATTTGGGATTCAGTGTGTGTGTATGCCTGTGTGTATACATGTGTGCGTTCCATGTGGGTGTGCACACACATGCTTGTGTGTGCATGTGCACATGCGTGCACTGTATTTGTATTGCTGTGTGTGCCTGTATCTTTGTGCATGTGTGTGCACTGTTTGTTGCTGTGTGCATTTATATGCACTGTGCATGTGTATGTGTGCACATGTGTGTTGGTGGTGCATGTCTGTGTGCTGAGAGTATGTGTGTGTGCCTGTACACGTGCATGCATGTGTGTGCATTACTGCTGTGTGCATTGATATGCACTGTGCGTGTGTGTATGTTGATGGTGCATGTATGTGTCCTCTGTACATGTGTGTGTGCATGTGCACATGCATGTGCGTGTGCCTGTATGTGCATTATTGCTGGGTGCACTTATATGCACTGTGCACATGTGTTGGTGCATGCATGTGTGCTGTGTGTGCATGCATGTATGTACATGTGCGCATGCATGCATGTGTGTGCTCACATGTTGTACACATGTGCCTGTGCATGCCTGACCAGTGTGTCACCTCCCACGTGCCCCACTCTTCTCCACAGTCCGCTATCGAATGCAGCAGCCTCCTGCGGACCCTCCATGGCCTAGAACAGGAGCACCTGAGGAGGTCCCTTGCTCTGCAGCAGGAGGAAGACTTTGCCAAGGCCCACAGGCAGCTGGCCATTTTCCAGAGGAATGAACTGCACAGTATCTTTTTTACCCAGATAAAAAGTGCTATTTTCAAAGGGGAATTGAAGCCAGAGGCAGCGAAAATGCTGCTGCAAGATTACTCTAAAATACAGGTAAGGCCTCAAATGAGGCTCTCTCTGATGGAGGAGTCATTTTCCTGAACTGTTTCAGTAAATTTCTCCTCTTTCTGAGCTAAGTCCTGTCTCTTTTGTGCTGGGTTCCAGTGAACTAATGCTGTCTTCCTTCGACCTCTTGATGCGGCGGCTGAGTTTCCAACAAGCAGGGCAAATGGGGGCTTGAAGCACAGGCCTTAGACTCAGGCTCACCTGGACTTGCATTCCAGTTCCACTACCCATCAGCTCTGTGAATTTAAGCAAATTGCCTAACTTCTCTGAGACTCAGTTGCCTCACCTGTAAAATGAGGGTAATAGAGTCCCCACACTAAAAGGGGCATGATGGAGATTTCATGATCTAATTCATGGAAAGCCAGTGCTTGGCACAGTATATGTTTAATATATATAGTGGTTAAAAATATAAATATATATGTGCATACACGTATGTATGGTGATGTATGCCTAGGGTTTATGTTCTCTGTCTTGATATTCTTGGGTGAATTTGTGGGTGTTTTTGCATGTAAGCTTGAGTGTGAGTGTCATTAACTCAGACTGAATAAATTCCTAGATGACTGTGAAAATAGTTTATGAGACTGTCACTATTTTTATGAGGCCTGCCTGAGGCATTTTACCTGTGCCTGTCCACACAGTGCATCACTGGTGTGCAATAATGCACCAGATTTCTGGTCCTGGCACAGGCCTCGTGAGTGAGAGCTGCAACAGATCAGGGCTGTCCCACGAGGAGACCAGGCGGCTCTCGTGAGCCTTTTGGAAAGAGAGGACCACTGTCAGAAAGCACTGGGCATCTTGGCATGAAGAGAGCCGGCCAGCCTCTCCGTTTTGCTCTTGGTTTTTCCCAGTAAAACTTTAGGAGAGTAAATAAAGTCCTGGGTAGGTATTCAGACCCCACAGCATCACTTAGGGATTAACAGATTTTGCTGTCGTTTTGTCCGCTCCTCGTGATAAGCTGTGGCTGACTCTCCATGTTGGAAAGAACACGTGTTATTGTTAATAATACTGGGGACAAAAAAGTAACAGCCCTGGTGACAGTCCCAAGGCACAGACAGATTAGGATTTGAGGATCCCGACTCTGAGCTTCCCGACGGCAAAGGGCTCAGGTCAGCTGACTCACGTGATCCAGCTCCGTAGAGGATAGAAATGTCACCACAGTGTTCCTGCTGTATTGATTCTGCTGCCAGGAGCTCTCAGAGAGAAGCTGGCATTTGGCCACATCCCACCGACCATTCTGCTTTTCACTGTCAGGAGAGTGCAAATCCTCAGGTGTTGGACCTGGAGAGATTATAGCTTTTGTGTGGAAAGAAAAACATCATACGTTTCTTATTGAACAAAATGTTGAACTTTCGGGTAACCCACTGCATGGACAGTATTTCCCCAGATGGAAAAAAGACAGCAGAGCCAGTCAGTGGATAGTACACTGAGGCTGATGTTTTAATTACCGTGGGTTTAATTACTGCTGGTCTAATTATTATGCTACTGGTTGAAGCTGGATTTGGGAGACAGCCTATTATGAAGTTAAAACACAGGCCCTGGAATTAGATGGCTGAGTTCAAATTCCTGCTCAGTCATTTACCAGCTGTGTGATATGGACTCAGTTTCCTCATCTGTGAAATGGGAATAATAGTATCCTGTCCCTAAATTAAGTTACAAAAGACGAGAAATGCTCTGGGTCCAATGCCAGGCCCAGCAAAAACACCTAGTATATGCAAGGCTATTATTACTCTCTTGTGTTGCTTGAGTTCTTATGCATTTTGTACATTATAAGAACTTTGTGCTACTCTGTGACCAGGCTCATCTCATGTCCTCCATGAGAGTGGGAGTTCTGGGGTCAGAGCTGGTGGCTAATTTATCCCAGAACTTCAGCACCTGTCCTGGTGCTGTGTTTGGGGAGCGCCACAGGTGTGACTGTGCGCATGGGTGAAGGATGCCTGAGAGAAATTTATATTCCATTTCTAGGGTAGCAAAGTTAGTTGTTTTGATAACTCTTTACCATCGGGGTCTCAAATGCACTTTTCAAAGCCCTCATTTCTTCTGAGCCTTTGTTCGAGGCAGGGACATTTAAGGTGTTAATCCCAGGACTTCTATCCCCGTGTATTTTCTTCAGAAAGGAAATGTAATATTTTAACTGACTAGAAAGAATTTTCCTTAAATTTTATTTAAGCATACTTTCTTGATTTTTTTTTTAAACAGGACAATGTAGAAGAGCTAATGGACTTTTTCCAGGCTAGTAAGAGATACCATCTCAGTAAAAGATTTGGCCACAGGGAGTATCTGGTCCAGAACATACAGTCATCAGAGACCCGTGTGCAGGGCCTGCTTAGCACTGCTTCTGCTCAGCTGACCCTCCTTATCCAGAAACATGAGAGGTAAAACCCCAAAACCACCCAAAATGATGCAGACAAACAGCCTTGCCCCAGCGTTCCTCATCAAAGACCATCTACTTCTGTTCATTCAGCGCATGCACTGGCTGCTCCTGACTTATTTCTTAAGAATTCTCTAGTTGGAAGAATCCTTTGCATTACAGAATTTTTAAAACATACCCAATAGTCGAGACAACCAGACAGTGAGCCGACGTGTGCCCATCATCAGCTTCAGTAGGTACCAGCTTGTGGGCAATCTTGATGTAGCTATACATCCCTGCCCTGAGTTATCTTAAAGCAAATCCCCAACATTTCATAGAGAAATCAATGGTGGAGGCTTTCATGAACTGTGTGATGGGATAGCCCACTTCTCCTTGAGCTCTAGGACACCGCTGGCTCTTGCATTCACCTTTGTTTTTCTTTTTTTTTTGGGGGGGGAGTTTGTTTTTATTTTTGTATTTTTTTTTAATTGAAGTATAGTTGACTTAGTTTCAGGTGTACAGCACAGTGATTCAGTTATACATACATATATATATATCTATTCTTTATCACATTCTTTTCCCTTATAAGTTATTACAAAATATTCAGTATAGTTCCCTGTGCTATACAGTAGGTCCTGGTTGGTTATCTATTTTATATATAGTAGTGTGTATCTGCTAATCCCAAATTCCTAATTTATCCCTCCATGCCTTTCCCCTTTGGCAACCGTAAGTTTGTTTTCTACATCTGTGAGTCTATTTTTTTTGGTTTTTTTGGGGTTTTTTTTTGTGAGTCTGTTTTGTAAGTAAGTTCATTTGTATCATATTTTAGCTTCCACATATAAGTGACATCATATGGTATTTGTCTTTCTCTGTCTGACTTACTTCACTTAATCTCTAGGTCCATCCATGTTGCTGCAAATGGCATTATTTCATTCGTTTTTATGGCTGAGTAATATTCCATTACATATATATAACATATATATGTTACATACATATCTTTTTTATGGCTGAGTAATATTCCATTACATATATATATGTAACATATATATAACATATATATGTTACATATATATAACATATATATATGTTACATATATATATATATATATATATATATATACACGCCACATCTTCTTCATTCATTCATCTGTCAATGGACATTTAGGTTGCCTCCATGTCTTGGCCTTTGGAATTAAGTGTAAATACACAGATGCTTATCTTGGACTCTGAGTATTTTTTCTCAGCAGCACTGGGGTACCATGCAGCCAGGTAAATGGTGCTGTTCACTGCAGCCTCTAGCCCTTCGACAGCGTTCCTTCTCAGCTAGTCTATGAGACGCATAATTGTCAACAATGAAATTTATTCTTTGTAGGTTACAAGCTTTAAAATGAGTAGGGCCATGACGATAAGGTTGGCTTTCTTAGGACAAGCCGTGCTTTTATGAATTGGTTCTACTACCTGAGTAATTGTACTAGGACTTGGCAACTCTCTTGCCCTCTTTATTTATTTTTTATTTTTTATTTTTATTTTTTGCGATACGCGGGCCTCTCACTGTTGTGGCCTCTCCCGTTGCGGAGCACAGGCTCCGGACGCGCAGGCTCAGCGGCCATGGCTCACGGGCCCAGCCGCTCCGCGGCACGTGGGATCTTCCCGGACCGGGGCACGAACCCATGTCCCCTGCATCGGCAGGTGGACTCTCAACTACTGAGCCACCAGGGAAGCCCTCTCTTGTCCTCTTTAATGAGGATTCAGTAAGGTGCAAGTTATGTGAACACTTCCCACCCAAAGATGCTAATGAATTTCTCACTGCAGTTAACTTGACATTCCTGATTCATTTTCACTCAAGTGAAAGAAACATCTCCTTGCCTTGAATGGAAGCACCCAACAGCTGGGTATACCGTGGGCAGCAGTTACCAGGGAAGTGTTCTGTACCTCTGATTTTTAAATCCTATTTTAATAGGTTGGCACAGACTTATATTTCTGAAATGCATATCTGCCATTTGCTCAGTCACCTATTCATTCCTTCAGGAAGCTTCCATGGTGAATCCACGGTATGCCAAGCAGGGGGCCCAGCCCAAGGATGCAGACAGACTGGGAATGGTAGTGGTGATAGTGGCAACAACAGCAAAACAGAACCAGTAAGATATGTATGAGGAATTGTGTCGTGTGACTGTGGAGGCTGAGAAGACCCAAAATCTGCCATCTGCAAGCTGGAGGCCCAGGAAAGCCAGTGGTGTAATTCAGTCCAGAGGCCTGAGAACCAGGGGACTCCCAGCCCTAGAGCAGGAGAGGATGAGATGAAATGTCCCCGCTCAACAGTGAGGCAGGAAAAAAAAAGTGAATTCCTTACTCCTCCACCTTTTATTCTGTTCAGGTCCTCAGTGGACTGGGTGCCCACCCACATTGGGGAGGGTCATCTGCTTTACTGAGCCCACCCATTCAAATGTTAGTCTCACCTGGAAACCCCTGCACAGACACACTCAGAAGTGATCTTTAATCTGGGCACCCTGGCCAGTCAAGTTGATAAACAGAATTAACCCTCACAGCGTGTTTTTTCCTGCATTTTACCTCTTGGACTTTACTTGTGCCATTCCTGTCACTAGGACTTCCTAATCTACCATCTCCTCTTGGAGGATTCTATCTGTTCCACAGTGGTCCCCTTGAATGTTGCTGCCTCCAAGAACTCTTGCCCAATTGTAATTTCTCTCGGGATGTGAGCTTTCTCTGCACATCTCTGAAAAAGCTGACCTTACCCTTCCTGCATTTTCGTAATGACTTAGCTGCCTGTTCTCCTGCTCCTTCTGATGGTAGAGATTTCTCTGATTCAAACCAAACTAATATGGAGATAAACATTCAGCCACAGCACAGCCAAGCTGCAGGTGAGTTTGGATAGTGTGTTAACTAACCCTGCATCTTTTTCATCTAGAGCAGGCTACTTGGATGAAGATCAGATGCGGGTGCTCTTGGAGCGGGCTCAGACAGAAGTCTTTTCTATAAAACAGAAGTTGGACAATGACTTAAAGCAGGAAAAGAAAAAACTCCACCAAAAATTAATAATTAAGAGAAGACGAGAGATGCTGCAAAAGGTATATAAGGAATTATGCTCTTGATTCTTTACATAACCATTGTGAACACCCACCAAGTGCCGGGTTCCATGCCAGGCACTGCCATCAGAGGGCTAGGACCCGAAGGGCAGCTGGGCAGGCATCCTGATGTGCCATCTGCAGTTGATTAGTAGTGACTTTTTGGAATGCTGCGTCAAGATCTCTACAGGTCCTAGCAAAGCTGAGGGTTGCGGTAGGTTAGTAATGTCTGCCAGGGCAAGGGAATAGGAGTGCTGGTTCCAGTGAATAATGACTGATGGGTGCTACAACATTTATGGAGTGTTTAATTGGCACTGTGCTAAGTGTATTATGTATTTTATTTAATCCTTACATTAACCCTATGAGGTAGATGCTACTGTTTTCTGTTTTTGTTTTTTTTTTTTGCGGTACACGGGCCTCTCACTGTTGTGGCCTCTCCCGTTGAGGAGCACAGGATCCGGACGCGCAGGCTCAGCGGCCATGGCTCACGGGCCTAGCCGCTCCGCGGCACGTGGGATCTTCCCGGACCGGGGCAAGAACCCGCGTCCCCTGCATCGGCAGGCAGACTCTCAACCACTGCGCCACCAGGGAAGCCCTGTTTTCTCTTTTTTTAATGAAGACTTCGAGGCTGACAGGGCTTAAGTGTGGTGGTCTGTTTGCGCTGCTATAACGAAGTACCAGACTGGGTGGCTTATGAAGAACCACAATTTATATCTCACGGTTCTGGAGGCTGGGAGTCCAAGGTCAGGGTGCCGGCAAGGCCGGGTTCTGGTGAAGGCCCTCTTCTGGCTGCAGACAGCTGACTTCTTGCTGGTAGAAGTCAGAAGGGTGGAAAGGGGGAGGGAGCTTGGTGGGTGAGTGTAGGGCCTCTTTTATAAGGGCACTAATCCCATTCAGGGGGCTCCACCCTCATGACCTAAGCACCTCCCCGAGGCCCCCTCTTCTAACACCACCATGTCCCACGTTAGGTTTCAACATATGGATGTTGGGGGAACACAAGCATTCAGATCACAGTATTAAGTAATGAGGTCAAGGTCACATGTTTAGTGAGTGGCAGACGTGGAACTGAGCCCAGGCCTGTCTGACTTAGAGCCTCAGTCTTGTCCTTGACACTGACCCGCTCAGCTGTTTGTGAACCTCGAGAGGGGAGAGACCAACCGGCAACCACAGAAAGGCATCATGTGCTCCCTACATGCTCTGGTGGCACAGAGAGGAAGTCACCGTCTCCTGGGGAACCCGAGTTCTGGGGGACAGATGAGCATCTGATGCGAGCAAGGCAGGAAGGACACTGCAGGGGATGGGGAGGCGTCTTGTTCAAAGGTGAAGCACTCAGGCGAGGGTGCCCCGTTGTGCGTGGAGCTCCGAGAACTTGAGAGCTGGGAGGGCAGAGGGCGGGGGCTGGAGGAGGCACTCCCGGGAAGCAGCACCTCGTCAATGAGGGCAGTGTGCCGGGCTGGCAGCTGACCTTCATTCGAGGACAGTGGGGAACATTGAAGGGTTTTCAGGAGGAGAAGTGATGCCAAAAACTCGGCCTCTGTGCACCAGTGCTGAATCAAATCTTGGAGACAGAGCTTTGGGTGAAGTAGAAAAGAATAGCTTTATTGCTTTGTCAGGCAAAGAAGGACGCAGTGGGCTCGTGCCCTGAAAAACTGTGTGTCCCAACCGGGGAGGATTTGGTGATGAATTTTGTGGCAGTGGTTCAAGGGTGGAGATGCTGCTAAGGGTCAGGGTGTGTGCAGTGCCCGCAGTTCCTTAATCTGGCCTCAGGTGGTCTCCTGATGCGCAGGTCATTACCTTCTCTGGAATGAAGAATGCTAACATCTTCCATTTGCTGGGGGTTTTAGTTCTGTAAAAGAGCTCAAAGATACTGTTATGTGTATCCCTTGAGGCGGAACCGGGACCCTGCCCCAAGGCTGCACTATTGTTTCTTGGCTGCCCCTCCCTTGTCTCTGCCTCCCCTCCCTTCCCTGATTAGCAGCTGTTCAAAAGGCTCCCATGCCCAGGAGCCCCACAGGTCCTACTCAGTTTCAGAAGGAAGATCAGATTTGGGATTTAGGAAGCTCATGTGAGCAGCCTGCGATAGAGTTGGAGGAGCCCCAGGCTGTAGACCTTGAGCAGGTCTACAATGGGACCAATGGGAGGCTGTAGACCTTGACCAGGTCAAAACGGATGAGAGCATGTCCTGAGCATGGGAACAAGGACAGATTCAGAGGAGATACTAGATACATGGGATAACACAGGGGGTGGTCTGATGCCATTCGGGAGGGAAAGGGAAACAATAACTTAATTTGGTTGATTAAAAACTCTGCTTTTATTACCAAGTGTTGGGCCCAGCATTCTCACCTGGACCGTTGAACTCCACCCCATCTTTAGCATCACCTCATCCATCTCCATTGGCTCAAGGATCAAAGCAATGAGGCCCAAGAACACACTTCTCTGATGGTCTGGCCTGGTTCCAGGCTAGGGTCTGGAAGGATGGAAGAACTGCAGATATTTCAGCAGTTTCCCATGAGTACTGTCTCTTACAGCTGCTTTTGATAAATCTTGTGAGTGGTACAGAGTGAGAACAGCTCCACAAAGGCAAAGGTTTGTGTCATGTCCTCAGCTCTGAGGACACATTGTAGGCGCCCAACCAATATTGCAGAAGGAAGGAATTGACACTCTCTGGTCACCCGGACCCATGAACAAGACATATTTGCACAACATAGAACCCAGACTGTCCACAGATGCACTATTGTTAATAACACCGTGATGTACATCTCTATGCATGTCAGCTTTTTCCCAGCACAGGGCCTGTATGCCTACTGCTCTTTCTCCCAGGAATATCCTTTCCCCCATCTTAACCCAGCTGAGATATGACCTCATCCCTCAGGTCTCCCTTGGGTCTCCTTCTTTTTTTTTTTTTTTAAAGAAGATGTTGGGGGTAGGAGTTTATTAATTAATTAATTTATTTTTGCTGTGTTGGGTCTTCGTTTCTGTGCGAGGGCTTTCTCTAGTTGTGGCAAGCGGGGGCCACTCTTCATCACGGTGCGCGGGCCTCTCACTATCGCGGCCTCTCTTGTTGCGGAGCACAGGCTCCAGACACGCAGCCTCAGTAGTTGTGGCCCACGGGCCCAGTCGCTCCGCGGCATGTGGGATCCTCCCAGACCAGGGCTCGAACCCGTGTCCCCAGCATTAGCAGGCAGACTCCCAACCACTGTGCCACCAGGGAAGCCTGGGTCTCCTTCTTTATTTTTTTAACTTTTTAAAATTAGTGGTAGCATATTATTACTATAATTACTCTTGGTGGTGATTAGCCTTTGTTGTTGGTTTTTTTTTTTCCATTATGTTTACTACAAGATATTGAATATAGTTCCCCGTGCTATACAATAGGACCTTGTTGTTTATCCATTTGGGTCTCCTTCTTTAAAAGGCCTTCTGTGACCTCCTCATTTAAATTGTCTCTCATGGATCTCAGGGGGGTTTTCTCTTAGGATATCTCAATTTTCAGTTCCTATGTGCCTGGGACTTGGTAATAATAATAGCAGACATTCATTGATGCCAATTCTGCACCAGGCCCTCCTCTAAGAGTTACACATGTCTTCAGCAACTCATTGCATCCTCACAACTACTCTGTGAAGTAGATCCTATCATTATCCCCATTTTACAGATTAGGCAGTAGAGGCCCAGACAGGGCCAGACACTCGTTTTGGGTGGCTCAGCTTGTAAGTGGAGAAGCCAGGATAGGAGCCCAGGTGGTCTGCCTCTTGGGTGTTACCTACTCAATAGATACGTGTTCAATAAATGTTGAACAAAGGAAGTTTTCACTACATGTTGGCTTATTTTCTAAAGAATAATTTTGTTTTTTTGGGAGGGGGGAACAACGATCAACTTTATTGATTCATTTAAAAACGATGCAACCTCAAACAAAGGAGGTACCGCTAAAAGCTCAGTTGGGTGAGGCAGATTAAGCCTTTTGCTTAAATCTTCACCCTAAATCTTTGAATTATGAAATTTGCCACCCCTTGCCTCTGGAATACTGTGATTAACATAGACAGAGGCAGGTTTTGTCTAGTCCAGAAGAAGAGAGCAAGATAGAGAGAATAGAGAGAATATTATATCTGAGTGAAGGAAGAGAAAAAAAGATGTCCTGGATCCTTCTTTGAAACAAATGAGTAAAAGGTGGTCGCATTTTACTAAAGATCAACCAGGTTACGCACTCTTCTCCTTTGGGGAGGATGTGTGCAGAAGGTAAAAACCTTAATAGAAATTTCCTCTCTTGTTGTCTAAGACTTGACGATGGGCAGAAATCAAGAGTCCTTCCAGTTCTGAACACGCTCTTGCAGTATTTCTGTCCTATTAGCCTATTTGCATAAAAATCTTAGTAGGTTTTAGAAGAGCAAAGCATTTATTCAAAGTTTCCATTTCGTGGCTCAATTCTCCTCTGCTGCTACTTTGGCAATCTCCATTGGTCTTTCTATTATGTTACTTTTTTTGTTTTCAAGAATAATTTGCTGAATGTGAGGTGATGGGGGAAAGAGATGTTGACATTCGGTGCTTCCTGCAACCAGACTGTTTTCCCCAAGAGCTGTACAACCGAGTCCCGCCCCCTGTTAATTGTCTGTTCTGGAACTCCTGCCAGCACAAGGAGCAGCGGAGGGAGCGGCTGTCCATCGCCGAAGCCTTCGGGGCGGCCGAGGATGCTCGCCAGTACATTAGCCAGTGGCGGAGCCTGGTGGCCGAGCACAGCGCCACCCTGGAGGAGCTGCAGGAGCGCCTGGACCAGGCTGCCCTGGACGAGCTCAGGGCCCTGACCCTCTCACTGTCCGAGAAAGCCACAGAGCAGCTGCGGCGGCTGCAGAACTCGGTGATGACCCAGGAGCTGCTCAAGCGCGGGGTCCCCTGGCTCTTCCTGCAGCAGATCCTGGAGGAGCACAGCAGGGACCTGGCCGCCCGGGCCGAGCGGCTCGAGGGCGAGGAGAGGGACAGAGGCCAGGAGGGCATTCAGAGCGTGAGGCAGAGACTGAAGGACGATGCTCTGGAGGCCTCCACGGAGGAGCAGGCGGAGCTGAGACACTGGGAGCACTTGATCTTCACGTGAGTTTTAATCCCTGTGTACTTTCATCACCTCCTCTCCTCCCACTAGTGGGGGAGGGATTCCACTGCCTGGTTACGGGGATGGCCAGACGCGTGCCCTCTGACGCTGGACAGCAGTGTATTAGTTACTTATACCCACAGCCCAGGGAAGACGGGCAGTGCATGTCCCCCCAGGGCCACTCAGGGGTTGCAGAGCAAACAACCAGGGCTCGTGGGAAGCAGGCTTTGTATTTGGGTTGGCCAAAAAGTTCGGGTTTTTCATGTGAGCGGGGAAACAAACAAATTTTTTGGCCAACGCAAGAGCAACAGGAGGGTGAGGTGCCCCCTGGTTCCCGTGGGAGGATGTGATGGGCTTGTTTGGACAATTACAGGCTGGCAGGGAACTGAAACCCACTGCTCATGAGTAAGCAGGAATTGCACCTGGTCCCCTTGATGAGAAGTGTTGTGTGAAGAGGGGAGCTTGTCCACAGGAGCAGGGTGGGGAGGGGAACTTATAGTTAAGCCACATGAGGCCCTCCCTGTGTCAGCAGATGTCAGGGAGCACATGGTAGTGGGCCTTCATTCCAGGCCTTACGGCCCATCTCTTTATGGGTCCCCTTCATTCATTGAATTCAAGAACCATGGAATGACATCCACTTCTGACTAGGATGCTGTAAGCCATTGCCCGCCAGCAATCCTGGTGTAATAATTATAAAATAATGGATAATTTGCACCACTCATGTTTTCAAAGCCACTGGAGAGCTATGGAAGCAATGAGGACAAGTTAAAATCAGATTCCAGAGGGGCCACTGTTGACAGTCCTTCACTCCCCTGCAGAATTCGCCGGCTCTTTGTGCAGACTGAGATTTGACGTGGCCCAGAAGGGGCCATCAGCTGTGTGATAGACACCAGCAAAGCTTTGGCAACTGTCTAGGGCTGGCACGTCAGACTGGAAACTGGAGGAGCCTCGAACACGGCCCACATGGGGCTACAGAGAGGAATGAAAGGTGGGCAGTGTAGACCAAAAACCTGGGTTTAAATCCCAGCACTGCCACCAACTGTCTGAGTGTAGGCAAGTTACTTAACTTCTCTGAGCCTCATCTTTCTTGCCTGTAGAATGGGATGACAATGATAAATCATTTACGGTGCTTTCAGCAGCACATGATACTATTGGGTTGTTAGAAGGTGAAGAAAGCATTTTATAAGAAGTCGGGGGGTAAATTTTCTAGTTTTGATTCCATGACCCAATGATACTATCAAGGATCCAGCCCCCAACATCCTTCTGCTCCACTATACTCAGTGTGCTGCTTTGGTCTTTGGGCTCAGCCCCACATGGTTTCAGGATGGCTGCTGCAGCTCCAGGTGTCACATACATCATCTCTTTTTTTTTTTGCGGTAAGTGGGACTCTCACCATTGTGGCCTCTCCCGTTGCAGAGCACAGGCTCCGGATGCGCAGGCTCAGCGGCCATGGCTCACGGGCCCAGCCGCTCCGTGGCACGTGGGATCTTCCCGGCCCGGGGCACGAACCCGCATCCCCTGCATCGGCAGGCGGACTCTCAACCACTGCGCCACCAGGGAAGTCCTATGTCAGTCTTTTAACACAACCCTTGGTCTGCAATAAGTGGATGATAAGAGGTAGCTGCTATCATCACCACCATCATTCCTGTGCTGGAAGAACTCAGATTATCAGGAGGAAAACAGACACATAAATAGATGATTGTGATACACAAAGCAGGAGTAATTAACCAGGTACCAAGCTCTGAAGAAGGTACATGTTGGGCGCCGGCCACTGACCTGGTACTGGGAGCCGGAGACGAGGGGACACCGCCCACTGTTGCCTTGCTGAGGCGGGGCAGGACCAGGCGGTGGAACAGCTGGGTGGGTCCTTGTCTGGGTGTGAAGAGGGGAGACCAGTCTCACCGCATGAAAGACAGAATCAAACCCCCCAGCAGCAGCAGCGCAGTGAAGATAGACAGTAGCCGCCACCTTCCCAGTCTGTTTATTTAGAGTAGTGTAGACTGCTTACACATAAGGGCGTAACGGTGCCCGTTTGGCTATAACATAGCGCTCTTTTCCTTTTAACCAACGGACCCACCCATCAATGTTCCTTGAAGGAACCAACCAACCCAGAAAACACTATTGAAGCGAATAAACAAAACCAAAGCCCGTTGACTATTCTTTCCTCGGTATGGCCGCTCCACAGTTCAGTTTGGATCTTAGCCACAATTTCAATTCTGAATTGAATTGAATCCCTTTTGATTAGAAAAGCTTGCATCGACATAGGATTGTGGAGGGGGTGTTGGGGGTGGACGTTGGGGGAGGGTAGGGGAAGGCGCCCTTCTCAGTCTGTCTGCTCGGTCCCTCTGCCCCCCTCCTCTACTGATCCTGCATGCTGCTCGCTGGACGTCGGTGGTCCTCCCCATCTGCACCGAGGCCTGAGCTCTCCTTGAACCCTTTCAGGGATACCAAATAGCAGAGCATCGTTCTGCAGTGCCCATCCTTCCTCGGTGGCAGTGACATCCCATGGAACAAGGTCTTCCTGGCCTCAAGGATGCAGTGCCTCCTCCTTAAGTGCTCATTCCCAGGGACTGACCTTGCTGCCAGGGAGGAGAGGTCCCAGGTGTTCGCAGAGGGTGAGATTGTCTTGGTTTAGATGAAGTGACCTCTCCCCTCCTTCTCAGCTCTCTTTCTTTATGGTTCTGTCCTTGTTTAGTTTGCCATCTTTGTTCGTTTTTGTTTTCTTGAACAAACAAGATGCTGTCTTCTCCAAGCCCATACAAGTCAGATGCTTCAATGCCACTACTTATTCCCACGAATTGTTCTCAGCTCAATCTACATTTGACCAAAGTCTCTTCATCCAGCCTGCTTTGGGCTCTTCAAAGTGTGTGGATTGGACGTGACCTTCCCATTATTGGATGGTCATCTTCTTTGATTCATGTGGTTCCATTTTGCAGGGAGTATTATTAAAGCGGCCGCCGATTGAGTCGTTCAACAGGAAAAGAGAGATCTCACTTTGGTATCAGAAAACTCTTTATGATTTTCCTAAGGGTTAAAGGGGGTCAACTAACAATACACACAATCTGAGTCTGCTTATATACTTTGCTTATTTAAGACCCTAAAAGGTTGTAGCCTTTATTTCTGAGGCATTAAGTAGAAATGGCTTTGCACGATAGTTTTGAAACATATTTTTATAAGCTTCTCAATTTCAAGCAAGAGAGAGTTGCTGTAAACCCGGTCCTATAAAATAAGAATTAATAAGGATGCCTATTTTGCCAGGGAAAGTGTCTTTGAGAGCTTTTTGCTAAACTCCTGCCTGGATTTTAAATTCCTTCAGGGCAAAGACCCTATCTCCTACATTTCTGTATTATGTTGGTGCCTACCTAGTGGAGGATTAAAGCCAGACCACCCTGGGCCAATCTGGTTTGAAGATGGGCAAGAATAAAAACTCAGATTCATTTCAGAGTTGCTTTCACCTTGGAGTCCACGTAAGCAGCAAACACGAGGGGCAAAGATTCTCCACGAGGGAAGGTACAAAGGAACAGCTGCAGTTTCCTAAAGTGTTTCAGAAAAATTGGTGAGTCCCAGGGAATCCAAGACATGGGCTTGGGGCCTTTAGACCGCTTCTGTCTGGGGGCCCAAGTCAGCCCTTTCGGTCTTATTCTGCTTCCACGAGAGAACTTTCTAGGTGAGCTGAAGTCCCACAGGCCCACATGAAGATTTTTTGAGTGATCAATGAACAGACACACGTTGCCCAAAGCAGGACAGAAGAGATGGCCTCCCCCCAGATGCTGTCTCCTGGGTCAGGGAGGACGTTCTGTCCAGAAGTCCCAGCACACCTCCTCTTCCATCTCGTTGGCCAGACTGGATCCCCAGAGGTGGGAAAGAGAGCCTGTGGCCGTTCTCCCCTGTAGAGTGGCTGTAGGCCTTGCCTGGGAGGAAGAGGGGGACATTCCTTAATTTCCTCATTTGTGGGCTTCCCTGGTGGCGCAGTGGTTGAGAGTCCGCTTGCCGATGCAGGGGACACGGGTTTGTGCCCCGGTCCGGGAGGATCCCACGTGCCGTGGAGCGGCTGGGCCCGTGAGCCATGGCCGCTGAGCCTGCGTGTCCGGAGCCTGTGCTCCGCAACGGGAGAGGCCACAACAGTGAGAGGCCCGCGTACCAAAAAAAAAAAAAAAATTTCCTCATTTGTAAATTGAGGATTGAGTTGCCAAGGGATCAGTGAGGATGCAGGTAGATGTTTCCTGGGGCTGGCATAATAAAGCACCACAGACCAGGGGCTTTAAAACAACAAAAATGTATTGGCTCCCAGTTCTGGAGGCCAGAAGTCCAAATCCAGGTGTTGGCAGGGTCATGCTCTGTCTGAAGGTTCCAGGGGAGAATCTGATCCCCGCCTTTCTCTTAGCTTCTGCTGTTGCTACAATCCTCAGCACCTGTTGGCTCGTAGACCCTCATCACATGGCCTTCCTGTGTGTGTGTCTTCTCTTCTTTGAAGGACACCAGTCATATTGGATTAAGGGTCCACCCTATTGCAACATGACCCCATCTTAACTTACTTCTAAACTGCCTCTGCAAAGACCCTATTTCCAAATATGATCACATTCAGAGGTACCAGGGGTTGGGACTTGAACATATCTTTTGGGAGGACACAGTCAGCCCCTAATGGTAAATCACCCTGCATGGTTTCCAGCACGGAATAGGTTTTCCCTAAATGAGAGCTGTCACTCATCATCCTAGAAAGACCCAGCACAAGGCCCCCCTTCCCCATGACCTGCCGAGTTGGGCATCTCTCCTCTGGGCTGCTGGTCCCTACTTACAGTCTGCTGCTGGCCAGGCTCGGTGGACAGTTCTTTGTCTTCATGTCTGTTCTAAACAGAGACAGGTTCTCTTCAAGGTCGTGAGTGCCGGGACGCCTGTTGCCTGCTCACAGGCTTGTCTCATTCAACTCTGAATTCCTAGCCCCGATATGATGTTGTGTCCATCATGACACACATTAGATGCTCAAGAAATCCTTGTGGAATGAATGCCTGATTAAGGAGATGGCGTTTTTTTTTCCAGACGTGGATTTGACTAGTGGAGTTTGAGCTTTGAATTTACACTTTCCCCCCAGCACAACCCGCACTGTCTTCTCTCCACTAAAACATATCACTGTTCTTGCTTTTCCAGAAAGCTCTGGTCCTCTGCCTTCTCCCTGTCCGAAGAGGAGCTGCTCGGGATGAGGCAGGAAGTTCACGGCTGCTTCGCTCAGATGGACAGGAGCTTGGCCCTTCCCAAAATCCGGGCCCGAGTCCTGCTGCAGCAATTTCAAACCGCATGGCGAGAAGCAGAGTTCCTGAAATTGGACCAGGCGCTGGCCGCCCCTGAGCTGCAGGTAGGATGGGCATCTCGGGGCCTCGTGGGTGCAGAAGCGGGGCCTCCTCCGGCGGTTGATACTGTAGGATCTCGCTCCGCCACCCACCCTCAGCTCATCTCCCACCCTCTCCTCTCGGGCCCTGTTGGCATCAGCTGTTCCTGGAAGCACCTTAAGTTCTGTAGTGGACACACTGGTACCTGGACTTTGCACTGTCCACCAGTGGCCCTGAGTCTCTGCCACTCACGGCTCACAGCTGCGCCCCTGTCCTGAGCATTCCGCTCAGTGATGGGAGCCACCTGCCCTGAAAGGTGACTCTTCCTCCTGCCCCCTCCCTTGGCCACAGCCAGTGACCCACTCAGAGTACTTCTGTAAGTGGCACAAGGAGGATGCTCAGCTCAGGTGGAAAAGGGCATCTCTCACCCTGGGCCTCGGAGGGTGATGACTGACAGATGCCTGTGGTGAGCACATGTTATGGGCCACAGACGAGGCAACTCTTGGGTGCAGGGTTTACTCTGGAGCCCCTTATGGACCAGTCAAGGCCAGACCCTACCTGAGACCTCCACCGTGCGTGGCCCTTTCCCCCTCCTGTCCTGGTTCCCTCACCCCCTACGCCTTGCTCAGAGGTCCTCTCTCCGGAAACTGCGTGCACCCCAGTCCCTGTCTCTGGCTCTGCCTCTGGGGAATCCCACCGGAGACAAGGCCTTTGAATTTGCTGTTTCCTTTGCCAAGAACATCACAGGGCCAGCTCTTTATGGTCTCTTCACATCTCAGTTCAAATGTGTCACCTGCACAGTGGTCTTCCCTGACCACTATCCAAGATCACCACTTTCCCAGCCATCCTTTATCACATGCTGCGTTCCCACGTCTTCAGAGAATTGATTGCTATCTGCAATGTCCTGGTTTCTCGGCTTAACTCATGGTCTGTGCTCCCACTGCCAACAAGCTCCCTGTTGGTAGTTACCGTTCACCACTCCATCCCAGCACCTAGAAGGTGCCTGGTGCATAATAGGTGTGCAATAAACTTTATTGACTGAACCAACCAACCACCGGATGTGGGCGGAATGCGGGGACTTCCCTTGAGTTGATATTATGTTGAGATTGAAAACATTTCGAATCACTTACACTTCCAGTAGCTCATCTGTGGTTCACAGCAGGGCCAGGAGGTAGATATTTTGTCCCCATTCTACAGATGAAAGCACCAACCAGCAGAGGAAAAGTGATTGACCGACGTAGGAGGAAGTAGAAGGACTCGTCTTGGAGCTGGTGCTGTCTGACTTTAAACCTACTGCTTCTCCTTGAGGAGAAAACAAAATTCAGGCACATCCTTGGTGCTCTCTGCCCAGCTATAAGTTCTACCATGATCTCAAGACCCCCTGTGGTCTGACCCCTGATCAGTCACGTGCTGGTAAACTGACTCTCATTGGGGGTTCAGAGTTCCTGACTTGTAGCATTTGCCTATTTCCCTGGTGTAAATACTCCTTCCAAGGCCAATTTCAGGCTACCAACTTGACATCACTGTGCGTGGGGCTGGGAGGGATGCACACGATCTGCCCCACCCCCGCCCCACTCTGGCTTCCCCCGCTTCCAGTGCCAGTCCTTGCTCTGGGCTTCAGGGTCTTACCCACCAGCCTAGCTCTGTTCCTAAGAGGGGTTGACCCCCAATTTCCTCTTTTTGGTATTATCCCCATTAGATCAGGAGATAAAAACTATAGTTCACTCATGGGATTAGCTGAGCCCAGCCAGAGTTTTTAAAGACCTTGGGTGCAGGAGTCAGGAAGCTCACCATCTAGTTCTTAGGGCTCCCATGATGTGGCTGAGGCCACCGATTCTGTTCTGGCCTCAGTCTCCTCCTCTGTCAAATGGGGGTCTCTGAACTCAGTGAATTGCTGCGTACGTGCTTGCTTCCTCTGAGTGCGCTGGGGCAGGCCCTGAGGACATGGGGGTCTTCTCTTGCATTAACACCACGGCCATAGGCGCTGGGTCAGAGTCTGGTGGGCAGGCCTGAGTCCAGGTCTAGAGCAGGCTCTGGGAGATCGTGACAGTGAAAAAGTGGAGGAAGGGTGGGTATGTGAGCCGGGAAGGGAGGAGGACCGGCCCTCATGGGGAGTGACCAGCGGCCACATACTGCAGCAAGCATCTTAGATGGGGTGTGTGTTGTGTTGGTCATGCTACATTATGCCCTACTGCATGGTGTTTTGTTTTGCTATGTGATGTCATGTCCTATTGTTATATTCTCATTTAGGCTACATTCTAAGCATGTTGTTATGTTCTATCGTGTTGTGTTACAGTATGCTGTATTGTTATATTTTTCTGTTTATTATGTTAGATTATGTTACATTTATGTACCGTTGTGTTATGTTCTTGCGGTAATCCTATGAGGTAGGTATCATTAGCTCCATTTTACAGGTCTGGAAACTGAGGCTCAGAGAGGGTAGCATCTTCTACACTCATTCATTCATTCGCTGAATATCAATTTACTGAGCACCCACAACCTCTTCTCTTTTTAAATTATTTATTTTATTTATTTCTTTTCTTTCTTTTTTTTTTCCTCTGGCTCTGTTGGGTCTTCGTTATGGAAGCGCGGGCTTCTCTTTGTGGTGTGCGGGCTCCGGGCAGGCTCCAGAGCGCGTACGTGGGCTCTGTAGTTTTTGCGGTACGTGGACTCTCTCATTGAGGCGTGCAAGCTCAGTAGTTGTGTTACGCAGGCTTCATTGCCCCGCCACGTGTGGGATCTTACTTCCCTGACCAGGGATCGAATCTGGGTCCCCTGCGTTGGAAGGCAGTTTCTTTACCACTGGACCACCAGGGAAGTCCCACACAACCTCTTCTTCGACCCCTCTCACCCTTGCTCTGGGCTTCAGGTCTTCAGGGTCTGGAACCTTCTATTCCCATATTTTCACACTCCTGACACCTTGTCATGCGGGGCTCAGCTTCAATGTCACTTCTTTACATTTGTGAGAAGCTGGTATGTGTGTGTAGGTTGTGCAGACTGTTATTCTAGGAGGATGGTATGTGTTAAAGCCCACGCATAATGCCTCCTTGAATGCATGCATACGGATGTCCTCAGCAGCCGTTCACCTCTGCAGACGTGTCCCCATCCGCCTAATGTAAGATAATACCCAGAGAATATCCGTCTCCTTGTCTTCATGGCACTCACCAACCCCCTGAGAGTGTCTTGGTCGGTTACTTGTTTTCGCGTTTACTGATTTTTTCCTCCGCTATTCTGTAAGCTTCCCAAGGACAAGCACCTCTTCCGTCCTGTGCCTGCTCACAGAGGCTGACGGGTTGAGGTCCCCCACTGGAGAGGAGGTGGACGCAGATGGGGCCGCTATCTGTTTGACTGCAAAGCTCCGGCTCTGCCCACGAGCATCCCTCTCCTTCCTTTGGCGGGACAAGCTCCCAAAGTATGCCAAGACCGAAGGCCCATGAACGGAGCTCATTCCAGGAGAGTGTTCATCTCTCCTCCCCTCTCTGGCTAAGACAGCTGTGCGGTGCCAAGAGCTGCAGGAGCCTCTCTGGGCTTGGGGAGACCAGGGGCTGCACCAACCTACTGGTGATCACTTTCTCGCCCATGTTTTCTCCCTTCTCTCCAGCCACAGTCCAAGGCAAGGAAGCCACGCTCCAAGAGCAAAAGCAAGACAGACCTTTTGAAGAAGTGCACTGAAGATAAAATTCAGCTCTTTGAGGAACAGGCCCCCGAAGACCTGGTTGAAAAGGTCAGTGTTCGATCTGTCACTCCTCATAGCACACGGCAGGGCTGGCAGCCGCCCAGTTTAAGGGCACACGGAGCCCTTGGGGGCTGTGACTGTCCATCTCCACCCAGCACCTGTTTTTTTCTTTTTCCATCTTTAGTGGAGTATAATTGCTTTACAATGGTGTGTTAGTTTCTGCTGTATAATAAAGTGAATCAGCTATATATATACATATATCCCCATATCTCCTCCCTCTTGTGTCTCCCTCCCACCCTCCCTATCCTACCCCTCTAGGTGGTCACAGAGCACGGAGCTGATCTCCCTGTGCTATGCGGCTGCTTCCCACTAGCTATCTATTTTGCATTTGGTAGTGTATATATGTCCATGCCACTCTCTCACTTCGCCCCAGCTTACCCTTCCCCCTCCCCGCAGCACCTGGTTTTTACCTTGTGTTCCTGCAGGTGGGACCCACCCCCACCCCTTTTCACCTGGTCCTTCTGCCTGGAACCCTCTTCCTCCACTTCTCCCCCAGGAGGTCTCTCTCTGGTCCATTCTTCTGGCCTCATCTCTGGTGCTGCCTCCGTGGCCTGTGGTTGCCACCATCCTTGTGCCTGGCTCTGTGCTGAGGGGTTCACTTGTGCTGCTTCACTTCTATCTCCGCATTTATCTTGCACACCCTCCTCTGTGCGCCACAAGCAGCCCAGCCTCCCTCACCAGCCCCCTTTTGTTACACTTCTGTTTCTGCGCGTACTGCGTATGACCACGTGCTGCTTACCCGTGTCCTTCCCTCTTCTTGGATTTACCTTTCCACCTCTTTTTACCTGAACAAGTGGACTTTGTCCTCAGCTGTCCTAAGGCACAACCTCTGTCCTCAGGTGCCCCCTCTTCCAAGAAGCCTTCCCGGAACACCCAGTTCTCCCACTTACCCCTCCCCCTGCCAACTTCCTTTCCCGTCCTAGCATATCTCACGCTGTTCCTTCATTCCTCTGGGATGCTGAGGAGGCAGCAATGTCCCAGGCATCGTGTTCACGACCGCTGGGGTGGTCCCAGCTCTCAGAAATGCACATTCTAGACAAAGAGCACTTAAAATGATAGATCATGATCAGTGCCGATAAAGAAATGAACAAGATGGTATGATAGTGACGGGGTGGGGGGATGGCGAGGGGGAAGTGGGATCCACTGTAGGTGGGAGAGTCAGGTGAGGTGTCTCTGAGGAGGTGACATTTAAGAGTCGACACCGTGTTGTCACTGCCGGGGGCCCGCTGCCTTCCCCAGCAAAGGGCAGACTCCCAGAGGACTGTCAGTGGGTGGATGTACAGACCATATTCTAGATCTGCTCGTCTTGTTCCTACCTTCTGTCCCTCGGGTCCTTTACCTAGTTATTTTAATTTTTTTTTTAATGTAAGTGTATTTCTCAGAACACAAATGCGTAATCCAGCGAAGACCCATAGAACCTGTTCCAGGCAAGGTCATGGCTCCTTCCAGGTGTGTATAGGTTGTTGATGTCTTAAGGGACACAGAAGTAGCACCCTCTTCCCACTTGTGTTCTATATAAAATTGAGACACAAGACAAAGACTAAGGCAGGTACAGGTGGAAATATCATCTGTCTTACAGTTAAAGGCTAATTCAGAAGATAGAAATTAGTATGAGAGCCAGATGGGCTTGCTAAACATCCCAGAATTAGACAGACTCAGTCACACGATCACAGGTGTCCCTGGGGGGGTCCTGGCAGCAGCCTACCTGGAGGAGCAGAAGTGGGGCTCCCAGAGCAGAGCTGAGCCAAGCCTGCCCAGTGGGGTGGATTCCCAGTTCACCCAGGAGGGGACGAGGAGAGGGTGGAGTGAGGCAGGGACTACATGGAGGAACTAGCCGCATGGGGGGCGGGGCAGGGCATTTCCTCCAATGCACGCTGGTTTGTGACCCATTGTCACACTTAAGGTATATATTGTCAGAGAAGGAAAAGTGAGGATTTGACTTGGTGGAAGGAATGCATGGCCTGAGCCGTGGCCAAGGACACAATGCAGGTTCAGGGGAGCCCAGAGAGTCTGCAGCCCCGTGAAAAGGCTGCTTTGCTGGGGTGCTGGGTCTCCCGAGGGGATGGGGGAACAGACCTGGGGTGGAGGGTCTCAAGTGCCTGTCTGGGAAGATGGGCTGAGTCTCACCAGCGCTGTAGAAGGAGGAGAGGGACAGGATGAAGGAGGGGTTGAGAAGGTCCCGAGGTTTCCTGAGCGGAACTCAGCAGCCCACCCACCGTGAGTTCACCTGACCGCACATGCTTCCCCCATTCTAGCCTGTCTCTTTCATTCCATTATGCGCTTTACCCCTCCCGACTTCCTTAAGAAGTAGGAACGGTCCATATCCCTATCTTACAGATGTGGAAACTGAGTCTCCACAGTGAGTTCATCCAGGTTTCTGCAGCCAGGCGGTGGTGGATCCAGCACTTCAAACTAAAGCTCTATCTCTTCTTCATCTTTGACAGGGAATATTCTCATGGAACATGGTTATTTCCCACGGTTGTGTAATGTTAGATGAACGTGCCTTGGCTCCCACATCCGTAAAATCAGGATTGAGACAGTGATAACCCACTAGTCACCGGATTTGTGAGGAACAAATGGATTGGAAGGTGCTTTTTAACTTTGGAGTGGGCTCCAGTGCCCATTTCCCCAATAATGGAGCAACTCATAGGCTACCTAATTCCGGCCTCATGGAGAAAGGCAGCCAAGAGTCATTTGTCAGCTGTGACCTTTTCATGACAGGCCATCTTCACAAATGGCTATCTCACTGTGGCAAGTGCCAACAAAATAGGCACTCCCCAGTCAGCGGCTTTGATGTTCCTCCTGAAGTCGGTCGACTGCATCTCTTAGCATCCGAGTGGCAATTGTTCAGATTTTTTCTTTGCAGGGTAATTGCACAGAAATGACAGCCCTTGGGGGGATGGCAGCAGCTGAGAGTTGTTTGATTGTGCTTCAGGACTGGGAACCCCTTCCAAGCTCATGTAGCTATCAAGATGGAGCAGGGACCTAATGGCCACTGTCCCAAGACCCACTGTTAAGCCCCTGCCTGGCTGGCAGCATGCTGTCCCCAAAGGGACTGTGGCTTCACAGCTGGGGTTTGCAGAGCATGCTGGAAGCACCTGCCAGGTGTCCCCTTTCTTTACTAGAATCTGCAACCCTCAGCCCCAGGTTGATATGTCCCTGGTCTGGACTCTGCCGTCTGGAGAGGTCGGCAGAATTGCCCAAGGTCACGCCATCAGTGAGTGGTTGAGCTGGGGCTCCCACAAGGCACGTCTGCTTCCATCACCCATGCCCTTTCCATCATGGTGCTGGGTCCGCAGTGACAGCGAGAAGGTTTCAGCCTCCCAGCAGGGCTGTTTGGTCCTCTTCCCCACGTCCCCTCCCTTTCTTCCACCTCTTTCCTTTTCCTTGCCCTGCTCAGCTTTCCCCTTCCCCTCATTCTCCTTCACTTCCTCCTTTAGAACATTTTGTAGCCTGTTCTCTGGGCCGGGCACTGTTGCAGGATCCTGCACTTGAGATGTTCATGGTTTTAGATGAGCAGCAAGTTTGTACATCGACCATTTACAGGTTTGCCTCCTGCTTTCACATAGAAGCCACCTGACTATGCTGAGCTCCGCCTTGAATGAGTGGTACGTGACTCATTCAGAAAGACTTGTACGACTGATTCAGGGAGGAAAAGAGAGACAGGCAGAGGGATGAAAGTGGACTTCCTGCCTGCCCACCTTTTCTGTCCAGCTGATGGGTTACCAGCTCCAGTCAGAGGCAGCCATCCTGAGTGGCTGTTGTGCACCTGTGGCACTCCACAGACATCCCAGTCCTTCTGATGGGCTCCTTACAAATGCACAGATGCATGATTTTCAACCTGGAGGACTCTGGAGGGCATGTACATTTGAGAATAAGTTAATCAAGTTCCAAGATAAATTTCTGTTGGATTGAACTAAAATTACAGGTTAATTTGAGAATTGTCTTCCCCTCCAAAAAGGTGGAATGTTTCTTATTTTATGTGGATCTTCTTTTAAGATCTTTAATAGATTTTATATTTGCTTCCATTAAGTCGATATGCTTGGGACAGTCCCAGTCTCCCCTGTCATCCCCACGTCCCTTCCCATTAGCTCTTCCTTTTACTCTCAACTTGGGCGAGAAATCATAGGGTCACCTTATGGATAAGGTACACATATACATAAGGTCTTGTGTATTCTTTTTGATGATTCCCAGATACATGATAGGTTTAGTTGCAATTGTGAGTTATTACCTATTTTCAGTTATGTTTTGGGCTTATTTGATATTGATGTAAAGAAATGTTACTAATTTTTATAAGTCTTTCCAGACTCCCTTATTCTATCTCTGGAGCCAGACTGCTGGGTCCAAAGTCCCTATCTCTGTCACTTATAGCCCTGTGACCTTGAGCAAGTCACTTAACCACTCCATGCCCTAGCGTACTCATCTTTCAAGTGTGCGTGATAGGTACACCTACCTCTTAAGATTCTTGTGAGAATGTGTCTGTTGATTTTTTGCATTTGGTCGTAATGTCTACAAATAATCACAGCTTCGTAGCCTCCTTTCTGATTCTTACGCCTCATTTCTTTTTCTTAGCAGCGTGTCAATGTCCTCGTCTGCTTATTCCAGCATCTCTCTCATTTCCATTGGTTGATTTTTCCCTGGATTATGGATAGTTTCCTTCTTCTTTGCATGCATGGTAATTTTTGATTGGATGGTAGGCATTGTAGATTTTACGTGTTAGGTACTGGATTTTGTATTTTCTTTAATAGTGGAGTTTTGATATGTAGGTATGTTCTTTTGGATTAATTTTATCCTTTCAAGACTTGCTTTTTTTTTAAACATCTTTATTGGGGTATAATTGCTTTACAATGGTGTGTTAGTTTCTGCTTTATAACAAAGTGAATCAGTTATACATACACATATGTTCCCATATCTCTTCCCTCTTGCGTCTCCCTCCCACCCTCCCTACCCCACCCCTCCAGGTGGTCACAAAGCACCGAGCTGATCTCCCTGTGCTATGCGGCTGCTTCCCACTAGCTATCTACCGTACGTTGGGTAGTGTATATATGTCCATGTCTCTCTCTCGCTTTGTCACAGCTCACCTCAAGGCTTGCTTTTAAGCTTTGTTAGGTTGGGTCAAGAGCTGCCTTTAGTCGAGGACTAACGTATCCCCGCTGCTGAGGCAACACACTTCTGAGGACTCTACCTGATGCCTTGTGTGTCGTGGGGTCTTTTCACTCTGGGTCGTGGGAACACAAGCTCTTCCCAGCTCTGTGTGAGCTCCAGCAATGGCTCTGCCTATTATTTCTGGTGGTTCTTTCCCTGGCCTGGCATAGGTTTGTTATTTGGGTTTTTTTCAAACATGCACAGTATTCAGCCAAAGCCCCTTGCAAATCTCTGGATCTCTCTCTCTCTCTCTCTCTCTCTCTCTCTCTCTCTCTCTCTCTCTCTCTCTCTCAGCAGCTCCCTTCTCTTCAGGACTCTGCCCCACAAATTCTAGGCACAGGGGCCTCCCAAACTCTGCTTTTGTTTTCTGAAAGTACTGAGCCTGCTGGTCTCTCCCTGGGTTCCCCAACACACCCTTTTGTGTACTAGGAACTGCATTCAGGCTGTAAGCTGGGGCAACCGTGGGGCTCACCTTGTCTATTTCCCTTCTCTCAAGTATCCCAGTTCTGTGCTGCCTGTTGTCCAGTGTCTGAAAACCATTGCATCATGTGATTTGTCTAGTTTTCTAGCTGTGGGAAAGCAAATCTGGTTACAGAGTAAATTTGTTCCCTGTTCCTGTATCATGGCCAGAAGCAGAACTTTCTAACCTATCCCTTTTTGATTGATTTTTACTTCTAACAGATCCTTAAAAAGAAAAAAAACCTATCCTTCTGTTATTGATTTCTACTTTTAGTATGTTTTAGATAGAGAACAAAGTGTATATGATAGCAAGTCTTTGGAATTTATTGAGGCTTACCTTGTGGCTTTATTTGTCCTCAAAAAGGCTGAGTATTTTCTGTTAGATATGGAGACAGGAGCAGTAGAGGCAGGGAGGACCCAGGTCATGAGAGTCCTGACAGCTACACTGAGAAGCTCAGACCTTTTGAGGGAACATTGACAAGATTTAGGCACTTCGTAGAGAGTATCTCTCAGGATATATTCATTAGTAGTTCTAGAAGTCAGTCTCTGTTGGCCAGTCCTCCTCTCCTGACCTCTGCTCTCGTTGGTTCTAGGGGTTGGGGGCCGTGTCTTAGTCTGACCTGGTCTCTTCCTTCTACTTGCCAGTGTGAGATGGAGGTTAAGGTTGCAGTCCCAGCCCCCATCAAGAGCTGGATTGGTTTCTGGGGACTGAGGGGCCCTGACGCCAGACACTTCAGCAAGGATAAGGTTCCAGTCTCTCGATGCCCACCTCTGTGTTCTGTTAGCAGAATTTTAATTGATGGATCCAGAAACGAAGGCAATACTTCAGTTCATCTTCGGTGCATTCTCTTGCTGCTTTTGCACAAAGTATATATAAATTTCTCATAAATTTTCTCTAGGAGCACTTCAATATAAATGAAAGTGACATGACCGTATTTTCTGCTCACCCACGATTTCTGGTACTATTTTAATGATGTTGCTTCCATCTGGGTGGTGTGTCTACCACATAACCGTTCACCCATCCATTATTCACTCACTATTTCTAGGTTTCACGAGATGCCATGCTTGCGTACTTCATTAGCAATCCCTCCATCAGGAGTGGAACTCTTGCAGTGCAATCAACCACGCATCCTAGTGTGTTTCTGCAGCAGCCTCGGCAATTATGCAGAGGTGGCTGGCGCTTCTGTCAGGAACAGCTCTTCACACACCTGTCATTTCAGAAGTGGCTAGAGCTTACGCATGAGAATAATGTGCTCATTTTCAGATGACATGACAAGAGAGAAAACTGATGGTACAGGTCTTTATAAAGCTTAGAAAAGAAGGCATATTGGAAGGGAATGCATTTTAGGAAGAGGCGAGAAAATCCCTTCATCCACCTACCAAGACTGGGAAAGCCTCCAGACGGTTCTCTTCATGTCTACTCTTGCCCCTGTTTTATCCCTTGAGGCAGACTCTGTCAAAGTCATCTCCCTGAAACACCATTTTAAGGAAAGTTTCTTCCTTTTTTTTTAATTTTTATCTAATATTGGAGCATAGTTGATTAACAATGTTGTGTTAGTTTCAGGTGTACAGCAAAGTGATTCAGTTATACATATACATATCTATTCTTTTTCGAATTCTTTTCCCATTTAGGTTATTACAGAATATTGAGCAGAGTTCCTAAGGGAAGCTTCATAGTTTCCCACTGCTCCCAAAGCAGCACACTTATATTTTTAATTTCTAATTTTTCAAGAGTTTTTTCTCTCTGAATGCTCTCTACGAAATAACATTGTCTTGTTGCTTTAAGGCTACAATAACTCTTGTATCTCTCTGAGAACATTAAGTTTTTCAAAAAATTCCTGCACATTTATTATTACCTCTACGTTCATTAGAGGCTTTCCCAGGTATGTGGCCATCCTTGGTGGTCTGCTCATATTTAAGAGTGGAGTACTTGGGCTTCCCTGGTGGCACAGTGGTTGAGAGTCCGCCTGCCGATGCAGGGGATACAGGTTCATGCCCCGGTCCGAGAAGATCCCACATGCCGCGGAGCGGCTGGGCCCGTGAGCCATGGCCGCTGAGCCTGCGCGTCCAGAGCCTGTGCTCCGCAAGGGGAGAGGCCACACAGTGAGAGGCCCGTGTACCCACCCCCCCCCCAAAAAAAGGGTCGAGCACTTAAAAGCTACTTGGAGGCTCTGACCTGTAAGTAGGGCTTGCAGACTGTGACCTTCACGCTGCTGTGACTGGGCTGGACCACTCACTTGGTGAATTCCCAATGTCTGTAACTTTAGAGCTTTCTTGAAATCTGGTCAGAGTGCCCAGAGAAGACCAGTCTCCTGCCTAAATGGTAAAGGCCTTGCTGCCCATATGTCAGGAGCCAAATGAGGGAAGAGAACTGAGATTTTAGTAGTCAGTATGTAGAGTTTTACTTGAGTCCTTCTGCCTTAAAGAGAGCAGTAGATGCATGTTGTAAATCTACTGTCTTTCTCCAGGAATCTCAATTGTTAATATTTTTCTACATTGTGCATGTTTTTTTATAATTAGAAATGAAAAAACTTTTTAAAGGAGGAAAGAAAACTCTCAATATTATAAACTATTGTTTTATCTTTTTCCTGCAACCCAAAGGAGACTCTATTTAACTAATTATAGTAATGATAACCAAAATAATACTAGTGGTAAGAATACAGCAGCTACTATTTATTTGGGGCTCATTAGGTACCACAGACTCTACAGGCATTGTTCCCTGTCATTTTATTGTTTGCTTTTCAGAGATAAAACTGAGACTCAGAGAGGTTAAGCAGCTTGTCCAGGTCACACAGCTAGTTAGGTGGTAAGTTTTTACGTAGGAGGTAACGGATCAGCCATAAACACAAGAAATAAACCTATGCTGACTAGTTTAAGGCGGTGCTCTTAATTTGTTTGAGATTTTTGCACTTTAATTATGCAGATGATGGTTGAGTGGCAATGTCTTTCCAGGCATAGAAATCAAGTTTTCTATCTTAAATTTAAGCACTAATGATGTTTATTTAGCCGGGTGTTATTTCATTCAATAAACATTAACCCAACACACCTTTACTGAGTCCACTCCCCTCCTGATGCAAGATAAAGGAGAGAGTCTTAAATTTTGAACCCATCCTGCAAAGCGTGGTTTAAACTGACCTGCTTTTTGAGAGGGCCAGCCACTAGAATACGAGTACATTCTTATATTTAAATAGTGTTTCATCAGCATCTCCTCCCAGCATTTGGATGTGAGATTCCTAATGTGACTCCTTTCTGACCCCTCTCTTTCCACATGGAGGGACTTTGCTAGTGACATCCTGGCCTCTCTGCATTCCTTGCCCACTTCTCTCCAAGGAGAGTGTTACCTGATTGGCGAGATTAAAGTAGGAACTGAGCATGCTCAGCGCAACTCCCTCCTCTCTTTGGAAGCCAGCCTGCCTGCAGGAAGCCCCCATTTTCTGACTACAATGTGATGAGCTAGGGGGGAGGCCTGCTGTTTGGAGGACTGTCCACTCCTTTGCAAACACATCTGAGCCGCATTCTCCAGTCTAGTTTCCATCAATCTTAGAGCTGACATTTGGTGTCTGTCTGGCTCACCCATGCATCCAGTTGTATATGTTTCCAAACTTGTGCAAGGAGGAGGGGTGTAAGGTCTTGAACTTCTTAGAATCTCAATAATTCTCTGATGATTGACAGGTTGATTTTATTTTGTGTTTAAAGGACATCCCAATGAATAGAAGAAACTACTCCTTCAAAACTGCACATTCTACCAGGGAAACCAGTTAGGAAGTTGTTTGAACTTCACATCTAAAATAAGAGTATTTAGCAGCATATTGTTTTGCAAATGAATTTTTATTAATTTAGGTAGCTTGAATATTTAATTAAGCCTGTCATTAATACCTCATAGAAATGCAAATCTGTATCTTTTCCCAGGAGTTCTTTTGAACAAGGATGAAAGCCCTCTGCAGAGGCGTATTCTCATAGGGCTAGAATTAAGACATTAAGCTTTCCGAAGAAGAAAGAGGATGTTAGAGAATCTTTCTTTTGTTAATTTCACTGTGCAAGTTGTTCTCGAAGTACATGCAAAAGGCTTTACACTTATCCCACATTTTAGGAATGACTTTGCATAAGTAAAATGAGATATCCCTCATGGCCACCTTACTCTGCCCTGCATCTCTGCAGGGGACTAGGCCTTACAGGATATTTGGGCCACTACCTGTCCAGTGGTGGGGAAGATTGAAACCACATGGAGGAAATGTGGAAATATGAGCTCATGCAGGTGTGTAAGGAGGGGACCTCTCATCCATTTCTTGTTCACCTGCCTGTCACTCATGTTCTTCCTTTTTAGTAACTTTAACAGGCTTGCCAAAGCCCTTTCTGTTGCCTCCGGAGAAAGGCTACCTACCTCCCCTTAGCAGTGACGGTCTCTGTAATGTGGTTTCTGTCTGACCTCTAGGTCCTTATCTTCCACTTTTCCTTTCAGCTTTGGTCTAATTCACCCTCTCACTAACCCCATAGAGACCCCATTCACTCCTGCCTCAGTGCCTTTGGTTGTGCTGTTCCCTCTTCCTTAATGCCTGGATCCTTCAATATCCAGTTCAAAAGCTGATATCTTCACAACCTTCCCTGACCCCTCCCCCTCTTCCATCCTCTAAAATATCATAGTGCTATATATGGACCTCCTTTATGCCACCAACCATGTTCTACCTTTAATAATAAAATTGATACTAACAATAAACAGGGCTTCCCTGGTGGTGCAGTGGTTGAGAGTCCGCCTGCCGATGCAGGGGACACAGGTTTGTGCCCTGGTCCGGGAAGATCCCACATGCCGCGGAGCGGCTGGGCCCGTGAGCCATGGCCGCTGAGCCTGTGCTTCCGGAGCCTGTGCTCCGCAACCAGAGAGGCCACAACAGTGAGAGGCCCGCGTACTGCCAAAAAAAAAACAAAACAATAAACAACAACAGCTAGCCATCATTCAACACTTCAGTGTGTCAGGCACTGTACAGTCAATGAAAAGTAGTAGATTATTTATTTATTTATTTTCTTTCAAGTATTTGTTTTTGGGGTTTTTTTTGTTTTTTAACATCTTTATTGGGGTTTAATTGCTTTACAATGGTGTGTCAGTTTCTGCTTTATAACAAAGTGAATCAGTTATACATATACATATGTTCCCATATCTCTTCCCTGTTGCACCTCCCTCCCTCCCACCCTCCCTATCCCACCCTTCTAGGTGGTCACAAAGCACCGAGCTGATCTCCCTGTGCTATGCAGCTGCTTCCCACTAGCTATCTATTTTACGTTTGGTAGTGTATATATGTCCATGCCACTCTCTCACTTTGTCACAGCTTCCCCTTCCCCCTCCCCATATCCTCAAGTCCATTCTCTAGTAGGTCTGTGTCTTTATTCCTGTCTTGCCCCTAGGTTCTTCATGACCTTTTTTTTTTTTTTAGTTTCCATGTATATGTATTAGCATATGGTATTTGTTTTTCTCTCTCTGACTTACTTCACTCTGTATGACAGACTCTAGGTCCATCCACCTCACTACAAATAACTCAATTTTGTTTCTTTTTATGGCTGAGTAGTATTCCATTGTATATATATGCCACATCTTCTTTATCCATTCATCTGTCGATGGGCACTTAGGTTGCTTCCACGTTCTGCCTATTGTAAATAGAGCTGCAGTGAACATTTTGGTACATGACTCTTTTTGAATTATGGTTTTCTCAAAGTAGTAGATTATTTAATAATCAAAATAACCTTACTGGGGACTTATTTTGCTTCTGGCCATAACGGAATTGAAGCATCAGATTATCCCCTCACCTAAAACGAAACAAAACAAAACAAAAACAATGAACATAATGTATGAAATAATGTGTTTTTTAAAACACTGGACAACAGTCAAAAGTGATCCCTGAGAAACAGGGAGCAAATGAGTTGAGCCCTGTGACTGTCCTGGGTACGGCCCTGAAAGAGCTACCAGGCCATGGCGCAGGGGAAGGAAACCAGGCAGAACCTGGTGGACTCCTCGAGTGAAGAAGACAAAGCTAGGAATTCGGAGAAGCTAAGTCATGTGCATGACTAAATAAACATAACACCCGGCTGAATAAACATCATTAGTGCTTAAATTTAAGATAGAAAAATTGATTTCTATGCCCGGAAAGACATTGCCACCCACCCCATCATCTAGATAATTAAAGTGCAAAAATATCAAACAAATTTAGAGTACTGGCTCTGGAGCCTGTGCCTTTCACCATGGTGCCTACTTCCCTCCTCAATTCTGAGCTCTTTCAGGATTAGTGTTTAGTGACGCACCCGTCCCCCATTCCCTGGGTGCGTCACACATTCCTTTATATTATACATATTTGGTGCTCATGAAATTTTTTTGGATGAATGAACAAAGATGTAAATATATTTTCTGTTTGTGAACTTACTGTGAAAAAAATAACGGTGGGAAAAAAGAGTTTGCTGGAAGACTGTTAGGATCTGTAAAGCACTTCAGAGACTCAGTTTCCAAGTGTCCCCATGAGGAAGTAATCAGACAGCGCTCTTGGGGCCCCATTCTCACAGGGCATCGCCCAGTCTTGCAAGGACATTGGACCACCTCTACGAGCTGTGCAGGCTCCTCCACACAAGCTGAGTATAGTTGCTGGCCCTCGAAGAAAGCCCACCTGGAAGGCGCAGGCCAGTGATCCGTAATTACCATGGAAACAGATCACCGGACTGTCACAAGTGGCTGTCACCTGGTGCTCCAAACTAGGGAAAGACTGGTAGCATCCTTTTGATAACAAGACTTCATGTTTCCTTTCAAGCAGGGAAATGAAGTGTCTTCTTCCAGAGAAGCTGTTTTCATGCTGTAGTTCTGTGTGTTATTGCCTCTGATCCCTGTTGCTCGTGGGCTGCTTTGTGATCCAAATATGCAGGTCCCCACAGCGTGTCTTTGAAGAACTAGTTTCACTTGTTGTCCTTCCTTCTCCATGGCCTGTGGTAAGCGCCACCCCTCCAAGAAGCCTTTGCAGGTCCCCCAGCAGAGTTTTCTTTTCCAGCCAATAATACCCAAAGTGGGCTATTTGCTTCTTTGGGGCACTTTTTCCTCCTTCCTGCAGCAGAGTTTTTCCTGAAGGACAGATCACACAGGTGAAATCTGATCTCTTTAAACTGGGATTTGCCTTCCTCTGAAGGACACACAATGGGCACAGGAAAATTGCACAGCCCTGGGAGAACCCGGGCCACCATCTTCTGCCAGCCTCTGTGCCGTGTAAATATTTTCCCTTGGGCCAGCTACTTTATAACCTCTGAATATAAACATACAAATCTTAAAAATAGGTTACGTAGCAGCAAACAAAATTCCATTTTTTTTATTGTGGTACAATACACGTAACATGAAATGTACCACCTTAACCATTTTTTCAGGATCCAGTTCAGTGGCATTAAGTACATTCATGTTGTATGCAGCTGTCACCACCCTCCATCTCCAGAACTTTTAATCTTCCCAAACTGACGCTCTGTCCCCATGAAGCACTAACTCCCACCCCCTCCTCTCCCCAGCCCTTGGCAACCACCATCCTACTTTCTGGCTCTATGAATTTGACTACTCTAGGAAACTCATATAAATGGAATCATACGGGATTTGTCCTTTCGTGACTGGTTGATTTCTCTCGGCATAATGTCATCCATGTTGTAGCATGTGCTAGAATTTCCTTCCTTTTTAAGGCTGCGTAATATTCCACTGTA
Source organism: Leucopleurus acutus (assembly GCF_964270905.1). Taxonomy (NCBI): domain Eukaryota; kingdom Metazoa; phylum Chordata; class Mammalia; order Artiodactyla; family Delphinidae; genus Leucopleurus; species Leucopleurus acutus. The sequence goes on from NC_139146.1 coordinate 36,526,569, forward strand.
TAGATAGACCCCATTTTGTTTATCCGTACATCTGTTGAGGGGGTTCTTGGGTTGCTTTGACTTCGGCTATTGTGAATATATTCCACAAACCTTTAAAGATGAAATGAAAGGCTTCATCGAGATATGATGCTTGTGTAGGCTACTTTTGGGGTTGTACTTTAGCTTCCTGTGCAGGGGAGAGGCGTGCACACTTACAGGGACCTGCCTTTAGGGGCTCGGGTGGTGAAATCAGAGAAGCAGTAGACTATGTTGTTCCCTGTAGCAAGTTTCCTAGAGAAAGTGTAAGAGGTAGTGATAGCAGAGAAAAAATGTAGAGAAGCTGGAATGAACTACTTAGTTGAGTGAATGAGTATAATGAATGGATTCTCTCATCTAGAGGCTGCTGGGCCCCTCGGGTGTTGGGCCCTCCCCTGGAAGAGCTCTGTCCTGGTGGGGTAAGCAGTGTGGTACCAGCTGGGGAGAGGAGCTTGAGAGACAAAAGAAACACAAGGAGGGCGACAGATGTGCAGAGTGAGGATGCTTCAGAGGGGCTCCTTGGGAACCAGAGACGCAAAGGCCAAGTAGGAGATTTTCAGGAGGACAAAGATGAGGGATGTTTGAATCATAGCGAAGAGCTCAGATGATAGACACAAAGAGCATGGTGTGCAAGGCCCTGAACTGTCAGGAGTAATGGAAGTCCCACGTGTGTGGGTGGAGGTGGCAGAACAGACCAGACCTTTCCAGCTGTACCTTAGCTGGGATCGGGGAGGGGAGGGCCTTAGGGGCTGTGTTAGGAAGACTGAATTTTCATCCTTTAAGATGGGAGGCTTGAAGGAATTTGCCCTGGAGAGCAACACAGTTCGATTTACCTCCGAGAGTGATAAATGTGGAATGAACAGCTGGACTCTGAAAGTCCCGCAGCATCTTTATAAGCAGAGAGGCCCTTGCTGTCTTAAACTGCGCACTGAGATTCCAACGCGGCTGCCTTGAGACCTTCTTCAGAATCCCGAATGGATGACCGGCTGCCTGCCTGCACGAATATACATACACCGTGCTTTTGTCAGCCGCGTGCTCTGTCCTCCGCCGTCCCTCCACTTACTGTTCTCTGGTTCTCTGGCTGGCCCCTCCCAGGTCCGAGGAGAGTTGCTTCGCGAGAGGGTGCAGCTGCTGGAGGCCCAGGAGGGACGCTTCGCCGAGTCCCTCGTCTCCCTGCAGTTCCAGAAGGCGGCCAGGATGGCCAAGACCCTGTGGGCATACACTGCCCTCCTGACCATCCAGGACCTGCTCCTGGAGGAGCTGAGCGCGTCAGAGACCCTGACCAAGGCAGCCTGCACGCAGATCCTGGAGTCGCACAGCCCGGTGAGTGACAGACCTGGGAAGGAAGGCGCAGGGGGCCGCACCACATACCTTGGCGTTTCGTTCTGGTGGCCACCTCCACTTCTCCCACCATTAGGTGGGTGGTCCACTGTCCTGTGCCCACTGCAGCGTCCTGGAGAGGGTTGAGTGAGGAAACTTCCATAGGAGGATGGTGCACCCTTGCAGCCCAAGGCTGCTCTATTTCATTGCCTCCAAAGAAGCAAACCTTTTGAATTTTAACATTTTTAAAATCTGGGAAACTGGGGTGCCTCTTGCAGCCAACAGCAGTATTGTATCTTTCATACTACTATGAAAAATAGCTGTGTCGCTTTCAATGACTGGCGCCTTAGATGCTGTGAAATAACGGATTATTTTTTATTTTCAAAATTCTAATTATTCCTACATGCTGCATTTTTTTCAAGGCGTGGGAGGTATACTTGTAAAACAAAAGCTACCGACGTAATGGTTTTGAGGACTAATTTTAGTCCCTGTATGTATAATTTTAGAATTTCATGTATTATTATAATAGTTACAGTGAGGAAAGGGAACTCACATTTATCGAGTGTCGCGTGTGTGGCAGGCAAGCACTAATGGGCTGTGAAATGGGTGTACTCTCATTTAAGCATTAACAATTCATTACTTAATTGTGCGTCTTAAGATGATCATTTAAGCATGATTATTAATAAGTTGCGATTTTATGCTGCTTTGCAGTTACGCGCTTTGTCAGGCATTATGCCAGTTAATCATCGAGCCATGCCATGAAGTCGGTACCTTTTCTGTGCTCAATTCTCAAGTAAAGAAATGAGATTCGGGCAGGTGGCAGGTCAGGTTCTTTCCGAGGTCCACAGAGCTACTGAGTGACAGGAGCCAGAAATGTATCCCTTTCTCACTTCAGACCCCTGGGTCATGTTCATGGACTAGTTGAGCTTGCTAATGGGGGTTCCCGTCATTTCTTTACAGAAGTCATAAATAACATGAGAGCCTGAAGAGTCCAAGCTATTTTTCCAGCAAACATAGTGCACCCTGCACTGTGACACCTGTTTGTAGGGATAGGAAAGAAGGGGAAGCTTTGCTGATATCCCAGCACAAAACATCCAAATGCTGGGTAAATAAAAATAAACATACTTTTTAATGCTTTGTGACTTTGCAAGAGAATGAGGAAAATCCCCGAGGGCTAAGGATAGCCTGGAGAAGCTGAACTCATAGAGGGAGATAGAAGCAAATCCAGAGGCTGAAATCTAGGGGCAAAGGGTGAAACCCAGAACGCCCAGGGATAGGGGATTAATTTGAAGGACTAGGAGATGGGGCTGTGGGATGTCCTGAGGAGACGGAATGCCCAGTGAGGCGGGAAGAGAAAGCCACCTGTGGTCAAAGCAGCCACCAGGGTAACCTGTCCATCTTCAGCCCTGCTGGTGGCAGGGGGTGAGGGGGGCGGGGTGTGAGCTTCCTCTGAATTTGTCACCAGAGGCTTCTTCTAATGTGATGAAGGAATCCAAAAATACTTTAGCCATTCAGTCGGGAAATCTCCAAGGTGATAAATTAAATTTAAATAGGTCCAGGTGGGATGCTTGCCCTGGCGCATGGCTAAAGCTAAGGCAGATCCTGTCCAGAGGAAAATGTTCTCAATCCGGGCACCTCAGGATTTCTATGAGTTCTCAATTAAAATTTAAAGAGTCACTGAACACATAAAGATGCAAGACAAGAGGACCTGTGGGTAAGAGAAACAAAACACCAGCAGATTAAAATCCCCAAGGACCGTAGATGTCTGAATTATCAGTATAGAGTATAAAAGAATGATGTATGAAATTATTTAAAAAGTTAAAGATAATTCCAAAATGATTTCAAAGTTTCATTCACCCAGAGAGCAGAGAGATTCTCAACTTGCATGTATGTGGTAAAAGACCCAAAACAACAAAAAGAAAAATCGACCAAACAGGGAGAAATTGAGAGATGTCTCATCATGGTGGGAACTTTCAGCACACCACCTTCTGTGGTTGAACATCGATCAGATGAAACACCAGTGAAGATACAGATGGACTGAATCACACATTTAACAACCTGTATTTAATGCACACATGCAAAATCTCACAGCTAACGGTTAACGAACATACGTTTTTCTTCAGCTCATATTAGAACAGTTAAAAAGTAATTGACCATGCATTACCCTGTCGACCACCTTTTTGAAAAAGGACAATTAAGTTTAAATCCGTTTTTTTAAGAGATTAAAACTTCCATACTTTGGAAGTATTAAACATACTTCTTAATAATTCATGGATCAAAGAAATCAAATTTTCAAAGAAATGGAAATTTTCAAATCAAAAGAATGGAAATTTTCAAATCAAAGAAATGGAAATTTTAAAATTCAAAGAACAGAAAAATAATGTAGATACGACGTTTCTAACTGCTTTTTTTTCTCTCTAAAAAAGCAGTTGTTAGAGAGAAATTTATGCCCTTAACTTATATTGAAAAAGAAGAAAGGCTCACAATTGAAATCATATAAAAAGTTAGTGGGGGGCTTCCCTGGTGGCGCGGTCGTTGAGAGTCCGCCTGCCGATGCAGGGGACACGGGTTCGTGCCCCGGTCCGGGAAGATCCCACATGCCGCGGAGCGGCTGGGCCCGTGAGCCATGGCCGCTGAGCCTGCGCGTCCGGAGCCTGTGCTCCGCGGCGGGAGAGACCAGAACAGTGAGAGGCCCACGTACCGCAAAAAAAAACCCAAAAAACAAAAAACAAAACAAAACAAAAAGTTAGGGGGATAACAACCACAAATGAACCTGTAGAAAGTAGAGGGAAGGAAAAGAGAATAAATAAAATTAAAAACAAAACTACAGTAGAGAGAATCAATAAAATGAAATGTTGAATTTTTTGAGAAAAGTCTAATAAATATACAAATATCCAGAAAGACTGACCATTTAAAAAAGAGATAAGGGACAAGTAATATCCAAAGTATAAAAATCAACATAACAATAGATGCCCTAGAGTTTTAAAAAATAAGAGAATTCTGTGAACAATAATTTTATGTAGATGACTTTAGACATTGCAATGAAAGAAAATTTTCTAAAAAATTATAGATCACCAAGATTGGTTCAACTAGAAAAAAAATCTGTATAGGTCTATTACCACGAAAGAAATTGATTCAGTCGTTTTGAAATCTTCTGACACACGTGCAAAGATATCTTGCCTTGATAGTTTTACAGGTGAGCTCCACCAAACCTTAAGGTAGCAAGTTTTTCCAATCTCATATAAGGATTATTTCTGATGTTAAAAAAAATAGGGAATATTCCTCATTTCATGAAGCTCAGATAACCTTGACACCAAAAGCAGACATGAATAGTACGAGAAAGAACAATTACAGTTGTCTTACTTTGAGCATAGATGTACAATTCGTAAACAAAATATTGACCTAATCCAGCCGTCTGTAAAAAGGATTTAATACAGCATGACCGGACTGAGTTTTTCTCAGGAATGTAAGGTTGGTTTAACATTAAAACATTCATGTACAAAATTCATTAGATTAACAGATTAAAGAAATGACTCCTATGATCATTTCAGTATATACAGAACAAGTATTTTATTGAATTCAGCACCCATTCAACTTAAGACTCCTTAGCAAATTAATAATAGGAGGAAATACCTGCAGGATGTTTACCCAAAACCCACAGTAAATATCGCTGCCGGGTGATTGGCATGGAGGTGGACATTGCCAGGAATTATAGATGAAGCAGGTGAGGCCTTCAGAGGAAGGGCAGGTCCAAGGTCATGTATCAAACAAATGAGGAACAAAATAAGACACTAGGAACCTCTGGCTTTCAGTTCCCAGTTCATCTCTTCATCATAAATGCTCTGAGAAGCACCTCAGTCAAGACACCGAATGGCCCTTTCCACTTGCAACGACCCTTATTCCCATTAGTAATTGGGCAGCACAACACTTACATTTTCAATTTTATCTTAAAGCCCTTTTGAGTAACATCAAAGCTTTCTTATTCTCAAGCGTGTTTAGAATAGAAGAGTTAATGTGTCCTGAATTGGAAGCAACTGATGATAAATCAGAGGATCTGCATGATTAAATTCCTGGTACAGCGATGGATACGATGCCGGGTTTTTTGCAGTGAAGATTTGCATTTGGAGGGAAGACAAACCTGTCATTTTGCTCCTGGTATTAGACTTTCATTCTGCAATCTGATCATTCTGGGAAAACCACTTTCCCATTGGGAACGGGCTTTTAAGCTGTTTCACATTCAGGAGAATTTTAAAAAGCATGAAATGAAATGCTTTGGAAGCAATGACTCCTAAGAAAACTGTATCAAGTTCCCCTCACTTGATGAAAGATTTAGACTCATTTTGTGAAATTGGGACATAGGCAAAGGCATAACTGAATCATGGGCAAATTTAAATGGGATGGACTTACTCATACAGATAATGTGACCCCAGACTAACTGTACCCACTGTATTTGCATTTCAATTTCAGTGGCTGCATATCCACTTTTCCAAGCCTGGACTGGACATCTTTCTCTTCTCCCCCTCTGCCTTACTGCCCACTTGCTGCCAGTCACCCAGTCTGTCGATCCTGCTGGAATTTTCTCACTTCTGACCTTTGCCGCCCAGCTTCACTCTTCAGACAAATCTGAAAACCAAAAATCACACCAAGAGTAGCTTGCACTCACTGAGCTCTCGTTAAGCCCAAGGCATCGTGTTAAGTGTGTAAACTTTCTGTCAACCCCAGGATGATTTTTTTCCCATTCTACAGATGGAGTTGAGGCTTAGGAGGGTTAACGCATTTCACCAGGGTCCCACAGCTGGAAAGCAGAGCCCACACCTCCTGCCTGCAAAGCCTGGCTCCTGTCCTGACATTGATTTCCACCCGCCTTCCTCTTTCCCTCTGCAGTCTCCTCCACGCTGCAGCCAGAGGAGGCTTTCTGAAAAATAAAAATGATCAGTGACAGCCCCATTCCCAGCTCCATATTTTAATATTTATCCTCTACCCCTCCCTCCCTCGGACTCTGAGTTTTAGCCCCTGGACCTTCTTGCAGCTTCCTGAACACTTGAGACACATTCAGGCCTTCATTCCTTGGAAGGACCTCTGCCTAGAATGCTTCTGCTGCCCACGTGCAAACTCCTCTCCACATTCTTAGACAAGCCGAATGTTGCCTCCTCTGTGAAGCCATCCATGATTCCCTTGGACAGAGTTGGTTTCTCCCAGCTCTGTACTCAAATAACTCTCCATCGCGATTCCCAGAGACGGGCTGTTACCTGTCACTGTTACTGTGTTTGAACAACTGTCTCCCACGCTAAACCGTGAGTTTCCAGAGTCTAGGGGCCATATCTCATTCACCCCAGCATCCCTTGTGCCCAATAAAAGGCCTGGAACTGTCTCTCTATCTGCCTGTGTGTCTGTCTTCATCATCATCATTTGTCCATCTGTCCAACCATCCATTCATTCAAAAGGTGCCTACATAATGCTTTCCAGAGACAATAGAAGCGAGAGATGGGGCCCAGAGTCAGAGAAATTAAAATCACTCCTCTCTTGGGTTCTTGGGACTTCAGGAGATTTCCTCACGCTGTCTGCGCCTGAGCTACCTTATCGATAAAATGGGACTACCTTGTGCTGTTTTGTGAAGATTAAATAAATTAATTCATGTAAAGATAGCGTGAATCAAATCTAGCGCAAGGTGGGCATTCGGTATGTGCTAATTGCTGCTATTATTACTATTAGTAAGATATTGCTGATTACTGTGACTCCTTCCACAAGCCAGGTGCCTGCTTCCTGCTGGGGAGAAGGATGAACAAGACAGTCCCAGAGTCCCTACCTGAGCATCTAAACTCTAGTGAAGAGAGCAGGCATTAAGGAAGACAGTTCTAGAACCGAATCTTGGATTCCAGTTGTGCTAAGTGGCAGGGGTTTGGAGGAGAACTGACCTCTGGGAGAACCTCCCATCAGCATCTTAGAACCTGCAGGATACCAGGTTCCCACCTTGTTTCCTGTTCCTAACCAGGGCTAACCCGGTCTCGGAAAACCGAAGTGTGACTCGCCAGCTCTCTGTGCTCTGCCTGTTTTGGGGACACTGGCAGGCGTGGATCTGTCCTTTCCTTCCCCACACTGTGGGCTGGGGGCTGCCTCAGTGGAAGCCTGGTCCGTGACCAGGCTCCGGGCATGCTGACAGAACACGCTGAGGGAAACTCATTAGCGCTGTTGGAAATGCTGTGTTTGGTTATGTTTCCAATTTGGGACGCAGCAACGAGAAGGATGGTCATAATTGGAGATCTCAGTGTGATGGTAGCCCACGCTCAGAGCATTCCAAAGCTTCCACGGCCGTGACGGCACAACCCAGGCACTCTCCACACTATGACTTCAGTTTACCTCTCTGGCCATTTTCTCTTCTGCCTTGGTTTCTGAGCCTCTGGGGGACTTTGAGACCCTTCTGAGCATTTGATGCAAGCTTTGGCCCCTCTGCAGACAGGCAGACGGTTTTGCACAAAATTTAGGAGGACCAAGGGCCACCATCTCCTGATGACACCTAACCAAGGCCTCTTACGATTAAGCCCCATCCTCACTCCACCCCACATAGAACAATGGCCAGTTGGTGAATAATAGATTCGGTGTGTCTGCATTTTACAAGGCTTGGGACCTTCCTGCCTGCCCTCTCTTACCCATCTAAGCAGGCTGTGGACAGTCTCTTGTACCCAGATTCTCTGACTCTGGTGGCCTCGGAATGCAGATTTCTTCTGTCTGGCCAGTGAGAGACAGTATAGCCTGGGGGTTAAGGACACAAACCCTGGAGCCAGCTGGCCTGGCCCCGTATTCTGGTTCTGCCACTTAAGAATTGCATGGCCTGGAAAATTACTTTGTCTCCCTGCCTCAGTTGCATCATTTGTAACAGGGAAAATAAGATACTCCTTACAGTTTTTATAAGGATTCAATGAGATGAATAAACACAGCACTTAGAGTGGGTCAGGCTTGACCTGCGTACTGTCAGTGTTAGGTGTTATCCATGGTTGCTGGTCCAGCACAGCTTTCGCCATGTAGGTTACGTGCTGATAACCCATGTGTTTTAACTCTTTTTTTTTTTTTTGCGGTACGCGGGCCTCTCACTGCTGTGGCCTCTCCCGTTGCGGACCACAGGCTCTGGACGCGCAGATCCAGCAGCCATGGCCCACCCGGACCGAGGCACGAACCCACGTCCCCCGCATCGGCAGGCGGACTCCCAACCACTGCGCCACCAGGGAAGCCCAACCCATGTGTTTTAGAAACAGGTGGGAGCTGCCAGGGAGCTGCTATGTGCTGCAGGTTGGGGGATGGAAACGCAGCCCTGCCCCCCAGGAGCTCACACTCTAGCAGAAAGTGGAGCACTGTCCTAATCTGCTCATGCTGCTGTATCCAAATACCATAGACTGCAGGGCTTAAATAACAAACATTTATTTTCTCACAGTTTTGGAGACTGGGAAGTCTGAGATCAAAGTGCCGGCTGATTCTGTTTCTGTTGAGAAGAATCCTTCCGGGCTTGCAGATGGCTGCCTTCTCACTGTGTCCTCACGTGGCAGAGAGAGGGAGCTCTGGTCTCTTCCTTGTTCTGTAAGGGGACTAATCCCATCTTGGGGGCCCCATCCTTGTAACTTTATCTAAACCTAATTACCCCCAAAGGCCACACCTCCAAGCCCCATCCCACTGGGGATTAGGGATTCAGCATGTGGATTTTGAGGGACCACAAATATTCATTCAGTCTGTGATGGGAAAATACGAGGGATGGTGAGTGGACAGTTGAGGAGGGGGAGTCTGCATCTCCCAGGGGACTTAGGGAGCCGTTAGTAAGTGCCTGACAATTAGCTTTTTTGATTGTAATATAAGTGCCTGACATTCAGCTTCTGATTGTCGAGGCATCCGTTTCAAAGACATCATCTGAAAATAAACAGGTTGCCAACTAAACAACTAGATAAAAGTCAGGCTGCCCCACCCATGAATTTCCCTTTTTTGGAAAGCTCTGGTTGACCTACATACCTGACCTCTTGAGTGACCCTGCTTTGCCCTCCCTGCGCCTCGATTCCTGCTCTTCTGATTTAAGTTCACCAACAAAGAGTGAACCAGTGAAACAATAGGCACCCCACCCTTGACCATCCAAGGGCCATGCTGTCTCTCTCTTTGCGACCCTGCTGTGTGGCCTGGGTGTGCCGTGTACCCTCCAGGGCCTGTGAGGAATAAACCTTGTTTTTTCAAGGTCCTTGATGGTTGTGAGGTTGAGTCGTGCAATCATAAGAACCACAAGGGCTGGTTCAACCTTGACATCAGCCCATCAGGAAAATGCCTGTGGGCGCTGCCCCAGGGAGTGTGGACCCCCAGGCATCTCCAGCTAGTACCATCACAGTCCACAGGCTGAGACCAACACAGAACAGAGCCCTTTCCTGAGGAGGTTCTTCTAAAGCCAGTCCTCGAAAGAAGACTCAGAGTTGGCCAGGCAAACGGGGAAAGGCCCTGCAGGTGGGTGTACAGTGTGTGCAAAGGCACGGAGGTGTGAGAGACCCAGATGCAGTCTCGTCATGCTGTTTGGCACAGCCAGATCCGGGAGACAGCGAAAGGAGGTGGTGCTAGGCTTGCAGCGCCGTGCCAAGCGGGGCGGATTTTATCCTGCGGTCCACCTGCCTTGGGCTCATCACCTGCCCCTCTGTGTGCAGGAGCTCCAGGAGCTGGAGAGGAAGCTGGAGGACCAGCTGGCACACCAAGAGGCGGCCCAGCTGCAGCGGGCCCTGGAGAGTCGGCAGCAGTGGGCAGGTGAGGGGCCTGGGCTTCTGCACGAGCCGGAGGAGGAGACAGATTCTGAAAGGCAGGTTTCGGCTGTCCTGCGACGGGCCCTGAGCAAGGGTCAGAAGTTACTGGAGCGTCACCAGCAGAGGTGAGCCAAGGGCCCAAGGGCAGTGTGTAGGCTCAGTCCCCGCAGGCCAGGGGGGCACCTGGCCTCTCAGACTCAGCGGGATAAGGCCCACCTGGGCTGTCGTGCTGCCGTCTGAGAGGTCCTCCCAGCACTCAGGCACGAGCTGCTAACTTTGTAACAGGCTTCTTCCCTGACCTCTTTTTATACTTCATTTTTTGAGTCTTTTAATATTTAATTTCTATTGAATATTTAATATTGAAGTTTTACTGAAGGTAATATTTTTCAGCTTTTTATTTTGAAATAATTATAGACTCACAAGAAGTTGAAAAAAATAGTGCAGATGTTCCATGGCCCATCACCCAGCTTCCCCCAATGGCAACATCTCACAGGATAACAACACATTATCCAGACCAGGAATTGACATTTGCACGATGCAGTGAATACAGGCCTTACTCAGGCCTCACCATAAACATAATATTTATATCCTGCTTTTGTAAAATTATAAAACAGACAGAACCCCCTGATCTTCTTTTTTGTTGTTGTTTTTTGCATTCTTTTTCGATTAATTAGACAATTAGCCTTTGCCCATGGCATTAAAAACTGTTGAAAAAAATATTTTTTCCCTTACAGAGTCTAGGTATTTTATTTTATTTTTGAGTTACAATTAACATACAAGATTGTATTAGTTTCAGGTGTACAACATAGTGATTCAATATTTTTATACATTATGAAATGATCACTGCAGTAAAACCAGTTACCATCCATCACCATACAAAGTTGTTACAGTATTACTGACTATATTCCCTATGTGTATATTACATCCCCATAACTTATTTATTTTATAGTTGGAAGTTTGTATCTCTTAATCCCCTTCACCTATTTTGGCTTTCCTCCCACCCCCTTCCCCTCAACCCAACCCAGCAACCACCAGTTTGTTCTCTGTATCCATGAGTCTGTTTCTGTCTTGTTTGTTCGTTTGTTTTGTTTTTTACATTCCATATATATAAGTGAAACCATACGGTATTTGTTTGTCTCTGTCTGACTTATTTCACCTAGCATAATACCCTCCAGGTCTATCCATGTTGCTCCAAATGCAAGATTTCATCCATTTTTTACAGCTGAATGATATTCCACTGTGTATATATACCACATCTTCTTTGTCCATTCATCTATGGATGGACACTTAGGTTGCTTCCATATCTTAGCTATTGTAAATAGTGTTGCAGTGAACATAGAGGTACATATATCTTCTGGAAAACATAATTTTTAACAGCTTCATAATTTTCCATTGTGAATATAATGTTGACATGTGAAGGACAGGGTAAAAACTATATATACAGCATGATTTCATTTTTGAAAACATACACACAAATTAACTGAAGCAAATAGGCCAAATTGTAATACATGTAATTTCTGTGTGGTGAGATTACAGGTTATTTTAATGTATTTGATTACGCTTTTCTGTGTAAACACAACATCAAAGTGCAGTTCTGTTTTCCATTGAAATAATTGCATAAAAGACTGAATCTGTTTGATCAGAGGAAAATGCTCAGAGATGTTGACTTGATTTAGACTTGATTTAGGATTTTAGTAACGTATTCCATGCTTCATGGTGGAAAATGCTGATGATCGAGCTTTTGGTATGAAGTGTACCTGCAGATTGGGTTTGGATTGTATTAACCAGCAGGAATGCAGGATGGATAACCCAAGATGCCAACTTTGATTGGCTGAGGGATAGGCTGGGAGGACCTCCTTGTGGGGAAGTCAAGACGCCTGATAGAGACCTCGTGTGATAAGGTGCCACCCAGCCTCTGTGGTCAGAGTCAGGTCCATCGGGAGATGGTTCTGGGCCCGCTTCAACACAAGGTCACATGGTAATTGAAGACTCCAGATCTTGGTGTTCTTGAGCACAAGCATGACAACTAATACTGAGAGTTTTCAACTTAGGATCACGGTTGGAGGTCAGAGGGAAGGAAAAGTGCCCACCGAACTGAGCAGGCATCTTGAGACCGAAAAACAAGGCAGGCAGCTCCACATAACCAATGGATCTGTTTATCTAGGGTAACATCCTCACAAGGTGGGGTCAAGCAGACAATAATCCAGAAGCCTTCATAGCTGCATTCCGCACCACCAAGGGGCCATTGGGACAATTTTATAGTTAACCTAAGGTATGGGGATAGGTGCTTGGAAATAGGACGTGCATTCCTAAGTCAAGATTTATGAACAGGTAACTAGTCTCGTGGGTGCCAAGAATACTTCAGGGAAGGTTTTCATCCTTGCCTGGGGACGAACAAAGCATAGAGGCTACCTGGTCCTAATGATTATTAAACAATATCTATTAACTACAAAGCCCTTGATGACAGAGAAGTGATTCACTGCACAGTCCTAGGTGGGTCAGCAGAAGGACAGGAGAGACTGTAAGGACCCAAGATGGCATCAGTTACGCTAATAGCCATGCAGATCACAGATTGCCCTGCAAAGCCACAGAAAAGTCTCCATGTGGCTCCCACAAAACTTCTTGCTTCGAGGAGCTCTCCCTCCTGGTGAGCCCTCCCTGGTACATTATTTGCAAGGTAATCTAGCTAAAAACCAGCAAGCTTCTTCTGGCCACCTCTTTGGATGGATTTTTTTTTTTTAAATCATGTTGATTAGGTTTGTGATCCCTTGTTGTTTAAATAACTAGGATTTAAATAACTAGCTTTGTAACAAAACTGGACTCATATAGATTTTGTTTTCACTCTAGTTTGAGAGAGGAGCAAGAGAACAGTGTCATGCTTGAAGATTTGCTGGAGAATATGGAGACGGACACCTTTGTGACCCTGTACAGCCAGGTGAGAACAAGTTTGCCATGTCCTGGGTCCATCCCTTGCCAGCTCGTCACTTCACCCTTTTCTCAGCGTCCACGATTCCTCACCCTCAGGATGGGGATGATAACACGAACCTTGGGAGCTGCCAAGCAGATCTGTGAAAACCCCTGGCCCAGGGCCAGCACATAGAGGACATTTGATCAGGGGTCACGGCAGCAGCAATGACAATAGTAATCATTGCCCTGGTCAGTTTCTGTAATTAGACAGGCACCCAAACCTTCTTCTTCTCAGTCTTAAGTAAGTTTAATATATACATTTAATGTATCCATTTTTCAAATAGAGGAACCATGCCCAGATTGGTGGCGTGAGGGCTCCAGGGCTCACTGCCGTTCCTTGGAGCTCAGGATTCAGCCTGGGGTAGGTGACTACACAGGGTGTGCTCTTTCTGCTCAGTTTCCCTGCAGAGCACATGATGCCCCTGGCCTGGGTCTCTGGGGGAACTGAGCCATCTCCACACTCACTCTGATTGTCCGCCCACCCCCTTTCTTCTTTGTAACTAAGAGAATTGACAGACAGCCAAAGTGTCACATGTGGAATTTCATCCAGATTCATTTCTGATTTGTTGCCTCTTTTAAACTGTGAACGCTGCTAAAGAATTGGCCCTATAGTCAGGGCGTGGTTTTTCTCTGCCCCCAACCCTGTGCCTTGTAGAGTCCCCTCAGCAAAGTCTACTCAACTGATTTCTTTTCCAGGCCCTGTGTATTAGTGAGGATTTTTCAGAGAAACAGAACCACAAAGACTTGGTGGGGGGGAGAGAAGGAGAGAGAGACTTACTTTAAGGAATTAGCTCATGTGATTATGGAGACTGGCAAGTCCAAGTAGGCTGGCAAGATAGACCACCAGGCTAGAGACCCAGGGAAGAGCTGATGTTAACAGTTCAAGTCCAAAGGCCCACTAGTGGCAGAATTCACTGTGGCTCAGAGGTCAGTCTTTTTTCTGTTTGGGCCTTCACCTGCTTAGATGGGGCCCACCCACATCAAAGCAATCTACTTTAAGTCCACTGACTTAAATGTTAATCTCATCCAAAAGCTCCTTCAAAGAAACATCCAGAATGATGTTTGTCCAAATATCTTGACACTGTGGCCCAGACAAGATGACCTGTAAAGTTAACCATCACTCCCTGTTTAGCGGCCTCCTGTATTTCACCTGTTTCTTCTCTGTACCAGGCAAGATGATAACGAAGGAGGCCCAGGTCTCCCTCCCTGTCTCCCTGTTCTTCCTCCTACTCTACTCCTCCCCCCCTCCTCCTCTTCCTCCTTCTCCTCCTTTTTCTTCTTCTTTCTCTTGTGATCTGTCTGTCTCTCTCTCTCTCTCTCTTCTGTTTTCTTTCCTCATGGTTACACTGCCTTAGGGACAGCACAGTTTGAATTCCCAAATTTGCTGAAGGATAGTTTCCAAACGAGCACCCATGTTTCCATGTTTATGCAACTTTGCCAACTCCTCCTTTTTTGCATGTTTATGACAATATCAAAATAACACTCTCGAATGCCTGCTCTGTGCTAGACACATCACACATCATCCCAGTTCATGCTCACCGTTGCTCTGGGGACCCTGGCAGCGGGAAGAGCCTCCCCAGGGCACTGCTGCAAATCCATCAGCCCTTCTGTGATGGTGACGATACAAACAGCAGCTGATATCAGCCCAGCGTTGAGGAGAGGCATGGAGAGGATCATCACCTGACAGATGAAGAAACTGAGGGTCAGAGAGGTGACGTGACTTAGCCGGGGTCCCATAGCCAGTCAGTGGGGGCTGGTTTAAAATCAGGGCTTTTTTCCCTTTAAAGGCTCTCCTCATTCCATTTCATGCTACTGCACAATTCCCTTTAAAGCAAAGTATTTCCTAATTGCTTCATGAATAAAACAGGAAGGGGGTGCTCATTTAAAAATGAATGGTACTAACCCCACAAGGCAGGAAGTTTCCCTGTGCTGTGGGGAGAGGCTGGGACCCCATCTGTGGTCCTCACTGAACTCGCCTCCTTTCTCCCCTGGGGCTCCAGCATGACTGCAGCCACTCTAGACAACAGAGTGGCATTCTTTTCTAACCACATAAAGGATGACTTAGATTCAGCTTAAGATCTTCTAAACGGGCTTTGTTCTTGAATAATATTGACTGTGCTCCTAGTAAGTGGCAAGTGCTATCCTAGGCACTGGGATTTTAGCAGCAAACAAAACAGATAGGGCTTCCCTGGTGGCGCAGTGGTTGAGAGTCCGCCTGCCGATGCAGGGGACGCGGGTTCGTGCCCCGGTCCGGGAGGATCCCACATGCCGCGGAGAGGCTGGGCCCGTGAGCCATGGCCGCTGAGCCTGCACGTCCGGAGCCTGTGCTCCGCAACAGGAGAGGCCACAGCAGTGAGAGGCCTGTGTACTGCAAAAAAAAAAAAAAAAAAAAAAAAAAAAACAGATAAAGCCCATGCTCTCAGGAGCTGATATTCTGGTGGGGAAAGCAGGCAATTAACAAAATAAATACATAAACCAAATAGTATTTTATGTGGATTATGATCTCATTTTTATAGTCATGTCCATCCATCCATCTGGCCGTCACTCCATCTGTCTGTCTATCCATCCATCCATTCACTTGTCCATTTGTCTACCCGTCCATCCATCCACCCATCTATCCATCAGTCCATCTGTCTGTCCATCCATCCATCCACCCACCCACCATCCATCCATCCATCTATCCATCTGTCCATTTGGCCACTCGTCCATCTATCCACCTAACCACCCGTCCATCCATCCACCCACTATCCATCATCCATCTATCCATTCACCCATCTGTCCATCTGTGTACCCACCCATCCATCTATCCCTCCATTCATCTACTTATGTATATGCCTAAAAATATTCCTGGAACGTGGTTTGCCTAATGGTGCCGATAACTATTTCTGGATAGTGGCATTTGGAATAATTACTTTAACATTTTTGTGCTTTTCTACATTGTTTGATTCCTTAAAATTAGCAGTATTTCTTAAAGATCAAGGCAAGGATGAGATATGCCAAGATACACCCAAACAATGGAAATCCGTGCCAGGTCCAGTGGTGGTGAAGCAGAACAGGAGAGAGGGACAGGCAGGGCCTGCTGTTAAGCCTGGTCTTTCTGCCACCGTCTTCTGCATGAACAGTTGCTTTGTGATTCATTTCAGTCTCTAGAAGTGACCCACACAGATGCTTTTTGTGTCACCTCCTTCAGGAAGACTCGACCCAGTTAATTGACCTTTGTTAAGGATTATTTTATTGATCAGAAAGCTTCAGAGCTGGGAAAGCCATGGCAGTGGGCCGGCGGGTCCCCATATTCACCAGTGGGGATCCCAGTGATGAAGGGTTACTCCTCTGCCTCAGGAAGAAGTGAGTCTACAGGGTGTTGATGGAGTTTATCCTTCATTTATTCGACCCACGTCTGTTGATGTTTTTCTCTGTGCTGGGAACCGGGTTAAATGCTGGAGGTAGAGACGCATATGGTGCTGACCCCATCCTAAAACCTCCCTGCAGAGACATATGAGAAATTGGACAACTGAATTTTATACAAGAATTGGACAGAAGAGAGTTGATTAACACCAGAGAAAAGCAGAGGAGAGGCATCTGTCCCAGAATGTGGGGTCAGGAAAGGCCTCCAGGAGCCCCACACTGGTGTAGAAACCAAAAGAATGAGTTGAGGAGAGCCAGACAGAGAGTACGTTGGGGAAGAGTGTACTACAGGCAGAAGGAAGCACACGGGTCGCAAGGAAAGAGCTTGGTATTTATAATAACACTTTTCCCCATCACGGCACTGAAAGCATTGGTCAAAGTAGTAAGCAGCCCCATGTTTCCAAATCCAGTGGTCAAGTCCATGTCTTTGTCCTTCTTGACCTCTCTGTGGCACTTGATCCACTGCCCTTTTCTTGAATATGTTCCCTCCTTGGCTTCCAAACCCTGGACACCTGGTTCTCTCCCAGCCCTCTGGCTACCTGTGGTCAAGCCCCTGTGTTGGATGCATCGTGGCCTTTGGACGTTGGGAGCCTGAGGACGCGGTCGTTGGACCTCATTCCCTCTCATCTACCTTCACTCCCTTGCTGATGTCATCCCCACACTGATTACCATCTGATCTTAGCTCCAGACCCCTGCCCTGAACTTGAGACTTGATATCGCCATTAGTGACTTAACCTGTCCAAACAGAACTCCGAGTGACTGACAGTCCCCCGTCCCAGGCTTGCTCCACTCATCTGAGTAAATGACACCAGTTACCCAGCAGCCCAAGTGAAAGATGGTGGAGTCATCCTTTATTCTTGTCTTTCAACGAAGCTTGTTGGCTCTACCATCAAAGAGTCTCCCGCGTCCCACCACTTCTCACCACCTCCCCTCCACCACTCTGGCTCACACAGCTACCATCTCTTGCCTGAGATGCCGCTCCTCTGCTACCTCACTTGTTGCAGATGGTTCATGGCCCCTGTGTCATCCAAAGTCATCTTTAAAAAATGAGAATCAGCTCATGCCATTCCCACTGCTTAAATTCCTGCAGTGACTCCCCAGCTCACCATGAAGACAAGTCAAAATTCTCCCTACGATGAAAAGGTCCGTATGAGCTGATCCCCCGCCACTTGTCCCAACTTAACTGTTGTCACTCTCCTTCTCACACGGTCCATGCCAGCCACACTGGCCTCCTTCGCTCTCCATGAAACGTGCCAAGGATATCCCCACCTCAGGGTCTTTGCCCTTGCCTTCCCTCTGCCTGGAAAGCTCTTCCCTTCCATGTGCCCGTGGTTCACTTCCTCACTTCATTCAGGTCCCTGCTCAGATGTCACCTCCTCGGAGAAGCCTTCCCTGACTACCTGTCTCAAATATCAGCCACCCCCGCCCCTCACCCTCTGTCTATTTATCCTGCCTTGTTTTGCATCCTGGCACCTACACTGCCTGATACGGTGTTTCTTTGTAGGCTTACCATCTGTCTCTTTGTCTGACTGTGAGCCTCATGAAGGCAGAGACTTTGTCTGTGTTACTTACTGCTCTGCCTCCAGTGCCTGGAACAGGGTCTGGCGCCCAGTAGGACTCCATCGTGGTGTTGGTTGAATGAATAAGTGTACTAATAATCTGGCACAATGGCCCACCAAACATGTCTAAGTCCTAATTCCCAGAACCTGTGAATATGACCTTCTATGGCAAAGGGGATTTTGCAGATGTGATTAAGGATTTTAAGATGAGGGTGTTATCCTCGATTATCCCAGTGGGCCCTAAATGTAATCACAAGTGTCCTTACAAGAGGAAAGCAGGAGTCACAGCTTGAAGAGAAGGCCATGTGAGAATGACAGAAGCAGGGATTGGAGGATGAACTTTGAAGGTGGAGGAAGGGGCCATACGCCAAAGAATGCAGGCAGCAGCTGACGCTAGGGAAGGCCAGGGAAGGGATTCTCCCCGGGAGCCTCCAGAAGGAGCCAGCCTGGGTGACCTTGACTTTAGCCCAGTGACACTGATTTCAGACTTCTGGCCTCCAGAACCGTAAGAGAATAAATGTGTGTTGTTTTAAGCCCAAGTTTGGGGTGATCTGTTACAGCTGCAATAGGAAACTCATACAAATACTGTAACAACAGCAACGACCAACACTCACTGAATGACCTTGATTTGTCAAGCACGGCACTTAGATGTCTTGTAAAGTCAGAATTCTTTTGAGGTGAAGGTAACAGAAATTCATTTCAAACTAGTTTGAGTGTAAACGAAATGTATTAATACCCTGACTGTCCCCTCCAAGAGCAGAGCTGAGCTCTGGGGGCTCAACTGGCAAAGGACTCTTTGTGGTTCTCTCTCCTTCTCTGTCTCTCTCCCCTGTTTCTTTGTGTCCACTAATAAGCTTATTCCACACAGGAAGGGACATGAAAGTTGACAGCCCTGAGCTGATGGCCTTTCAGCATCCAGCTCTCCTGGTTTTGCTGTATAAAGTGCTTTTTTCCTCCTGGGTTTGCTGTATAAAATCCCAGGGAAGGTCTCTGGTTGGCCAGGTGGCCAGGCATGCCCACGCTGTTGCTAAAAAAGGGAGTTTGCCTTCTTAACACAGACCAGTTTTACACGTCACAGCTCATTTTGTCCTCACAAAGCCTTTTGACATAGGTATTATTGTTAACTCATTTTACAGTGTGAGGGAGCTGGGGCCTGAAGAGAAATAAAGACACTTCCCAAGGACACACAGTTCTGTGCATTGGGGCTGGGAGCCAACACAGGTTTGGGGGCGTGCAGAGCCTGCCTGTACTCTCTCTTTCTCCTTTTCAAACCTTTTTCTGAAATACTTTTAGGTTCACAGGAAGTTGCAAAGCTAGTACGGAGAGTTCCAGTGCCCTGACCCCTGTTTCACTGTTTCCCCCCATGGTTGCATCTTACAGGACCCTGGGACAATATCAAAAGCAGAAAGTCGACTTGCATATAGAATGCATGTATAGTTCTGTGTCACTTCACCACATGTAGTTTAGCATGACACCGCATTTAAGATGTCGAACTGTTTGGTCACCACAAAGACCTATTTGTGCTACGCTTTTATAGTTATATCCACTTCCCCTCCACACCCCTAACCCTGGCCGCTAATGCTCTGTTCCCCATCTCTAAATTTTGTCACCTCTGGAATGTTATTCACGTGGAAGTACAACGGGGCCTGGCTCTTTTTACGCAGCGAAATGCCCTAGGGATCCATCCAGTTCTTCCCTTTCACTGCAGACTGGTATTCCGTGGCATGGCCATAGCACAGTTTCTTTAACCATCCACTGATTTAGGCACATTTCAGTCGTTTCCAGTCTGTGCTGTTCCCTCTGAGCCCTATCGCCTCATCGAACATGAGTAGAAGGAGAAATGACTCATGGGCCCAGGCTGCAGCTCTGAAGAGTGAGTGGCGAGTAGTTGGAAGGGATGGATGAAGGCTTGGGGAATGTCATGGCAAGCCAAGGCTGCTGGCCAAATAGATCTTTCTTGACAGCTCTGTGACTTTGGGAACACGGTTTCAAGACTGAGGTGCTAAAATATTTATCTCCCTGGGACAAAAAGTCCTAAGACTGTGATCCATTAAAACGTGCTGCTCGTCAAGGTTAGAGCCGTGAGGCTCTGAGTCCCTGCGTTCACTTCTCTAGGAGCTGAGACTGGCGTCCTACCTGTCGAAGCTGGCGATGCTGCCGGGAAGCACGCTGCGTTGGCTCCTGAGCGTGGCTGCGCCTGCAGCCTTGCAGCCCGAGCTGCTCTCCGTGCTGGATCCCGCGGGCCAGAGGCATCAGGACCACACAGCGGAGAGTGACGGCGGCGGGGTGCAGGCTGACCTGGGCAGGAGGGGGTGAGTACAGGGTGGGAAAACGAGGTCCCTGTAGAGGGAACAGATGGGAGAGGGGAGCGGGACCACGGGGCACAAGCACACCCGCCTTCCCAGGGGAATTTCTTTGCTCAAGAAACAGACAGCATCCCGGAGAGTCGCGATGCATCCTCTGTGTAAGTCACGGCAGACCCAAGTATTTTGTCCACAGCTTCTCTTTTCATCACCAATTCATTTCCCCAGTAGGATCTTAAGAGAATAAGTTGCCTTGGGCTGTAAATATGCCAGATATGCATATTTACAGCCCAAGGAATAAATAATAAAGGAAATAAATAAATACAATAAATACATAAAGAAAAAGAAGAAAAATATATCCATTGTTCTATCAGCTGGAGAAAATGGCTGTTAGCATTTTGCTACCATTCTTCCTCCAGAACATGTTTCCTCTGCTGGGTTTTATGAGTGTGTGCATTGTGTGTGTGTGTGTGTGTGTGTGTGTGTGTGTATAGGAATCCCAGTATATACAACCTTGTGTCGTGCTTTTCAGAACCTTATATCAGAGGCAAGTTTGCTTATTACCTTTTGACTCTTGTCCACGTGCAGACGGCTTTCTAATTATCACAGTATTTTGACGCTATTTCTGCTGTTTTTATTAACAAATTAAAATTCATACTTTTCCCAGTTATTGAAACATCTCCATAGATATTATTTTTAAGAGCTGCCTGTTGTTCCACTGAGGTGTGTAGCATAGTGTATGTAACTGTTATCCTCTTACTGGACATTTAGTTTGCGTTCATTTCTCCTCAATTATGGGTAATGCTGCAGAGCTACTTTTTTAGGGTCAAGTTTCAGGTGTGCGTTTGATCGGTTAAGGGTCTTTATAAGTCAAGACATGAAGTGTGGCTGTGGATAAGGTGGGTTTGGGGCAGCCAGTGGTGCCACCTGAGAGCAGAATTTGCTGGGGGTGAGGCTACAAGGAAAGCCGCGAGCAGACCTGAAAGTGTTGAAGGCCAGGCAGTGAAGCCGAGGTCCTCAACCAGGACCCACAGGAGGCTGGGGACGGGTGTCTCGGAGCCCATGAGTCTTCCAAAATGGCATGATTGTGTGGAAAGGTGTGTATGTACATTATTTTTCCTGACGCGTAAAGGGGGTCCCTGACTCAGCTGAGGGCTAAGAGTAGGGTTAGGGTGAAAGGAAGGATAGGAGCCTGGGAACAACAGCTGTTGAGCAGGGGTGGGAGTCCACAGGGGCTGGGACGAGCCTTCCTAGAGTTGGTGGGGCCCACCACGAGGGCTGGATGTGAGTGTGGTCACAGGAGCTGGGGTGTGGGTGGGGTCAGGGCTGGTGTGGGCGTGGTCAGAGAGCTGGGTGCGGTCAGAGAGTTGCATGTCTCAGCCTGGTTTCTCTCAGTGTCCAGTCAGGCAAGAGCATGAAGGTGGCAGATGTCGGTGGTGACGCTGGAGCAGGAATGTGCAGGGTCACAGCGATGTCACCTCTGCCTGAGGGCTGCCCACGAGGACCTTATTTACGGGCTCCCCTTCGGCCAGTTTAGTTTGGGAGGCTGGTAAGCCGGCATGGGCAGGTGGATGTGGGACAAAGCAGGAGCACCCAGGTGGCGTGTCGCCAGGAGTGTGGAGCATGGGCATGCCCTTGTGTAGCCCGACCTCATGGCCAAGTAGACTGGATGACGTCTGGAGTCAAAAGCCACTCACCATAGCCTCTTAGGGCAGGGCAGTCACTACTCCTGTGTCCCAAGCGACTGGTACTTGGGCACACCGTCAGTTCAGAGTCTTGGGTTTCACGCAGCAGAAACTGACTGATGAATCTAAGCAAGAAAGGGTGTGTGAGGAACCTGTCAGAATCCAGGAAGAGCTGTACGCCGGGTCCCTGTATGGGCAGGACAAGGAGAGCACGGAGACCATCCTCTCTGGGTGCTCCCTTCAGAGGACCAGCCTTCTCTGCCCAAGAGCTAGACTCCTGGGACAGAGAGCCTGGCCCAGCGTGGGCAAGGGTCCTTCACCCCACCAGCTGGGCAGTGTGAACCAGCTGAGGCAGAGTATGAACTTGGCCAGAGGCAGGCATAGACAGGACTCTCTGCTACACTGATCTTTACTGACTTAACTTGAGCCCAAGCCTGCGAACACCTCCCCACCCCCTATTCCTTATACACTGTCCCTTCTTCGGTCGAGAATCACACCTCTTCACGTGGCATGAGGACTCCCTGCCTCACCCACCTTCCAAGCTTCCACTGTGCCTTCTCAACCTTCTTATTCATATATTCATGAACACTCACTGAGATCCTAGCATGGTCGACTGTCTTAGGCACTGGTGCACGTGGGAGAGTAAGGGACAGTCCTGCTGCGTGGGGTGTCCGCTCCAGCGGGGGAGGTGGACTGCACACAGGCCAAGGCAGAGAGCCCATTCCTTCTCGAATGTACCATGCGTTCCCTGCTGGGATACCAAGATCCAGCTCAAGTGTCCCGCATCTCGGCAGCCTTCCTTTATCTGACCGATGTCACCCGGGACCTGTCTGTGACCCGTGGATTGGGGACCCCTTGCGGCAGAGACCGTGTCTTGACTTGGCCAGAAAAGATCCTTGATCAGTGTTCACAGAGTGAGTGAGAGAACAAACGTGAAGACTCTCAGCGTTTCTCATGTCAGCCAAAGGTCACGCTGAGGGAAGGAGTCCCCATAGTGCTTTTTAAGATTTTGCATCGCTTGAAGATTCTGTTCTTTTTGAAAATACAAGAACTCTCCCTTCTTGCCCTCAGGAAACATCAGGGCTGGTGGCAAGCCTTTGAGAGCAAACTTCGAGGAGAACTGCTAAGCAGAGGATTAGAAAAGATGCTCTGGGCTCACAAGAGGAAGGAGAGGTAATGAGGGCATCTGCTCAGGTGGGCTGAGGAGGGCAGCCAGGCTGCCTGTGAGCTGGGAAGGGGAGGTGGAGGGGACCACAAAGGGAGGGTTACTGCAAACATGTCAACATTCCTTCCCTAAAGACCGCAGTCTTTATTCAAAGTGGGCTTAGTTTGAAGTGAAGTAAGCAGAGAAAGACAGATATCATATGATACCACTTATATGTGGAATTTTAAAAGTCATACAGATGAACTTATTTACAAAACAGAAATAGACTCACAGACATAGAATACCACCTTACGGTTACCAAAGGGGATAGTGGGGGCAGGGTGGGGAGGGATAAATTAGGAGTAGGGAATTAACAGATACAAACTACTAGATATAAAATAGATAAGCAACAAGGATTTACTGTATAGCACGGGGAACTATATTCAATAGCTTGTAATAACCTAAAATGGAAAAGGTGCACTTTGCTGTACACCTGAAACGAACACAATATTGTAAATCAACTATACTTCAATTGAAAAAAAAATGCAAAGTGCACTTAGTTTATGAGCTGAAGATAGCCACCAGCTATCAGTGGGAGAATGTTGTCACTTATTAGCATTTTAATTGCAGTATTTATTTTAACTAATGGCTCTTTTTAAATGGAATCTCATTAGAAGGAGAATAAGTCCTTATAAATGTTCAGACTTTATAGTTTACAAAGCCCTCTCTCGCCTTGCTGCACTGAGCCTCCCCACTTTCTGGAAAGTGAGGGAAATGCCACGGCCACGCCTCACCAGCTCAGGGAGGTCAGAGGAAGAGACCCCATGCCTGCAGCTGTTAAAAGTGACCGTGGGATTTAGGGTCCCTTTATTTCCCTGAACTTCCGGGCCAGCGCTCTGCTCACTCTCTTGAGTGCCTTCTCTTTCACCTGTGGTGACTGCACACCTGGAGAGCAGAGGCAAGTTAGAGGCAGCACGGTTTTAGGGTGCTACAAACAACAGACCAAGGGTCTCGCGTGTTTCCCCCTAGAGATTCGGAAAAAGGGTAACGTGAGTCACAAGAGTTACGTTAGACCGTTTAACATAAAAGGTTAAAATGTGATAACCAAAGTGTGCTCTGTAAACAGAGGATGTCCAAGAGAAGTGTCCTGCCCCTTCCATAATTTCTCAGGGCTCCGGTGAAGCCGCAGAGACAAGCTTCCCAAATAGTCCATGAATAAAACTCTGGGAGCCATTGATAATGGGCCAGGTATCAGAATTTAGTCCCAGAGAAATTAGAACCGGATACTGAGCCCAAACCAAGAAAATTAAATTCAAGCTGTATACTGTAAAGCGCTCCACGAAGGAACGGAAGTCAATTGTTCTAGATTAGCATGGGGATGGGGCTGCTGAATGCCTTCCTGGGCTGCACTGACACGGGTGGGCGAGTACAGATCAGGAGAACCCTGGCGCCACTGTCTCGGATCACTGTACTCGCCTTTTTGCCTTGAGATGCTGTGTACGATGGTGGGAGGAGGAGAGACTGTGAATCAGTCCGAGTTGCCTTTGAGTCCTTACTCAGATCATGCAGCTGCCAGGGCAGGAGTTCGTGCTGAGGGGGATGGAGCCTCATTGGCCACGCCTGTTCAGGAAGGGCCCACGAGCCTACCAGTGGCCTCCAGTAGGTCGACCCCCAGTGACATGGCCTCGTCCTGCACCGCTTGGGCACAGGACCCTGTGGCTTTCAGGTTGTAGAGCGCTCTCAGGAGGAGTCACAACCATTATCAAGAGACTGGACTGCTTATGGGCAGGATTCCAGCAGTCCTTTTACAGGATATTCTAAAGTGTGTTGCTCTGTCCTATTTCAAACACATTTTACCTAACTTCTAACTGTTGCTTTATAATCAGGTTTTACCAGCCTGCTTTTAGTGTGAAGCCCACAGGCAGGGGTGTCCTAGGAAATGTCTCACAATTGTTCCGGGGGGAGATGGGAGCTCTGATTTGTAGCACTTAGTTTCCGTGGTGTGAAACACTCCCACCATGGCTGATTCCGTGCTGACAATATGATGACCACAGGCTCACAAAACTCCACAAAAGTGAACAGTCATGAGTTGGTGAGAGCTGTCTGCAGCCACCACTGCCACAGGCTTCAGCTAATCTCAGGGGCAACCTGGCAACCACAGGGAAAAACCTTTCTTTAAAAGACACTTGATTGGGGCCCTAGGGACAAAAGGGGGTTTTCCTAGAGAACTCTTTCAGGACACAGGAGAGTCAGTTGCCAAAAACGTCGTATCTGATCTTCTGTTCTTTCTTTAGCATATTAAAGAAGACGTGTCCCCCTCTCAGAGAGAGGGTGATATTCTCTGGAAAAGGAAGTTGGCCACACCTGTCACTGGAGTCCATTGGTGAACTGGCCCCGGTGCCCATTGTAGGGGCAGAAACCATTGATTTATTAAACACTGGCGAAAAGCTCTTTATCTTCAGAAATCCAAAGGAGCCGGAGATCTCACTGCACCTTCCTCCCAGGAAAAAGAAGAAGAACTTTCTGAATGCCAAAAAGGCCACTTGGGCCTTGGGCATGAACTAGCCCAAAGGAAAGCTCCAGGGAGTCTGAAGACAGAAAGATTTGTTTTCTCCTGCCCACATGTGTGTGTGTATGTGTTTATAATGTACAACTTGCAGGTGTTAATTGCACTTGCAGAGGACAGATACATCCACTCTCCCTCCCTCACCATGACTTTCATGGGCTCAGTTTAATCTGGTCCCATGAATTCCCAGATGGCCCATTTCCCTTCAGCATCGCAAGGGACATGAAGAGACAGGGGACCAGCCCGTGAACCCTCGTTGCTTTCAGTCCCACCTTGCTGAAGGTCTAAAGGAGCCCCGGGCCCCTAATTCACATCCCCGCAACACCTGGCTGAAGAGTGGGCTGTATGTTGAAGGCAAGGCTCTCTCTTCTCTCACATTGTGTGTTTGTTACATGTGCTATTTTTATCAAGGGAGCTTTTGAAAGAAGAGCATTTTCCCTAAAGCTCTTCTCAAGGGAACTCGTCTTTGCTTTCTGTAGGAACCATTTATTTTTAATCCCTTCTTGGGTTTTGGCCATCGTGATGTTCAATGGAAATTTGCCCTCCATCTTTCCAGGGGCCAGAAGATGCGCCAGCCACTGGGCGATACCATATCCAACTCAAATCAGGAAACTCAGGCTTAAGAAGGTGAGGGGATTTAGGCAAGATGATAAAGCCACTAAGTAACAAAGTCAGGACTCACTGAACTCTTTACGGCCCCAAACCCTTGTCCCTTCTCCTGGACTTGGTAAATGGACACATACCTGCCCTCAGGTGTTTGCCAGCAAACTGACTGCGCACAGGTCCTCGTGTTGCACAAAGTGCTTTCCTGTGCCCTGACCCTCTCCATCCTCACAGTGTGGTTGGATCATTATATGAGCTTTTCTGAGAACCAGGCAAAGAATACAATTATAATGGGTCTTTCCTAAGCGTGGGAAATGATTAGGCAGGGAATCCTGTCACCAACGAGAAGAAAAGGGATTCTGATGAAGCATCTCTTACATGAGAGTTGCTTCTAGACCGTAACAGCTACTTGAACCCACTTTTTTTTATATATACAGCAGGTTCTTATTAGTTATCTATTTTATACATATTAGTGTACATATGTCAATCCCAATCTCCCAATTCATCACACCACCACCACCGCCGCCACTTCCCCCCTTGGTGTCCATACGTTTGTTCTCTACATCTGTGTCTCAATTTCTGCCCTGCAAACCAGTTCATCTGTACCATTTTTCTAGGTTCCACATATATGTGTTAATATACGATATTTGTTTTTCTCATTCTGACTTACTTCACTCTGTATGACAGTCTCTAGGTCCATCCACGTCTCTACAAATGACCCAACTTCATTCCTTTTTATTGAACCCACTTCTTAATCCTTGACAATACCCAGCAGATGAGGATCACTACTCCCATTTTACAGCCAAGGAAACTGAGACTCAGAAAGTTTAAGTAACTCGCCTGTGATCACACCATGTGTAAGGGAGGAATCCTCACTTTGAACCCAAGTCTCCTAGCTTTCAAACCCTTACCTGCCATGAGACATCGCATTGCCTTTGGCAACCTGAAGGCCAAGTCTTATTTGCAGTTTCCCATCAGCATGCATGCAGCCTGGTGATCAGGGATCTTTGCCTGGAGTTGCACTTCTTCCGGGGGCAGCTGTGTACCATCATAGTGGCTGCCAGTTGGCCATATCTCTGCATTAGCAGATATGTGCAAGTAAGCAGTTCAAATGCAGGAGAGAAGAGTGGATGGGGTCAGTTTTCCCATCAGAAGCTCAAGTAAGAAGAGAGAGGAGAGAAAGAGCAGTGATTTTCACACAGGATAGTGGAGTGGAAAACGCATGGTCTTTGGTGTAAGCTTACTTAAGTTCAGATCCTGCTCTGTTGCTCGTGAGCTGTGTGTCCTGTGGAACTCACCTGACCTTTCAGAGCCTTATATACTTCATCAACAAAAGGATGATGAGAATCCCTTGTTATGAGGATTAGATGAAACTGGATCAGTAAAGTGTTTGGTGGTGGTGTGCACCTGCCACATCTATGTCCTTCTGTATTCCTTGAAGGTGACCCATCTGCCTTTCTAATAATTTCCTGATTCTAGGACTCTGCTAGAATTATGCATGGTTGAAAATAGATTGCACATAAGGATTCGAAAAAATAGGTCAAAATTATGGGCTGAAGGCTGATTGAATATATTATTAGCAACAACAGGAGGTGCTCAAACTATTCAAAATACAGCATTTGAACCTAATAATAACTCGTTATGTTAATAGACAAAGACTAGCTATTGATTTAATTTCTCTAAACTCACTGCATGAGAAACACGAAGATGTGATAGGGAAATCTTATGCTCCTGGAATCTGGTAGCTCAGGTTTAAATCCTGGCTCTACAACTTTTAAGCAAGTCACTTTACCACTCTGAACCTTAGTCTCCTCATCTGTAAAACAGGGGTCCTAATACCTACCTTAGGGTAGGGATGTCACAAAGAGTGAAGATATTGGATATTATATAAAATGTTGGTGTTCAATAAAATGTTGATATGCAATAAATGTAGCTTATTTATTATGTTTTTACATACAACATTGAGCTTTGTGGTTCCTTTCATTCCTGTTTTCACCCAACATGAAGACAGTGACCCTTCTAGAAGGGCTGTACCTGCCACAATACATGGAAGCCTATTCATAAGCGAGAAGCTCCAGGGAACTTGAATTGAGAGGACTTGATTTCAAGATGGGGCTCCATTACTTACAGGTTGGAAGAATTTGAGAAAATTGCTAACCTCTCTGAGGCTCAGTGTCCCATGGATCATGTCTTCTAAGAGTTCAGTCTAGTTAAGTTGACAGACACAAAAATAAGTCATCATTAAGCGCAAGGGATAAAATAGAGTTCTGAAAACCATGCTGTGGGAGTTTGGGAGCGAGATGCAGCCTGACTGGGGATATTTGAGAACAGCTTTAAGCTTTTGACTCCAAATCTTTATCTCCAGACTGGACTTCCTCTTGGGCTCCAGACACATTTGTCACAGATGCCTGTCCAGCCCTGAACCCATTGGCTTCCTATAAAACCTGTTCCACTATGGGATGTCCCATCTCTGAGTAGATGGTACCAAGTCAGAAACCTACATGTCATCCTAGACATCTTCCTGTTTTCAACCCCCAAATATGATGACTACGTCTTGCTGATTGGACTACTGCATTAACCTTCACATTGATGCCCTCTTCCTCCCCTCCACTCCTTCCCAGGCCATGTCTCTCCTGGATGGTGCCAGCAGCGTCCATTCTCTCCAGGTTGGCTCAAGCCAATTTGGTCTATCGTAGCCATATCTGAGTCACTCTCTTGCTGAAAGACCTCCAAAAACTTTTCAATGCCTACAAGACCGCCATGAATTGTCCGCTAATAACCTTCCTACCCATGTCTCTAGGGGAAGCCTCTACTTTCCACGGAGCCATTGATTGGCAATGAGACACAAAGAAGAAGGTGGATCTGGGTTTGCCTCCTGGATCTGCCATTTACTCTGTGGCCCTAGAGAAGCTACCTAATTTCTGTGAACCTCTGTTTCCCTCACCTGTTTTATAGGATTAATGAAGTGATACTGTAATGTGTCTGCTACAGGGAACACACAATAAATGCTAGCTATTATTGTTGTCTTAGAAAGTTTGTAAACAGAAGAGTGACATGATATGATTTGTTTTAGAAAGGAACTCTAAAGGTCTTATGGAGGATGGTCCAGGAGTAGAAGCAGTTACTTGGGCTTTTTATTGGCTTCTGTCTTCCAGTACACAGCTACAGGTACGGAGTGCGGAGATAATTGTTTCTGCTTTGTATGTGTCCTTGCTTGTCTGGCCTTTGTTTGCCAAAATTACCAGCAACAACTCCACCACCACCACCAACACTAACACCATTACTCGTGAGTTTGCTTTCTCTGGATCAGGCACATCACTTGAAGATTTATCTAAATTTTTCCTAATCCTCAAGAAGACCAGGTAGAGGAGATGTTACTAATCTTATTTGACAGATAACCTGCTATGAAATGACCTTACTCATCATTAATGTATATGGGAACGACCATTTCTCACCCACCTGAGAGTACTTCCTCCCTGATTTTACTGCACCCCTACTTCATTGGTGTGGTAACATGTTCAGGGGAAGGGGATTCCTCCGCCAGCCCCAGGAGATGAACCATCACTGACTCCCAGAGTTTCCTTACAGGCTGTGGGGGTGATGCTAAAGATCTCTGCCTTTTATTTAACGGGGGTGTTCAGACCATTATATTTAATGTATTTGTTGATATTTGTTGTGTTTGCATTTTAATCTACCAAATTGCTATTTCGTTTTCCATTCTTTGATATGTTATTTGTTCTCTTTTCCCTCCATTCCTGCCTTTTTGGCATTGAGTATCTTTTATGATTCAGTTTTATTTTCTCTGTTGGATTATTATCATACTTCTTTTTTTAACTTTATTTATTTATTTTTGGCTGCTTGGGTCTTCACTGCTGCACGTGCGCTTTCTCTAGTTGCTGTGAGTGGGGGCTACTCTTCGTTGCGGTGCGTGGGCTTCTCATTGCAGTGGCTTCTCTTGTTGCAGAGTGGGGGCTCTAGGCACATGGGCTTCAGTAGTTGTGGCGCATGGGCTTAGTTGCTCTGTGGCATATGGAATCTTCCCAGACCAGGGCTTGAACCCGTGTTCCCTGCATTAGCAGGTGGATTCTTAACCACTGCACCACCAGGGAAATCCTATCATATCTTTTTTTTAGAGGCTGTCCTAGGTTTTACAATATACATTTTTTACTTATATTCCATCTTCAAATAGTATTATGTACCTTCACATATAGTGTAAGAATCTTGCGACAATACACCTCCATTTCCCTGCTCTATCCTCTCTGCTATTGTTAACCACATTTTTGCTTCTATCTGTGTTAAACTCCCATGTACGTTGATGATATTCTACTTTTTATATGCAGTTATCTTTTAAAGACTTAAAATTAGAAGAATATGTTTTTACAAATATTTGCACCTTCTGGTGCTCATTTTTCTTTTATGTAGATCCATATTTCCATCTTGTATCACTTACCTTCTTCATAAAAAATGTCCCATAATATTTCTTCTAGTGCAAGTTTTCTGGTGATGAGTCTTCTCACACTTTGTGTCAAAAATCTCTCTATTGCCTTCATTCTCAAAAGCTGTTTTTACTGAGTGTAGAGTTCTAGGTTTCCAGTGTTTAAATTTTTTTCTTTCACTACTTTAAAGATGTCACTCTTATTGGATTTGATTTGCTAATGTTTTGTTGAGGATTTTTGCATCTGCATTTATGAAAGATATTGATTTGTTGTTTTCCTTTCTTATAATATCTTTATCTGATATTAAGGTAGTGCTGGTCCCATAGAATGATTTAGGAAGTGTTTCCTCTGCTTCTACTATCTGGGAGAGATTGTAGAGAATTGGTATCACTTCTTCCTTGAATGATAATAATTATCATATGGAATAGTTTCACCAGTGATTCCATCTGGGCCTAGTGCTTTCTGTTTTGGAAGGGTATTAATTATTGATTCAGTTACCTTAATAGATATAAGCCTATTTAGATTGTCTGTTACTTCTTGTGCGAGTTTTGGTAGCATGTGTCTCTTGAGAAATTGGTCTATTTCATATAAGTTATCAAATGTGCAAGCATAAAGTTTTGGAAAATATTCCTTTGTTTTCCTTTTAATGTCCAAGAGAATAGTTGTGATGACCACTCTTTCATTTCCGATATGTAATAAGCTTATTCTCTTTTTCTCTCCCTTGATTAACATGGCTACACGTATATTGATTTTATTGATCTTTTCCAAGAACTGGTTTTATGTTTTCTTGATTTGTTTCTATTGTCCTATTTTCAGTTTCTTTGACTTCTGATACAACAAATTTTAGTATTTCTTTTTTTCTATTTAAGATTAAAGTACAGTCTCTTACCGCCCCCTGTAGTCCCCTGACCACTACTCCTTACCTTTAATTTCTTCTTTTCCAGGAGCAACTAATTTCAACTGTTTAGCTGTTTCTTGTGGCATCAAGATTTATACTCTTAGGAACATAGTGCAACTTCTCAGTGCTGTATCATTCATAACATATATTGACCTTCTATTACAGCAGATGAGAATTTAGCTTTCTTATACACATGTAAACACACACACCCTTCCTCTCCAGTTATCTAATGCAATTAAAGTACAATTTTCACTAAATATTCAGCATTTATGTTATTATAACTAATAAAATTTTATTTGAAGCTGATCCATGTAGTGCATTTTAATTACATTTCCTTTTTGGTGTAACTTTTCATTTTCCCTAGAGTTAACAATTGGCTAGGAATAATTGATAGTTATGGTAAAAAAAAAAAAAAGACTCATCTTTTGGAGAAACATACTGAAATATTTATGGACGAAATTATATGTTGTTAGAGATTTGCTTCAACATAACATGAAAGGACATCTGGCCATGATAGAGTAACACAGACTGAATTTAAACTTCCAACTTAAACAACTAGAGAACTAGCCAAAATACAGGAAAGAACTATTTTCAGACATTGAGCAATAGGCAGCATGGGACCGTGATATCTAAAAAAAGGGAAATAAATGAAGGGAACCCTATGACTGCCCTAGCTTAGTGCCTGGAGGCAGTTTTAAGGCTGCAGATCAGGGAGGGAAAACCCAAACAGAGCCCAGCAGTCTCCCTGAGTTGAGGAGACAGC
Source organism: Leucopleurus acutus (assembly GCF_964270905.1). NCBI lineage: Eukaryota > Metazoa > Chordata > Mammalia > Artiodactyla > Delphinidae > Leucopleurus > Leucopleurus acutus. The sequence continues at coordinate 36,558,989 of NC_139146.1, forward strand.
AGAATTCAGGGAGGCTGAGGCAACTGGGATTTACGAGGCAGAATATAGAGGAGAGACACAGAGAGGGAGAGAGAAAGAGAAAGAGGGAGGGCACATTAGTATCAATAAAAGGACCCCCTTGAGTCTTTGTCTGAATACTGAGCCATGTGTACATGAGGGTGAACTGTCAGCGGGGAGAAAGAACCACCAGAAAGACGTGGTTTCCAAACAACTCCCAAAGCTCACCAAGGACTGGGAATATTTCCCATTCCCACCAGCCAGAGTGCGATGCATCAGCTGGTCTTCTGGTGGATCTTGCCGTGGCAATAGGAATAAATTCACAGTTCTGGATTCACCATAGCAAAGCTTAAAAGCAAGTCTCAACAAAGCTATAAAGACAGAAAGTAGTTGCCTGGAATCATGAGGGTTGGGCAGGAGCATGGGCATTGTGGAGAGTGATGGCTGATGGGTACATTTTGAGGTAACGCAAATTTTATAAAATTAGATTATAGCTATGATGGCACAACTCTGTAAATATACTAAAAACACAGGGAACTGTACACTTCAAGTGGGTGAACCTTATGGTATGCAAATTCTATCTTGATAAAACCATTTAAAAAAAAAAAGAAAAGAAAACAAGACCCAAACAGTTTAAACTGATCTCAAGTGACTTCACAGCATGCCAGAACGAAGTCCGAAGCCACTTACAGGAATACAAGATAATCCAGTGCCCCCGAAACATAAAATCACCTATGCCTGGAGCCAATCCAAAATTACTAGGCAAATAAAAAAGACCAAAATAATGCCATTTGCAGCAACATGGATGGACCTAGAGATTGTCTTACTGAGTGAAGTAAGTCAGACATAGAAAGACAAATATATGATATCACTTACATATGGAATCTAAAAAAATGGTACAAATGAACCTATTTACAAAACAGAAATTGAGTCACAGATGTAGAAAACAAACTTATGGTTACCAAGAGGGGGAGATAAATTGGGAGATTGAGATTGATATATACACACTACTATAACTAAAAGATAACTAATAAAAACCTACTGTATAGCACAGGGAACTCTATTCGGTGCTCTGTAATGACGTATATGGGAATGGAGTCTAGAAGAGAGAGGATACATGTATATACATGGCTGATTCACTTTCTATACAGCAGAAACTAACACAACATTGTAAATCAACTATACTCCAATAAAAAATTTAAAAATTACCAGGCAAGCAAAGAAGCAAGAATATAAGATTCATAAGTATGAAAAAAAAACACCCGGTCAATTGAAACTGACTTAGAAATGACAGATATGAAAATATTAACATATGTTGACATTAAATCAGCTATTATACATTCCCCATATGTTCAAAATGAAGGAGAAAACATAAACACGATGGGAGAAACAGAAGATATAAAAAGTGTTCACACCACTTCTGGTTTCAGCTCTGACATGTTCAGCTTAGAAGTCAGAACTTCTGTCTTTCCAACAAGAAGAAAAGCTGAAAAAACTGAAAACCAATGTCTTTTCTGGATCCTATCAGAGAACTGAAGTCACAGGGCAAACTCCCCCCCTAAAATCTGGAGGGATGGGCCAATCAGGAGAGTCACAGCCAAGACCCAAGACTCAGACAGATTCTACGTAAAGGGATGGAGACAGACATTCCATGCATGCCAACACTAACCAAAAAGAGAAAGAAAAGTCTGGATTTATACAGTGAAGCAAATCAGACTTCAGAACAAAGGGAATTATCATGGATAAAGAAGACATTACCTATTAATAAATGAGTCAGTTCTCCAGGAAGACATAGCAATCCTAAATATGTCTGCACCCAACAATTGTGTATCAAAATACATGAGGCAAAAACTGATAGAACTACAAGGAGAAATACTCCATCTAACAGCAGCTGAATATGCATTCTTCTCAAGTTCACATACAAAATTCGCAAAGATAAACCACATTCTGGGCCATAAAACACAACTAAAAAAAATCTAAAAGAATAGAACTTATACAAAGTATGTTATCAGATCACAGTGTAATTAAACTAGAAATCAAAAACAGAGAGATAGCTGGAAAATCACACAAGTATTTGGTATTAAACAACACATTTCTAAAGAACATATGGATCCTCCAAAAGTAGTCTCGAGAAAATTTAAAAAAATTTTTTGAGTTGAAGGAAAATGAAAATACAACCTAACAAAATGTATGGATGCAGCCAAAGAAGTATGTATGCGGAAATGTATACCATCAAATGCGTGTAGTAGAAAAGACAAAAGATCTAAAATCAATAATCTAAGTTTCTGCATTATGAAGCTGGAGAAAGAAGAACATTGCATGAGACAGACCCAAACTTGAGGCTCTGTTTTGCCCCCTGACGAGCCGTGGGACTCTGGAAGAGTTTCTCAACCTCTATACTAATTTTGTTCACCTGTACAGTGAGGATGTGAAATAGCACCCATCTTATGGTTGTTGAGAGGATGAAAAGAAAAAGCAAACTCCCAATGCCCAGCACATATTAAGGGCTTAACAAATGTTGGCTGATTGTGTTGTTATGGATTTTTTATGGTAGTATAACATCATATAAATATTCTATATTTTATTCAGTTTTATTGTTGCTATTCAGTTGTTTAGTGGTGTTCATGAATATTTAATGACATAGGAGAGCTTTAACAAATACAAATAAGTAAAAAAAAGCAGACTTATGAGAGATAACAATGTTTAGCATTTAATCAATGTTCAGTAAATGAATTAATAAAACAGGAAAGGAGGGAGGGAGGAAGGAAGGGAGGAAGAAAGGAAGGAAGGAAGAAAGGAAGAGAGGAAGGAAGGAAGGAAGGAAGGAAGGAAGGAAGGGAGGGAGGGAGGGAGGGAGGGAGGGAGGGAGGAAAGAAGGAACCTTGTTTTTCAAGTGATTATGTAGAATAAAAAAAGAACTTGAAGAAAGTAGAGTAAAATGTTAACATTACTTGCCCCTGGAGAATTGATTACAGATGATTTTCTTTTCCTTTTCCTTTGTGCTTCTAAGTAGCTTCTAAATTTGTTAAAATGAATCTCTATTGCCTTTGTAATCAGATAAGAGCACAAAATGGTATCTAAAATCAGAAATTTGGTATAAAGAAAATAATTTTCATAATTTACCTTCTAATCATATTTACCTTCTAATCATATTCCTCGTTTAGGAGTATCTAAAACCTACTTCACATAACAATAATAAAACTTAAAATCAACTTTTCTTACCAGTTTTTCTATTGTGCTATGATTGGGTAGATTTGCGTGATCAGCAGACACTCGTAGTTCCAGTTACAGATTGAGTTCTGCTGCATGTAACAGAAAAAAAAAGGTAATAGTGATGTAAATAAGATAGGAGTTTAATTTTCTCTCACATGACACACCATCTAGAAGTGACATCCAGGCGGGGACAGAAGTTCCACAATGTCACCAGTGCCATCTTTCTGCTCAGCCATCCTAGGTGCATGGCTTCCATCCTCCCGGTTATCTCATGGTCCCAAGATGGCTGCTGCAACTCCAATCATAACATCTTCATTCTAGGCTGAGGGAAAGAGGAAGGAGAAGAGCAAAATATACCAGATGTGGCAATCCCCTTTAAAGAGCTTTACCAGAAGCCCCACTTCATAAGGTCTGCTTGCAAATTATTGGCCTGAACTAAATCACATGACAACCCCAAGTGCAAGGGAGGATGCGAAACGTCATTTGGAAATGGCATCGCCCAAACTGGGGTTCTCTAGTAAAATAGAAGTGGAATAAAGGGTACGGTGGGCAACTCAAAATCTCTGCTAAGTTCTCATGTGGCCAGTGGAGACCGGAAATGGTTGAGACTTTTTTATTATGGGAAGAGGAAACTAGGACTTCTGTGTGCTGTTTTTTCTGTGGACATTCTCATTTACTCCTCAGAACTCTTTTTTTTTTTTTTTTTTTTTTTTTTTTTGCGGTACGCGTGCCTCTCGCTGCTGTGGCCTCTCCCGTTGCGGAGCACAGGCTCCAGACGCGCAGGCTCAGCGGCCATGGCTCGCGGGCCCAGCCACTCCGCGGCATGTGGGATCTTCCCGGACCGGGGTACGAACCCATGTCCCCTGCATCGGCAGGCGGACTCTCAACCACTGCGCCACCAGGGAAGCCCAACTCCTCAGAACTCTTTAGACTCAGAAGTGGATATTACTATTCCCATTTACCTCTGGAAAGTGGGCTTCAGATAGAGTAAATATCTCCCTAAGAGCCACCAGCTTTGCAAATTCCAGAGCTGGGTTTCTAACTCAGGTCTGTCTGACTCCAAAGCCCATCTCTTTCTACTGCACCATCCTGACGCCCCTGGTCTGCAAATGCAGGCATCATTTACTTTTTCTTTCAGCCATTGCTAAGTGCATTGTGTATTGGCAGGTAGTAGATACTTAGTGAACATTTGTCCAATGAATGAATGAATGAATGAGTGACTAAATGCCTGCCTTGTGGGGAGGAGCTCACTGTCTTCCTGGTGAGGGACATCAATCAGGGCCACACAGCGCCATCTACAGGATGCTGTGACCCCCTATTTCTGAGGAGCACCCAGGAAAATGTCACCAAGGATACTGGGTGCGCACCTGAGCCGGGAGGACCGAGCAGGGTGTGCAGACAGGAAGGGAACTCGGGCTTGAAGGGATCACAGTGCGGGTGGGAAGATGAGGTGAGGATGTTCCAGAGCGGGAGGGTCAGGGTGAAACGGGGCAGGTCCTGGAGACCAAGGGCTGGACTCTATCTCAAAGGCTCAAATGCCCTGTGTCCCTGGGGCGGAACAGGCCATGGAGCTCAGTCTGGGCATCTGTTGGTGGCCCCTTTGTGTCTTTACCGTGTTTGTAGCCCCTCACCTCCACTCTTCTTGTTTCCTTCTCAGCAGCTGAGTTTTGGGAATTTATGAAGTGAACACCCAGCGTGATGGGCAGGAGACTCTGGTGGTGTGTCCTGAAGCTCCAATTTCAGTTTTCGAATTATGTGAGTTGACTTCCCTGTTGGTGAAAAGGGGGGATTCAGTGGCCAAGGGCTTTCTGTGGACTCACCCTCAGGTCTCCAGCTCCTGGGACAGAGTCGGCTGTGCTTGTTTTCAAGGTTAATGTACTTTCCCCAGAGTTGCACCTCTTGAAACTAAGAAGGCGGGCGTGTATGGCGGGGGGGGGGGGGGGGGGGTAGGAATGGTGGATGGTAGGATTGTGTTCTTTCCAGAGGAAATAAATATAAATCTCAGGTGGCTCCGTGAAAGCAAGGGTTAATCTCATTCCTCCTCCAGTGGGTCGAACACTTGACGACTTAGAGACATAGGCTGCAAACATACAGGCTGCAAACACAGAGTTTTCTCTTTTACTGTAATGACTTAATTTCCATTTCTAGCCAGCATTTTCTGCTGTAGAAAAACTTGACCAAGTCACGGCCAGGTAAGCCCCAGCAAAATCAGTGATTTCTTAGTTTTAGTTTAAACTCAGATGATTTCAGCGTTTCTCCCTCCCCGCTTCTCCCACCACTGCCATTTTGGTTTCCAGGAGAGGGAGGCACCCATGATTCTGGTCCAGAGTTCCCCTGATGAGCATCTTGAGGTGTATATGACCAACCTGCTGAGGTCTTGTTGTCAGTTTCCACCTCAGCTTGTGGCCAGGACACCCACACTGTCACCTGTGGTTGTGTCCCCTCATCACAGCCCTGCAGGCTCCAGGTCCCCTCACTCAGCTAGGACCTGCAGCCTTTTCTTGTCTCCCTGTGCCATGCAGGCGTGGAGGTGAATTCCCTGAAGCCGCCCTCCAGTCTACCACCTGGACCCCACTCTTCCAACCCGACTCCAGCACCGTGATGACAATGCACCTTTTCCTTGAGTGTTGTTGCCCTCCTGGAGCCCCAGAAAGGAAGCAGGTGCACGTTCCCTGCAGACACTCCTCATGTAACTGAGGTTTCTAACATTCTTCTCACCCCACCTCCAGGGTTTCAACCCGGAGAAGGGGGAATAGTGTGGAATTCCTTCTAAAAGACACTCTCTCAGCCTCTTCCCCTCTTTTCTTCTCTCTCCCTCCTTCCCTCATAGCCTCACCTCCTGTTGGGTTAGAAAACTTGTTTTTATTCTTAACATATTTCTTGCCATCTCTACTGTGTGTGATCCAATCTTTAGACTCAGAATACTCCCAACTCCCAGATTTGGGAAACACTTCTGAGTCTCTCAAAGCTTGCCTCTTGCTGTTGAAAATCTGGGTTTCAAACCTGTGTCTTCTATGATTTTCAAGAGATTATTTTGGAAGTCAACATCTTCCACTGTAATCTGATTTCTGCTAGGTCGTTCCAAGGAGAGGACCATGTGTGTTGACTGTTGCTGCTTGTTTGGGGTGGATGGGTAATGGGTACAAGGAAATGGGTGGTGATGGTGGGGGGAACCTTGGTTAGCCCAGAATTTTCTCTTGCTCCACGTCCAGGTATCTGGTAGGGACCCCACAGATGTTTGTTAAGTGGGTGGATTTATGAAATGTAAGAAGCACATTTCTACATGATTTTAGACTAAGCATTCCAATCATCAGAACCTCCGTTCCTGTAATTATAAGTTGGTTAAATAAGGAATTCTTGCCTACCTGCCTCACTTAAGCAATGTGGTCAGGGGGAGTGGAGGAACTGTTTCCACGGCAGGGCAGAGAAAACCATTCATTGCTGATACTGTTGAGGTTGGGAGTGGACCCAGGAAAACCAAGGAAGGGACTGGGACAGCTGTTGTGGTTCCCATGAGCAGGCTATGCATGAACTTTCCCTGCCATGATGAGTGGTCCTTTTGTCCAGAAGGACTTGGAGGGGCCAATCCTGAGAGCTTGCTGTGTGACCAACGACTAGCCCCTCGTGTATAATAACACGCTTATGTCTCACAACAACTCTGCAAGGTAGATACTAATATAATACCCATTTTACAGATAGGAAAACTGGGGTGCAACAGAAGCAGAAACTTGTAGGTGAGGGACACAGAAGCAGAAACTTGTAGGTGAGGGAGCCAGGATTAGAACCTAGGCAGTCTACGTCTGGATCCTACATCACCATCAGATGACAAGGATGAGTGGTGGCCCCAGAGGGGTAAAGGTGTTGGTTCTTTTAGGAGGTCCCCATAAAAGCTGTGGGCATTGGAAAATGAGGGCTCCTTACAGGAAGCTGAGATACACATCATGGGTATAAATATTGGGGATTTCCCAGGCACAGGTCACTTTCGCATGGCATGTCCAAGCCAGATCCACCCAGAAGCTGGTCTCCTGTAAGAATCAGTCAGCGTTTGTTGAACTGATTGAAAACAAGGTGTTATTAATATCACTTCTCCCAGGGCTTGTTTTCTCATCTGGAAAACGCACACAAGAATCTCTACTGTCAAACCTGCGTGTGTGTAGGTTAAATGCAATAACAGAACCTGAGATTACTAGAGGGGTGACGGGACAGTGACAGTGTCCTGCACCCTGATGGTGGCTCAGAGCTCTAGGAAGGAAAGACAGGAAGTCCCATGTATCGTGCATCTAAGGGAGGGAGCATCTTCTCAGGGGTCGCATTTGACTCTGTGACCTTGTGAGATGAATACTCTGCTCCATCAACGCTGATCCTGGCTTCCCCTCAACTCCTTGAAAAGCATCAGCGTCTGTGCTGCCTCAGGGTTCTTTACACCTGATCTGTTCCTGCTTCCTGGTATGTTTCCCTTCCTTGCAACACACACATGTGTACAGGCGCGCACACACACACACACACACACACACGTGCCATCCTTGTTCTTCTGCCTGGCTAACTTCTTTAGGTCTCATTTAAATTCCTTTTTGGGAAGCGTTCTCTGATGTCCAGACCTAGCCTGGTCCTCTCTTTATGCCCTGTGGCCCCTACATGTCTTGCTGGAAATGTGCATCACCCTGGATCTTTGCACACGTCAGCATGCCTGGCTGGATACAGACCCGTGAAGGCTGTGACTTTATCTTACCCACCAGCAACCTCAGCACCTGGCACTGGGCCAGGCACTTACTAACTGCTCGATTCACATTTGTTGGGTGAGTGCACAAATTATTTATCTTCTCCATTTTCACACGAGGAGACAAGGGCTCAGAGATATGCAGTGACCTGCTCAGGGTCACCCAGCTGGTGAGAAGGACTCTTGCCAGGCCTGGGACTCTGAGCTCACAATAAAACATCAACAGGCCTTGAAAAGACTTCAAAGCTCTGGGGAAAGGTGAAGAGGCTGAGAAGAAAGGGCATGAAATCCCTCTGGCGTTCCAAACATGTACAAATGGGGAAAAAAAGTAAACTCATGCTGGAAAAGGAGCTTGTTTTCAACCCTTCCAAATCATCTTATCCCAACACTTTCTCTCTCTCCAGGTGTTACCTTTCACGGTGACCCACCTGACCCCTCTCTTTCAAATGACAACTCCCTCCGAGCTCCTCTCTTCCCCATCTCTGCACCTATTTTTCTCCATACACCGCCTGACACATACCTATGTATCTGACGGGTTGTGTATGGTCTGCATGGCGGCACTGGGGTGTCGGTTCTGTGGGAGTAGGGATACTGTCAGGTTTGTTCACAGCTATATCTCCAGTGCCTAAAACAGTGCCTGACACCTAGTAGGCATTCAATTAAAAGTTGTAGAAATTTACAAAAAAGGAAGAAATGAGTAAGTGAAAAAAAATTGCATCTCACTCATATGCTGATTCCTCTCTTAAAAATCTATATTCTCACCGAGCAATCTTACTACGACAGTTGACTGAAACTCCGCTGTTTGGAAAGGTCAGAGGCAGCTGGAATAGCAAAAATTAGATTTTAAAAATTCATTAGCATGGATGAGTGTGTAGTGATGGGGAACATTCAGACAATGAGGGTGGGAGTGGAAATTGAAAGAGCTTCTCTCAGAAACCTGCTTCCCTACAACCTTGCTAGCAGTATATGTTGTCCAAATGTTAGAATTTTGCCAATTTGATAGGGGAGAAACTGCATATTAAGGTAGTTAAAAAAACTGTACTGAGGTATAACTGACGTGTAATAAATTTCACATGTTTAAAATGCACAATTTGATGCATTTTGAAGTTTGGATACAGCTGTTACACCATCACCAAAATCAAGATAAAAAACATATCCGTCCCCCATGAACGTTTCCTTGTGCTCCTTTGTAATCCCCACTCTAAAGGCACCTCCCACATCATCCCCAGGCAACCACTGACCTGCTCAGACCTTATAAATTGGTTTGAATTTTAAAGCATTTTGTATAAATGGAACCAAACAGCCTGTATCCTTCTTTGATTTCTTTCACTCAGCATAATGATTTCGTTTCATCCATGTCATTGCAGTGTATCAAGTTTATTCTTTTTATCGCATAGCAGTACTCAGTTGTACAGATATACCACAAAGTGTTTATTCATTTACCTTTTTTTTCTTTTTCTTTTTCTTTGCGGTACGCGGGCCTCTCACTGCTGTGGCCTCTCCCGTTGCGGAGCACAGGCTCCGGACGCGCAGGCTCAGCGGCCATGGCTCATGGGCCCAGCCACTCCGCTGCATGTGGGATCCTCCCGGACCGGGACACGAATCCGCGTCCCCTCCATCGGCAGGCGGACTCTCAACCATTGCGCCACCAGGGAAGCCCTTCACTCACCTTTTGATGGACATATGAGTTGTTCCCGGCTTTGGCTATTACATATAATGCTCTGTTAGTGGGCTTTCATGTCTCTTAGATACTTATCTATGAGCGAATGGCTAGATCTTAGGATAAGCATATGTTTTTTGTTGTTGTGGTTGTTGTTTTTACATCTTTATTGGAGTATAATTGCTTTACAATGGTGTGCTAGTTTCTGCTTTATAACAAAGTGAATCAGTTATACATATACATATGTTCCCATATCTCTTCCCTCTTGCGTCTCCCTGCCTCCCACCCTCCCTATCCCACCCCTCCAGGTGGTCACAAAGCACCGAGCTGATCTCCCTGTGCTATGCGGCTGCTTCCCACTAGCTATCTACCTTAAGTTTGGTAGTGTATATATGTCCGTGCCTCTCTCTCGCTTTGTCACAGCTTACCCTTCCCCCTCCCCATATCCTCAAGTCCATTCTCTAGTAGGTCTGTGTCTTTATTCCTGTCTTACCCCAAGGTTCTTCATGACATTCTTTTTTCTTAAATTCCATATATATGTGTTAGCATACCGTATTTGTCTTTCTCTTTCTGACTTACCAACTTAAGTGTCCATCATCGGATGAATGGATAAAGAAGATGTGGCACATATATAAAAGGGACTATTACTCAGCCATAAAAAGAAACGAAATCGAGCTATTTGTAATGAGGTGGATGGACCTAGAGTCTGTCATACAGAGTGAAGGATAAGCATATGTTAAACTCTGTAAGAATCTGTCAAGCTGTTTTCCACAGTGGTTGTTCCACTTTACATTCCCACTGAGAATTCCAGGCGCCTCCACGCCCTCACCTAAATGCGTATGGCCATTCTTTTTACTTTAGCCATTCGAATAGGTGAGTAGTGGTTTCTTATTGCAGTTTTAATTAGGATTTTATATGTTTACTTGCCAACCGCATATCTTCTTTGGTGAAGCATCTGGTTAAATCTTCTACCCATTTTTAATTAGGTGGCTTGTTTTATTTTCGGGGGTATAAAGAGTTTATTTATATTCTGAAGACAAATTCCTTATCAAATATATGGTTTGCAAACATCTTCTCTCCTTATCTTTTCATTCTTTTACCAGCATCTTTCAAAGAGCTGAACTCATTAATTTTGAAGTCCAAATTGTCAATTTTTTCTTATATGGATTGTGCTTTTGCTATCTAAGAAATAAATATTTGCTCAACCCAAGGTCATGAAGGGTTTTTCCTATATTTTTTCCTAGAAGTTTTATATATGTATATTATATATGTATGTAATATATACTATATATGTATATATGGACATACACATGTGTATGTATGTACTATATATGTATATGTACACATAGACAACAATATGTATACATGTATATATACACATGTATACATATATAGTTTCATAGCTTTACATGTACATCTATGATCCATTCTGAAGCTTTTTGGTATATAGGGCAAGCTATGGATCGAAGTTTGGTTTTTTTTGCATATGCATATCCAATTGTTGTTACAGCATCATTTTTTTTGAAAAGACTCTCCTTTCTCCACTGAATTGCCTTTGCAGCTTTGTCAGTTATGCACAATGAGTCAGTCTGTTTCTGTATTCGTTATTCTTTTCCACTAATCGATTTGTTTATTTTGACCCCAATAGCACAGTTTCTTAATTACTACATCTTTATTGTCTTAGATCAGGTAGTATTAGATAAATAAATTTGTTGTCCTTTTAAAAGGTCGTTTTGGCTATAAGAGGTTCTTTGTATTTCCGTACAAATTTCAGAATTATTTGGTTTTTAAAAAAATATTTATTTGTTTATTAATTAGTTATTAATTAATTAATCAATTAATTAATTATGGCTGCGCCGGGTCTTAGTTGCAGCACATGGGATCTTCGTTGTGGCATGCAGGCTTTTAGTTGCGGCATGTGGACTCTTAGTTGCAGCATGCATGCATGTGGGATCTAGTTCCCTAACCAGGGATGGAACCCAGGCCCCCTGCACTGGGAGCATGGAGTCTTACCCACTGGACCACCAGGGAAGTCCACAGAATTACTTGTTAATTTCTACCAAGAATCCTGATTTTGATTCAGATTGTTTTGAATCTACAGATCAGTTTAGGCAGGATTTACATCTTAAAAAGACTGAGCCTTCTGACCCACAAATACAGTAATGAATTATTTTTAATACTATTGTAAATCATATTGCTTTTTAAACTTTTCAATTTTTGGCTTTTTTTGAGTCTTCTGCCCATCATTATTACTTTATTGAGTGACAGTCGTTGTAACTTGTTAGGGGCTAGATATTTTTGTATTCCTATAAATATCCTTGAGCTTTGTTCTGGGGTGCAGTTAAGCACTTGGAGGTGTTTTGATCTTTTGAGTCTAGTTTTTAAGATTTATTAGGTGGGACCAGGGCAGTGTTTAGTCTATGGCTAATTATTCCCCACTATTGAGATATGCTTTTTCTGAGTACTCTACAGAATGGTCCCAGAATTAAAAGATCGTCAGGTCTGGGAAGAGCACTGTTCCCAGCCCTGTGTGAGCCCTGAATACTATTCCCTCTAATCCTTTTCTGTGTTTCTTTCCCTGGTCTCAAGTAGTTTTCTCATGTGCATGTTCTGACTGTACTCCGCTGAATAGTTGAGGGTGACCCTTTGAAGTTCTCTGAAGTTCTCTCCTCTCTAGTACTCTGCCCAGAATCTCTGGCCACCTTGAACTCTCTGGACTCTGAGCTCTGCCTCCTTAACTCAAGGAGCCCTTGGACTCCACCTGAGTCCCCTTCCCTGCAGGGATGCCTAGAATGTCTTTCAAGGCAGAAAGTGGGGCCATCATAGGGCTCAGTTCATTTATTTCCCGTCTCTCAGGGTGACTGTCCTTCATTGCCTGATGTCCGATATCTTGAAAACTATTGTTTTGTAACTTAGTCTATTAAAAACCTCTTTTTTTCTAGTGGAAGGGTAAATCTGGTCCTTGTTACTACATCTTGGTCACAGGCTCTAGACTAACGTAGCTTTAGTTATTTTTTGTCACACCAGTTATGCGTCTTTTCATACACTTTAGATTCTTATCCTGTAAATTGTCTCTTTGTTTCTTGGCTCATTTTTCACCGGGGTTTTTCTTCCTCCTATAATTTTGGAAAACTCTATAGAGATTTATATATTAGGGATACTGATACTTTGTTGTTCTTGTGATTTAAATTCCAAATATTTTCCTAGAATAATATTTGTCATTTATATTTTTGTCATGCAAATGCTTTTAATTTTTATGTAAAAGTATTTGCCCTTATTGCTTCAAAATTATTAAATGGGGCTTCCCTGGTGGCGCAGTGGTTGAGAGTCCGCCTGCTGGTGCAGAGGACACGGGTTCGTGCCCCGGTCCGGGAAGATCCCACATGCCGCGGAGCGGCTGGGCCCGTGAGCCATGGCCACTAAGCCTGCACGTCTGGAGCCTGTGCTCCACAACAGGAGAGGCCACAACAGTGAGAGGCCTGCGTACCGGAAAAAAATATATATATATATTAAATGTATTTCTTAAAAACAAGCAATATAAGTAAGCACATTAGGGGGAAAAAAGCATTCAGATAAACTCTTTAAACATCCCTTGGGTGAGGGACACTAAGGTTCTGATGTAACAGCTAGACTGTCAGTATCCAGATTTTATTTAGAGAATAATGTCTTTGAAATATGTTTGTGTTGAATATTTGCATGAACCTGTGCTACGAATCTGTTGCTAAAGTTGTATGAGGTAAACCTCTGAATATTGAATTCAGTTGCTCTTCCTTTCAAAGCTCTGGTTATAGGGAAAGGATCCCTGGGAAGAAATTCCAAGCACAGGAACCCAAGCAGGAAGACTCACATTTAGGGATGGGCAGAGAGTCTAAACAGGGAAGCACAGCTAGGGAAAAGCAGTACCATCATTCACTGAGCATATACCATGTGGTGACCCTGTAGAAGAAGATAGTTGTATAAGAGAAAGGCTGCAGTGGGTGTAGTCCTGTTTGTGGCTGCCTAGTCTGTGGAATACCCTTCCTAACTTTGGAAACTTATCCTCCTTATGATACCTGTATCCCTGAAGCAGAAATCAGTAACTCACTTTCCCAGCCTCTCTTGCAATTCAGGGCAGGCACGTGACTCAGTCTTCACCAATCAGATGCACTGACCTGAGACTTTGATTTGCAAAAGAGAAATGATTGGATGAGGCAAGTGCCTCTGGAAATCCACTTTCTCAGGAGAATTACAGCAGAGGTTACTCCAGAGAGGGACAGGCAGGACTGGATTTCTGGGGTCCAGCCTCCCAGGCAGCCTAGTAAGATAAGATGTCCAAGCTCCATGGGAGTGCCAGTGACTGAACTTCACTGGAGGTGACAAGCAGGGAGATTTGGACATCGTTCCTGGATATTGTAGCCATCAAACCTGATCCTCAGACCCTTTGGTAGGGGCGTCTGGGAGGTCCCTCACATCTTTAAACTGGTGCTGGGGAAACCTCTGGCTATTACCCATTATTTAAGTCTTGTCAGTAAAAAGTTGCATTTGAAACTTGCAGCTTCTTCCCAAATAACGGGTAAAAAAGAGGGAGACAAATAAGAAAAAAATTCTCCCTGTTTTCTTTAGAAATTAGAGATGAAAGTAAAACCATTGCATTATCGCCGCCAACCATTCTCTTTGTTCATTTGAAAAAGAGTCTAGCATTTTCTATATACCAGGTGCTGTGCCGGAAAATAATTCTGCACAGGCTGCGCAGTGTGAGATGTTTGAAGTTACTGAACATGAAGCCCAGACATGTTAATTTGAGAAATTAGCGGGAGGTTATTCCACCCCCCTTCCCAAGAATATCATAGGAAATTTGTTAGCACAGAATGACAATACTCCAAGGAAGAAAAATCCCCAGAATTGTTCATTAAGCCTTTAGTTCCCGTTGCTATAAGTTAGGTTCTCTTGAGAAAGCCTTTAAACTCTTTCAAATTTATTTTATTGAAGTATAGTTGATTTACAATGTTGTATTGATTTCTACTGTACAGCAAAGTGATTCAATTAAACATATATATCTATATATATTTTTTTATATTCTTTTCCATTATGGTTTATCCCAGGATATTGAATATAGTTCCCTGTGCTACACAATAGGACCCTGTTGTTTATCCATCCTATATATAATTGTTTGCATCAACTAACCCCAAATCCCAATCCATCCCTCATGCCCCTTCCCCCTTGGCAACCACGAGTCTGTTCTCTATGTCTGTGAGTCTGTTTCTGTTTCATGTGGATAAGTTCATTTGTGTTATATTTTAGATTCCACATATAATTGATACTATATGGCATTTGTCTTTCTCTTTCTGACTTACTTCACTTAATATGATAATCTCTATGTCCATCCATGTTGCTGCAAATGGCATTATTGCCTTATTTTTTTATGGCTGACTAACATTCCATTGTATACATGTACCACATCTTCTTTATCCATTCATCTGTTAGTGGACATTTAGGTTGTTTCCATGTCTTGGGAAAACCTTAAACTTTGATGATCAATGCAAAACCCCCAGCCTCTCACCTTTATGTCGTGCTTCACAATTTTCAAAGCATATTCCTTCCTTCCTTCCTTCCTTCCTTCCTTCCTTCCTTCCTTCCTTCCTCCTTCCTTCCTTCCTTCCTTCCTTCCTTCCTTCCTTCCTTCCTTCCTTCCTCCCTTTCTTCATTTATTCAACCAGTAATTAACGGAGGATCTACCATATGCCAGGCACTGTTCTAGAATGAGTGCACAGCAGTGAACACTACTTGCAAATTCCTCCCCTCCGTGGCATTAACACCCTAACTTTGGAAACTTATCCGAACCATTCTTGTGGAAACGTATCCACCCCTTCTCCCATAGCACGGTGAACAGCTCTCTTGGATTAGATCACTTTCCATATGGAAACCTGAGATTCAGATTATGCAGCCTGTAAGCCCCTCCCCAGTCTGTTCTCCACAGAGCAGCCAGACTGATCTTTTAAAACAATGCAAATCACTCCCTGCTGAAAATCCTCCAGTGGTTCGTCATCACTCATAAGAAGGAAATCCAAATTCCTTACCATGGCCTGCAAGGCCTTGAGGGCCTTGTGTAACTGAGCCACATTTGTCTTCTCTCTGTCCTTCCAATACACCAAGCTGCATCCCGCCTCAGGGCCTTTGCACCGTCTATTCCTGAACATGTTACTCTCCATGTATTTCCCTGCTACCATTCAGGTTTTGGTTCAAGTATCATCTCTTCAGGGAGGCCTTCCAAGACTTGTCTACCTTACCTAAATTATCACACACTCACCCATTTCCCCCCAACACCTGTTGTATTTTTCACATAATACTATCAGTCAGCTTTCTTAGTCACAAGAAATGGAAAGGGACTCCGGCTGATGTAGTGATGGTGAAAGGGAATAACAGCCTTCACACTTTGACACACTGACCTGTCCTTCTATCCCTTACCAGCTGTGTGGTCTGAGACAAGATTCTTAACGTCTTTGATCCTATAAAGATGGTAAGTCAAGCCATACGCTTCCTTTGCACAAAGCCTTCTAAGGGTTTCCGTCTCAGACAGAGAAAAGGTCAGGCTCTTTTCTCAGCCCTGTAAAGCCAAACCTACTGGACCATTGCGTGCCTGACCTCTTCACCCGCTCCTTCCCCTCTCGCTCTGCTCCAGCCACTTTGGTCCTTGCTATGCCTCGAGCAGCTAGACATGCTGCTCCCTCAGGGCCTTTGCACTTGCCGATTGCGATTGCTCTCTCCGCAGCACTCTTCTCTCACCATCCACAGGGCTTGCTTCTTCACTTCTTTTCAGCTTTCATTCAGACGTTGCCCTCTCAGTGAGACCTTCCCTGGTTGAGAGCTGCAGCCCCGTCTCTCCCTCCCCACGCCTCTCCCCCTCCCCTCGTTCCCTGCTCTGTGTTTCTCCGTAGCACTCATCAGCTCTTAACACACTGTGTCGTTCACTTGTTTATATTCTGTCTCCCTTCACTGCAGTGACCGCTCCATGAGAAAGGATGCTCGCAAGCACTAAGAATCCAAGCACATCGTAGGCAGATCTGCTGAGCAAATGAATGAACCAGATCAGCTTCCTTTCCTCCTCACCTGTGCAGTGGGTGGTTAGAATCCCTCCTGACATGAGGGTGGTGAGGACGAAATGAGGTTACGTCCTTAGAGTGTCTGGTGTGCTGCCCGCAGCTACAAATCTCAGGTCCCCTCCTGTCCAGCTTGCAGGCCCGGCTTCTCACCCGACACAAACAGCCCAGGGCACAGATCTGATTAACACCCTTCACCTCAAGCACCCTGAGTGCCATGTCTGAAGAAGGCACGTAAATAACTGTCAGCAGCTAAACTCCTGTCTGCCAGAGGTTCAGCCCAGAGGTGGCCACGCTCAGGTGGTCACTGGGGAGAGGGGACAAGGATGCTCAGCTCTGGAAGGAATCAGGACACCATCGATCCTGCAGATGGGGTGGTAGCAGGGGCTGCTCAGGATGCGCTTTCAGCCTGAAGGACGCACAGTCTAGCTGGGTTCACTCACGTATCTCATGGTATAGACGACGGAATGCAAGTAAGTAATGAGCTGCTACAGAGATTCACAGGTGGGAAGGGAAGATACCTTTAAAAAGGTGACAATTCAATCGAATTATATTGCGAGGAATTTGTGGGTATCTTGGAGGAAAATAACACCCAACTTTGAACCAATTAAGACCAGGAGCACAATAGGTGGAGACGAGAATACCATCTTTAAAGGTTGAACTGGAAGATGGTTCTTTGGGACACTAATCTACCACCTTTTGGATCTGCTGGCTTTCAGAAGAAAAGGCTGGACTGGTCCCTGTACCTGAGCTGAGTGGCCACATGGATTTCCTTCTACTTTACCACTACCTCATGCGTTAGGTAGGTTTTCTCCCTACCATCACAGTAGTTCATACATACAAGATGAGTTCAGATTTAACCCAGACCCAGTCAATGGTGCTGTCCAGTGGTGCACAGCAGGCAGCTCTCTGAGAAGGGGTTCTGAGACGACCATGCCCAACTCAGTGATGAGACAGAGAGAAACTCAGACTCTCCCTCCTGGAGAGTGGGATGCAAATACTCTTGCCTTTATGGAAATACCAGGAGTAGGGAAGAAATTTCTCCTTGCAAAGCTGGCCAGTCATGGCCGGCTGAAGTTTAGGTTGATTTGGAAAACTAACAGAAGCAATGAATTCAGACAGGTGTATTAACACGGCCCTCATCATCAACATGTCAACAACAACAATAATAGTAACAGCAGCATCTCAGCAACAGCAACGGCAGCACTACGCCCTCTGGTGCTAGGGAGTAGCACAGTGTGTTTACTTAACATGTATCATCTCATTTAACCCTCACAGGATTTGCCTGAAAAGGTGAAACAGGGAGAGACTGTGGATGAAATTATACCCCTAAGATATCTGTCATCCAGTGAAAAAGAACTCAGTTTTGGAGGTAGACCAGTCTGGGTTCTAACCCAGCTTCATTTGTTACGTAAACAACCTCAAGCAAGTTCCACAACCTTCCTGAATTTCAGTTTTTAATCTCTCACGGGGAGCTTAAAAAATGAATTCTAGCTTTGCTGTGAGGACTGAGTAAGGTGATGTGTGAGGTGCAGAGCACCCTCCCAGTGGGGTCGCCTGGAAGGCGTCTTGTCAAATCAGATTCGAAGAGAAACAACTCGGGGTTGAGGTCTCCCTCCTGCCCACCCTCTCTCTTCTCTGGGGTCCTTTATCTTTCATCATTTAGCGTCCTATCAGCTGGGAGCTGTCAGAAAATCTCAGACGGGTGGGAGAAGACACCTTGGATCCCCTACGCTTGTCATCTTCAGCTTCTCACTGCTGCTCAGTTCTGTTTTCTCAGGAAACATTAAAAGAAAAACCCTTCACAAACAGAAAAACACCCCAAACAGCCCTACTTCTTCAAGGCAGACTCTCCGAAGACAGAGGGAATTGAACCTCTATCCATCTGAGGACCTTGTTGGGGTTCTGCATGTCTGATCCCAAGAGAATTGACACAAAGGCCAGGATGCTCAGGGGACCCTGGGCTTCCACTGAACAACAACACATTTTCTTCAAGCCCCACACCTGAAGGCAGCACGGTGAAGCACACGTGCTCTGAGAAGCGGGGGTGGGAATGGTCCATGCAGAATGTGCATCTGCGGAAGAGGGCTGAAGCAGTCCCCCACCTTCGGCCAACAGAATTCATCCCTGACTATAGGCACTCACCCTCCTTGGCCTGCCGTGGTCAGCACCCACCGACAAAGCTATCATTCTTCTTCGCCATTGGCTTCCTGAGCTCAGGGGCTGCGCTGTTCATGACTATTTTTCCCCCTTGGGTCAGATTCTGATCTCCGGCAGAACTCCAGCCTCAGCCCCAGGGTGAGCGGTGCCGCTGAAGCAGAGATTACATCTCAGAATTTGTCCTGCCCCAGGCGAAGGTGCAGGCTTTTGTATTCCCATACTGGCCATCATTGGCTATGGGGTGGGGGGATGGGAAGGACCCTGGGAGAGTTCTTGTAGCAATCTGTACCAGCAAAGAAGGCTCCAGTGCCCAGGGGCAAGCCTGGGAAGGTTGCAGGGGCACACCCTTGGCAGCAAAGCACACAGGGCCCGGGGGTGGAGGCATAGAGCTGGTGAGAGGTTTCTAAGGAGGTCTGGGCTGGGCCTGCTGTGCTTTCCTTCAACCAAAGGTTTGGGTAATAGATCAGTGTATATACAATGGAATATCACTCAGCCATAAAAAGAAACGAAATTGAGTTATTTGTAGTAACTAGGTGGATGGACCTAGAATCTGTTACACAGAGTGAAGTAAGTCAGAAGGAGAAAAACAAATACCGTATGCTAACACATATAATATGGAATCTAAAAAAAAAAATGGTTATGAAGAACGCGGGGGCAGGACAGGAATAAAGATGCAGACGTAGAGAATGGACTTGAGGACACAGGGAGGGGGAAGGGTAAGCTGGGACGAAGTGAGAGAGCGGCATGGACTTATATACACTACCAAATGTAAAATAGATAGCTAGTGGGAAGCAGCTGCATAGCACAGGGAGATCAGCTCGGTGCTTTGTGACCACCTAGAGGGGTGGGATAGGAAGGGTGGGAGGGAGACAAGAAAGGGAGGGGATATGGGGATATATGTATACGTATAGCTGATTCACTTTGTTATACAGCAGAAACTAACACACCATTGTCAAGCAATTATACTCCAATAAAGATGTTAAAAAAAAGGGTAGGCCTGCTTGGTGTTGCTCACACGGTCCCCATGATCTGGGCAGAAGGAGACCTTCACTGCCACAGTCAGATATGGTCATCCTGGGGTTTGAGGCCGTAACCCCCGCTGGCAGCAGAATGTCCCCTGCATGGCTCTCCCCACCTGTTCAGAATTCCCACGTGTGCAGGTGGCCATGAGGGAGGGGCCTGGTGTGCCCAGGGCTCTGGCACAAGGCTCCTGTATAATTATAAAAGCAGTCTATGAAAATGAAAACAGAATACAAGCGTCCTGAATGGGTACCCCACCTCCAGATGAGTCCTGCTACAGAAATAATGTTTAAACTTTTCTGCTTTTATTTTTTCTGATTGTGTATCACCCAATTTTATGTGCACGTATGTATGTTTTTGTGGTTTTTTATGTTATAGGTAGTATTTATTGAGTCACTAAGATAATCACATTTCACGCATTATGCCATTTAATATTGAAAACAATTTCAGGAGGCAGATTCTGTTTTCAGTTTTATTTTACAAATAAAGAAATAAATTCTTGAAGGTTGATGAACCTACCAAAATATATACATAAAGAATCCAGAAGTTTGAACCCAGATCTTTCTGATGATAAATGCGTGTTCTTTATCACTAAATTTAATGTTTTTTTAAATTGAAATATGTGTGTGTTTTTATAATTATACATAATCAAATTTTTTGAGATTATATATTCTTTACATTGAATAATAAGGGATCTAGTGTATTTGCTCTATTATCCACTTCCTCTTCCCTCCCTCTACATTTTCTACGTTTTCTTGAAGTTTGGTGTCATCTGTCGATTAGAGGTAGAATGACTGTAAATTTTAGATAGTTTAAGCTTTGGGTGCCTCAGTTTCTCAGGTTCTTTCCAAAGCCTTGGACCTAATTTTGAATTTGAAAGATTGTGCTCATTTTCTTTTTCTTTTTTTTTTTTCTTTTGCGGTACGCGGGCCTCTCACTGCTGTGGCCTCTCCCGTTGTGGAGCACAGGCTCCGGACGCGCAGGCTCAGCGGCCATGGCTCACGGGCCCAGCCGTTCCGCGGCATGTGGGATCTTCCCGGACCGGGGCACAAACCCGTGTCCCCTGCATCGGCAGGCGGACTCTCAACCACTGCGCCACCAGGGAAGCTCTGTGCTCATTTTCTTAAAGAAAGTCCACAAATTGCACAAGCTTCAGACCCTCAAAATCCAGATCTGCCCCGTTAACTTTATAATGTCAAAGTTGTCACATATGTATGCAGTATAGGTATATAATATACAACTCTACTAGCATGCTGTAATCACCATGCTATAATGAGGATGATAATAAGCTCTATTTCTTATTTCATCAATTGAAATTGTGCCTGTGGACTCCCATCGTGAAAAAATGAGTTGCTTAGCACCTGGTGGAGTCTCTCCATCTCTTCACCCCTCCATCTTCTGACTTCTATCAGCTAAATCACAGTCACATTCTCTTTATTAAATATAAGGAAAACATCTTTGCTCTGTCCATGGTTTGATTCTACAATTTTACACAAGCAGAAGCATTTGCAATACTATGTTTGTTATGTTTCCTTGGATAGAAATTTCTACCAAGCCAAGGGGTTTGCTTAGTTCTAAGAAGACGCAGCCACTATGCAAGAAGCAGAGGAGGAAAGAGATTCAGGCCTGGATTTGGGGACTGGCTCTTTCCTTCGCTAAATGTGTGACTTTCACAAGTCATTCCTCATCGCTGGGCCTTGGTTTCCTCATCTGTGAAATCGAGATCCTAACTGAGTTGATCTCATCGGGCTGTGAAAGTTCCGTGTATGTGCATGCAAGGTAGACAGCTTAGCATGTAGTAAGCACTCAGTATACCTTAGTGTTATTATTACAAATACTGACCTCATGTGTCTCAACCTCTCCATCAGATTTCATGGATGGAATATTCTCTTTACTCATATTCTCTTTACTCTCAGTTCTATGACATTTCTTCCCCTTGCTTCTCCAGCCCTTTTATTGCATTTTTTATTGGGGCCATAATTTTTAATTTCCAGGAACTCTTTCATATTCTTCCCTTTTTTTCAGAACAGATTGTTCTGTTATTTTATGGCTGCAATATCTTCTCAAATCTCTCTGAGGATATGAATTCAATCTTTCAGAGTTCTCTTCTCTTCCCTGATTCGACTATTTCCTTTGAGGAGAGCTGTTCTGTGTTTATCCTGGCTTCCTTCTCCTGTGATCTGCTGTTCCCCAAGGTCTGCTTATCCTGGCCTGTTCTTATGGTTTGTCAATAAAGGACCAAGCTGATGGTCAAGGTGGCTCCATGGGTTTCTGCCAGGCCTGTGTGACTGTGTTTGATCCCTCGACTTCCCCGTGAAGGAAGGTTGACGTGGGCTTTCCCCGTGGGTGGGGTCTGTCAGAGCGTGGCTTGACTTCAGTCTGTAGGGCTGGTACAGACAGACAGACAGAGTGCCCCTCCTCCAAGCATAAGCTCTACCCTGAGCACTAGGACCTGCAATTAGGTTAGCCCTCCTCAGGGACCTTTCCGATTCTTTGGAAAGTAAGACTCCAATTTCAGCTTTGGAAAAAATGAAGTTTTGCTGGGGTGTGGGTGGAGGAAACAGTGTTGGGAGGGCTGATGGCCAGCTCTTTTGCAGACATATTTTTTAAAAATCTTTTTTAAGATACATGCACCCCAATGTTCATAGCAGCATTATTTGTAATTGCCAAGGTGTGGAAGCAGCCTATGTGTCCATCAATAGATTAATGGATAAAGAAGATGTGGTATAGATATACAATGGAATACTACTCAGCCATAAAAAAGAAGGAAAATTTGCCAGTTGTAGCAACATGGATGGACTTGGAGGGCATTATGCTAAATGAAATAAGTCAGGCAGAGAAAGACAAACACTGTATGATATCACTTATATGTGGAATTTAAAAAATACAACAAACCAGTGAATAAAACGAAAAAGAAACAGACTCACAGATATAGAGAACAAACCTAGTGGCTACCAGAGGGGAGAGGGAAGGCGGGGGTGGTGTGGGGTGGGGAGTATAGGGATAGGGGATTTAAAAAAAAGGTTATTATAGGATTACATGAAATCATGTGTGTGAAACTTTTGAAAATTGTAAAATACTATAGAATTTAAAAAAATAAAAAGAGAATCAAAAAACGTTTTTATTTCATAATAATTTTAGATTTACAGAAGAGCTTCAAAGACAGCATGATTTACCTCTCCCAGTGTCGACATCTCACATACCCACAGTACATCTGTCAAAGTTAAGAAATGAACATTGGTACGTTACCATTAACTAAATTCTGGACTTTTTTGGGATCTCGTCAGTTATTCCACTAATGCCCTCTCTCTGCTCCACGAGGCCATCAGGTTACCTCATTCATTTAATTGTCGTATCTCCTTAGTCCCTTGTAATTTGTGATATTATTCAGTCTTCCTTGTCTTTCATGGTTCTGATACTTTGGTGAGTGGTGGTCAGGAATTTTCAGTTGAGGTTTGTCTGATGTTTTCTCATGAATCCACTGGGGTTATGGATTTTGGGGGAGCACACCGCAGAGATGAAGTGCCCTGCTCATCACATCTAACTCGGGGTACACGGTATCAATGTGACTTTTTCCTGGTGATGTTATCTTTGATCACCTGGGTTACGTGGTGTCTGTCAGTTTTCTCCACTATAACATACTTTCCTCCTCTTTCCATATTGTATCTGTTAGAAGCGAGTCAGTAAGCCCTGCCCACAGGTCCCAGGATAACTGCCATGCTCTCCCATGACCCGCCTCCCTTGCCACTCTTGAGAGGGAGATATGGGAATGTCCTGTTCCTTCTCCTTCCCCTGAATGTGCCTCTATCTGGATAGGATGTGCACAACGGAGGCCACCATTTAATGACCAAGAGGGTCAACGTCCTGAAGACAATGCCGACACATCAGGGATATCAGTGCAGAAGGATGAACAGAACACGGGCTCCTGGTGATGCTGTCGATCTGTGAACAAATATTTAATGAACAAATGAACATAATTGGAAGAGCTCTCTATTTATTGCCCAGCTATTTCACAAAGGTTTTAAGGTGGCTCATAAGGAAGAAACCTAATAAGATTCTGTGCCAGGGATTTTCCCTCCCGTGGACTTGCTGTTAAGTGGGATAATACATTTTCTCGTATAAGATGGTTAGAGTTGGGTTTCTTCTTGCTTATAGCAGAAAGAAAACGGATACAGTACACTTTTAGAAAAATCCTCCTGCAAACAAGCAACGTTTTTGAAATACCTCTCTGGAGACTCTTACAGAGATGTCCTTTAAACGCGGCTGATGTTTTTATCTGAGAGAGAAAGTGTGTGTGTATTTGTGTGTAAAGGGAGCAGGGCATAGAGTGTTGAGCAGAGGAGCAACCAGCTAAGAGAAGCAGGTGGGAGAAAGAGCTCAGCTGAAGACATCGGGTGCTCACCGTTCCCACAAGAGGGATAAAGGACAGGAGAGGACAGTTTTCACTCAGTGTGTATTGCAGGTCAGGCAATAGGAGCTCTAAATACATGATTTTATTGACTCCCCATGATGGGCTTAGAGATTTAAAGTGGCTTAAAATCTGACACCAAAGTCCCGCCACTTTCCTTTACCACCCCAATCCAATCCTTAGACAAGTCCTCTAGAAATGTCCCCAGTCCATCCACTTTTCTCCATCTCTGGCGTCACCACCCTGATCCAAGCCCCATCATCCCTTTCCCGGTGTGCGGCATCTCCCATCTAACTGGTGTCTCAACTGCCACCCTCACTCCTACTGCCTATTGTCTGTTGTCTGCACTGTCTATTGGTCGCTCCTCTTTCCAGAATGATTCAAGGACATCTCAGTGTGCAAATCCAAACTCTTTCTTGTGGTCCCTTCGGATTTCCATGATCTGGTCCTGCTTGTCTCTGCAGCCTCATCTTGTACATTTTTCACTCCACTCCCCAACCTCCAGCTTCCTTGGCTTCCTTACTGATCTTCCAGGTAATTCCTAACTTAGGGCCTTTGCCCATTTGTCCTCTTTGCCTGGAACGCAACATCATCCACCATTTCTTTGCACGGCTGATGGTTTTCAACCTGCAGGTCCTGACACAGGAGGCTTTCATTGAGCACACCAGGGTAGCTCCTCTCTGTGTGTCACCCAGGGTACTCCCTTTATTACCTTCATCTCAACTTGAATTATTTTTATTTCTCAGTTACTCTCCTTGACTGACTCCCCTGTTTAGAATATTGGCTCCATGAAGGCTAGGACCTTCTCACCACTGAGCCTCCAGCACTCAGAACAACGGTTAGCACATGGTAGGTGCTCAATAAATATTTAATGAACCAACGAACATAATTGGAAGAGCTCTCTATTTATTGCTCAGCTATTCCACAAAGGTTTCGAGGTGGCTCTCAAAGAAGAAACCTAATAACATAGAAAAACGTAAATGAACACCGAGAACATCAGACATAGGGACAATGTAAATTAAATTATAAGAGCAACACCAGATACTTAACCCAATGCAATTCTTAAAAACGAACCTAATCTTGGCTACGGGTTCCCTTTGTAAATAGTTCAATAAAGCCCTTTGTAAATGGCAAGGGGTTCTAGACATGGACTTCCTGCCCACACAGCCTCACCTGACTGAATCAGGACGGTCACTGACCTGAACTGGGCCAAACTCTCTCACACTTGGACCAAGAGATACAGAGAAGGACTTGGACGGGGGGTGATATGTTCTGGGACTATGAAAAGAACAAGTCTTGGGCCATGGGCAAGTAGATGGAGCAGCTGGAAAAGCAAGTGTGGGAAGAGGAGCATGAGTACGGCATGGCCATGCGGAGATGGAGCAGCGGAAGAGCTCGTGCAGCTTCAGAGAAGACGGTGGCAGCTGTAGCTGCCTGCTGACTCCCCAGTTCCCAGGAGGCCATCTGACGTTCCCCAGTTAGATCAGCAGGACTCCGCTGGGTCCGTTTGACAAATCTTTTTCTTGAGCTTCTAAGTCTCTGTTCTTGGTAATCATGTGGTCCTGAGGCCAGGACTGATTGATAAGAGACGATAACACTGAATTACACTAAGTTAGGTTGTGCTGCAGTAACAAACATCCCCCCCAAACTGAGTGGCTTACAAAGCAAAGACCTATTTACCACTTCTGCTACATATCCATCAAAGGTTGACTGCTGTTCTGCTGCAAAAAGTCTTCACTCTGGGACCCAGACTGACGGAGTAGCCCGTATTACCAGTCACTGTGGCAACTACCCGGTGGGTTATGAGTAGTTGGAAGGAGGATTCCACCTATCGTGGCAATGAAATTTCCTAACTATCCAAATCATGGATGGACAGCTGACACTTGCCAAAACCCAGACTGGCCATGAGAGGGCACAGGGCATTAATGACCACAGGATTCTAGAGTCTGAAAGTCCAATATCCACAATATCATTTTCTTCCAACCTTCTATCCACTCCCTGCTTAAACCATATTGAATATTTGCTATTCCTGGAAGATGCCCAGATTTCTTTTTTATCTTCGGGACTTTGCAAAATATGGTCTTACCCTCCTCCTAATCTTCATCCCCTAATTAACTCCTTCTTTCTTTCACTTTTCCTTCTGGACTGAGGGACTGTCACCTTTCCCAGGAAGTCTACTCTGATCCTTTAAAGCTGGGCTAGGATCCCTGCTCTGTGTTCCTATAACTCCCCCTCCCCCTTGCAATGTCGTCTACCTGAATGATAGATGTTTACAGTTCAAATTGTCAGGTGGATATCCTGACAGTGTAAAAACCTTAGTAATACCCAGAGTCTTACATGATATGGGACTAATTCTTTCAGAGGCATAGATGTGAAATGTAATACAAAAGAGCATGTCTATCATGCTCTTTTGCTGTGACTTCAAAGAGTGGCGGATAGGTGAGGGTGGAGAAACTCTATGGAAGGAGATGTAGAGGAGGCAAGTAAATAAATCCTGGGCTTATTCGATTTTGGTTTCTCTGATAGACAAGGACTCTCCTACAGCTTCATAGTTAAGAGAAAAGGGGAATTTTCACACATTTTGCTTTGCCAGGCATGTCTGTGATCAATCCTTCCCCATTTCTCTCAAAATAAAGGAGGAATTTGATCTCATTATTTAGAGCCTAACTGATAGTAGCCATTGATGGGCCACTATTACTAATGGGTGGAACTGCCATGCTTGGCACCCTTGAGGTTGCTGGATCCTAGGTCAGATTTTGAGAAGAGTAGGGGTTCTTGCTAAAGCTTTGATCCTGGGCTTCTTACTTCAACTTGAACTTCCCACAGGGCTGGCTCGGCATTGGGGTTTCAACATTGAGAAGGTCAGTTGTTCGCTGATTCCTATTATGTTCTTGTATGCTGAGCTCCCTTGAGAACCTGTTGTGAGGGGAGCCGGGGAGCTGGGGAGGGGCTGATCAGCAAAACAGGATTCAGGTTTTTCTCATCCTGGCCAGAACACCATCCAGGACGCCCCCATTCTCACCCTTAATTGTTGTTGACTAAACATGACATGTGAAATGAATTCCTATTTAGAAGATGCCATTGAATTGAGCATAGAAGGTGGTTGTACAAATAGATTCTTAGAATGAAGACAAGGCCAGGATGCAGTCTCTATGCTTGCAAAGGGTCTGAGTGTAACTTGCCATCCTCCCTGCAGAGAGGAAATAATTAGCAAGTGTGTGTTTGGTGGGGGGGGATGAAGAATAAACATGAAGTGCAGAGACACTGATTAATGTATTTGAGGGGGAAATACATTAATCATGTTTGTCTGTGATTACCCAGGAAGAAGCACCTGCTTGTTCCTTGTGACAGTTAGTAATTAAACATGAGAGAGGCCTAGCCATGATTTCATGTTTGAGATCAGAAGAGGAAATGGGAGAGACAGTGAATGGTGAGAGGCATAGTGTGTGGGCTGAATCGTCAAAGTGATAGGCATTTGCTAAATGTGGCCCAAGCTCGGTGCCAAGGTGGGAGTGTCTGCACTTTTTTCATTTCCATTGAGAGATGGCTTTAAGGCAGCTCTGTGCTGGGGGGCCAACTATACACAGCCTGTGAACCCTGATGGAGTTCACAGCCTGGAGTGGGGAGTGTGGGACACATAACCATCATTGTGTTATACCCAACTCAGGTTCAGCTGCTCACCGCTCAAAAGCCAATAATTCGAGAGGCAAGTGCCAGTAGAAAGGAAGGTGCTTTAATCAGAAAAGCCGGCAACCTGGGGAGAAGGCGGACTCACGTCCAGAGACAAACTCTGAAGATTCTGCTTAGCCATGACAGTTTTTTAAGGGGAAGAATCTCAGTGAATCATTGAGGCAGGAGGTTGGGTTCTGCATCATTCTTCATTGAATGCAGACTGGCTGACCCTCTCTCTTCAGATGTTACCTTGCCCGTGTGATCTGCCTGCAGGATTCCTTAGGGGGTTGTTGGGGCGTAGAGAGCTAATCATTCCTTAACTACTGGATTCTTTATTCTTCTTTTTATCTAGGAAAAGGATCAACAGGTTAGACAAGGCGTGGTGTGCATTCAGGAAAGCATAATTCAGGAGTTAGTTTCAATTGCTTAGTGATCTCATTCCTTTAATTTGGTTTTTAAGGTTAGAGGGGGACAGAAATGGGTAAACAGGAAAGGGGCAAAAGAGCTACTTTCAATTGGTGCAGTGTGGTAATTGCTGCCAAAATTAAACTGCAGGGCTTCCCTGGTGGCGCAGTGGTTGAGAGTCCGCCTGCCGATGCGGGGGGTGCGGGTTCGTGCCCCGGTCCGCGAAGATCCCACATGCCACGGAGCGGCTGGGCCCGTGAGCCATGGCCGCTGAGCCTGTGCGTCCGGAGCCTGTGCTCCGCAACGGGAGAGGCCACAACAGTGAGAGGCCCACGTACCGCAAAAAAAAATAAACTGCAAAAGGAGAGACGCTACACAGAGGGCTGCTGGGGGGACTTGCCGGCACGGGGAGGAAGAAGAGAGAAAGAGAGTGACTTTCAATACTCAACTGGGAAGGGTGTCACTGAAAAGCGTCCACAGTTGGGAAAAGTCCCAACAGTCAACCCATGAAGACATGTGGATTTCTCTGCAAATTCTTCGCCATGGGGAACTTGTGGGGCTGAATTGCCGGTGAGCAAGCCAAAGGTGCATTCTCAATCTGCCCATCTAATGTCCCAGATGTGCCTCCTGGACCAGAGGTCAGCAAACTTTTTCCCTAAAGGGCCAGATGATAAATATTTTCAGCCTTGCAGGCCATCTGATCCCTGTTGTAATCAATTCTGCAGTTGTAGTTTGAATGCAGCTGTAGACACATGGAAGCAAATGGGCGTGGCCAGGTTGGCCTGAGGACAGAAGGGACTAGATCCTTGTTACTCCAAGTGTGGTCCCTGGTCCATTATTATCAGCATGCTCTGGAAGCTTGTTAGAAATACAGAATCTCAGGCCCCACTTGGGGCCCATTGAATTAGAATCTGCTGCTCACAAGGATTGTTCCTGAGGCCTCCACATACGTCACTACTATATACAGTGCTTGCACTTTTGTCACCTGTAAAATGGCGATGATTCATATACCCCGCAGGCGGGGTGGTGTGAGAATCCTAACTGTTCACAGTTTGACAACGCTGGGAGACAACTGTCCATGGGTATCTTGTGTCAGTGTAGGTCTTATAAGTGAGACTGATGGCCTTTCTGCTCTAGAAGATCTTCTCAAGGATGTCTGTGCAGCAGACAAACCTGGCTGATGGAGACTGTGTCTCCCTGGGAGCAAAGGGCTAGTGTGCTCACTGCCTGTTATAAAACATCCAGGTTCCCTGAGCTCAGGGTGCCTTTTGTGTAATGCATCCCACTGCATGTGCATGTCTGCTGGCCTGCTCCACAGCATCCTGAGGGAAATGGGGCCCGAAAGGCAGCACAAGCACTTGCTGATGCTATGATACTGCTGTTGTTATTAGTAATAAAGCCCTCTGATGACTTAGGAGTCTCTTGGCACACCTCCCTTCCCTGAAGAGAAGGAAGTTTCCTGGATGGCTCAAAGTCAAGGAACCTGTCAAGGTAAAGGGTTCCAGGCAACTCCTCCCAGCAACTCCTTGTGCTTTTAATTCCACAAGAAAGGAAGAAGGGGTAGCATTTACCTTTCCTTGGACTCTGTGCTTGGCTGGTCCCTGGGAATCTTCTGTAGGATGCTCGAGGTCAGAAGTGCTAGGACCGGGTCCTGATTCAGAGATTCCATCCCCTGGCCACCCTCCTTCTCCCTCCTAGAGCAAGGGGCCACAAACAACCCATGTACTGGGAAGCGTTTTAAACCTGGTTCACAGCAGCGTGGAAATGGTAAGGAGCATCACATCAGAGCTGGAAGCTGGGTGCTGTCCCCCCTGAGAAGGTTCTCTTCCAAATGTGTTTCCTGGTAGAGGACAGAGTTTCCTTGTAGTGACAAGTGGCAGGGTGGCTCCAGGGTCTCTATAGAGCAGGGACTCAGGGCACCATTCTGGAGGGATGGGGGAGGATTTGCCTCAGGGCCGCTTTTGTTTAGCATGCACCTTGTGCTTAGCTAAAGAGCACCTTTATGGGGTGGCTTTGTGATACTAAGAGAGATTGGGAAGGGCACCCCCAAGCCAACCCTGTGGGGGTCCACTATGTAATAGAAAGTTCGTGAAGTTTGGATCCTGGCAGACAGTTCAAATCTTGACTTTACCACCAAGTAGCTGGGGGACGAGCAGGCTGGGGCACTGCCTGCTGGGTTCCCTTCACGCCTGGTCTTTGTAGTGGCTTCTGGGAAGGTCAGTGGTAGCTATTTGACCCGAAGCCTGAAGTAGGCTGCATGGGAAGGGACAGAGATGGAGGGCTTATGAAGGGGGTGGGTGGTGGAGACCGCTGTCAGCAGAGATCAACTTGGACAATGTGTGGGAAGAGCTTCATGAAGTGGGAAGCGATGCCCTGCATGGTGAGGACTTCAGCTTTACACGGCACTCCATGAGTTAACACGTGCGCCAGCTTAGAGCCCTGAAGTTGACCTTCATAACTGCTGTATGAAGAAGGCAGAGCAGGGGCTTCCCTGGTGGCGCAGTGGTTGAGAGTCCGCCTGCCGATGCAGGGGACATGGGTTCGTGCCCCGGTCCAGGAGGATCCCGCGTGCCGCAGAGCGGCTGTGCCCGTGAGCCATGGCTGCTGAGCCTGCGTGTCCGGAGCCTGTGCTCTGCAACGGGAGAGGCCGCAACAGTGAGAGGCCCGCGTACCGCAAAAAAAAAAAAAAAAAAAAAAGGCAGAGCAGGAATTACCAGGCCCTGCTCATGGGTGCAGAAACCGACACTCAGAGATATAGACACTTGCTGAGAGCCTCCCAGTGGGGCCACACAGTGAATGGTGGAGCCACGATTTGAAGCCAAATCTCCCACTGCAGAGCCAGCTCTCGCTGGGCCAGTATCAGACTGGGTGGGCTCATGCCCACCCCAGAGAGGACCAGTGTGTCCAGTGGGGAGCAGCCTCCCAGCCATCGCTGGAGACTTCAGCACATGGAAGCTGCTGCCTGCCTCAAGAGCTGATTTCTCTGTGGGCCAAGGACCCTGGAAAGGGAAGCGGACCAACCCATGACGGGAGTGGAGGTGAGTCTGATGGACAGGGGTCCCTGAAGAAAGCTGAGAGATAAGCCCTGGCAAGGGGGCCAGGGAGCACCAGGAGGCAGGGGCCCCAGGGTCAGTGTGTCCCTGCACAGGACCGTCCCAGGACCAGCCACATCGTGTATTCTGAGAAGGTGAGGGGAGGAGGCATAAAGGCAAGAACTGAGTTGCCTACAGGTCAAGAGCTTTGCGTTGGAACCAGCATTAGAAGAGCTGATTTTAAGAAGTCCAGGCTGTGTCTCTAGAGGCTGGAGAGGAAGAAAAGGGGTGCAGCTGGTGTTCTGGCAGAAGCCTGTAGGTGAGGGTCACGGCTCATGGTGGCCAGGAACCAGGATGGTCAACACAGCAGAATGACAACAGCCGTAGGCACTGAGGATTCATAGGGGATCCCCTTCTCCCCAGTGTTGGGGAGGGGGCCCTTCTGGCTAACAGGAAATCATGCTGTGGTCACTCAGGCAAATATGGGGAGGATTTCGGACAATATACTGTACTTTCTGCCAGTAAGTGGGGAGGGACTCAGAGCATGCAGCTTGGCATTACTATTACTATAAACGTGACCTATTTTTACTTACTGGCACGAGAAGCCCAAGTTATATCTCAGTGGAGGTGGGAAAGCCCTGTCAGTGTTACCAATTTACAGCTTGTCCCTCTGTGCCTGAATCCCAAATCATAAGGTGATTCCTAATGCGAATTCTTGCTTGGATACATGTTTCTCTGATCGGACTGCTTTCCCAACAACTGGCCTGGGGCTCTGTACTCTGGGAATGGGGGTTTGGATGAGGGAGAAGGGAAAACTCATTTGGAACTTGAGACTGAGGAGATATGCTCTTAGGGGGATTGGGGGTGGGGACTGGGTACCTCATTGGTGGTTCAGGGGGAGGCAGCCTCTGGGAAACCACTGGGACCAAGAGAGAAAAAAAAAGCAGGGGAGGTGGCAGTGGGACCAGACAGGAGGCTGCCAAAAAGCAAGCTTCACCCACTTGGAGAGTTTGTGTTGGGCTTGCATTTATCTCATTCATTTCAAATTATTGATTACCTCCCGTGAAACAGGGGCTGTTAGGACCGGAAGATGGAGGATGAGAGGAGATGGGCACGAGAATCAGACCTCTCATAGGAGCTTGAGGATGAGCCATGGGCGAAAGTAACCCTGTTGTGCAGTTGGCA
This sequence comes from Leucopleurus acutus, assembly GCF_964270905.1. NCBI lineage: Eukaryota > Metazoa > Chordata > Mammalia > Artiodactyla > Delphinidae > Leucopleurus > Leucopleurus acutus. The sequence continues at coordinate 36,591,534 of NC_139146.1, forward strand.
GCAATCAGAGCTGCGAGAAAGTCACAGAAAATGCGTGAGAGGGTGTGTGGAGGAGATAACACTGGCTTGGGTTAGGGTTGCCATGAGACCCAGAAGGCATCATGGGAAAGGTGGAATTGGCCCATGAGAGGCACGTATTTTAACACGTAGAGATGGGAGTTGAAAGGCATCCTGGGTAGGGAAGGCAGGGTGGGCAAAAGCAGGGAGGCGGCAAGTTAAGTTAGAATCTGTACAGTAGAGCAGTTACTGTTCATTTGCATCCATGTGTGTGCTATATAAAGGTTTGAGCAGTAATTTGAGGAGATTTTAAGAGTGTTTTTCTTTAGGTGGAGAATCTTCTGTATTTTTTTAAATAATGATAAGGACGGCAATGATGATGGTGATGAGGATGTTGGTGATGATGGTGATGATGATGGTGATGATGATGATGGTGATGATGATGATGCTGGTGATGATGGTGACGATGATAACATGAATTGTGATCAAGTTGATTGAGCCTTGAATTGCCAAGTTTGGTTTTATTCTGTGGGCAAAGTAAACACATCACTGACTTGAAATCCTTCCCACCTCCCCGCCCCCAGTCTCTATGTTCCTCATTAAACTTGTCTTTGAGGGGACATTGCCCATCCAACCCAACCCTGAATAAGAACAAAGTTGTAGGAAGGAATGGCCAAGAAATAGTTTATTCTGAACAACGAACAAGGCTAACTTGAACAGAGCCAGGAAATCCAGCATCTTGAGCTACTGCCAGCTCCCGCCCCTAATTCATGAACTCAACCCAGTGAGGGGCCCTAAGTGCTGCCAGGGTCACAGTGAAGAGAGAAGCAGCCCCGTTATTTCCTGGAGGGGACAGGATGGTGCCAACGGGAATCAACGAATGAAAAGTGTGCAAGACAAGTGGACACGTGGGCAACACCATCTAGAAATAGCCTGGGTTTGAAGGAGGAAAACAATAATCATTTCTTTCCTTTTTTCAAATAAACATATAAAACCACATAATACATTAAAATGTCTCTTAAGAAATCTAAGAGATGGCATTGACAGTCCCAAGGATTGATTTATGAGGTAAAAAGTGAAAGTTGGATGCAAAATAAAAACACAATTGAACTTTCAGAGGAACGTACAGATATCAGAGACTCCAGGATGAAAATTTCAAAGAATCTTAAACACCAGGCTTGTTTCTACAGAGAACTGACTGCCAAATGAATGAAACAGGAAAGTTTCTTTAAACGATGCTGATGAGAGTGCAGACCCAAACCGGCTACCATTCACAGAGTACTGTGTGCTGGGTATATCACACACAGGATCTTTTTTTAACCCGAGGGTTAGTTTTATTATCCTCCTTTTAAAACGAGGAAACTGACACTCAAGGGATTACGCGATTTGCCTGAGGTCTTCTGGTTAGTAAACAGCAGGGCTGGATTCTGGACACAGTCCTGGTTCCAAGTCCAAGCTGTATCCCCTATGCTACAGCATCTCCCACTTCAAAGACAAAGTGCTCCCTGAACAGATCATAAAGTAGTTTGCTCTTTGTGTGAGCCCACCGTCCTCCTACACTTTCTGACCACCTGTGCTTCCTAATTTATCAGGTGGAGCAGCCTCCTGGATGGCAGTTGGAGACCCTCTTTAAGACAACGCCGATGAGATGACATAACCCCTTTTCAGGAAAGAAAACTTGGAAGGGGACGGACACTCAGAGTTCTGCTGTGGGACTGGGTTTTGGGAGGAACTCTGCTGACACTCTATAGGAGAGACTGATGGTCAGTGACTTGACCTTCTGAATGGGCATCTACGGGCCATCCCAGCACCAGGGGTGGGGTGGGAGTGGAGACCTACTGAAATTAAAGGTGGAGATGGTGGAGAGCCATCTTAGAAGGTCAGAAAGACTGGCCTGACAAAGAAGGCAAAAGAAGACACTTCCGGCTTAGCTCCAGGATTCGGGAATGGTGTTTCCATAGGCTGGGCTAACACATCAGATGTTTGAGGGCTGCATTTTCGAAAGTACTGTCTTAAGAGTCAGGATGGACCGAATTGCAAAGTTGTGTTGGTCTAATTGCTTTGGGGGAGGGGAGTGCACTTCAAATATTAAGGTTTTATTTTGCCCATGTGAACAACTTTATAAAGGTTTTGCATGTCCGCTACCCAACTGGATTCTTTGAATAACCTTGTAATTAGAGGTGCGGCAGAGAGCTGTTTAACCCCTTTGGCAGATGTGGAAAACTGAGGCACAGAAAGGGCAAGGTTTGTCCACAGTCAAGCAGGTATCAGCCGGGCAGCTGGGACCAGAACCCAGGCTCCCCAGCTCCGAGCCCAGGGTTCCTTCTCTGCATCTGATGTTATTAGAGGTGAGACAGGGACCATCGTGGCACAGAGAGGGGCTTTTGGTGGGCAGGGCAGAGGTGTGTGCAGTCCCGCTGGAAGCCACAGGTGGTGGCTTAGCTGCTGCAGCCGCGGGAGCAGGCGTGAGCCAGAATGTTGCTGTTGCACCCGTCCTGGAGCTTGCTCTGGGCCTGGCTCCCGGCTCGGCCTTCTGTGTCCAAGAGCTGGCCGCTCTGCCCTTGCTTCCTCAGCCTGCAGACAAGCACAGCAGAGACCCAAGTTAGTGATGTGGAGCGGGGGATGTCCAGGGACACGGCTGGGGAAGCAGGGCGACCGAGGAGCCTGCCTGTCGCGCTGGCCTGGGGAAGCACAACCCCTGAGGGGGCGAGAATGCTGTGTCTGGAGCCTGGCAGGCTGGGATCCACACCCAGCTCAGGTGTGGATCTGAAGAGTTACTCAACACCCAGAACCTCGGTTTCTCTATCTGTAAAATGGAGATAGTAATACCTACATCACGGCTCCTTGTGAAGTCCACAGGAGATCATGTATATAATTTGCCTAAGTTGACACAGTAGGTAAAGGGGCGTGTCCCACACATTATTCGCGCATGTATGTGTAGTGAATGCCCACTGATGGACCAGTCACCATGCCAGGGAGCAGAGGAAACCCTGGCGAGCAAAGCAGTCAGGTTCTCTGTCCTCATCGAGCTTATCACCTGATGGGGAAGAGGGACAGTGATCAAATTGTCCCACAAAGAAATATCTGAACAGATGAGCACCCAGACTTACAAACCACCCTATGACAAACTGTGTTAAGGGAGCACAATTTTTTTTTTTTACGCTAACACATATATATAGAATTTAAGGGAAAAAAATGTCATGAAGAACCTAGGGGTAAGACAGGAATAAAGACACAGACCTACTAGAGAATGGACTTGAGGATATGGGGAGGGGGAAGGGTAAGCTGTGACAAAGTGAGAGAGTGGCATGGACATCTATACACTACCAAACGTAAGGTAGATAGCTAGCGGGAAGCAGCCGCATAGCACAGGGAGATCAGCTCGGTGCTTTGTGACCACCTGGAGGGGTGGGATAGGGAGGGTGGGAGGGAGGGAGACGCAAGAGGGAAGACATATGGGAACATATGTATATGTACAACTGATTCATTTTGTTGTAAAGCAGAAACTAACACACCATTGTAAAGCAATTATACTCCAATAAAGATGTTAAAAAAATTTTTTTCTTGAAGTATAGTTGACTTACAATGTTGTGTTAGTTTCAGGTGTACAGCAGTGACTCAGCTATATATCTATATATATCTCTATCTATCTACATATCTACTCTTTACATATTCTTTTCCATTATGGTTTATTACAGGATATGGAATATAGTTCCCTGTGCTATACAGTAGGACCTTGTTGTTTATTTTATTTATAGTAGTTTACAACTGCTAATCCCAAACTCCTAGTTTATTCCTCCTCCCTCCCTTCACCCTTTGGTAACCATAAATTTGTCTTCTATGTCTGTGGGCCTGTCTCTGTTTTGTAAATTAGTTCATTTGTATCATATATTTTTTAAAATTTTATTTATTTAATTAATTTATTTTTGGCTGCGTTGGGTCTTCGTTGCTGTGCGTGGGCTTTCTCTAGTTGCGGCGAGCGGGGGCTACTCTTCATTGCGGTGCATGGACTTCTCATTGCGGTGGCTTCTCTCATTGCGGAGCACGGGCTCTAGGTGCACGGGCTTCAGTAGTTGTGGCTCGCGGGCTCTAGAGCGCAGGCTCAGTAGTTGTGGCGCACAAGCTTAGTTGCTCCGCGGCATGTGGGATCTTCCCAGACCAGGGCTTGAACCCGCGTCCCCTGCATTGGCAGGCGGGCTCCCAACCACTACACCACCAGGGAAGCCCCTGTATCATATTTTAGATTTTGCATATAAGTGATATCATATGGTATTTGTCTTTCTCTGATTTACTTCACTAAGTATGATAATCTCTAGGTTCATCCATGTTGCTGCAAATGGTATTATTTCATTCTTTTTTATGGCTGAGTAATATTCCATTGTATATATGTACCACAACTTCTTTTTTTTTTTTTTTTTTTGATTTTTAAAAAATAAATTTATTTATTTTTGGCTGTGTTGGGTCTTTGTTGCTGCATGCGGGCTTCCTCTAGTTCCACAACTTCTTTATCCATTCATCTGTTGATGGACATTTAGGTTGCTTCCATGTCTTGGCTATTGTTAATAATGCTGCACAAACATGGGGGTGCGTGTATCTTTTCGAATTAGAGTTTTCCCCAGATATATGCCCAGGAGTGGGATTGCTGTATCACATAGCAACACCATTTTTAGTTGTTTTTTTTTTGCGGTACACGGGCCTCTCACTGTTCTGGCTTCTCCCGTTGCAGAGCACAGGCCCCGGACGCACAGGCTCAACGGCCACGGCCCACGGGCCCAGCCACTCCGCGGGATGTGGGATCTTCCCGGACCGGGGCACGAACCCGTGTCCCCTGCATCGGCAGGCGGGCTCTCAACCGCTGCGCCACCAGGGAAGCCCCCATTTTTAGGTTTTTAAGGAACCTCCATACTGTTTTCCATAATGGCTACACCAATTTACATTGAGGAAGCAGGACTACGTACACTGCATCTCCTAACAGCTGGTCACCTGGTCACCTTCCACATGATTGAAGACGTCAACACACTTCTCTTTCTGATCTTCAATTGCAGGTTCATGCACTACCCCACATCTGTCACTCCATGTGGACCGTGCAGGCAAAAAATGAAACCAAGACATTTAAGGAAGCAGCGAGAAGTTTGAGAATAGGGAAGAACTCAGCTCAAACCCTGGATCTCAACATCAGCCACTTGGATCAAAGGGTCAAGCTGCTTATCTTCTGAGCCGCAGTTTTCCTATCACTGGGGACTATATCACTCCCTTGGCAGGTGGCTAAGGGGAACCAGAGAGAATGTGTGTGAAATATCTAGTACAGGGCTGGAAATAATATAACTACAGTTCTACCTTGTTCGGAAAGACACAGGTTTCAGCTGAAATGTACCTTGTACATTAGTATGTTCTGTCAAACAGAGTGCAGACCTATTGCCTGATTTAAATGAAAGAGTTGTTTCACCCAACAAACATCTGTACGTACTTGTCACGTGCAGGGCACTGTGGATGATTCTTGGATGAATACAACACAGCCCGTGGCCTCGGATGGATCGCAGTTGTGTGTGTGTGTATGGTGGGGATGTCACGTGTGCGTATGTGTGTTGTGTGTGCGCACAAGGTAGGGATGCCTTGTATATGTGTGTGCATGGTGGGAATGCTGTGTGTGTGTGTGTGTGTGTGGTGGGGATGCCTTCTGTGTGTGTGTGTGTTTGGCAGAGATGCCTAGTGTTTGGAACCATGCCGGTATTTGAGCAAGTCCTTCAGGCAATGTGAAATACCAGCAGCAACAAAGTCGTTTATAAGACAGTGAACTTGGAGCTACTGCCTCCTGTCCTTTTTTTTTTTTTTTTGTTGGTACGCGGGCCTCGCACTGTTGCGGCCTCTGCCGTTGCGGAGCACAGGCTCCGGACGCGCAGGCTCAGCGGCCATGGTTCACGGGCCCAGCCGCTCCGCGGCATGTGGGATCTTCCCGGACCGGGGCACGAACCCGTGTCCCCTGCATCGGCAGGCGGACTCTCCACCACTGCGCCACCAGGGAAGCCCAACCTCCTGTCCTTTGTCTACTTGCAGGGACTAGGACCAGGTGCCCAGTGCCTCTGCCTCTGAGGCTTGCAGCCCTCCAGATAGGACAACTGGGAAAGGTAGTCAGGATAAAAATACATCATCCTAGTGGAGGAGGGCTCAGGGCCCAGAGGCCCAGAGGCACTGGATCTAGAGGCCAAAGTGAGCAGGGAGGGGAGAGCCTAGGATGAGAAAGGGAGGTGGTCAGACTTCCTCAGCAATGCTGGGATTGCCGGGCAATCTTGCTCCCCTGGCCCTTTATTCCCTCTCCTACATTCAGAGACTCTCAGACACCTCTGGAGAGAAAATCAGATCGGAACTAGGGAACACTCAAGTGACTAAGAAATCTATGAGAGTGAAAGGGAAATGCTTTTACTCCAAAGTAGGGCATTGCTGTTTGGTTCATAATCTGTGAAGCCCCACAATTCTCTGGGTAAATTGCAAGATAAAGATGAATGCCATTAAGATTTTCTTTTAAATGCCTAAACATAGCATAGAAAGCATTACTATCTCTAGATTTCTGAACTTCCCCGATTATAACGCAAAATAAAGCTTCAAAGACTGCATAATAAAGAGTGGAGCAAAGGGATGAGACAGCCCTGATGAGGGAGAGATGGATTCTGAAATCTTGTGTAGATCAAGGAAGGCTTCCTGCAGGAGGCAGCCTTTGAGCTGGGCTTTAAGGATTGGTCTGGAATGTGTGAAGCTGAAGGGAGGGAGGGAGGAGATTTGAAATGAAGGGACACCAGTGAGGTAAGTCACGGAAAGTAAAAACAATACTGCATGGCGGACCAGAGTCCTTTCTGGAGCTGGATAGTTTCAGCCACTTCATCTCCTCCTTCTGGCCAGAGCTATTTCAAAGAGTAGAACCAGGGGCTTCCCTGGTGGCGCAGCGGTTAAGAATCCAGCTGCCAATGCAGGGGACACGGGTTCAAACTCTAGTCCGGGAAGATCCCACATGCCGTGGAGCAACTAAGCCCATGAGCCACAACTACTGAAGCCTGTGCGCCTAGAGCCTGTGCTCTGCAACAAGAGAAGCCACCGCAGTAAGAAGCCCGCGCACCGCAATGAAGAGTAGCCCCCGCTCACCGCAACTAGAGAAAGCCTGCGCACAGCAACGAAGACCCGACACAGCCAAAATAAAGGAATAAAATATTTTTTTAAAAAAAGAGTAGAACCAGCTGTTTCAAGTCTCCCCTCCTCTATGGAGGGTCATAAGTGTTCATAAGAATACTATGACCATGGGTACTGGAGGCCTAGAGTGGTGTCTAAATGAGGTGTGAGTCACGCGCCTTGCAACTCACCACAAGGTGCAGTGTGAGACGAGAAGGCAGAATCCAGAAGGATGGACCCCTCTCTAGACATCCACCCATCCATCCACGGGCTTACACAACTGGATTCGAATCTAGTTTTGGGAGGCTCCAAAGCCTGCATTCTTCCCACTACATCTGCATTCCCACCTACTACCAACCATTTAGCATCCAGCCACCATCCACCCACCCATTCACTTTCTATCCACCTATCCATATATTCGTTCATTTGCTTACCCTATTCATCTACCCCATCCATCCAACCATCATCCATCCATATGTCCATCTGTCCCACCCCACCCCCACCTGTCCACCCCTACTCACCTAACTGACCTCCCCTTACTCACTTACTTATTCACCTACCCACCCATGTACCTCTATACAGATACCTATCTATTTACCTCAACCATTCATTATCCATCCATCCATCAATACATCCCTCCATCTACCCTTCTACTCATCATCCAAGTATCCACTTACCATCCATTTCATCTATTCACTATCCACCCATCCATTGATTCCCCCCACAGACCCCCTATTTACCCATCCACCCACACAGCTACCTCACATCACCTGTTCATCTAGTATCCATCCACCCGTCTATCCATCCATCCACCACCCTTCTGCCCATCCAGTCATCCATCTACTCCCATATTTCCATTCATCACTGCCACCCTCCCATCTGTTCAATGCCCACCCACCCATTCACTCCCCTATCCTTCCACTCATCCTTTTTACCAGCACTATCCGTGTGCCAGGTTCTATGTTCCAGGCTCACAGTTGAAGGGGCTGGGGAGCAGGACAGAGAGCAAACAGTGAACATTCACTGGGATGAAGTCTTTGCTGGAAGGAAGCAGTATGGCTTGGCATTCAAGGCCTGGGTTTGGAGCCAGACTGTCTGGTTCTATCCCTGGGTCTGCCACTTACTAGCCGTGTAACTTTGGGAGGCTAGATTCAAGACCCAGGGGTCTTGTCTGTCTCCAAGACCCCTGCCCTTTCCACCGACTCTTATGCCTTTCAGTCTGGATATGGAAGGAACGTAGCATGGAATGATTTTTCCACACTCTGAAGGAATTAGAAAGTCTCAGTTTGCTCAAGTAGGAACCCACGAACCAAGACAATGATATGAAACCATATGGTTGGCCCCGAGAGCTCACTTCCACGACTAGCCCAGAGCCTAGTTATCTATAATTCAGGAGGAAACGAAAAAGGATTTTACGTATCTTACTAGACATAGCCCAAGTCTACGGACGCAGATTGCCTAGTTATCTCCATGATGGCAGGAACATTTCATTTTCTCAGCCACTTTATCAAATTAACTGTCAGCTTTGTGGCCAGAATTCTGAGTGATGGATGCGAATGCCCTCAACGTCCCGAACTCAAGCATTAGCTTCCAGAAGGAAGGGCTCTGCGGCGGAGACCCTTGAGTAACAAGAACAGAACACATTAAAGTTTGTAATAATTTGGGCTGGAGGCATTTTTCAAAGGCAAAGCACTACATAGGACTAAAATAAAACGGTTAGCCATCAAATAATTTCAAATCGAGCTATTTCACACCCCGAGGATGGAGTCAGTTTCGTACCAACATTGATCTGCAGCATCAAACCCTAGGTGTGGCCTGGACTCCCGTTCCAGGGTGATGGCCAGCTTTCCTTTGTGCTGTGTGCTTTAAAAATGGGAAACCTTTCAAGTGCCGTCACACCTATTCACGTCATTTCACTGGTTATATGTCTCCTGGACTGTGTGGCATCGTGGAGTGGCAGTGTGGCACGGTGGGAGAAGGCAGGATTTGGAGCTGTACAGAATTGGATCAGGATCCCACCTTTGCCGTGACTGGCTGAGGGGCCTGGGGGAACTTACCCAGCTTCCTAAAGCCCCTGTTTCCTTACCTGTGATATGGCCACAGCACCACCTCTTTAAAGGAGAAGATGAACTAATGCGTAGTACCCATCTGCCCTGTAACAGGCACTTTATAAAGGGCAGCGATTTTTATGATGATGATTGCAGTGTGGGGACACCCCCATTTCACAGATGGAGAAACTGAGGATCAGTAAGTAAAGCTTAACTTCCTGCCACAGTTCTGATGAATGTCTCCCAGCAAGGAGGCCTCCACAGATGGTTCTGCAGGCCTCGTTCTGGGGGATCAAGGCTGAAGACCTGGAGAAGAGGAGGGTACTGGAAGGGGGTACACACACAGTGGCTGAGAGTCAGGACCCAGAAATGGGTGAAACAGGACAATAGGCTCACGGGGAGGGAATCCAGCCCCACAAGTCATGGTGGAGTCCAGAGGGGCCCATAAACCAGGGAAGGCTGGGCATGGAAATGGCAACTGGAACTGGGTCTCCAGCCTGGTTACTGGTCTCCCCTCCTCTGGGCAAGGGACACCGAAAGCCATCTGTGGCTGCACGGCAGCCGGCACAGCGACCAGCCTGGGGCTGGTGCACAGTCAATGTGTGTTGGAAGGCCGGGCGGGTGAATGCAGGGATAAATGCCCAGCCAGGTTTCCACCCCTCATCAGCAGCCTGTTTGCACAGGTTGGCAGGCTCTGTCTCAAGACACCGAGGGGGGAAGGATGCCAGTCCCAATTAAATGGAGTAAAAGGATGTCTTAGCTGGACAAAAATTGGATGACCATTAGAACTGGCGAGCTCACAGCCCTCGTGGACAACAATTTGCCTGAGTCAACATGCATGGAGCTGTTTCTCTTGTGGCCAAGGGAGTGGATAGGTTGTTATTTTGTGTGTATGCGTAAGAGTTCGTTAAAGAATTAAGGCAAAATGATGTTTAACATGGCACTTAATTGATACAGTACTGTATTGGTCTGATAATTCTGTGCAAAATTAATATTACTAGCAAACACTTGGGCAGTGCTGACTGATTGTGTAGGGGGGCTGTTAAGTGCTTAACATCTGTTAACTCACTGGTCTTTACAACAATCCTTCATATGGAGTAGGTTTTAATACCCCAGTTTACAGATGAGGAAACTGAGGCAGTAGTGTGAGGCCCAAGGTCACAAAGCTAGCATGGATCAGGATTCAAAACCAGGCAGTCTGATTCCAGAGGCTGTGCTTGTAGCTGTTATGTACACTGCTTCTCTATGGGTAATAAATACCAGAGTCGAAGTTACCAGAAAGTTCTGAAAGGGAACACTCCAAATTGAAGAATGGTTGTCTGTTTGGGGACAGGGGGTGGATACTGAAGAGAAGAAAGCAAACAGTCACCTGGTCTAATTGTTTGTACACTGCAAGAATCCCGCCTCTAGCATCCCTAGCAGAGAGCCAGCCAGTCTTAACCCAAACCCCACTGCCCACCTCTCAAGATAGCCCATTTCATGTGGGAACTGCTTAAATCCTTAGAAACTTTTCCTTCATATAGAATTTCAACTGAGAAATCTGCTGCCTGAGAGCTCCTCCCCATTGGCCTTTGTTGTGCTTCCCAGAATTATTCAGCTGATTCTAATTTCTCTCTCATGGGACACTCCTTCAATTCTTAGAAGCCCCCTGGACCTCCATCATCCATCTTCCATCGTACCCCAGGTCCACCCTGCCCCACTCCCCGCCTGCTCTCCAGCTTGGGAGTCCGACTTGTAGGAATTGTATCGAAAGCTCCCAAGCTCTTTGGGCTTCCAGCTGGGCTTGGCCCATGGGGAGCCCTGGCAGAAATCAGGAGTAAGGGCAGTCAAGTTTGGGCATCAGGTCCCCAGCCCCTTTCCCGCACTGTCACCTGGGGCTGCTGGGAACATTGGAAGGTCGCTGCTCCAATCAAGGTAGCCTTCTCCCTGGACGACCTCCCTCTCCTCCTCTCTGTCACCCACCGGGTGGGAACACCTTGCCTTCTCCGAAGCCCCAGTTCACTGCACAAGCTTCTATGACGCCCTTACAGCCACACCTTTGTAAAGTGTCCTTTGAAAATAAATTATCCTTGGAGTGTTTCCTCTGCAACTCTGACTGATACATGTTTCTGCTCTCCCATGAGGTGTCTCTTCCTTAAGTAAAAACTCAGTGTAACTGGCTGTTCCGCTTTCAAACCTCATCACTTATTGGGAAGACCACCTTGCATGCAATACTTATCTCACAAATTCAGTAACAGCCTTTGGCCAGAAGCATTACAATTCTGTCTATTTTATCGGCTTTGCCTGAAGCAAAACCTATTTGAGGGAGTCTTAGGATGGCGTCAGCTGTGGCATGGGTGTGATATAGCAAATTGTAGGGGATTATTTTACTGAGCGTCCTCTCTATACACCCCTTTGCAAATGGATGAGCTCTGGGAAAATTGAAGGGATGGCCGCCCTGGTTTCTGAGTGATAGGGGTTGAGATTTGATGAGTTCATCCTCACCCAGCACCTCCTCATTTAATACCTACACCCACCCTTCCAGATAAGAATTAACAGCACCCATTCTGAGGGTGAGAAAAGGATGAGAGAGGATGAGGAACTGGTGGTAGGTCACACAACTTTTCAGCGGGGAGCCCCGGCTCCTTCCCAGCTAAGTGATCCTCCCTATGCACTGGCACTAGTAGGTTTCTCTCTAGATTTAGAGGTGGGGCTGACCTTTTACGTCTGAGCTGGCTTAAGGATGAGACTTGCTGGGTCCTCACTTCTGTGGGTTGGGGGCCTGATGGACAGGGAGCCACTAATGGTGTTCACCAAACGTTCTGATTTGCCCCTCTCGGCACGTAGCAAGATTGCACCTCCTGGCTCCTCTGGGGCTGGGTTCGGCCATGTGACCAGTTCTGGCCCATGAGTGTGAGTAGAAAGGCTGCCATCAGGCTGGAGCATTGCCGATGCAAGACCCTCCCGAAGTCTCTTTCCCTCTGTCAGTCTCACGGCCATGTTCCAGAGATGCTCCTTCAGTCTGCGTCCTGGAATGCTGGGGATGGTGACATGGCAGCAGCACCCCCCAGCTAACCTGCCATGAACAGGAAACAGACCTTTGCTGTTGTAGGGAGTTTGTGCCTCTTTAGGTTCAGAGAGGGGTTCTGGAGATTCAGACACTGGTCTGTGGGTGAATAATGGCCTCAGTCCAATTCTCGGCCAGAGAGTCACCATGGGAAAACCCTGGGGCTGCAGATTGAGATGAACTCTTCGACGGCCAAGGGACCTGAAATGGTGTCCACTTTGGGGCTGGTACTTCCATGCCTGGGCAGCCAGCTCTCCCTGTCCCCTATTCCCCCGTCCTATCCATGTACAGTTACCACGTTCTACCTGCCCAGAGGAAGGGAGGAGGTCAGACAGAAAGCCAAGAGGGACCACCTGCCATTTCTTTATTAACCTTCCCCAGACCTCAACATCTGTCACTCCCTATTCTTGCCTCTCCTGGGCTCTATTTACCCTACGCTATCGTCCTTACTTTCCAAGTGGAGTGGACCACCATCATTTTGCTTTCTAGTGATTTTATAAATCTTACCTCCCTCTCACAGCTATTGATTGGCCTAAGGGCAGACACATGACCCAATCAGCACCAGTCAGAGTTCTCCAATGGCCAGATTTGATTGGTCCAGGGACTAGCACCTGACCAATCAGAGTCATTCCCTGGGGTACTCGAATTTGAGATCAGGAAAGCATTCTCCTTCTTGACTTTCCTCAACTCCCTGTTTTATCTACTTTCTTGAGTTTGGTGGCAGAGCTGGGAGACTCTGGAGCTCAGTGTGTAGAAAGAACTGGTTTACAGTAAAACAAAATGACTTTGATGTGCAGAGAAAAACAAATCACTGGAAGAAGGAAGGAGTGAGTTCAGGCAAGGTTCCTGGCCCCCGTCCCAGTTGCTTTGGGATCACATTGCATTCCAGCACTTCCTGTGGCTACATGAGTCCTGCAGTAAGTTTCCATTTCACTGAAGCTGTTTTCTTTTTGTTTTCATCCCTTGTAGCCATGGTAGTCTCAGAGGATTCACCGTTTATGCTGGTTATCTTCCTCTCTAGACTCCTAGAGCCACGATTTGTGTAGGTTAAGCCATGGGACTTAGGTATGTGTTTTTTAATATATATATACACACACATATAAACATATATACACATACATATATATATACATACACAAACACACACATATATATACACATCCCAATGAACCCCTTGTAAGTCGAAAATATCCTATAAGTCAAAAATGCATTTAACATACCTAACCTACCGAACATCATAGCTTAGATCTTCCTACCTTAAACGTGCTCAGAGCTCAACATCATTAATCATTAGAGAAATGCAAATCAAAACTACAATGAGATGTCATCTCATACCGGACAGAATGGACATCATCAAAAAATCTACAAACAACAAATGCCGGAGAGGGTGTGGAGAAAAGGTAGCCCTCTTACACTGTTGGTGGGAATGTCACCACCACCACCACCACCACCACCACCACCATCATTTATTCTAAAACAGAACATTAGGTCCTATTTATAATTTTCAAGTTTACACATAGCCTCATTTCACGTAAGGCCGATAAATATTGACATAACAAATTAGGGCACCTTTATATTAACAGCCTTTAATAAAGCCATTTAAAATTTGAAAAAAAGAAAAATTAGGGTACCTCTCTTTTACTAGAGAAAACCGATTGAAGGGAAAGTAAAGATGGGTCTTTAAATGAGCTAAGTCTGAGCAGACCAGTAAGAGCACGTGCTTTACTGCTCGGGGCAACGGGCTTGTATACACTCGGGGCGATCTGTCAGGGTCTGCGTGTCTCCCTTGGCTGACTGAAAACCAACGCTCCTGTCTTTTACTGGTTGAGATTGATATGTCAGTATCAGTCACCCTTTTCCACCTGGCTGAAAGTTCCTTTGATGGAGAACCAAGTGAAATGGACAGAGGGCCCTGATTTCCGTGGGATTGCTTGATTTCGAGTTTTCATGAAATTTGAGTTTTCGAAAGAGCCCAGAATCCAGTGGATGGAAGAAGAGAGTTCAAGTCCTTTATCTTCCAATTAAGAGCTGCAAGAGCTTGGGAATAATAATAATAATAAGTACCTCAGGAAAATGTGATGAGCAAGGATTAGAGCAATGGTTCTCCGCTGGGGGTGATCTGCTTGCCAGGGAACATGTGGCAATGCCCGGGGTCATTTTTGGCGTCACAGCTAGGGAGGTGCTACTGGTATCTAATGAATAAAGGTCACAGATTCTGCTAAACATACTACAATGCACAGGACTGTCCCCACATCAAAGAATTGAGGTCAATAGTCATCAAGTGTCAACAGAGCTGAGGTTGAGAAGCCCTGGATTAAAGGAACAGGATCTAAAACCATAAAATCATGTACAGTTACTGTTAATAATATTATTAAACATAACATGTGCAGTGTTCGATGTTTAAAATGTAATGTTTTCAAGGGCTCCAAAGGTAGCTTAAATGTGCTTTTAAATGTTTTTATTTCTTTAAGAGAGGAAGCAGATAGAAAATTCACCTCCTCAAACTCCTTTCGCACCAGGGGCTTTTTATCCTGCAAAACTTTGTCAAATGCTATTGAAAAGACCTTTTGGAAAAATCACCCCTGCTCGGATCTTTGGCCAAAATAGGACAAGCCCCACAGTGCACTTCTCAAACTAATGGAAGCTCAGCTGCCCAGGCCCTGGAAGCCCCGACCAGTCCCTGGAAGCAGATGCTCCACCTGGCTCAGTGGCCTTTTGCCAGCTGAGACCATTAACCAATAATAGCTGCATTTCCAGAAAATTAGGCAGTGCTAATTTTAATCTTGTTCTCTGTTTAGAAACTGAAGTCCAGAGAGGTCAGACCTAGGGCATCTCCTCCGCGTTTTCACAGCGGTCTAAGAATGTCTGCATCCCGCCATCTCCCCTGCAGGCTTCAAGCATCCTGAGGACATGGTCCTGCTAGATCCACTTCCATGACCCCAAGTGTCAGGTCAGGATTATAATATATCTGTCAAAGGGCTGAATGAGAACCTTCTATGGGAGCTGCCACAGTAGATGCCCGGCCCGTGTCCCCTTGGCACTTCGTGCCTATGACAGCTTCCTCATCCCACGGAGGGAGGGGAGCTTTTTCTCTCTCCAAGAGTTTTTTCTAGTTGAGGAAGCGTACTTGGCCCATGCAAGAGGTAGGTAGTTATGCTGGGGCGGTTAGAGCCTTCAGCAGTATTCTTCCACCCACGAGGGCTCGAAGTTGCAGGTGAATGATCCAGGGCAAAGGAGAAAGAGGGCTGGAAGGTTTGCAGTGTGTTTGGCTGTTAGCATAACTGACGCCATCTTGGGCCTGTTCATTTCCTCCTGTCCTTCCACTGACCCTACCTAGGACTGTACTGTGTAGTAAATCTCTTCTCTGTCGTCAGTGGATTTGTAATTAATAGATATTGTTTAATGATCATGAGGTCCAGGTAGTCTCCAAATAATGATAAAGACCTTTGCTGACATATTCCTGGCACCCACCCATCATAAATCAGATAAGGCCTTGACTTAGGAATGCAATCCCCGTCTCCAAGCACTTACCCCCATACCCTAGGTTAACTATAAAATGGTGATGGTCCCTCGGAGGTGCGGAGTGCAGCTGCCGATGCCTCCAGACTGCCATACGCCCCATCCAATCCGCACGTAAGTTACCCGCAATAAACTTCACAACTGTACTTTATGGAGCTGACTGCCTCGTTGTTTGGTCTCAAGATACCTTCTTAGTTCGTTGGGCACTTTTCATTCCCTCTGTCCTCGGAGACAGTTTTAGATGGGGAATTCTCATGACTCAGTCCAGAACCAACTGGAGGATGCACGGTGTGGGCACTCTGGTCTCCTGCAGAAATTCTCATCAGAACGACTGGAAGAACATGTTACAGTGCAGATCCCCAGGCCCATTCTCTCAGCTTCTGATTCAGAAGTATGCCGTGTTGGTTTCCCGGGGGCGGGGCTGGGGAGCTGTAACACGGTACCACCAGCTGGGTGGCTTATAGTAACAGAAATGTACTATCTCACAGTCTGGAGGCCAGAAATCTGAAACTAAGGTGTTGGCAGGGTTTGTTCCTTCTGGAGGCTTTGAGGGAGAATCTGTTCCAGGCCCCTCTCCTGGCTTCTGTTGGCTCTGGGCCATCCTTGGCTTTCCTAGGTTTGCACATGGATCACTCCAATCCCTGACGCCATTTTCACAGTGTTCTCCCTGAGTCTGTGTCTCTTTTCTTATTAGGACACCAGGCAAGGGTCCCCTGCCCCAGTATGACCTCATCTCAACTAATTATATCTGCAACAACACTATTTCCAAATAAGGTCGCATTCTAAGGTCCTGGTGGCTAGAACTTCAGCATATCTATTTTGGTGGGGGGAGACACAGTTCAACCTGTAACAGATGCAGCAATTCTAAACGCTAACAACCCCCCGGGAGATTCCGACATGACCCCCTGTGACTGTGGCACTTCCGTCTGGTTCTTCTTTACAGAGTCTTCTGCAGAGACAAGGCCTTTAACAACGGTACATGGAGCAGGACCAGTCTGTTGCACTTTGACAGCCGGGCGTGCAGAGAATGAAAGGAAACAGAACTGCTGGAGGGAGGCAGCGAGGGGCAGCATGGTCCCAGCAGAGCATGAAGGGAAGCCTGGCTCGGCGTCTTGGCGTCCCCTACTGTCACCCCACTGGCCACATGTCTGAGGTCGGAAAGAAGGTACTTGACTTAATTTTCCAGCTACTCAAACGCCAACACAGCAGGTGCTTCAAAAACAGGATTGCAGAAAGAAGTGCAGGATGAATAGCGCTGACTTTTTTTCTTGGTTTAAAAGGAAATCTCTTGCTTTGGGGCAGATCATGCCTCATGAATTGACTTCTCTCAGGCACTTTTGTAGATGAGAAACCGCAGCAGAGAGGGTTATGGGTAGATGCAGTGTGGCTCCCTTCCCACGTACATTGTGGAGCAGGGATGGGGTCTGACATGGATGGGTCGACGTGATGCTCAGACAGCATCCAGACACCAAGCCGTCCACCTGGATAGTTTTATGTGGTGGGTGGGGAGAGGCTGGGGGAAAGGCACTGCTCCCAGCACACCTGCTCTGACAGGTAGCCTATAGCCTCAGAGCCACGGGGGAGCACCTGAGGTGAACAGAGAGGCAGGGATGAAAGAGCAGGAACCTCGGTGAAACCCATGCACATCTCCCCTTACGGGCCATCTTCTTTCCTGCCTCCTGCTTTTGCATATGCTGGTCCTTGACCCCGCAGCCTCCATTGGAAAATGACTTCCACCCTCCCTCTGTTAACGGTGCCAGCCTCACTTCAAATCCATGACCACAACTCTCAAAGGGGTTCTCAGCACGGTTGGGCGATCCTACTACATTTCCCTATCCATTCACTCTTTTTTTTTTTTTTTTTTTGCGGTACGCGGGCCTCTCACTGCTATGGCCTTTCCCGTTGCGGAGCACAGGCTCCGGACGCGCAGGCTCAGCGGCCATGGCTCATGGGCCCAGCCGCTCCGCGGCATGTGGGATCTTCCCGGACCGGGGCACGAACCCGTGTCCCCTGCATCGGCAGGCGGACTCTCAACCACTGCGCCACCAGGGAAGCCCTATCCATTCACTTTTCCATGTGAGAAAGAGCACCTAATTGGTCGAAGCCACTAAATAGTTAGATTTCTGCTAAAGGCAGCCAGAGGCAACCCCTGACAACACAAGGACGGATATCTCATGTTCATCTTCTTTTAAAGGGAAACAACTTGGATTCTTCGGATTCTAGATTGAAGCATCTCCTGGCACGCGGCACAATATGCAATGTGATTGCTCTCCGCTCGGGTCCGTCACCCCTCTGCCTTTTCACAGGCTCACATTTGCCATCCAGGCACTCTCTGAGGACCCTTCAGACATGCCTGAACTGATAAAGGACCCGAGGCAAGGTTGCCTGGAGCCCACCATCACTTTGGCCCAAAGTGCCCAAGCTGGTTTGAGCAGAAGTTCCCAGGACTGGGTGTCTACTGCTGGGAGGGACCATGAGCCTCAGAGCAGGCAGGACCACAGGGAAATTGTGATGAGCTCTGAAACCGCTCACCACGTCAGCGCCCCCCCGCCCCCGCCCCGTCCCAAGTCTGACGCGCTGTGTTGCAGAGGCACTTCCCGTTCTGCTGGGACCAAGGACATAGTCTCGCAGTGGGTGAGACTTGCTGCCCAGCTTGGTGTGTGTGTCTGGGCTAACCTGGGCATCCACCCGCCCTAGAGCTTTACCTGACCAGGATAAATGACAGGCTGCAGTCTCCTTCACCTCCCCCAGTGCCCACTGGGAATGGGGCCCCGCCCTGCCCCCCCCCCCCGACCCAAACAACTCTGCCCCAGGGCCCTCACCTCGTGCTGCTCCACCCTCCGTGCACGCCTAGGGAATACAAACTTCTTCAACAGCCGCTGGTCCCTGTGTCTGCCAGGCCGTCTCGTTCTCTGGGCACTGTCCTGACTCCTGGAACTCCACGCCTTGCCCTCCTCGCCCGTCAGGACTCAGCTGGGCATGGTGGCTCCAGAAGCTTCCCTGACACCCAGGCTGAGCCTGGCACCTGCTGTTGGAGCCACGCCTGGGCTGCCGTTTTCCATATCATGCATCCCCAGTGCTGCTGTCACCTGCTATAAGCTGAAAATGGTGGAACGCTGGTGAACGCCTAAGGGCCAGCCTGGCATGTGTCCATCTGGCCCTCCTGGAGGTAGGGAAGCGCATCCCATCATCTCCGCAAGCCCAAGGCTTAGTTGAGCGTTGGCCAAATGGGGCTGATGTGCTGTCAGTCCTGCCTACAGGGCTTCAGCTCCTGCTGCATGAGCCCACGGCTGCCCAAGCCTCTGCTCTGACTCATCAGGCACAGGTGGATGAACCCCCAGATAGTAACGTCAGCTGGGACCAAGCCTGAGCCTCTGCTTCCTTGACTGCTGTAAGGGCAGTCATGCGGCCAGGTCCGACCCCAGCTTCGCCCCTCCCAACTCAGCATCATCCTATCTCCTGCCAGCCAATGATGCTGGGGTCCTAGCACAGTCCACACCACCTCACCCCATCAAATAATAACAAGAACGATGACAATAACAACAACAACAATAATAGTAATCCTTTTCATGAGGGCTCCTACCATGCCAGGTATTGTATGCACAGCCTCATTTAACCTTACAACAAACACACTGCAAGGGAGTGATTTCCACTTTGTCACTGCTGAAAATGAGGCTCAGTGACGTTAAGTGACTTGCATTAGGTCACTCTGGCAGCGGAAGAGCCAGGACTTGATCCCGGGCAAGTTTGCTCCAGAGCTTGGGCACGTAACCATCTGTAGGCCTGCCCCTCTGCGCCAGCATCCTGTGTGCCGGCTTGGTCCTCCTGTGGCCACCCCACTTCATATGAACACCCTGAGGCCCAGAGAGGTGAAGTTAGTGCCTTGCTCAGGCCACATGGCAGAGGCAGGATTAGAACAACGGCGTCCACCTGCTGCTTCCCTTCCAGTGTCGTGGCTGGCTTCATGGGGGGCCAGGGACCCCGATTCTCCCAGGGAGACTTTCTGCCCTTGGAAGGGCTCTGCCCAGCAGATGCTGGTGGTGGACTTACTTCTCTCTGTTGAATATGATGAATTCTTTCCGCACTGTCTCCAGGCACTGCTGGAGGTGTCCATTCTGTCAAAGAGCACAGAGAGGGGACTGTAAGTGATGAAGCATCATTCAGAGAGTGAGGACGAGCAGAGACTGATCTAAATGGGGCCACGGATGCTTGGGGCTGGGGACAATCAAAGCGGCTGGAGCAGCCCTGATTGTAGCGGCCGCTGTGCCACCGGGGGTGGGGAGGGGGGCTGGCAGACAGAGATGCTTTTCTCCATTTGAAGCCATTAAATCCAATTTAAAAGCCATGTTAAAACGGAATAGGAATTGAAAATCGTGACCTTGGTTTCCTGATCACTTGAATGTTCGTTAGTCCTAATTAAGAAGCATGGTGGGGAGAGGGAGAGATTTAAGGCCATCGTGCAAAGGTGCTCAGTCTCTTCAGGAACTGGTGCCCAGGACCACCCGTCCCACGGATGCTCTGTAATACACGTCTCAGAGGCTGCCTGGATGCAGAATGTACACTGCATGCCTGTGCAGGAGCCCCACACCCTCGTGTGCCCTTACGTACACACACCCAGCCCTTCCCAGGCCAACTTCTGCGTTAGGCTCTGCAGGCACTGGCCTAGGCTCCACGATACTCTTAGGGGCTACAAGGATGTTTTAATTTCTTTTCAAATAAGCTGAAAAAAATGAATTTTTAAATTTGAAAGTTATATTCATCTTCCTACCAATGTAATCATACACTACAATTTTTAATATATTTTGATGGAGGAAGGGGCAGTTGTGGGTTGAATTGTGTCCTCCAAAAAGGTATGTTGTGGAATGGATAGAGATTTGTATATATACAATGAAATACTACTCAGCCATGAAAAAGAACGAAATAATGCCATTTGCAGCAACATGGATGGACCTGGAGATTATCATACTAAGTGAAGTAAGTCAGAAAGAGAAAGACAAATACTGTATGTTATCACTTACATGTGGAATCTAAAAGATGACACAAATGAACCTATCTACAAAGCTGAAATACACTCACAGACATAGAGAACAGACTTGTGGTTGCCAAGGGGGGGAGGGGGTGGGGGAGGGAAGGAGTGGGAGTTTGGGATTAGCAGATGCAAACTATTATATATAGAATGGATAAGCAACAAGGTCCTACTGTATAGCACAGGGAACTATATTCAATATCCTGTGATAAACCATAATGGAAAAGAATATGAAAAAGAATGTATATATGCGTATAACTGAATCACTTTGCTGTACAGCAGAAATTAACACAACATTGTAAATCAACCATACTTCAATAAAAAATAAAAAATAATATTTTAAAAAGATACGTTGAAGTCCTAACCCCCTAGACTGGTGAATGTGAGCTTATTTGGAAACAGGGTCTTTGTAGATGGAACTAGTTAAGCTGAAGTCACCCTGGAGCGGGGTGGGCTCTACATTTGACAATGGGTGTCCCTAAAAGAGGGCCGTGTGAAGACACAGAGAGGAAAACGCCACGTGAAGACGGAGGGAGAGATGGAAGTGATGCAGCCGTGAGCCAAGGGATGTGAAGGGCTGCTGGCCACCGCCAGAGGCTGCAAGAGGCAAGGAGGGACCCTCCCCATAGGCTTTGGAGAGAGCAAAGCTCTGTCGATACCTGGTTTTGAACTTCTGGCCTCTAGAATTGTGTGAACACATTTCAGTTGTTTTAAGACACCAAGTGTGTGATACTTTGTGTTGGCAGCCTAGAAAATGAATGCAGTGGCCCACAGAGTGTGGCCCTGGGTGCCTCCACAGTATAAAACCTCTGCAGAGGGTGCTGGGGGCTACTCGGAACAGCGCTGGTGTCGCTCAACATCATTTCTTCTGCTCTTGCTAACAGATACGGAGGTTCCTGTGCTAGGAACAGTGCTAATGTGAATGATGAGAGCACGGATATGTCCCTCTACAGGGATGATTTCACAGGGTCCTGCTATGAAAGACCACTTGTTCGATGGAGGCATTTTATTGACTGCAAATGAACGTATTTGGTGGGGCAAAGTGACAAGCCCCCCATCTGGCTAAGAAGCAGCTCAACCATATTCACTGGAGTATAGGATTCCTCTCTGCCTGGGGTCTGCTCCTGAGACGGCACTCACCAGAGGACAGCTGTCCTTCGTGCCATCTTTGGACCTGTTCTTTGCCAACCTCTTCTTCTTTTTGTGAAGTGGTTTGGATTCAAGAATCATTTCTTCAAGTTCAAATGTGGGATCACAGTTCAGTCTCCCTTTCTGAAAAGAAATGGAAAAGAAAACATGGTTTGCCTTTGTTCCGTGCCATTGAATTGTATTTTCATTCATCCATTCATTCAATCAATCATTCATTCATTCAACGAGGAACAATGAACTACTCCTATGGGATACGTCAGCTACACTTTCTTCCTGATAATGAACAGTGACACACCCTCGCTGCACACGTCATTCACTTATCCCCATAATCCCGCCCACCTTGCACACCCCATTTATTAACATCCACAGGTTCCCTTGATCTCCTTACGTATGTTCATTTCGTGAGGTTGAGTTCAGTTTTCCAATCTGTTCTTTTCACTTATTTTCTCATACTCTCCTTCTCATGTCATTACTACCTTTTCTGTAAATATCATTTTTAACAATTCCATTTAAAAATACCATTTCTGGCCAAAATCTACCCAGTTCCCCATCCTGGCTCCCTGTTCTCCTGCAGCTAGAGCCAGCTGACCCTCAGGCCTGGCTCTGCCCTAGGCTGGGCTCCTGCCACTTTGGTCAGGAGCAATATTGGTCTCCCTGACTTATCCCAGGTGGCTCTTTTCCATCCTGAGACCCAGCCCAGGATGCTGGCCCTCTCAGGCAGCACAGTCTGGTGGTTATAACATCAATGGCTCTGAAGGTGCTCAGAAAAAACAACAACCCAGTTCTGCTGCTTTCTGACCTTGAACTTCTTTGGGACTCAGTTCATTATCTGTAAAGTCTGGATAAGCATTCCTCCCTCATGCAAGATTAAACAAGTTAATAAAGTTCTTCATGTAGGGCCAAGTGAGAAGTGAGTCCTTGAGTAGGTGTCCCTGTTCCTGATTGGATGGGGGCCAGGGAGGGGAGGGACCAGGCACAAACGTGGGGGGGCTGCCAGCCTTGCCACTGAGTCGTACAGCCTCACCTTTCACTTGCGTGTCTTTGAGGGAGACATATAACCTCTCTCTGCCTCAGTTTCCTCATCTGTGTAAAATGCAACAGGCTCAGTGGGTTGATGAGGATTAACTGAGATAGTGCTTGCAAATCTCCTAGAATGGGTCCTTCCTGATCCATGGCAGGCCTGCAATGACTGACCACTCCCTCTGCTGCCCTGCAGTCCCAGCCGCCTCCCAAGGGAGCCCGGCCTTAAACCCCAACTTATAAGCGAGGGTCTTGCTACCTGCCATCAAACTTGCCTTGGCCAGGCTGCCTCGCCCCTCGATGTCAGCCAGTGCCCTGCCATGGCCGGGGCAGGAGGAGGAACCAGGGCTTTGCAGATAGAACTGGGGCAAGGCCTGGCTTTTCCACTCACTAGCAAGTCCCTCAACCTCTCTGGCCCTCAGTTTCCATAACTGCAAAATGAGGGTAAGTGCTCCGAACTTGTGAGGCTGGGGAGCAGTTCTACGTTCTTTTCCCTTTCCCTTCTCCATCCTGGAGAGAGGTCCCAGCGGAACAGTCCCCGCCGGGATTGTCTGTACTGACAGCTCTCCCCCACCTGCCCCTGCCGGGATCCTCACACCACCAACTGCTACGGCTCCACTAATAGTCCCCCTTCCCTTGGTGGTACATCTGTCCCCCACCACTCTCCCTCTCCCAGTGAGCAGGTCAGATTCCAGGCCCAAGTCTTTCCTGGCCTGATCTATCTTCCCTCCCTCCCTCCCTTCCTTCAATGGAGGCTCTGGAGCCAGACTGCCTGAGGTGAAGCCCTGGCTTTGCCAATTTCTCCTGAGTAATCGTGGGCAGTTTGCTGAACCTGAGACTATTCACTTAAGCTGAGACTACTAACAGGGCCCCCTTCCCTGTTGTGAAGCTTATGTGACATAATGTACATGACGCTTTAGAACACGCTTAACCCTATTGGCTGTTATCATTAACCGATCCATACGCATGTGACAAGCACATATCGAGGTCTTCTAGCAGCTTCTGGGGTCACCCATTGCTCTGGGATCTCTCTCAGGCGAAGGTCAGCCAACCCACCCTCTGAAGCTCTCGGGGAATGGCGGATGCACGCGACAGAACGTTATTGACCGCTAACGCAGACCTAGGCACCTGTCCAGTGGGGAACCAGGGAGGGTGAGATCCACTCCAGGTAAGGGGATGGAGAGGCTGGCTGGGAAAACGTCCCAGAGGAGGCAATGACTGAGTTTCCTCCTTATCCAGAAGGCAGTTACCAAGACCCTCCAGTGGACCACTTGCTGCGTTTTACGCTGAGTCTGGAAGGAGGGGGAGGAGATTTCCAAGTGGACAAGAAAGGCACTCCTGGAAGAGGAAGCAGTGTGTTCAGAGGTATGGAGCTAAGGAACAGTGTGGCCAGAGGGGACAACTGCAGGCATCTGCGTGTGGACCTCGGAAATCAGGTACAAATCCACCCTGAATCTCAGTGAAACGTGATTCCTCTGGTGCTCAGGTGACCGTGGCCAGCAGGGCCCCCACTGGACAGCTTCTGGCGTCTTCCTGCCCGCCCAGGTGGGGGACCCTGCACAGGGCGGGATGCCGTCGAACAGGACCTCACTCACATTGGGTACGAAGCCGGGCATCAGGGCCTTCTCCCACACTGCGTCCCAGTTCATGTCGGCCAAGTAGGGTGCGCTCTGGACGTCACCGAGGCTGGACAGGCGGCTCTTGGGGTCCTTGGTCAGGAGCTGCAGGCAAAGGGCAAACGTGCTCGCTTGGGCAGTGCACCCCACCGAGGTGTGTGGGGGAATCCGAAGGCGGAGTCTTGGGAAAATGAAGGTGCCCCGCTTTCTGCGTTCCATGAGTGTCCTGCCCTGTTTGGGCTGCTGTGTTGGAAGCATCACCTACACTTTATAGCCAGGGAGGAACTGAGGGGTCAGGCTGCTGGAAGGTCATCCAGCAATGGGCTCTTTGGACAGGGACTAGATTTTCGCCCGCCCTGCTCCCCTTGGGAACTCGCACCCTGTGACATGCCACCTCTCAATGAGGTCTGCAGAGGCTTCCAATTAAAAATAAAAAGAATTAGCCACCTTGTTTTAGGACTTTCAGCTTGGTAATGGGATGCACAAAAGCATAATAACATTTCTCCCTGGACAGCTATGAGGTGACCTCTGCAGTCTGATGGAATGGCCTCATTTGTAGCCAAGGGGTCAACTTTTAGCTTCCCTTCAAATGGAGTTTCTGCTAATAAGGGGTGATGCAGTAAAAGAAAAAAAAATAGCCGTACATTACCTTGCATCCAGAGGGGTTTTCAGCTTTCAAAACACTAGCTTATCTGGTGCAAGGACACTGAGGCTAAAAATGAAAGACGGGGCCCAGCTCTGGGAGGGCCACTCGGTAGCAGCGTGGCCCCGGCTGAGTTGCTGACTGTGCTGTGCATGTTTCCTCCTCCGAAAGTAGGAAGGATAATGGTAACTCTTCCACTTCTGGCTCATGATTCAGATGAGACCCATAGGGGATGGATGAGGACCTGGGACACACCAAGGCAGGATGCCACCCCCAGCTGCTGGCAGGTGGGAGCTGGAATCAGGACCCCCCGCCAGTCGGCTCCCACCTGCCACTGCAGCGAGTGGGCTACAGTCACACCACGGGAGGGGCACCTGGCAGGGTCTCACCTGCTGATCACGGTGGCCTCTCTCTAGGAACTGTCCCCAGAATGATGGGTACAGATTTAAACAGAGACGCTGCTTCAATGCCCAGGGCAGGGCGGCGGTGGAAGGGGGTGGCCACCGTTTAGAGCAGCAGTTAGTTCTCTGACTCCATGGGTGGGTGGGAGGTGGAGGTGTTGGCAGGTGGGTAGAGCTTCCAGGTGATTCCAATCAGCAGTTGGTTAAGGACCACTGATGTCTAAAACCCAGGGGGTGAATCTCCCCTAAAGCAATTTAACTAATGAGTAATTCCCTAAGTCATCTACAGAGTTTGGAGGGATTAAGAGCTGACATCTGGAGTTCAGAGAGCTTGGATTTAAATCCTCCTCTGCCTCTAACAGCCCTGTGACAGTGAGTGAATGATTTTCTTTCCCGAGCCTCAGTTTTCCCATCTCTACTATGGGGGCACTAACACTACTCCTCTCACAGGGCATGTAAGGACTAAATGAGCAGAGCCCCCATATAACATTCCCCCAACCAGTGCTGGCTGCCGTCATCATAATTCCTTCATTAAAGGTGACTGGCGCTGACCACATGCAAGGCTCGACTCTGTGTCTCGGAGGATTCCGAGTGAGTTTAGCTGAATGCCAGCCTCGGAAGGAGGGCGCCACGACCCACTGCCCATGCTGAACTCGAGCTTATCAGAACACAAACAACAGGGCCTGCCCCACCATTTCTGATTCAGCAGGTCTGCGGATGGAGCCTGAGAATCCGCATTTCCAACAAGTTCCCGGGGGATGCTGGTCCAGGAACCACCTTGGAGAACCACTGCTTTATTCTACTAGCAACTACTAGTTCCCAGGAAAAGTCAGGAGACGCCCGATGTCTTAAAGGTCAGCGAGTTAAAAGATGATTTGTAAAATTTTAAAAGAGCTATATGCATTAAATATTTCTAATTACTAGAAGCTTGTTGTGCCATGAGAAGAGCCTGTGGGCTTTGTTGTCACAGACGTGACTAAAAGCCACCCTGTCCAGCGGCTTTGTGATCTTGCTGCGGGATGGTGAGAGTGTTTACGACGAGGCATTAGAGCACCACTGACTTTATTATTTCCACCACTGTCCTGCCATTCGTTTTCTCATTCCTTAATCTGCTGGTCTGCCTGTTACTGCACTGAGTGCCCAGCTCCCTGGCCAGGTGGGCTGGCGGCTGCCCCCTTACCTTCTTCAGCAGGGCGACCATGCCCTTGCACCACGTGGAGGAGTAGTGGACACGCTCCACCCTGAAGATGTTGAGGATCTCATCGATGGGGGTGGCCGAGTGGATTTCATATGGCCTCTGCAACCAAAGGACAACAGGCGGCGTCAGAGAGAGAGACCCCACGTGGTTAAAACAGACATAGAGAACAGACTTGTGGTTGCCAAGAGGGAGGGGGAGGGGGAGGGATGGAGTGGGAGTTTGGGGGGTGGGATGAATTAGGAGATTGGGATTGACATATATACACTATTGATACCATGTATTAAATAGATAACTAATGAGAACCTACTGTATAACACAGGGAACTCTACTCAGTGCTCTGTGGTGACCTAAATGGGAAGGAAATCCAAAAAAGAGGGGATATATATGTATGTATAGCTGATTCACTTTGCTGTACAGTAGAAACTAACACAACATTGTAACGCAATTATACTCCAATAAATATTTTTTAAAAATAATAAAATAAAGTCAGCTCTGTGCCTTTAAGCTCCAGGCTTAGCCTTAATCTGTTTGTGTGGTTGTGGAGAAACCCAGGTCCTTCGACAAGAATACTGGCACATATTAAGATCCATATTCCATCTGCGTCAGGTAAAGAGTTCTACTGATGCTCTGTTCTCACTCATTGGCCTTAGGATGTCTTGACTCAGAAAACCAAGTGGTCTTTATAAGGTAAAGTAATTACATGTTCTGCTGGTGAAAGTGATTTTGGCAGCAGGGCACTGGATATACTCATTATAGAGTGGAGGTGCATCTCTATTCCAGGAAACTCAGTTTACAAAGATGGCCAATTTACCGAGAAATGGAAGAAACAGGAAAAGAACTGCAGTAGACCTGTTATTTTATTTTTCTAATTTTTTTACATCTCTATTGGAGTATAATTGCTTTACAATGGTTAGTTTCTGCTTTATAACAAAGTGAATCAGTTATACATATGTTCCCATATCTCCTCCCCCTTGCGTCTCCCTCTCTCCCACCCTCCCTATCCCACCCATCCAGGTGGTCACAAAGCACCGAGCTGATCTCCCTGTGCTATGCGGCTGCTTCCCACTAGCTATCTATTTTACGTTTGGTAGTGTATATATGTCCATGCCACTCTCTCACTTTGTCACAGCTTACCCTTCCCCCTCCCCGTATCCTCAAGTCCATTCTCTAGTAGGTCTATGTCTTTATTCCCATCTTACCCCTAGGTTCTTCATGACATTTTTTTTCTTAGATTCCATATATATGTGTTACCATATGGTATTTGTCTTTATCTTTCACTCTGTATGACAGACTCTAGGTCCATCCACCTCATTACAAATAACTCAATTTTGTTTCTTTTTATGGCTGAGTAATATTCCATTGTATATATGTGCCACATCTTCTTTATCCAATCATCCGATGATGGACACTAAGGTTGTTTCCATCTCTTGGCTACTGTAAATAGAGCTGCAATGAACATTCTGGTACATGACTCTTTTTGAATTATGGTTTTCTCAGGGTATATGCCCAGTAGTGGGATTGCTGGGTCATATGGTAGTTCTATTTGTAGTTTTTTAAGGAACCTCCATACTGTTCTCCATAGTGGCTGTACCAATTCACATTCCCACCAGCAGTGCAAGAGTGTTCCCTTTTCTCCACACCCTCTCCAGCATTTATTGTTTCTAGGTTTTTTGATGATGGCCATTCTGACCGGTGTGAGATGATATCTCATTGTAGTTTTGAGTTGCATTTCTCTAATGATTAATGATGTTGAGCATTCTTTCATGTGTTTGTTGGCAATCTGTATATCTTCTTTGGAGAAATGTCTATTTAGGTCTTCTGCCCATTTTTGGATTGAGTTGTTTGTTTTTTTGTTATTGAGCTGCATGAGCTGCTTGTAAATTTTGGAGATTAATCCTTTGTCAGCTGCTTCATTTGAAAATATTTTCTCCCATTCTGAGGGTTGTCTTTTGGTCTTGTTTATGGTTTCCTTTGCTGTGCAAAAGCTTTGAAGTTTCATTAGGTGCCATTTGTTTATTTTTGTTTTTATTTCCATTTCTCTAGGAGGTGGGTCAAAAAGGATCTTGCTGTGATTTGTGTCATAGAGTGTTCTGCCTATGTTTTCCTCCAAAAGTTTGATAGTTTCTGGCCTTATATTTAGGTCTTTAATCCATTTTGAGATTAATTTTGTGTATGGTGTTAGGGAGTGTTCTAATCTCATACTTTTACATGTACCTGTCCAGTTTTCCAAGCACCACTTATTGAGGAGGCTGTCCTTTCTCCACTGTACATTCCTGCCTCCTTTATCAAAGATAAGGTGACCATATGTGCGTGGGTTTATCTCTGGGCTTTCTATCCTGTTCCATTGATCTATATTTCTGCTTTTGTGCCAGTACCATACTGTCTTGATTACTGTAGCTTTGTAGTATAATCTGAAGTCCGGGCACCTCATTCTTCCAGCTCCGTTTTTCGTTCTCAAGATTGCTTTGGCTATTCGGGGTCTTTTGTGTTTCCATACAAATTGTGAAATTTTTTGTTCTAGTTCTGTGAAAAATGCCAGTGGTAGTTTGATCGGGATTGCATTGAATCTGTAAACTGCTTTGGGTAGTAGACTCATTTTCACAGTGTTGATTCTTCCAATCGAAGAACATGGTATATCTCTCAATTTGTATCATCTTTAATTTCATTCATCAGTGTCTTATAATTTTCTGCATACAGGTCTTTTGTCTCCTTAGGTAGGTTTATTCCTAGATATTTTATTCTTTTTGTTGCAGTGGTAAATGGGAGTGTTTTCTTGATTTCACTTTCAGATTTTTTATCATTAGTGTATAGGAATGCCAGAGATTTCTGTGCATTAATTTTGTATCCTGCTACTTTACCAAATCCATTGATTAGCTCTAGTAGTTTTCTGGTAGCATCTTTAGGATTCTCTATGTATAGTATCATGTCACCTGCAAACAGTGACAGCTTTACTTCTTCTTTTCCGATTTGGATTCCTTTTATTTCCTTTTCTTCTCTGATTGCTGTGGCTAAAACTTCCAAAACTATGTTGAATAAGAGTGGTGAGAGTGGACAACCTTGTCTTGATTCCTGATCTTAGTGGAAATGCTTTCAGTTTTTCACCATTGAGGATGATGTTGGCTGTGGGTTTGTCATATATGGCCTTTATTATGTTGAGGAAAGTTCCCTCTATGCCTACTTTCTGCAGGGTTTTTATCATAAATGGGTGTTGAGTTTTGTCAAAAGCTTTCTCTGCATCTATTGAGATGATCATATGGCTTTTCCTCCTTCAATTTGTTAATATGGTGTATCACGATGATTGATTTCCGTATATTGAAGAATCCTTGCATTCCTGGAATAAACCCCACTTGATCATGGTGTATGATCCTTTTAATGTGCTGTTGGATTCTGTTTGCTCGTATTTTGTTGAGGATTTTGCATCTATGTTCATCAGTGATATTGGCCTGTAGTTTTCTTTCTTTGTGACATCCTTGTCTGGTTTGGTATCAGGGTGATGGTGGCCTCACAGAATGAGTTTGGGAGTGTTCCTTCCTCTGCTATATTTTGGAAGAGTTTGAGAAGGATAGGTGTTAGCTCTTCTCTAAATGTTTGATAGAATTCGCTTGTGAAGCCATCTGGTCCTGGGCTTTTGTTTGTTGGAAGATTTTTAATCACAGTTTCAATTTCAGTGCTTGTGATCAGTCTGTTCATATTTTCTATTTCTTCCTGATTCAGTCTTGGCAGGTTGTGCATTTCTAAGAATTTGTCCATTTCTTCCAGGTTGTCCATCTTATTGGCATAGAGTTGCTTGTAGTAATCTCTCATGATCTTTTGTATTTCTGCAGTGTCAGTTGTTACTTCTCCTTTTTCGTTTCTAGTTCTATTGATTTGAGTCTTCTCCCTTTTTTCTTGATGAGTCTGGCTAATGGTTTATCAATTTTGTTTATCTTCTCAAAGAACCAGCTTTTAGTTTTATTGATCTTTGCTATCGTTTCCTTCATTTCTTTTTCATTTATTTCTGATCTGATCTTTATGATTTCTTTCCTTCTGCTAACTTTGGGGTTTTTTTGTTCTTCTTTCTCTAATTGCTTT
The DNA here is from genome assembly GCF_964270905.1 of Leucopleurus acutus. Classification (NCBI taxonomy): domain Eukaryota; kingdom Metazoa; phylum Chordata; class Mammalia; order Artiodactyla; family Delphinidae; genus Leucopleurus; species Leucopleurus acutus. Next base: position 36,622,426 of record NC_139146.1, read on the forward strand.
AGGTGCAAGGTTAGGTTGTTTATTCGAGATGTTTCCTGTTTAAGGTAGGATTGTATTGCTATAAACTTCCCTCTTAGAACTGCTTTTGCTGCATCCCATAGGTTTTGGGTTGTCGTGTTTCCATTGTAATTTGTTTCTAGGTATTTTTTGATTTCCTCTTTGATTTCTCCAGTGATCACTTCGTCATTAAGTAGTGTATTGTTTAGCCTCCATGTGTTTGTATTTTTTTTACAGATCTTTTCCTGTAATTGATATCTAGTCTCATAGCGTGGTCGGAAAAGATACTTGATACAATTTCAATTTTCTTAAATTACCAAGGCTTGATTTGTGACCCAGGATATGATCTATCCTTGAGAATGTTCCATGAGCACTTGAGAAAAATGTGTATTCTGTTGTTTTTGGATGGAATGTCCTATAAATATCAATTAAGTCTATCTTGTTTAATGTATCATTTAAAGCTTGTGTTTCTTTATTTATTTTCATTTTGGATGATCTGTCGATTGGTGAAAGTGGTGTGTTAAAGTCCCCTACTATGAATGTGTTACTGTCGATTTCCCCTTTTATGGCTGTTAGTATTTGCCTTATGCATTGAGGTGCTCCCATGTCGGGTGCATAAATATTTACAATTGTTATATCTTCTTCTTGGATCGATCCCTTGATCATTATGTAGTGTCCTCTTTGTCTCTTCTAATAGTGTTTATTTTAAAGTCTATTTTGTCTGATATGAGAATTGCTATTCCAGCTTTCTTTTGATTTCCATTTGCATGGAATATCTTTTTCCATCCCCTCACTTTCAGTCAGTATGTGTCCCTAGGTCTGAAGTGGGTCTCTTGTAGACAGCATATATATGGGTCTTGTTTTTGTATCCATTCAGCCAGTCTGTGTCTTTTGGTGGGAGCATTTAATCCATTTACATTTAAGGTAATTATCGATATGTATGTTCCTATTCCCATTTTCTTAATTGTTTTGGGTTTGTTATTGTAGGTCTTTTCCTTCTCTTGTGTTTCTTGACTAGAGAAGTTCCTTTAGCATTTGTTGTAAAGCTGGTTTGGTGGTGCTGAACACTCTCAGCTTTTGCTTGTCTGTAAAGGTTTTAATTTCTCCATCAAATCTGAATGAGATCCTTGCTGGGTAGAGTAATCTTGGTTGTAGGTTTTTCTCCTTCATCACTTTAAATATGTCCTGCCAGTCCCTTCTGGCTTTAAGAGTTTCTGTTGAAAGATCATCTGTTAACCTTATGAGGATTCCCTTGTGTGTTATTTGTTGTTTTTCCCTTGCTGCTTTTAATATGTTTTCTTTGTATTTAACTTTTTACAGTTTTATTAATATGCATCTTGGCGTGTTTCTCCTTGGATTTATCCTGTATGGGACTCTCTGTGCTTCCTGGACTTGATTAACTATTTCCTTTCCCATATTAGAGAAGTTTTCAACTATAATCTCTTCAAATATTTTTTCAGTCCCTTTCTTTTTCTCTTCTTCTTCTGGGACCCCTATAATTCGAATGTTGGTGTGTTTAATGTTGTCCTAGAGGTCTCTGAGACTGTCCTCAGTTCTTTTCATTCTTTTTTCTTTATTCTGCTCTGCAGTAGTTATTTCCACTATTTTATCTTCCAGGTAACTTATTCGTTCTTCTGCCTCAGTTATTCTGCCATTGATCCCATCTAGAGTATTTTTAATTTCATTTATTGTGGTGTTCATCGTTGCTTGTTTCATCTTTAGTTCTTCTAGGTCCTTGTTAAATGTTTCTTGCATTTTCTCTATTCTATTTCTAAGATTTTAAATCATCTTTAGTTCATTATTCTGAATTCTTTTTCAGGTAGACTGCCTATTTCCTCTTCATTTGTTAGGTCTGGTGGGTTTTTATCTTGCTCCTTCATCTGCTGTGTGTTTTTCTGTCTTCTCATTTTGCTTATCGTACTGTGTTTGGGGTCTCCTTTTTGCAGGCTGCAGGTTCGTAGTTCCGGTTGTTTGTGGTGTCTGTCCCCAGTGGCTAAAGTTGGTTCAGTGGGTTGTGTAGGCTTCCTGGTTGAGGGGACTAGTGCCTGTGTTCTGGTGGATGAGGTTGGATCGTGTCTTTCTGGTGGGCAGGTCCACGTCTGGTTGTGTGTTTTGGGATGTCTGTGGACTTATTATGATTTTAGGCAGCCTCTCTGCTAATGGGTGGGGTTGTGTTCCTGTCTTCCTAGTTGTTTGGCATAGGGTGTCCAGCACTGTAGCTTGCTGGTCGTTGAGTGAAGCTGGGTGCTGGTGTTGAGATGGAGATCTCTGGGAGATTTTCGCTGTTTGATATTATGTGGAGCTGGGAGGTCTCTTGTGGACCAGTGTCCTGAAGTTGGCTCTCCCACCTCAGAGTCACAGCACTGACTCCTGGCTGCAGCACCAAGAGCCTTTCATCCACACGGCTCAGAATAAAAGGGAGAAAAAGTAGAAAGAAAGAAAGAGGATAAAATAAAATAAAAGTAGGATAAAATAAAATAAAAGATAAAATAAAATAAAGTTATTAAAATAAAAAATAATTATTAAGAACAAAATTAGAAAAACAAAAAAGCAAAAAACGGATGGATAGAACCCTAAGACACATGGTGAAAGCAAAGCTATACAGACAAAATCTCACACAGAAGAATACGCATACACACTCACAAAAAGAGGAAAAGGGGAAAAAATAATAAATCTTGCTCTCAAAGTCCACCTCCTTAATTTGGGATGATTCATTGTCTATTCAGGTATTCCACAGATGCAGGTACATCAAGTTGATTGTGGAGCTTTAATCCGCTGCTTCTGACGCTGCTGGGAGAGATTTCCCTTTCTCGTCTTTGTTTGCACAGCTCCCGGGGCTCAGCTTTGGATTTGGACCCGCCTCTGCGTGTAGGTCGCCGGAGGGCGTCTCTTTTTCGCTCAGACAGGACGGGGCTAAAGGAGCCGCTGATTCGGGGGCTCTGGCTCACTCAGGCCGGGGGGAGGGAGAGGCACGGATGCGGGCTGAGCCTGCGGCGGCAGAGCTCGGCGTGACGTTGCACCAGCCTGAGGCGCGCCGTCCGTTCTCCCGGGGAAGTTGTCCCTGGATTACGGGACCCTGGGAGTGGCGGGCTGCACAGGCTCCCAGGAGGGGAGGTGTGGATAGTGACCTGTGCTCGCACACAGGCTTCTTGGTGGCGGCAGCAGCAGCCTTAACGTCTCATGCCCGTCTCTGGGGTCCGCACCGTTAGCTGCGGCTCGCGCCCGTCTCTGGAGCTCCTTTAATCAGCGCTCTTAATCCCCTCTCCTCGAGCACCAGGAAACAAAGAGCGAAGAAAAAGTCTCTTGCCTCTTCGGCAGCTCCAGACTTTTCCCGGACTCCCTCCCGGCTAGCCGTGGTGCACTAGCCCCCTAAAGGCTGTGTTCACACCGCCAACCCCAGTCCTCTCCCTGCGCTCCGACCGAAGCCCCAGCCTCAGCTCCCAGCCCCGCCCGCCCCGGCGGGTGAGCAGACAAGGCTCTCCGGCTCAGACCTGTTATTTTAACTGTTAGAGCTGAGCTGGGCCTTGGGGACCATCTCATCCAATGTTTTTTCCCCCCAAATCTTTTTACTCAAAATCCCAAACATAGAACAGATGAAAGGGAATAACAGTTCCCTGGGCTATTTAAACCTCCAAAGCCTGGACCTGTATGAACCGCTGAATCATCTCTTCAGGGTCCTATACTTCCAGGAAACACAGCTTGAAAACCCCTCCCTTTATGGAGATATAAAACCTGGAGGGGCGAGGTCCCAGAGTTCATTTCCCCCCAGGTTTTCGACTCCCAGCTCAGGGCTCTCTCTGTTTGCTTTACCGAGGGACGGAAAGGCGGTGCTCAACCCAAGGGCTGCCTCTCTCCCTTTCTTGGGTTAATATACCAACAGATTCCTCGTCTCTGTGGTTGAGCCCACCATCCGGTGTGTACCCAGCGGTTCTTAGTTCTGCTCCAACCTCTAGGAACGCCATACCCCTTCCTCTATTAGCCATCACCCATACCTTCTCTGCCTACTGAACCCTAAGGAGAAGTGCTGACAGAGGTCAAAGGCAAGGGTAACACCGCATGAGGCAGGTGGCTGGGGGAAGCAGAGAGGGTAGGAGTCCTCATGGCACCATAGCGTGGGCTCTTAGGGCTCCGCCCCCTGCTGCAAGGCCATGGGTCAGTGATATGACATTCAGAATCTCATTTATTTATTTATTTATTTTTAAGAAACTTGCCTGAGACTTTATTTATCCATCTGTTCTTTTAGTCAGCAAATATTGTGTCCCCAAGGTATACCAACCTCTGCTCTAGGGGCTGGGGAATACGTTAGTAAATAAACAACAGAAAAGTCCCCACCTCGTGGAGTTTACATTCTAGTGTGGGGACATAGACGATCAAAATACGTAAAATAGATATTACATGGTGTTACGTGTCTTAGAGAAAAAGGAGGGCCTGAGGTGTCTGTGGGCGGGGGAAGGAGGGGAGTTGCAACTTTATTTTTAAAAATTTTATTAGTGTATAGTTGACTTACAACGTTGTGTTAGTTTCAGGTATACAGCAAAGTGAATCAGTTATACGTATACATATATCCACTCTTTTTTTAGATTCTTTCCCCGTATAGGTCATTACAGAGTATTGAGTAGAGTTCCCTGTGCTATGCAGTAAGTCCTTATTAGTTATCTATTTTATATAGTAGTGTGTATATGTCCAACCTAATCTTCCAATTTATCCCTCAGTAAGTCAGACAGAGAAAGACAAATATCATATGATATCACTTATATGTGGAATCTAAAAAAAGGGTACAGATGAACTTATCTACAAAACTGAAATAGAGTCACAGATGTAGAAGACAACGTTTGGTTACCAGAATCTCCTTTAGTCCCCTTGATTACTCCATGGCAGTGGTTCTCAACCGGGGATAATCTGTCCCTCCAGGGGACATATGGCAATGTTTGGGGACATTTTGGCTGTCCTTACTGGGTGGGGGCAAAGTCCTGCTGGTATCTAGTGGGTAGAGGCCGGGGATGCAGCTAAACATCCTACAGTGCACTGGGCAGCCCCCATCACAAAGCAGTACCCAGTCCCAAGCGTCCGTAGAGCTGAGGCTGAGGAACCCTGTGCTTTGCAACCACTGTTCTCCCCATCTGATAGACAAGAAACAGGCTCACCCCAGACATTCAGAAACTGTGCAACAAAGCTGGGATTTGATCCCCAAAACGTGTGATTCCAAAGCCCAGACTCTCGCTTGACCACCATGCTGTCGCTTCCATGGACAGCACCACACTGCCTACAGAGTGAAGCCAGTGCCTCCAGCTGACCTCAGGGTCCTTTCTAGACAGCCCCCAGACTGTCTTTCTGACTGCTGGTCAGTCTAAGATGTTTGCTGTGTCAGCCTCAGCTGCCCTTCCCGGTCTCTGCTCACACGGTTTCCCAACCAACTCATACATGATCCCCCTTAACGCTTCCTCCCTCAGAAATTCTTCCCTGCTCCTCTAAGAAGTCATCAGCACTGTCTCTGCAGCTACCTGTCTCAGAATCATCACACGTGCACATTTATGTAGCAGTCAGCATCCCTCCTGTGCGCTGGACGCCGCGTGTGCTCCGCCTACATTTTCTCCTGGAATCCCCACGGTGACCCCGCAGGCCGGCCTCATCATCCCCATTTCATGAAGGAGGAAGCCAGGGCTCAGATGAGTTAAGTGACTAAGGCGGAATCACAGCATCAAGGCACACGGGGTGTGGATGGGAGCCTGGACCTCTGCCCACCGGGCCAGGGACCTCCCCACTAACCGTCAGCAGCCACATGTGACTCAGCTCCTCTCCCAGGGCCTGTCTCCACCTTGAGAGGTGCTAAGTTGGAAAGGATGCAGACCTGCCAGCAGGCCCCCCACATGGGAATCAGAGAGACCAGGGGAGGGGAGCTGACATTGACCGAGTGCCGACCCTTTATCGGTCACAGAGCTGGGTAATTTGCATCGTCAGAATCACTTAATATTCACAGCCACCCTGTTGGGTAGGTGTTACTATTATTATTATTTTTTCAGTTAACAGATGAGGATTCTGAGCATTTGGTCTGTCTATTGGCCTTGGTTAAGATCACAGACAAGGTACCTGGTAGAGCCAGGGTTTGAACCTGTGAATTCTTCTAAGATCCTCTTTCTGTGTTAACGAGGAGGCAGCTTTCAGTTGAGTAAGAGGAAAATCTTTCTAGCCATTAGGGCTTTAAAAAAAATGAAACACGTTCTTTCTGGATATAAGAGCCCTGTGCATGCGGAGGAAAACCAGTGGACAGGTGGGTGACACTGCCAGGGAAACCACCAAGGAGCCTGGTAGGTGGGTAAACAGGGGCTGGGTAAGACCTTTAAGTCCCTTCTCCGGGTCAGTGGATGAGAAACCTCCCTCTCCTCTCTGTCCCCATGGGGTTCTCTCCAGGGGGTGTGGTCACAGTCCCTGAGACAACTGTGCTCAAAAGGGAACTCTCCAGGTGGTGCTTTCTTTCTTTCTTTTTTTACATCTTTATTGAAGTATAATTGCTTTACAATGGTGTGCTACTTTCTGCTTTATAACAAAGTGAATCAGTTATACATATACATATGTTCCCATATCTCTTCCCTCTTGCGTCTCCCTCCCTCCCACCCTCCCTATCCCACCCCTCTAGGTGGTCACAAAGCACCGAGCTGATCTCCCTGTGCTATGCAGCTGCGTGGTGCTTCTTGAGTCTTTTTTTTTTTTTTTTTTTACTTAGCAGGTCTCAGGGTGAGAACTGAGATTCTTGTTTGGGCTCATAGGAAAGTTGGGTACAAGTTACTCCCCTCGTCTGGGCCACAGGATCCAAGCAGGCTCACAGAATTCTCTGCATTGAAATTTCAAGCCCACTGATGACACTCCACTCCTCTGCTCTCCTGAAAGAGCATTTCGGGAGAGATGTCTCTTTCTGCTCTAAGACCAGAGCATGCCTGGGTCCCTGGCTAACATACCATATTAATACCTTCAATCTCCCACCTTTCATTTCTGACACTTTCCAACTCTATGATCTTAGAATATGTGTTTGAAAATTCCCATCATGACTTGCATCTTTTGGAGGTAAGGAGTCCCCTGGATCCTGAGGGAATCAAGGAACAGGGGGGTGATCACCTATCAGGGATGCTGTCACTGACATGATGGAGGAATTTCAATGAGGAAGGATAACTTCTAAATTCACACAGTCCATGGAAAAATATGAATGTTTTTCAGTATAGCTTTTGGACTAAATGTGATCGTTTCCAGGATTAAAAAAACAGAATCAACTATTTGCATAAACCCATTGTGTTTCAAGTCAAAGATGAACAGACCAAGATATCTGGGAGACAGAGTCACACCAACCCATAACAGGCATTCTTGTTCACTCTGTCCCCACACCAAAGCCCCGATCCCACCATGGGACCCTCCCTCTTCTATTAAAAGTGGCATTTGCATCCCTAAGCAGAAAACTCAGATACACTGAAAATGAAACATTTTATTTTGAAGCCCTTGGGGCTTTCTGCCAAGTCATCATCTCTGACTGTTCTGACTTGTATTCCGGCAGAGAATACACTTTCTGCTGGCAAATGACCAATCATGCTTAGGTCAACTGCTTGCCAAGGTCATTTGTATGATTGATTCCGTGATAAACATCATCTGGTGATGTCTGTGTTCTCTGGTTCATACAAATATCATGGGGACCCTCATGTCCCCTCCTGGAGCATGTATATTAAAGAACCAGTACACGACAAAGGAACCAACCAGGGAGGTGGGGAGAGATGGATTGTTTTCATTCAGTGCCCGAGAAAACTCACAAGTTCATATACATATTTTTTGCTTTCTAACAACATCATGTACTGTAGTATGTGTTTGAGGAATTCAGGGGAAATCACTGAGATCAGGAGAGACCCCAGTTGCTTGAACCACACGGTGATAACTAATGACACTCACATAGCTTGTATGGTTTTCACACAGCTGCCATCATTCATTCCCTCATTCATTCCCACCAGTTATTACTGTGCACTGGGGGCTCCTGCCCTCAAGGGGCACCGTCTACCCGCCTTAATATGCATATATGCAGATGACCGTGAGACACTGTTAAAGCAGCATCCAGTGGGAGGAACTGACTCTCTACGCTGTGTGCTGGGTGCTGGAGCTATAAGGTGGGTAATACGCAAACTGAGTGTCCTAGTCTAGGGGTGCATCGATCCCAGGATAACTTCAGCACCACAGAATAGACTGAGAGGATGTTCCTATCCCCATTGTATGAAGGGGAAACCATGGTCCTGAGAGGTTAAAAGGCGTCATTTTCAAATGATACTCGTGTAAAAAAAAAAAAAGCCTCGAAATTCGTTTGTCACAATTCTTTCTGCTAAAATAAAACTGAGTTATTAGTTGCCAAATAGCTCCATTAGTCATCTTCAGCTTTTAAATTTAAAAGAAATAAAATAAAAATACGTACTGAATGCCCCATTTTTATAGGACACTGAGCTAAGTATTCGGGGAAGGTTGGAACTAAAATAACAACAACAAAAAACCAAGCTGGAAAGCTGGGCACGGGAGCCTCATGTTGTGGGTGGAAAGACGACAGCGTTTGAAATCATGACACCAAGATGCTTTGGGTGTTTGAGCTGCCACGGATCAGCTGCTGAGCTTCACACAAGACCCTACCCCTCTGGACATCCCTGTCCCCGTGAGTAGAATGAGGGGCTGGACCAGAAGCTTGTTAAGAGCTTTCTAATGCTCAGGACCTTGGAGTTGGCACACGGGCGATCAGGACTGACACCCAGGGCCGGCATGGTGCACATCCGGCGGCAGGGCCATTCCACCCCACCCAAGCCTGGTAGAAGCTGAGCCCCCCACTTCCACAGCCCTCGCGTTCACCACACAGGCGCACATCTTACCCAGCCCCGCAGCAGCTCGTAGGCCGTGACACCCAGGGACCACCAGTCAACGGGGTAGGAGTACCCAGGGCCTCCGTCCACATACACCTGGAACACTTCCGGGGCTGCCAAAGACAGGACAAAAGAACATTACTGCGCATCTCACTTTACACTCATTGCCTGTTATAGAGAGGACACGGGGCCAGGAACCCAGCTTTTTGGATGGCAAAGCCAGTACTCCATCTGCTATGCCACGTGGTTTCTGCACTCCGTAAGTCACGAGGTGGCTAGAGAACAAGGTGCAGGCATCACAGGAAACACCAGTGTGACACCTGGGACAGAATACAAATGGGGCAACCCAAGTGTGCTGTGGAGGGCGGTCTGTCGGGGAGGGTCAGGGAAAGTCTGGGGAGGAGGAGGGTTTGCTGGAGCATGAATCACGGTCACAGCCCGGGGATTAAAGTCTGAGTTAAGAAGAAGAAACTGCACCCCCAAGGGGCTAAGAACCTTGCTAAATGTCATTCTGCTCTGGCCCCAACACCAGGTCAGGTGTCCCAGCAACCAGGATGCTCAGAGCCCTTTGTGCCTGGTGCCTGTCTCAGGTACGGTTTTATTTTAGCGTAGGTGGGATCGCATATGAAATATCCAGGATAAGTAAATGCACAGGGACAGAAGACAGATCGTGGGTTGCCAGGGGCCGGGAGGGGGGATGGGGAGCAACTGCTCACTGGGTTTCCTCTGCGGTGATGAATGTTCTGGAACTAGACAGAGGTGGTGGTTACACAGCATTGTGAACATACTAAATGCCACTCTGTTTGAAAACAGTTCATTTTACGTTATGTGAATTTCACCTCAATAAATAAACAAGTGGAGGGTGGAGGCCGGTGGGTGACGGATCCTCACTCCTCAGGGGGGCTGCAGCTGTTCCAGGGTCCCCCAGCCCTGCTGCTTCCTAAGCTAATGGGCGGTGGGTTCATTACTGCCTCACCCCCAACTCATCAGGCCAGGAGTTGCATCTCCAGCTCTAATTGTTCATATTGGCTTCCAGGAAAGTCTTGGGAAATGTGGATCATTTCTAGCAAATTAATTTGTAGATATAATTCCATTTTACAGGTGTCAGAGCAGCCAAACTCTCTCGCTGGGAACCAGGACATGCTGTGTTTAAAGACATCTCGACTCAATTTTCAGACTGGCATTCAGACGGCGTGGGATTGGGGAGGGCCAGATGAGGCAGATGAGGGCAGACATGGACGCTCGAATCTGGGCTCTGGATCGGCAGCTGGACCACTGAACCTGACCAGCGGGCAGATCTCAGCTGCCCTCTAGAGACCCTCTCCATTTACTTTGTATTTTCTAGCACTTTCACCCGAGGGTTCTCCTTTCCTCTTCACAACAACCCTCAGGGCCGTGTTATCATTTGACACATTTTACCGAAGAGGTTCAGAGAGGGACAGCGGTGCACAGGAAGTTACACAGCAGGGAAGTTCAGAGCTGAGGTGCGCCTTATACACTGGTCGAATCCCAGTTTGAAATAAGGTTCGTATCAACATTTGAGTACAGAAACATACCCAGTCTACGTTGGGGAAGATGTGATTGGGAGTTTGAGGAAATGTCCCTTTGGGTAATTTGAGCTTCCCAAAGGAAGCAACATGGTGTGATGGGAAACAGGAAGAGGGTCAGTGGGGCTGGAGCTGAATTAACAAGTTCTATTTACCTCAGTTTTGTAAAACATGAACAAGAATCAACAGTGTGTTCATAGGGTTCTTATGAGGATTAAGGAACAACGCAGGCTGAGAGCTAAGCCGGATGCCTGGCTGGTCTATTGTGAGTGTTCCGGGAATCTTGGGCATGGTTTTTATTACTAGAATCGTCATTCAAACCTCCTCTTCTGACCGTGCTCAGCCTCGCCACGGTCCACGCAGTCGCCTGGGAGGCATGCTAAACTTCATCGTCCTCAGCCTCATGACTACCAGTCTACAGACCCGCTGAGTTTGGCATTTCCAGCACCTTTCTGTCTGCCCCTTCCTATCGATCCTAGATCAACCTGAATGCAAAGGTGGCAATCATACCTGTTCATTAAACATCTAGCGAGAAAATATTTGATTTCCTAGCAGCTCCAGGCACTGAGCTGTGCTATTCTGAATCCCACTGGGAGCCTGAGGCTGAGCTCCAACCCAGAGGGGCTTCCTTCCCTGCACCCCAATCTGTGTACTTGTCCTTCTTCCCTCCGTGCTGAGGGTTCCAGGACAGAAGGAGCCACATCATGCTGGTCTGTGCATGTGTAGATGTAATTCTACAGAACCAGGGCCTCGACAGCTGCTGGCCCAGCCCATGTGCTCAGTGAGGGAGGCAGGGACACGCCCAGGAGTGCAGGCGAGGCTGCGTGCCCAGGTGTCCCCATAAATCCTTGTGGTGCCTGGCAGCCCCATGCCCATCTGGAATTCAGGGTAGAAGCAGCAGCTGACCAGTTCTGTCCTGGCTGTTGTGACCAACCAAGTGACAAACGTCTGCAGCCTGTGACCCCACTCCCAGAGAAGGTGACAGTCTCTCCTCCCTTGCACAGCTGGGGCTGAGAGAACATAAACCACCTTTATGTCACAATCCATATGCCACCAGAACGGCTGCTTTAGTGGCCTGGATCAGTGCTTAGAGGCGAGGGCATCATACAGGATTAGAGCTTGAAGGACAGGTACAAGACACAGACCTGTCACCATCATTTCATCATGAATGAATGAGTATGGAAACTACAGTTTGCCAGGTGCTTTGTTAAGGATTTTACATGTACTACTTCTCTTCATCCTCCCAACCGCCCAATAGAACAAGTCTACAATGATCTCCACGTTCCAGATGAAGAGGCAGAGACATGAAGGGGTGTAGTTGGGTGAAGTGTCCCCAAAAGATATGTCCAAGTACCTGTGAACGGGGCCTTATTTGGAAATAGGGACTTTGCAGATGTAATTAATACAGACGTCAGGATAAAGCCATCCCGGATTCAGGGTGGACCCTTCCTAGATTCAATGGCTGATGCCTTTCTAAGAGAAAGAAGAGGTAGATTTGAGAGAAAAAGAGAAAGCCGTGGGAGGAGGCAGAGCCTGGAGGGATGCGGCCACAAGCCAAGGAAGCCCTGGAGCCCCCGGAAGCTGGAAGAGCCTCTCCTACACCTCCGAGGGAGCACGGCTCTGCAGACACCTTGATATTGAACTACTGGCTTCCAGCACTGTGAGTGAATGAATTTCTGTTGCTCCAAGCCACATTTGTGGGACTTTGTTGTGCAGCCCTAGGAGACTAGTAAGAGGGGCTGGGAACTTGCTCCAGGTCAGCCCGCTGGGATGGCAGAGCTGGGATTAGCCTCTCTCAGTATCTGATTCCAAAGTCCTTTCTCCTATACTGAGGTGACTTCCAGGGGTGATGGACTTACCTGAGGATGGGTCCTGATGAAAGCTACTACCTTCCTTCCCTCTGTCGCAGAGGCTGGCACTCAGCCAAGTACATGGTAGGCACTTAATCAATGCATGTCAATTTCACCCTGGGGCCATACAGCCGGTCCAGCACATTGCTTGCCTGCTTCAGAAGTAGAGACAGCTCACAGCCTAGGACTGTCAGCACGGCAGAGGTGCAGGGTCCCTTGGAAACCATCTTGTCATCATCCCCTCTGTGTTAGAATTGGCCACCGGGCTTGAGGGGCGAGAGTGGCTTGCCTCGCCCACAACTCACCAACTCAGGGCTCAAGTCAGAACTCCTGGTCCTGACTTCCAGGTTCAGGGAGTTCCCATTATTGGAACAGTTAAATTCAGCCATCAATGCCGGATGACTCTCCCTCTTCAGCTCCTGTATCCCCTTCCTCCTCTTCGCCAACACATGGCCCTTGTTCAGATCCCCATTCCTTCCTCCTGCTCCTGCACTAGCTTCTCCACCCGTCCTCTGGCTTCCAGAGTCTCCTTCTCCAGTCTGTCCTTGCTTCTGGGGGAGTTAGCTTTCTGATATACAACTCAGACCACGGCAGTACCCTGCCTCAAGGTCTTCCTATCACGATGGCTGTTTCACAATCTGTATTCCCAGGAATGCCACCAGCCATGTTAGGCTCATAGATTTTGGAGGAGAAATGATTCTGAGGTCAAACATGTCTGGGAAATGACGAGGTTCAATTGCGTTCTTTCTTGTGGACTTCATAGCGCCTTTAATGACTCAATAGCAAGCATGGTTTGGAAATTTATTAGACTTGATCCTGGAATCTTTTTGATTTTTCAGTGGAACAGTACAAAGTGCTAGGGCTGGAAACCCATGTGGCCTAGAGGGTGGTTTAAATTCTGTAGCCCCTCAGCTCCTACCTGTAGATCTTCTAAGCTGTATTATGGCCCAGGAGTTGCCCATGGCCACCTTGGGCTCCAGCTGCACACGCTGCTTGCCGTTCCTAGAACACCCTGTCTGTCTATCTGTCTCTTTTTCTCTCCCCTAATCCACCAGGTTCTCTCACAAAGGGTGCAGCTTCAGAGTTACCGCTTCTAGGAACCGAATACATACCATTCTGCAGGCTTCTTTACATCTGTCATGTATTCCTCAAAGTACATCTCTGCTATTATCATTTTCTTATCATTCCCCTCCCTCCAGACTAGATTAGAGCTTCCTCTTTATCCCCACCTGCCCCAGGCATCTCTTGATTTTTACATTCCGGCTGCATTTTTGCTTATTTGTTTGCTTCTTGCTAGACTTTAAGCTCCCTGAGGGCAGGGACGGTCATGTTCTCCCTGGCTCCCCGAGTCTTGCCTGGCATGAAGAAGACACGTGGGCAAGGTTTGTTGACTGACTAAATAAATGAGTGATCGTATATATAAAAAAAAGCAAACAACACCAGTACAGCCCTCGCTATGTGTCAAGCCCTGTTCTAAGTTCTTGACACACTGCTAATAAAAATAGCTCATCTCTCTGGAGCATCTGTCATGCACCAAACTTTGTTTTAAGAGTTTAGCAGGTATTCACTCATTTAATCTTCACAATGACGTGCCATTTGGCTAGTTGCAGCTGAGTCTCACTGAGGAAAGAACCAGGAGGTTCTGGGCTGATGCTGGCAAGGCTAGGACTGGGGGTTCCCTGCAGCAGAGTGAGTGATGAAGGAACCCTGAAGGGGGAGCCCAGGACAGCAAACGACAAACCAAGCAGATAGCTGAAGTTGGCTATGGCCTCGCCCAGAAAGGATGTCCAGGGTCCAAGGTCTGGGTACACCTGCAAGGGTGATGGATAAATGAAATTTCCCAAGGTCTTCCAGAAAGAAAAACAACTAAAACTTCTTGCAATGCCCTGGTGGGGTAAGGGCCAACCCTGAATCTATTTTGAGCCATTGAAAATGCCCACTGTAACCATCATCGTCACGCACAAAACAGTCATGCAGAGCTTTCTCGGGCACAAAGGTTCCTTCATAATTACCCACACCCATGCTCAAAGCACCCTAAGCCCCAGATGAAGAAACGGATGCACAGAGAGGTAAAGGGGCAAGTTCAGGGCCGTGGAGACAGCAAGTGGAAGAGCGTGGACTGGAAAGCTGCTCTTACCACTTTCAAGGGGCGCTCAATACAGCTGTTCCATTATTATCACGAGCAGTGGTTTTCTTTACAACACCAAGAGCTGCATTATTGATGTGGCCATTTGTTGAGCATCTACCATGTGCTAGAAGCTCTTCGAGTTTCTTTACATATCTTATTTACTCCTCAGGAAAGCTAACATTTATGGAACACTTTCTATAGTTTCACATGCATTATCTCATTTTATCCTCAGAAGGAACTTGAGAGGCGAGTATGATCATGATCTCCATCTGAGAAAGCCAGGCTTGGAGAGGTGACACAGCTACCGTGGCTCTGAGCCTCATTTGAACCCAGGCCTCCCCCATTCTCTGGGGTCATCCAGAATGACGACCAGACCTTGCCCTGTCTCCTTCAAACTCCAGACATTACACCATCTTTATGTATATGCTGAAAATGAAAATGATGTATCATAAAACAGATATACATAGACACACAATATATATACTCTATATGTTCTATACGCCAAAATCTCTCCATGGTCAATGCATTAAATCTGTGAATTCAATTGGAACGAAAATCAAGAGTATTTACGAAGGTCCGGGTATTCTAAAATTAGGAAATTAAGGTTTCAACATAGTCCAAAAGAAAAAAAAAAACATGTGGTTCGCCATTAACATGCACATTAATAAAAGTGGCTGTTGAATCACATTCCCCAGCAACACCTGTTTCCTTCCATCGCTACATCCCCAGGATCTTTCACGGTGTGCATGCATGTTGCACGCTCCATGGATAGCTGTGAGCCCACGAATGAATACACTGGGGGGACATCGGGCTGCACGGAAGCTGCTTCCCCAGCACGGCCAGTGGCATGGATAGATCAGCCCCACTTCCCACTAACCTTTTCTACCAGTAGCTGAGCAATTCTGTCAGTGCAGGTTTTAAATGGAAAGTGAGTCTGGATTCACAGAGAATTGGCCTTCCAGAAAAGCAAGAACAGGGGGTGTCGTCTGAAGGAGATCACCCCGAGGCAATGTAAATATGCATGTGGTGGGCTTTGCCCCCTATCCTCACCACACAGAGTTTACTTCCTCATTAGACTAAAAATATGGAGAAAAACCACAGAAACCACCTAAGTTATAATTATTGGTCTGATGCTTTAGCTCTACGAATATTCCTGAAGGCTCTGATCGCTGCAGCGGAGTGTGACAATGCTATTCAATGTCTAGCTTACAAGCTGACTGGCTTCCAGGATCGGTTTCTACAGGTAATTGCATCCTTCTGGACTGGGAACATAGAATTACCGCATTTCAGCCTAGAGGGGACCTTCAAGGTAATTTCCTTCCTCCCCTACCTTTTGTAGGTGAGGAAGCTGAAGCCTATTGGAGGAGTTCCATGGCTTCCAGCCCAGCTGGGACCAGAGCCCCGTTCTCCTGTCCACTGAGCCTTTCTGTGGCTCACACATCCCGGCTGGCAGGATGTGCCAGATCCGGACACCTCTACCTAGAAGCCCCACAGGCATGGCACATTCAATCTGTCCAAGCCAAACTCTCCCTCTCCAACTGCCCCTTCTCCTGCGTTCTCAGTCTCTGTTGATGGGCTGCTCAGTTGTGCAAGTCAGAAACGTGGGAGTCTCATGGACCCTGCCCCTCGTCCAGCCTATGTTTTGGATCATGTGATTAATTCTCAAGACTCATCATTTTTCCCTTCCAGAATCTTCCTCTCTTCTCTGGTCCTTTTTCACTTCTGCTTGGACTCATGACAGCTCCTCCCCTACCCCAGCCTGGGGCCCTGTAATCCCACTACACTTACTCCTCAAACACTTTTCTACGTCAGTAGAATCAGTGGAACGGAGAGACGGAAGGTGTGAGTGTAGTGATTATTCAACCTGAACCTGAACCCCAGCTCCCAGGCTTACTGCCACAGTGGCCTCAGGCAAAATGCCTAACGTCTTATTTGTACCTTGGTTTTCCTCATCTGTAAAAGGGAATAACGATGTCTGCTACATCAAGTTATTGAGAAGAGAAAATGAAGTTCCATATGTATTTATTGAGCACAAAGTAAGTGCTCAATAAATACAATGTAACATTGTTGTCATTGTATTATCATTCACATGTTCAAATCACTTAATTAAAATCTTTCCAAATTTTTCTATTTACTGTAGAATAATGGTCAAACTCCTTAGCATGAAAAATTCCTAAAAATAGGTTCCAACCTCCTCATATTTTGGCCACTATCTTTATTATAGCCATTGTGCCAACTTCAAAGAATAGGACACACTTTATGTTTAATCTTCTATGACTTGCCTGGTAACCTTTACCTTATTTTTTATACTCATGAACTCCTACTCATACTTCAAAACCCAGACCAAATTTTACACCTTCTGTGGAGTGTTCTTCAAGTCCCTTCCTGTTTCTCAGTTCCCTTCTTTTCCCTTCTCTTGGCCAAGTACATCAGTGTTCTGGATTCTCACCAAACCCTTGTTGGTTCCTCCCTTGCAGCACTGATCATGCCGTACTGTAATTAAGGATATACATGTCCACCGTTCTCACTGGACCGTGAGCTCTTTGAATAAGGGTATGACTAAGTCAGGGCCAAAACGTCAGGGATTAGCACAAAGCTATATGTGAGTCATTTAGAACAAGGACTGACACAAAGCAAGTTCCAAATAGATGTGAGCTAGTTATTATTATATCAATTCATTATTGAATGGGAAATGAAATGCACACATAAATGAAAGACCAACTCACAAGTGTACATGTTGTACATGTTCCCCAAATGATTCAAGAGCTCCATCATCATTCTTTGATTAGAGTGTGTGGAAAAGCTGTGGAAAGCAGAGATGAGCAGGGTGCCTGGCCTCTGTCTGGATCCCTTGGGGGCAATTCATGTTTCTTTGGCTTTTTATCTTGGCAAATGAACTCAGATATTAATTTGAGACGAAATGAATCTGCTGCATCAGTCTGATAATTTCTTTCTATCTGGTGATGCTAGTAGTGTTAATAGTAACATAACAGAAGAGTCGTTTCATTAAGGTATGTAAGACGCTGCTCAGGTGTGGACCAGTAGGACCTCACCTGTCTGCATGAGAAAAGGAACAGCAGGGGAAGTTTAACTGGCTGAGAAGCTCTGATGAGGTACAGAAATTCATGATGCACCAGTACCAGAAAACTACTTCATGTTAAATGTGTCAGATTAAATTAGCAAATTAAAAAAAGAAGACCCTTGGAAAGTTTTCAGAGAGAATGATGGAAAGTGCTAACTGAAAGCACAGGGTTCTAACCCTGTGCATTTTACACAGTTAATATGTGAAATGGGTGATAAACATCTAAACAGCATGTTAGGCTGATGGAAAAGTTCATTTAGATAGTGCTACTCCCTTAAAGGATTCCAAGATCTCTGTTTATCTAAGGCCCATAATGTTCATTAAAATTTCCCACTGTCAAAAGCTTTGGTAGGTACACAAGTACCATGTGAGCTGGCCCCGCCATGTCTCCAGGCTCACTCTCCTTGCCTACTTTGTTCAGGCCAATCTAGCTTCCTTATGGTTCTTTCGATGTGACAAGCTCCCTTTTGCCTCAGAGTCTAGGCAAAAAGTTGCTGTCTCCTGCAGTGCTTTTCCACCTGTTGTGCTGAACAACACCTACTCGTCCTTTAGAACCTAGCTGAAAAGTCACTTCCTCAGCAAAGTTATCCTGACCCCTCCAATCTAATCATCTATCCCATCAGCATCTCTCTTTTTCCACCATAATCCTTAAAAAGACCTCAAACAATTCTACTCTGTTTAAAATATAGGAGTTGGAAAGAGTGTCACTCCCAGCCTAACAGTGAGAGAAAGCTAGATCATCTATGAAACCATAACTTTTCTTGAACTCAACTAGTCTGAAATTTAAGGAAAGATGGGTACCTTCAAGAAGGTTTGGGATGTGAATACTGGCTTACCTTGGGAAGAGCATGGGAAGAAAACAGGGCTGCCATAGAAGAGAGTAAGGAGACTTAAATTAAGATGCTTAATTTAACTGAATTGCTGAAGGTTGTATAAGAACTTAAGTGAGAGAATAGAACTATTGTTTGTCCAGATACAAGAGGAATTTGCATTACTCACAGACTCCTCTCTACATACCCTCACTGGGTACTCATGGCAAAGACTGGGCACAAAGCCTTTTCCTTATATGAAAAGGCAAAGGATAGAAAAGCCAAAATAATTGAAAAGAAGAAAAAAGTTGAAGGACTCTCACTACCTGATCCGAGTATTATTATGAAGTGAAAGCAAAAGTATGAGATTAGTCAAAGCATAAACAAGTAGATCAATGGAACAGAATAGAATCCAGAAACAGACCCATGCATTTATGGTCAATTGAGTTTTGATGAAGTTGCAAAGCCAGTGCAATAGAGAAAGAATCGTCTTTTCGACAAATGCTGGATGTAACAATTGGACAGCCCTTGTAAATCAATGAAAATTCACAACACATTCAAAAGTGAACTCAAAATGGCCTATAGTTCTAAATGTAAAACCCAAAAGTATAAAACTTCTACAAGAAAATAAGCAGAAAATCTTTGTGACCTCATGTGAGGGAGGAAAAGATGTTTAGAATGACATCCCGTACATGATCAATAAATGAAAAATTAAAAATTGGACTTCATTTGAATTTAAAACATCTGCTTTTAAAAAGATGCTATTAAGGTAACAGAAAGACAAGGCACTGACTGGTGAAAATATTTGCAAATATATCTGGCAAAAGACTTATAACCAGAATATATAAAGAATTATGAGAACTTAATAATAAAAAACAGATGACCCAATAAATTAATGGGCAATGATTTGAACAGATACTTCACAGAGAAGGATGGCAAATAAGCCAATGAAACTATATTCAAGAGTTTGTCAGTTTCTTAAAAAAGTTAAATGTATATTTACATATGACCCAACAATCCCACTTCTATGTAATTATTCTAGAGAAGTAGAAACTCAAGTTTATATACAAACCTGTACGCAAATAGTTTATTTACAATTGTGTAAAACTGGAAACAACTCAAATGCCGTACAACTGGTGAATGGACAAACCAAACGTGTATATTCATCCAAAGGATTTCTACTCAGAAATCAAAAGGAAAGCTACTGATCCACACAACATGGCAAAACCTCAAATGCATTATTCTAAGTAAAAAAAGCCAGATTCAAAAGTTTGTAGAAATATGACTCTGTTTTTGTGACTTTCTGGAATAGTCAAAACTATAGGGATAGAAAACTGATCACTGGTTGCCAGGAACTGGGATGAGGGAATCTTGGAGGTGATGGAGCTGTTTCTCCGTCTTCATTATGGTGGATTAATTTACTGGATTACATTAAAAGAGTGCATTTTACCGCATGAAAGTTGTTCCTCAAAAATAAGCATCTCGAACTATATATTTATCAGTTTGATGATTTGCAAAGTGATTGTCTCCCTCACAAACAGCCCAACTGATGAGGGCAGGAATATTGCCTATTTGTTCACAGACGTGTTTTCAGCCCATAGAACACTGCCTGGCAGGTGGAAGGTGCTCAATAAATCTCTGCTGGATGGATGAATAGATGGATGGATGGATGGATGGATGGATGGATAGATGGATGGATGGATGGATGGATGGATTGCCAGGTTCTCAGGAAAGATATTGGGCCCTGGAGCTTCACTGGCCTGGGTCTGGATGCTGGCTCTGTCACTTTCTCTGGCACAGGGGTAGCAAACTTTACTTCCTTTAGCCTCCATCATTTCTACAAGGAAAGTACAAGCATGGCCATGGTGCCTCCACAGCCACCTGTGTTTGCTCACTGGGGAAAGGAACTCACATATGGTGAGTACGGACAGGGCACCGGCCCAATGATCTCCCGGGGCACCCACCACCCCCCAGCCGACCCAGCTCCTATCATGAATTAGGATTTGGTTGGGGTCTCTTTCCCCGATTAGACGGCAAACTCCATAAGGCAAGGGAATGTCAGATTTGGGTCTGGGCTCCCAGGGCTTAACATATACTAAATAGTCTGAATAATGATAACAGCAACAATAATAATATCAGTTACCAGTCTGATGCATCTACACTTAACTTTACGTTACGTACTTTCCATAGTTACATCATGAAATCCTCACAAACAATCTACTAAGGCAGATTGCATAACCGTTAATCCCATTTCTCAGATGAGGACGCTGTCGGGTCCCGTGGTTTGACCTTCATTCACCATGCTGGGCAGTTTAAGTGTATTACGTTGGCTAATGGGGTTTGCCTAAGTTCACCCAGCCTCTAAGTGGAAGACACCCAAATCATCCCACGCTGAAGCCCACACTTCATCGAGACCCATTTCTGGCAAGCCCGATTGCCCATTTTCTTCTCCAAGGCCACCCATGAGGCCAATCCCATGAGTCTCCAGCATTGGCCTTTCCACTGGTTCCGTGGCCCTTATCATGGCATTCAAGACCCTGGTACTTTGGCTTGTTTCGTCTCTCCCTCTCACCTCCTCTTGTTCTACAAGCTATAAAAAAATGGGAGTGCTAGGGTCTCCCAGCCCACCATGCTGCGTCACTCCTCTATGCCTTTGCTCGGACTAAAATGACCTTTCCTTATCCTCGCCTGGCAGGTGAGCTCTGAGCACACCCTGAGACTTTGACTCCTCAGATGGTCCCATTCTGGGGAATCCATCTTGACAGGGACCTGCTTAAATCCAGGCCTGCACAGCTCTCTGCCCCACAGATGTTGAGCCCCTTTGGCCCCGGAGAGCATGACTCACCCCTGTGCCCCAGTGCCTAACTCTGAGCCTCACACCTCTGAAACACTGTATTTGCTGAAAGAACACTCAGCTCTTCATTTCACCTCAGATGAATAAACTCTGAAGCCCCGGGAGGCTGCTGGAACATTTCTGACTTCTAATTTGGCACGTTTCAGAGAGTTTTTTTTTTTTTCTCTGTTGGTGAATTCCATCTGCTCTTTTAATGAATGAAAATTCAGTACTATGCAAATATTTCTTCTGGGATCATCCTTCGTGAGCAACCTTTGGGAGCTTACTCATCAGCCCGTTCCCTGAATCCATGTTTGGAACATTCTGGGAACTTGTTACTGGGCCTTTGAACTGAACAGCTCAAGTGAACGAAATCAACAAACCTGCCACTTGATAGCAGGAATTTATAGCCCTGGGAACTGCAGGATGTGACCTGAATAAGAGAGTTTCCCTCTCACCCCCATTTTCCCCACCAACCTCCCACTGCTTGGCACTGCCAACCCCTACCGTCTCTGAAAATATATCCATTTGGTCAATCAGCTGTGCTCTCTAAATCCCATAAAAATCTCTCCTGTGCATTCGTTCACTAATTCAGGACTGAAGCTCCTTTAATTAGAAGGACACTTCTAGGATTCAGAAGCCCTGAATCCTAGGTACAGCTGGGACAATACACTTTTTTCTTGTCTGAGAAATGTGACTTTCTGATACAAGAACTCAGACAGCTTGGTACAGTGGCAAAAGCATGGACTTCAAAAGCAATGTAAGTGCCCATCAACAGATGAATGGATAAAGAAGATGTGGTACATATACATGATGGAATACTATTCAGCCATAAAAACAAATGAAATAATGCCATTTGCAGCAACATGGATGGACCTAGAGATTGTCATACTGAGTGAAGTTAGCCAGACAAATATCACGTGATATCACTTATACATGAAATCTAAAAAAATGATACAAATGAAGTTATTCACAAAACAGAAGTAGACTCACAGACATAGAAAACAAACTATGGTTACCAAAGGGGGGGGGGAAGGGATAAGTTAGGAGTTTGGGATTAAGATATACACGCTACTACATATAAAATAGATAACCAACAAGGACCTATTATATAGTACAGGGGACTCTCCTCAATATCTTGTAATAACCTATAATGGAAGAGAATGTAAAAGAAGAATATATATATTTATACATATACATATACACACGTATATATAAAATGAATCACTTTGCTGTACACCTGAAACTAACCCAATGACTGTGAATCAACTCTATTTCAAGAAAAATTTTTTAAAAAAGCATGGACTCTATTTCAAGAAAAAATTTTTAAAAAAGCCCAAATAGACATGGCTTCAAATTCTGGCTCCATCACTTGCTAGCTGTGTGACTCTGGGCAGGTTAGCTAACCTCTATGGGCCTCAGGTTACTCATATATAAAATGAAAGAGATGTAGAATTCTCATGTGGATCTTCTGGGGAGTAAATGTAATGACAGACATCTGGTAGGGTCAAAATACATGTTGGTTTTCTTCTCCTTTTTGACAGTGGGGCCTCTGGGTCAATCTTGGTCTGCTTTCCCAGAGGCTGAGAGCCAGGACAGAGCTGCGTCAGAGATGAGTGGGAAGCCAGGGCATGAGGCTGAGGTAGCCCAGGAAAGTCTGCTATGAACAGTGGCAAAGCAGGGGCAGAAAGGTCAGGGTTGGGAGAACATTGTCTTGAATTTCTCCAGTGGTCCAGAATCTACTTTCCTAGAGATCAATTTGCTTTTTGGAAATAGCCTCAAGGCAGTGGGAACTAATTTATAGGATTATAGAGGTGGCTCCAACTGGGAGATTCTTCTCGTATGTCACCTCTCTCCTCCATCCTCCCTCTGGAGATGATGACTCCTCCGGCCTCTACCTGCCCCTTCTGGCAAAATGCTCCTGGGCTTAGAATTGGTGTTCTTCTCTCCTGTGTCCTCCCTGGGGGATCCTGTCACTGCCGTGGCTTTGCTGCATCTCCGTGCCGGTAACTCCCCATGCACAGATGGAGTTCACATCACTCTCCAGTTGCTTGGAGTACATCTGAATGTCTTGAAGTACATCTGAATGTCTTGAAGTTCCTACAGACCTCACTTTCAAATTCATCCTTCCCACCGTCCCCCACACCTGCTCCTCCTGCGGTGTTCCCTGCACAGTGATCATCACTGTAATCCCCTCTACTGCTTGATTCAGAGGCCTGGAGGCAGCCTTATCCCCTCCTTCACTGCCATTCTCCACCTCCATGTCTGATCTCTGTTGAATCTTAAAGCAAGGACCTCCTTGGATAGAACTGCCCCAGCTCTGGATCCTTCTGGAATGGGATTTCAGAAAGGTCGTCAACAGTGAAAGCCTTATTAAGGTCTGTATTCAGCATCCCAAGGGGATTCTGTGAAATGGACAGACCCACTCATTGTATACCCTCTGGTGTTCACACTGACTTGGGTCTGCTCTCACCACCAAGGTCAACTTGGGTAGGTCCCCCGACCTCTCTCAGCCCATTTCCTCAACTCTAAAATGGGAATAAATAATTGCACCTACTTTATGTTTGTGAGGATTAAATAAGGTTATGGATGGAATGCCTGGCACATACATAGTAAATACTAAAAAAGTATTGTTTTTACCATTATTTATTGCCAAACTTCATTTATGTAATCTATTTAGTAAGTTAAAGATGAAGGACACAAGGAGTCCATTCTGGGGAGACGATGACATAGTTTTTGAATCTCCACAATCCACCTATAAACAATGGCAGAGCAGATAAAGAGCTAAACCAAAAACCATGGGCAATATTTACTACAAAGCTAAGTTGTCCCCCCAGACCCCAAACTATAAGCAGGTGGGAACAAACCAGCAACAGTGACAAGCCCTCCATGGCAGTGATTTCTGTACAGAAGGAAACAAAGAAAATAATAACACAGCCTATGATGGACCAGAGCACAGGGGACTTCAAAATAGTGAGCAGACATTGACTGGGAGGCACAGCTGACAAGTCTGAGAATAGCAGATGAAACTGGGAGGGACTTGTCCAGACCCATCTCAGGTGAGTGAAAAGGGCCCTTGGTAAGTTTTGCAGGAGCTGGAGAGTCTGGGACACAAAATCGCTTTAATCAATCCAGCCAGAGCTCCCATCTAGGAAAGATCCCAGGGAGAAACTGTTGGGAATGAAATCAAAACTGAGCAGGAAGGGGGCCCCTCAGACCAAAGAAAGAGGCGGTCCAGATGGAAGTGGGCAAGGAAATCCCAGGTAGCAAGCTGCCTTGGGATGTGACATGTCACTTAAACAACAGAAGAGGCAAGTCTGTTAGAAAAGCTACCCTGAGCCACACCATCTTATAAAGGTTCAGGAAAACTAATATTACGTGAAAATGAGCAACAGAAAAGTATCAAAGTCAAATTCCACGTCAAGTTATAAGAGAAAGGAGAATAAAGAGCAGAACAACATTGTACAAGGAAAGCACCTCAGAAAAGACAGTGTGGTGGATTGTTTCATAAATGGCTCCCCAATGAATCAGGCTGCCTGGTATCCATGAGCAGTGCAGTTCCCTCCCATGTGGTCCCTGGTCTTCATCATGTGACTTGCTTTGTCCAGTTGGACATCAGGAAATGTGAAGCAAGCAGAGCCTTGATAGGCACGTGGGAGTTGGGTTCTCCTTCTTGAAACCGCTGCCACCATGTGAGCAAGCTCTCTCTAGTCCCCTTGATATGAAAGACCACCCAGAGAGAGGGGCCCATTTATCTCAGCTGTCCTGGCTGACCCAGCAGCTGAATGAGTGACCACAACAAAAACCAGCAGAAGAACCACTCAATCAAGTGGCAGATAAAAAGGAACGAAACTGAGTTATTTGTAGTGAGGTGGATGGACCTAGAGACAGTCATACAGAGTGAAGTAAGTCAGAAAGAGAAGAACAAATACTGTATGCTAACACATATATACGGAATCTAAAAAAAAAAATGGTTCTGATGAACCTAGGGGCAAGATGGGAATAAAGATGGAGATCTACTAGAGAATGGACTTGCAGATACAGGGAGGGGGAAGGGTAAGCTGGGACAAAGTGAGAGAGTGGCATGGACATATATACACTACCAAAAGTAAAATAGATAGCTAGTGAGAGGCAGCCGCAAAGCACAGGGAGATCAGCTCGGTGCTTTGTGACCACCTAGAGGGGTGGGATAGGAAGGGTGGGAGGGAGGGAGATGCAAGAGGGAAGAGATATGGGGACATATGTATATGTGTGACTGATTCACCTTGTTATAAAGCAGAGGCTGACACACCATTGTAAAGCAATTATACTCCAATAAAGATGTTAAAAAAAATCAAGTGGCAGAATTGTGATAATACAATTGTTACCGTTCTAAGCCACTAGGTTTTGACATGGTTTGTCATATAACAATTGACAACTAATATAGACATTAAGGATTAATAACTAATATAGACATTTAAAAATTATGCAAGACATGAAAGAACACATAAATTATAATTTAAATACTCATAAATCTGGCAAAAGATCTCAGGAAAAAAAATAGAAACAAAGGGAAATTATTTCAGAAATAAATACTTCACTAGAAAGTACACAAAGCAAATAAACACAACAGAGAATGCTTTAAAGTAAAGAGAAAGAAAAAAAATGAGAAAAAATTTAAACATAGGACGAAAGAGATAAGAAAGATTTGAAAATGGCAAATATTGAAGACTGACAAAGAAGACCCAACATTCAGACAATAGGCATCCTTAACAAAGAAAAAGTAAAGGAAAAGAATGTGTACTAAAAAAAATGACATTTCCATGAAAAGTCCTAAAGAAAAACCAACCTGAAGCCACATTGCAAGAGCACTGTGTACCTGAGAATATAGATCCAAAATGACCAACGCCAAAATCGTATTCTGGCAACACTACTGGACTTTAAGGAAAAAGAAGAGTTTGTTGTTTACTTGTTTGTTTGTTTTTCCCTAAGCTGGAGCCAACCTTTCTGGCTGAGTAGGAGTTCTCTAGAAAACACAGGAGGAGATGGTCTTCCTGGCAGGGGAGACAGCTTAGGTAAGGGCCAAAGGTGTGACAGAGCACGGCACATACTGGGCATGGTTTGGGGTCTGGTGAGGGGATGGGAGGTGGGTGAGGGAGGGGTGAGATGAAGCAGGAGAGGAATGCTGAGGCCTGCGGGGATCTGGAATACTCACCCATGTAGGGTTTGGTCCCGGCCATGGAGGAAGCCTTTTCTGTGCCTTTCACGACCGTCGCTATGTTGAAGTCTGTGATGTGAACATGTCCTGGAGATAGAGAATCAGAGACCACAGTTAGCAAGAGCTGCAGGCAGCTGGGTTATTTCCTTGTCTGATTTAAAGTTGTGGTCTGCAAAGCGGTGGGTGGGGCAGGAAGAAAATATTAGAACTTTTATTTACATTAGTATTTTTAACTGATACTTTAGAAGTGCCTATTTTGGGCAGCATCATTTACAGTAGCCAAGCTATGGAAACAACCTAAGTGTCCATCAGCAGTCAAATGGATCAAGGTGTGGTATGTGTATACAGTGGAATTTATTCAGCCCTGAGAAAGAAGGACATCCTGCCATTTGGGACAATAAGGATGGATCTTGAGGGCATTATGTTAAGTGAGAAGTCAGACAGAGAAGGACAAATACTGCATGGTCTCACTTGTATGTGGAATCTAAAAAAAAAAGTCAAACTCATAGAAACAGAGAGTAGAAAAGTGGTTGCTAGGGGTTGGGGGAGGGGGAAATAGGGAAAGGCTGGTAAAAGGATACAAACCTTCAGCTCTAAGAAGAATAAGGTTTGAGGATAATGCAAAACATGGTGACTATAGTTGATAACACTGTATTGTATAATTAAGATTTGCTAAGATAGTAGAACTCAAATATACTCATCCTCCAAAAACAGATACATATACATATATAAATATGTGAGGTGAAAAAAAAGTCTATTTTATACGCAGGTTTTATAATGTGAATTTTGGTGGTACATGCATATTAGTTATAAATAAACAAATATGTTGAAGACATAATGAAATTTTTATGGATTAAAGTTTAGCAGCACTGGTCCAGAGAGTGAAAGCTCCTGATAAATAAATGAGACCGGAGAGTCCAGACTCCCTCTCTCAGGAAAACAGTGGGTTGGGGGAGGGTGCATGGAGAGAGGATTCTCATGCCCTGAAGACACCCTTGTTCTGCTGTCTGTCTGCTCTGGTCAGCGGGGGCCTTAGTACTGTACCTGATGAATTGAGTAGGGAGGGGGCTTGGGGGTTGAGACCACCTTCCATCCAGCCTAAAGTAACGACAGCAGATGGGACGTGGGTGTTGAAGAACCCTGAGAGGGAAGGAAGAGGGACAGAAAAGGAAGGAGACAAGGAGATGTGGGGATAAAGGGGAAAAGAAAGAAAGTGACAGAAAGAGGGTGAGAGGTGAGAAGGAGGAAAATCCAAAATAGTGAGTACTGGCTCTCTGGGGATTTGGAACATAAAATAAAACTAGCTCTGTCCATCAATGGATGAAAGGATAGAGAAGAGGTACAATGGGTGTAGATATACAATGGGATAGTACTCAGCCATAAAAAAGAATGAAATTTTGCCATTTGCAGCAACATGGATGGACTTGGAGGGCATTATGCTAAATGAAGTCAGACAGAGAAAGACAAAAACGTTATGATATCACTAATATGTGGGACCTAAAAAATACAACAAGCTAGTGAACAAAACAAAAAAGCAGCCGACTCACAGATGTAGAGAGTAAACTAGTGGTCACCAGCGGGGAGAGGGAAGGGGTAGGGGATAAAAAAAAGGGTTATTATGGGATTATAGGAAATCATGTGTGTGAAACTTTTGAAAACTGTAAAGCACTACAGAATTTTAAAAACACATAAAATAAAATAAAACCAGCTCTGAGACGCTTGAATACCTGATATAAATGCAATCACATTTCTTTCTGTTTGTCATCACATCATTTTGTGAAAATGGTTGGATTTTCACCAAATCTGAGAGCTGTGTTTGGGATGGTGGGGCTTAAATACATAGGTGGGTGGCATACACAAAATTGGGACATTGGGAGAGCCTGGAGGGCACCTCCAAGAGATGGACAGACCCCCCCACTAGAGCAGGTGCAAAGAGGCCTGCTGAGAGGTTCATGGGAGAGGCGTGCCTGATGTGATCAGCCACGGTGGACGGAAAAAGCACCAGTGGTGTCACATGCAAATCCCAAATCTCAGGCTCAACAGCCAGCACCGATGTGTGACTAAGCTGCTCTGCCAGGCGCTCTGTCCAGTGCCCCCGGGTGAGATGCAGCAGGAGGTACTCAGTGATGATCTGTAGTACCCTTCAGCTGCTTGTGGATGAAGCTTAGGTCACCCAGCCAGGCCTTTGCTGGGAACCCTTTCTGGCCAGACACACAGTGTCCCCACCCAGGTAGCATCTCTAGAACATATCCAGTCTGCTCCAGCCTCTGGGGCTCGGATGAGCATCCCTCCCATTCAGCCATCCGTGGTCCTATCTGCAGAGTAGTTGGGTGGACAGACTCTGAGACAGGCTGCCTTGGTTTGGGTCTCAGCTTTGTTGTGACCCGCTGCGTGACCTTGGGCAAATAATCTCCCTGAGCCTTGGTTTTCTCATCTGTAAAATGCGGATGATGATAACAAAATATCCATCTCAGAGGGCTGTTGGGAGAAGTCAGGGAGTTAATACATATGAAATGGTTAGAGCATACTGACACACATGAAGTAGGGAATTTCGTATAAGCATTTACTCTTAGCAGTACTGTCCTGCCAAGGTGTGGCTCCAATCCCCTCTCCAGCTAGGGCCAGTCCACTCCTGCATCCTCTTTTGCCTCAATTCTAATACTAACAAACAAGTAAGTTCACAGTCCTGTTTTCCACTGTGAGGTATGTGAAAGTAGGTGGACGTCTGAGTCATTTCTGCACCCCACACCTGAACAGTTCCAAGCATAGTAGCACTGCTGGGAGGGAATTCTGGAATCTTCAAATATAGTTTTTATTTGGTTTTCTTTCATTTCTCCTCCTCTTAAAATTTTTTAATATTCGCATTATGAAAGTAAAGCCAGCTCATTATAATAAATCACAGAATACAAACATGTGTTTGAATCTCTCCTTTCCCTGCCATATAACCACTCTGATTCATACAGCTTCTCCATTATTTCTCCCTTCACTTATGCAGACGTATACCCACATACGTTAGGACTTTGGCTTTGTTCTTACAATAAAGAGCTCAATACTCCACGTGTCATTCTAAGAGTCACTTTTGCATTTAACCATGTATTGTGGACATATTTCCAAATCAATATATGTAGGTCTACCTATGAGATCCACAGTCCCTACCTCCATTCGAAATCCATTGTTTTGTTTTGTTTTGTTGTTTTGTAATTCATTTAGTGATAAAATCTGACCTGGAAGTCCTCTTCATAGTTTTTTAAATTTATTTTAAAAAATAAATTTATTTATTTTATTTTATTAATTTTTGCTGCGTTGGGTCTTCGTTGCTGTGCATGGGCTTTCTCTAGTTGTGGCGAGCGGTGGCTTCTCTTGTTGTGGAGCACGGGCTCTAGGCACGTGGGCTTCAGTAGTTGCAGCGGGTGGGCTCAGTAGTTGTGGCACGCGGGATCTAGAGTGCAGGCTCAGTAGTTGTGGCGCATGGGCTTAGTTGCTCCACGGCATGTGGGATCTTCCTGGACGAGGGCTCGAACCTGTGTCCCCTGCATCAGCAGGCAGATTCTTAACCACTGCGCCACCAGGGAAGCCCTTCATAGTTTTATTTATTCTACTTAGGGTGAAAAGTCATGTTTTGCTACAGAAATATTTATATATTTGATTACGAGATGTTCTCCAAGCCTTGCTACATAGTATACAGTACTATGTATATAACAATATACAGCATATATTTTAAAATATTATTATATGTTATGTTAGACACTATTTTCATATTATTATATATATTATTTAATACAAGTATATATATTTAAGTCTGAAAATATCTGAGTTATGAAACCATATCTGGCTCCAGTAATTTCAGATAAGAAATTGTGGACCTGTATTTGCAGAGTATTCCATATATGGTTATACCATATTTTATTCAACAATTCTCCTATTATGGCACTCAGGTTGTTTCCAGTTTTGTTTGCTTAATTGTTTGTCTTGTTCTTATAAAATATGCAGCAGTAGTATTCTTGAACTTATCTTTACATATTGCTACTTTTATTTTGACTAGATAAATTCCCAGAAGTGGAAACGTGTAGTTAAAGGGTATGCATTTTATGTTCCCAAAACTTACAATTTATGGTACTATAAACAGAATATGAGTGTGTATTTCTCTGCACTTTTACTAGCACTCACTGTTATCAATAATTTTACTTATTGGCTATTATCAGATGATGAGAAATGTTATTTCAGTGCTGATGCGGCTGCATAGTTTTCATGTGACCAGTATCCCTGTGAACTGCCTATCTAGAATATTGGTCAATTTTCAGTCAGAGCTCCTTGACTATTCAATACATTTACCCTCTTCTCTGGTCCATCTACTGCAAATATCTTCTTCTAGATTATTGCTTTTCTTTTGACTTTATAGTATCTCTTCCATATGAAAGTTTAAAGAATTCAAACAATATATTTTTATAGTTTTATTATTTTTATAGTTTCTGAGTATTATTTTTCTTATAACTTTCCAGTTTCCAGAAACCTATTCTACCCCCAAGATTTTACATATTCCTCAATATTTTCTTATAATACACATATATATAATTTATATTTTGTATCAATATTTAAATCTCCCAACCATATGGATTATATTTTTCTATATGGTATGATATAGTTTCTGATTTTATTTCTTCCAAAGAGATAGCTCTTTGTTTCAACATTTCTTGAAAATTTCATCCTTTCCCAGTAACTTGTAATGTGACCTTCATTTTACATCAAGTCACACATATATGTGGATTTGCATATGGATTCTCTCTTCTGTTGTACTGACCTATTGTTTATTGCTGGACCAGAACTATACTCATTTCATTACAATAGATTTGTAGCCCATTGTAAAATTAGATGAGAGTGGTCACCCTCATGATTGTTTCTTTTCCATGTTTTCTTGGAAACATAGAAAAGAATATTTATTCTCAAATGTTTATTTTTGGAGATGAATTAGGAGATACTCCCATTAAGATTTTGATAGGAATTACACTAAGTTATGCATTCATGTGAGAAGTGTGGACATGTAATCCACCCAAGGTCATGCTCTGTCTTTCATTCAGCTTTATTCCTTCAGTGTATGTTTAGTGTTCTCTTCATTTAGACCTTGTAACTCCCTGGATAAATTTATTCCTAGATATTATATAGTTTTGGTCACTATTCTGAATGAAAATATTTTCCTTTTCTTTTTATACTTAGTTGTTTTTAGCACAATAAAAAGCTCTTAAGTTTTGCTTATTTATCTCCTATTTGGCTACTCTATTAATCATCCATAGTATAAGATATTATCTGCCAATATCCCATCTCCCCTTCTAGGTAGTAATAGAATTTTTAACTGAGTTCATGCTCACCCAGTTAAAGACTATATTTCCCAGACTCCCTTGCAGCTGGCTGTGGTCATGTGACAAGGTTCTGACCAATGGGATATGAACAGAATGATATTTGCAACTTTCAGGATAGTTCCTTAAAGGGAATGAGAATTCCCTCCTTCCCTCCACTACCCCCCAATTCTGTCACCTGTTATGTGGACTTGGGGGGTTATTTTGGGCCACACAGATGAGGGGCAACAAAGTAGAAGCAGCTTGGGTCACAGTAAATGTCAATGGAGGAGAGATTAGACTTTTACCAAAGAGAAAACTACTTCTGTTTCGTTAAAAAATTTTTGTGAGTCTTTGAAAAGCAATTATGTCTCTCTTAAATTTCACAACCCGCTATTAATTTTGATAATTTTTCTAGTGAGCCTTTTGGTGTTTCTAGGCATAGAAGCACATCATCTGCATACAATGATGGTGTCCTTTCCCTGGTTGAAGGGCTTAGAGCACTGTGGTTAAGAACACAGTCTTTAGAGTCAGATTGCTCAAGAACAAACAGCTGTGCTCCTGTGTGGGACATCTGCTGTTTGTGGCCACTCACATCCCCTTATCTCAGCAATTACTCATCCCTGCACATCTGGCTGTGGAATGGGGCATGTGGCTCCAGCTGCAGCCAGCCAGGCTAACCTCACCCTTTGGCTCTAAGAGTTGGCTCAGGGTTGGGCATATGAACCAATTGGGGCCAATGAAAACTGGGGAGATGATTTTCTAGGGATTCAGGAAATGAAGAGTTTTCTTTCTTTTTTTTCAGGAGCTACCTAAAGAGATATTCTCTGCCTTTGGCCAGTGTAATGTGGGGATATAACCACCCCCCTGACCCCCCAGGAACTGTAGAAGCCATTGGCTTCCACAAAGAAAGACAAGCTAAAGATGAAGCCTATCCTTGGAGAAGGTAGGGCTGCAAGGGTGGCAGAGAAATGGTGCCAAAGCCTGAGCGAACCCTGCCTGAAGCCACATTCCACTGGGCTTCAGTTATACAAGCTAAAAAAAAACCTCTATTGTTTAGGACTCTTTGAGTTGGGCTCCCTGTTCTTTGCCACACACTGCTGGTGTCCTAATTGATGCAGACACTTACCATGAGATTTGGGCAGGTTATTCCACTCTATAAGCCTCTGATTCTTCTAATACTAATAAGTACCTTGTAGGGTAGTTGTAAGCATTAAACAGGGTAGATAGGGACTGAGAATGTGACCTTTGAGCAAAGACCCAAAGAAGAGAGGCAGCAAGCCATTGGACTTCTGGGGGAGGAGTGTGATGGCAGAGGGAATGGGCAGCACAAAGGCCCTGCAAGGGACCAGCGAGGGGGCCAGAGAGAGAAAGTGGGAAAGGGGCTCAGATGGCTTTTACTCCAAGTGAGAGGGTTTTGAGAAAGAGAGATACAATCCAACTCACTTTAGAATCACTTTGGCTTGTGTATGGATTGTAGGGGTAATAGTCAAAGCAGGGAAACTGATAAAGAGGGAGAAAAACAATGTATCCCCCATCTATTTAAGCTGCTGTCGTTTAGGGTTGCATAACTGGTACATAATTGGTGCTGAAGCGCATTTAATCCGTAAGTACTCTTATCAGGGGGGTATGGCTACCCTGTTTTTTACAGAAGAGTAGCCTGAAGCTCCAGAGACCAGTGACTCATCCACGGTCAGCAGCTGATACGCGGGAAGCTGTTTGTCTCCAGCCTCTTCCGGGGCGGGCATTTCCCTCCGCCCCACGCTGCCCCCTTCAGAGCTGAGTCTCACAGCCCAGCCCTTACTTCCTTCCGGCCCTCTGGGGTGGAGGATCTGGGGCAGCTCTGAGGCCGACCAGTCTACAGGGAATTCACGTCCAACAGGAGCGCCAGACAGCAGAATTCCACTTCTGGTTTCTGTACCGTGTGAGTTGATGAGCTGTAACTTCCTGGTGTGTCTCCTTTAACAGTTGAGTCAAGATGTGGGAAAGTGAAAATTAGTGCCTTATGAGGTCTCCGAGTTCCTTCTAAGGAGGATGGAAATTTACTACAAAATGTGCAAATATGGACTGACTTTTCAGCTATTTGTTTTCTGTAAATTAAAAACATTCAAAATTCAGGGAGAGAAGGAGCCCAGGATACTGTGTGAGATCTGTTAGTACAAGTTTTAATGAGAGAATCAATAATCAATAATCATCCTCCCAGCCCTGTTTATGAATCCTGAACTCCAGCCCTGCTTCTCTCCGTTCTCTGAACTCATGGAAATTCATCACACCTCCAAGACTCTGACACCATTTGGAATGCTTTTTCCTCCCCTCTGCCTCGCAGATTTCCATTCATTCTTCAAAACCTGGCTGGAGAGTTATATTACTGCTGGATGCACATCTAACCTTTGCTTGCTTGCTTCCACTAACAGGAGACTCACTACCATGAGGGGTGTGTGTGTCTTAGTTGGCGTGGGCTGCTAAAACAGATTACCACAGACTGAGTGGTATAAACAGCAAGCATTTATTCTTCACAGTCCTGGAAGCCGGAAGTCCAAGATCAGGGTGCCAGCATGGTAGGGTTCTTGGTGAAGGTCTTCTTCCTAGTTTACATGACAGCTTTCTTGCTGTATCCTCACATGGTGGAGAGAGAGAGAGCTCTGGTCCCTTCATCCCCTTATAGGGCACGAATCCCATCATGGGGGCTCCAACCCTATGACTTCTTCCAAACCCAATTACTTCCTGAAGGCCTCAACTCCAAGTACCATCACACTGGGGATTAAGGCTTCAACATGAATTTTGGTGGAGATACATTTAATCCATGGCAGACTGACTAGTTTAGGCTTCTCCTCTGGGCCCCGACCTGTACCTCCACAGTCCCCTCCATTGTCATTCCCATGCTAGCATTCACCATGTTGTATCTGTCACTTTGTCCATCTCCTTGAGGCCAGGAATCCTCCCTCATTCATTTCTATGTCCCCAGTACCTTAGCACTGGCCTGACCTGGAAAAGGTACTTATCAAGTGTTTGTTGACTAGCTGATCGACTGACCAAATAAAAGACTGAATGAAGGAAATATGGTAGGCAATCCTATCACCTTTCTTCATTCTTTATTTCTTAAGGCTATCATGGTATTTACAGGAGTTGACAACACTCCATTTCAATTTTTGACTTTTAAAACTGTAGCAACGTCACTTTTTCAGCTGGACCTCAGCTGATGGGACTCAGCCACCCTCTCCACGGTTTTTGTAATCACTGGTGCCATTGTCAGGATTGGCACCACGAAGACCTGTAACTTGGGCTATTTTCCGAGTACAAAAGTACTTGACATCCATGTGACTTGGAAAAATTCTCACTCATTTCTTCATTCACTTAGCAATCATTTAATGAGCACCTCCTACCTGTGCATATGGGTGGAGGGGGCTTGGAACTGCAGACACTAAGGATGTGCCAGTTACCTGTGTCATGGAACTGGGGGATGGGATGATGGAGATTACACGGGGCTAAAGTCCCATCCACAGTCCCCTCATTGCGGTATAACTGGCAATGCAGAGAATCTTCTCAGTATTACCAGTAACAGGGACTCCTACTTTGAAGACTGATTCCTGCATCTTCCCTGTATATTCCAGGAGAAAACATCCAAAGCCTTCCTGAATTTTGCTGACTTTTCATCTGTTTCGTCTGCAGCTACATTGCACAAGTGTCTATTCCTGCTCCACCATGCCACCCCCTTCCCTTCTCCCCTTTCAGCCCCTGTAATGAAATAACCCCAAACCCGCGTGGGTATTTACCAAATGAGTGAGGGCAGTGCAGTGCTCTCACTGGGACCGACAAGGCCACAGTCCAGGAAAAGATGGGGTCTGCTTGGGAGGGGATAGTCAACCGAACGTCAGGCTTTGTTTCCTGCAGAGTGAGTTCTCTCTAGATCTATCCTCAGGAAGCCAAGATTGGATTCGTGGCTGTGAATTCCTGGGAGTGAGTGCTAAGGTTGTGCCCACCAGAGGGCACTAGATTGGGAGTTAGGCTGACAGGGGGTCCATATGTAAGAGATGATCTCCTCCTACATTATTTTCTGCCTTGTTTCCCTGGAATTTGGAGTAAAGCCTCGTGGGAACATCTATCCCCACCTTAGCTGGTTTACAGGGTCTACATCATGCCTAAGCCAGAGGTCACAGTGGTGCTGCTGAAAAGACACAGCTGGATGCCCAAGAGGATGAGAACCTTGCTGTAGACTCAACTGCCCCGCCCATGACAGGCTCACATGCTCACTGCTAATAATATCTGTACTTCCAAGATGTCAGTGTGATGCTACCCTGGCTGTGATACTTCTCTCAGGATCACACATCCTGGGCACTGTTTCCTGTTGCCTTCATGGAGATGACAGTGAATGTACTGCAGGACAGTGGCAGAAAGAGGGAGGGGGTGAGGAGAGGGAAAAGGAAGGAAGGGAGGAAGAAGAAGAGAAAGATAGAAAGAAACCAAATCAAATTCCAAGGCACCAGCTTATCCAGTCTTCATGTGGCTTTACCTCAACCAAAGATGGACTCTGTTTCGGGGCACACCTTTGCCTGATGTAGAATGAATGACCCTCTGATTTTCTTCTGTTCTATTTGATTTGACCTCCTCCCCTATCTTGGACATGGGATGGGAAAGAAGGACTTTCAAAACAATCTGTGTGGGACTTCCCTGGTTGTCCAGTGTCCCCCTTCCAATGCAGGGGATGCTGGTTTGATCCCTGGTCAGGGAACTAAGATCCTACAGGCCGCAGGGCAACTAAGCCCGCGTGCGCCTCAACTACTGAACTCGCGGGCCTCCACTAGAGAGCCCGTGTGCTGCAAACCACAGGGCCCACGTGCTCTGGACCCCACGCACCACAGCTACAGAGCCCACACACCCTGGAGCCTGTGCACCACAACTAGAGAAGAGAAAACCCGCATGCCACAACCAGAAGCCCGCGCACCACAATGAAGATCCTGCGTGCCGCAACTAAGACCGACACAGCCAAAACTAAATAAAATAAATAAATAGTAAATAAATAAATCTTCAAAAAACCAAAAAAATCTGTGTGCTCCCTGCTCCCCCTGTGCGGGGGTGAACAAGCAATAGCAGGGTACAAGAAATGCAACACGTGTGGGATTTCTTGAGCTCCTAGGCTGAGATACGGGGGAACTCCCACCCAAGACGAGTTTCAACGCCTTCCCCCGGGATATATTGTGATTTCGTAAAACCCGCCCAACCTTCACACCCTATTTGATATGATGCTGCTTGGAAACCGTCTCCCCCAAGGCTTTTGAGAGGGCTCAACAGTTCTGAGTTTCTTTCCCCTTTTCTCTACTTCTGTGGCTTTTAATGTTAAGTCACGAGATTTTGGGTTAATTAGTTACTACAGCATAGCCATGGCTCCCTGATCAATCATTTCCCTTCCATGTCTCTGTGTTGGCATGTAATTTTATGCAATCATACTAATCACAGTGAATTAGGTTTACAGGGAGGTTTTTATAAACTTTCTCAGCCATGATTTGCTCTTTGCAATGACTGAGAGGCACGGGGATAGAGACTATATTTTGATACCTAGCATCCTTTTCCACTCCATTCTTTCCTGCCTCCTGTATTATAAGGACCAGAAAGAGAGAAAAACCACATGTCCTGACCCTCTTGCAGCTAGGGTTCTGGACAAGATTGAGCTTCTGCCTTTCAAATGCACTCAGGCAAGGTTTGGAAGCAGAAAGGAAGCAGAAGGAGAATGCCATTTGAAGTCTGGAGTTACACCGTCTCAAGTCAAAGAAGTATGCGTGTCTCCAAACCAGAAGCTGGCAGACAGACATGACACACACCCTTCCCTGTCACCTCAGAGGGAGCACAGCCCTGCGGACACCTTGACCTCGGGTTCCTAGTCTCCAGGACTGAGAGACAATACATCTCTGCTGTTTATTGCCTCTCAATCTGTGGGACTTTGTTCCAGCACCCCTAGGAAACTAATACAGGGGGCTATTTATTGGGGGTCCTCAGAGATTCCTGCTCTGGGTCTTCAGGACTTTAAGACATCACACTGTGCTAGACACTTCCACTCCCAGCAGTCTTCAGAAAGAATCTCATCACCAACCTCCCAAGGACTCCAGGCTAGCTTTAAGCCACACTCCTAAGCTCTATCCTTAAACTCGGCTAGAATAATGACACGCACTGTTGGCCCCTCTGACTTAGCAGAAACACCTCTGCCCACCCCCCCAGTTTGCCTGGGTGGCTTTTCCCGCTTCCATCTCAGCTGCTCCAATCCCTGCATCTGAGGCTTCAGAATCAACACGCGCCTGATTTGTTAATTTCCTGGAGTCTCGTGAGGGGGATGTCACAGCACATACAGTGTTTTGACAAGTGATAAGGGGGTGTTGCTGCTGGCCACTGCCGTTTTGGGGAACACTTGCCGACAAATATGTCAGCAACAGATGGAGAGGAAATTCTTTGAAATAAGTCCAGTGAATGAGTGCTCTGAAATAGAGCCTGTTAATAGAAAATTAGAAGTGAAGTCCGCAGATTAGGAGACAATTGCCATTGAAAAGATAGTTTGTTATTCACAGTTCCTAAGAGGACGGGTCACATCACACCATGTGGGTCCCCCCAGGGAAGTACTAGCGTTAGTCATGAGACAGAGGAAGAAGGGAGGAAATGTGGCCAAGAGCCTTTCTGGTGGTTTCTGTGGGAAGGAACAGGCAAGGCAGGGCAAGCAGGCTTAGGACTGGCTCGTCTGAATGATTTCAGGGGTTCTGGGGCACAGGAGCTGTCCCTGGCTGTCTGGATCCTGGCACTGGGGTGTTTAGGGATACAGTGAGAAAACAGATTCACTCTGCTGGCACGGCTGCTGTGTCACCTGTTACTAAACGTCCAGGTGAGGTTTCTGATCCCCAAGCGCCCATCCCGAGGTCCCTGAGGAAAGAATGAGTTCTACGCCTCACAGCCTGCTGTCCTCTGGCCAGTGGAGCTTTCTCCTTTGCCCTCTGGAATGCTCTGCTCCCAAATGCTCTGGTGCCCACACTCTGGAGGGAGGATCAAGAAAGCCCTCCCTCCCCCCCCCCCCCCCAGCTTCACTGCCCTTCTGCTCCGGCACAGCCTCACCCCTGCCCGTCCCAGCACTGACCCTGCTGGGTCAGAATCACCTGTTTACTTTTCTGTCCCTCCCTCAGCCCTGGCTACACCTTAAAGCTACCACCTGGTAGCTTTAACCCCACGTTCACCCCCCCACACACCCCGCCCAGCACTTTCTCCTGCGAGATGAGTCAAATGAGTGCCTCTGCGGGTGGGACCTTGGCATCGGCACCTTTTACGGTTCCTGGGTGACATGCAGCCGTGGCTGAGAAGCGCCACCCTAGACCACGATGTCCTCGGCCACAGGGGGTCTGTGTCCTTGGGTCGCCTGTCACAACACCTGGCTTATGGCAGGTCTGCAAAAGTGAAGGAATTACTTTCTTGCATACAGAAGAGGACAGAGCTACAGTTGTCCCTCAGTATCTGCAGGGGATTGGTTCCAGGACCCCCACTGATACCCAAATCTTTGGATGCTCAAGTCCAAATCATGTATAAAATGGTGTACAATTTACATATAACCTGGGCACACCCTTCCATATACTTTTTTTTTTTTTACTTATCAATACCTTGTACAATGTAAATGCTATGTAAATAGTTGTAAGTACAATGCGTATGTTATGTAAATAGTTGTCAGCTAGCAGCAAATTCAAGTTTTGCTTTTTGGAACTTTCCGGAGTTTTTTTCCTGAATGTTTGTCATCTGAGGTTGGTTCAATTCGAGAATGTGAAACCCCAGATAAGAAAGCTGACAGTATATGGTCAGTACATTTTGACCAAGGGTCCTCAGTAGACACTCAGGGCAAAACGCAGGCACTGCCCTTCTGTCTCTGACTCCCGGCTCTTTGCTCATTTGGGGGAAAGTCAAGCTCCCACGTGTTAAAGACCAGCCTCCCACCTGCCCATCTGCTGGATGACTGCATTAATCTCCGCAGTTCCTCCTCCTCTGTATCCTTCCTTTCGCCATGTCATTTGGCAGTGCTCAACCCCGACCCGGTTGGGTCTTGTGAGTTGCTTTGCCCACTGGGATGGCAGCAAATGTGATGCAGGTGGTGGCTTAAGGGACTGGGCTTTCCCTGCCTCTGTTTCTGCTATGGCCATGCGAGGTCACACAGGGCTGGCCCGCCAGAAGGTGAGCCATGAGGAGCTGGGCCGAGTTGCCCAGTCAATGAGCCAAGGTCACGGTGTACCAGCTGGCAGCCAGGCGACCCCCAGACATGGGAGTGAGCACAGCCAACGTCACCGTAGCTGCCTGGCTGACCCTGCAGGACCTCAGTCTTAGGAGCAGGCCCTGCCTACGAGAGCGTAACTCCACAGGCCTGTGAGCTAACTGGATGCTTCTTGTTTATGCCATTAAATTCATGTGGTTATTCATCACCCAGCATTATTGTACCAACAGAAGATGAATGCAATCCCTTCCCCTTCCCTCTACAGTTTTAAATTCCCCATTTCCTAGAGCACTTTGTCCTCAGCCCTAAAGCACTCTCAACTCTTCCTCTCACACTGTGTTATGATGCTGCATCCTCCTTCAACTTCATTTGACCTCCAGGTACGGTCTCCCTCTGCTTTTGCTGCTAGCCAAGAGACCCCAAATCTCAGAGTAGAATTAGCGCCCATTCTAGGAGATAAGACCAGCCTGCAAGATCAGGAAGCAGAGCAGACACCGGGGGAGCAGAGACGCTTCTGTGAGAGCCTTGGATTTTGTATAACCAGCAGATCTTGAACATTTTGAATAAAATATGAATGCATTTATTTAATTATGCTTATGACTCACTGTAAACACAGCAGCCAACTTGTTCTCTGAGAAAACACTTAATGAGATCAATCAGCAAACTCTTTAAATAGAAATAGTTATCTGTTTTGTAAGCTGTTTTTTTTTTTAATGCATTTAACAACAGGGTAAGGAGATCTAATGTACAGCATGGTGACAGTAGTTAATAATACTGTGGTGTGTGGTTGAAATTTGCTAAGAGGGTAGATCTTAAATGTTCTCACCACTCACACAATAAGAACGGAACCTTAAGAGGTGCTGGATACGTTCATTACCTTGTGTTGTTAATTTCACAATGTATCTGTGTATTAAATCATCATGTTGTACACCTTTAAAAAATCACATTGTACAACCACAACATATACAGTTTTTATTTGCCAATCACACCTCAATAAAGCTGGAGGGGGAAAAAGGCAACAATGACTAAGTAAGAAAAAAAGAAAGAAAAGCTGATGAGCATTTATCTCCTGTCATAAATCAGGGGAAGGAAAAACATAGCCACAGTCTCCTCTCTTGTCCTTCTCTCCTAGGGGAGAAGATTTGTGTTTTTTGAGAATCTTCTGCTCCTGATTTTCCTTCTGCACTGCCCAAAAAGGCACTCACTGGATGCTAAAGCTGATGGAGGGGAGGGCATCAGCCATTCACATCTTAGTATGAAATAGTGTTCAGTGCTCTGTCTCGACAGCAAGCTTGATGAAAAAGGAGCTTAGAGAAGAGACAGGAGGGTTCGAATCCTTGGGGAGTGTGTGGGATGCTGCAAAGCCAGAGGGCAGAGGTCAGGACACTGTGTAAGGCATGCGGGAGGTGGGGAAGGATGGGGAGATCTGGGAGGAAAGTGGGAAAGGGCTGAGGGGGAGAGGTGAGGACGAGCACAGAAGGGGAGGTAGGAAGGGATGGACGGAGATCCAGGAGCCCAGGAACGAGGGAACCCGGAGAAGGCTGTGTGAGCTCTGACCCGAGGCTGTAGCATCGGGCAGGAACTACGGCGTCAGGCAGGCCCTGGTTAACCCCACAGGCTTGCTGAGTCTCATTTCATCCTAGAGGAAACGGCTGAATTATTCCTACTGCTTGGCGTTCCTGCCTTGATTTTGCTTCTGGAAAGCTGCCCAGGGCCTGAAAGGTCTTTGTCCAAAAGCCTCTCTCAAGTCTCTAGGCTGGGGCCGTGAGGATCCCAGCCAGAACCCTGCCCTCCACACCCCTGGTTTCCAGGACAGCCCTGCCAGGGGTGCTGCGTCACCCAGCCTGTGCCTCTTCTCCTTCCACCTCACCTGCTTCTGTGATCTGAGCAGAGAAGGGACAGGGGAGGCTGAGAGTTATAAGCTAATACAAGCCCTCCCGAGCACCTTTATGTCCTGGTGCTGGGACAGTGGCTCATCCTCCCCATCTTGTCTTAGACCTCTGCCACCCTGCAAGGCGGTATTACTTGTTTTGCAACTTGCCTGAAGACACACAGCTAGTTGGGGGACCAGCTGAGACCCAGGTCTGGGGTTCCTGCCCTTTAGATACAAACTGGGGACCTTGATTTGCAGCCTCAGCTCTGCTCAGTTTCCCCCCGGCAACCTAAGGTCATCCTTGACCTTCCATTCGGGAGCACAGGGATTTCACCTCTCTGCCCCAAAGCACTTGGGCTGGTTTCAGCCTCTGGCAGGAGACTGGAGCCCAGATGGTCCCATCCACCACTCCCACTCTGTCTCCCAGTACCAAGGGGTTTATACAACGAGGCAGGATTCCCTGAGACACACTGGTGACACACACAAGTCCTAGAGGGGCTTCGGGCTGGAGACACAGCCGCAGCCTGCGGGAGGGAGTGGGGGAGGTAGGTCAGAGGAGCCATGTAGATGAGGCGGCAGACTCATCCCTGAAAGATTCAGCAGCACAGCAGAAAAATCCCTGTCTGCTCGCTCTAGCCCACAGCCCCGAAAGCCCTTGGGAGATGAGTTCCTGAAGCAACATCGGGGAATTTAGTCTCCAAGACTGCCATGATGGTTGGCTGCAAAGCTGCCTTTGGCGTGGACTGTAGTAGACTGTCAGTCATTGCTGGGCTGTGCCCTGGACTTGTCCTGACTTGACTGGGCACCACATCCCTGGGACTGACTCAGAACACAGAGGCCCAGGTTCTCTAAACAGGACAGGGTCTAGCCTCTGATGCTTACCAAGTCCCCCAGGGGATTCCGATAAGACCAGAGTTGGAGAGCCGCTGACATGGAGCCTTCTCCATGGACCTGCAGTGTCAGCCTCAACTGGGAGCTGTTATAAATGCAGAATCCCAGGTCCACCTCACTCCACTGAATCAGTTTAAGAAGATGCGCACACTCCGTACACACATAAAAGCTTGAGAAGCCTGGATGAGGGAAGGCTTAGAGGATTACTGATTACTGATTTCTAGTTTGCCAAGCACACCCTATCGCATTTGATCCCCATGACAATCTGGAAGGTGGGTATCATTTTCCCCATTTTACTGAAGATGACATTGAGGCTTAGAGAGGTGAGTGACATTTCTGAAGCCCCAGGTTCACAGGTCAGAGAGCAGGGCTGGGAGGCTCAGAGCTTTCCAACCTTGTATCCCATTCCCATTTCTGCTCTGTTGTCCTCACACCAGGACGTGAATGGTGATGTCTTTAGATATGAAACCATCAAATACATTGGACTTAACTCACCGCAGCAGGACACAGACCAGAAATTTACACAGCTGTTCATTCACCAGGATTGAAACAAAAGAAGGCTTTCTAGTCAACCCTAAAATCCAACTCACCAGGACCAGGACCAAATTCCCAGAGCCTCAAAGTTCCCACTGAAATAGTCTCTAGAAAGCGTTCATAACAGGCTTACCGTGTTCATCCAGCAGTATGTTGTCTGGCTTGATGTCTCTGTAAGAGAAAACAAAGAAGCTGAAAATGTGATTTCTGGAGCCTACGGAGGAGCACGTGACAAACATGACAACTGGGGATAAATGCCTGACAACACCTAGAGTGCTCGTCTCTCCCCCGGCATGAGGGCTCAGACAGGGAGCAGAAGAGTGATTGTTATGATAGTGGAGCCCCGTGTTCTTGCTTCCTTCCCTTTCCTTTTCCTGGAACTGCAAGTGGATTATTGTGTGAATAGTTTTCTCCTCAATATTCTTAACGATTTCTGGCCTCTTGAGGCCCAGGAATGACTGCTCACTGAGCACAGGGTCTCTACTGGTGAGTACAGACACTTACCCTTCCTGATGGAATTTAGCCCTCCCACCTTGCTAGGTACTAAACCTCCCAGGTGTAATGGTCTCTGCTCTATAGACCTGGGAACTGAGGCTCTGGGAGGTTCAGTAACTTGTCCTCGTCATCCTTGTCCACAGCCTCTGCCAGTTTTTGTACAATCTCAGAAGATTTGACATTTATTATAAAGAAGTGAATGGGGCTTGAATTTCTAAAATCTGTGATTTTTACATGGAGCTCTGGAAAGTGTATGCACGTTCATGATGACTAAATCAGGGTTGAAGATGTCAATTCAGTTTCTTAAAAGATCACACCCAGCAATCAGCTGGTTTTTGTATAGTCTGTGAGCTAAGAAGGCCTTTTACACTTTTAAAAGATTGTAAAAAACAAAACAAGACA
Organism: Leucopleurus acutus; assembly: GCF_964270905.1. NCBI lineage: Eukaryota > Metazoa > Chordata > Mammalia > Artiodactyla > Delphinidae > Leucopleurus > Leucopleurus acutus. The sequence goes on from NC_139146.1 coordinate 36,666,488, forward strand.
CACACACACACACACATGCACAAAGCAAAAATGAAAAATGTACAACACAGACTGATGTGACCCTCAAAGCCTAAAATATTTATTATCTGGTCCTTCAGAAGTTTGCTGATCCCTTTTGCACACAGCGGGCCATGTGCAGCGAAATCTCGGCTGGGGAGTTTCTGGAAAATTCTGCTCTATGTCATCATTAGAGCAAAGGGCTCCCAACTCCAAGCTGTGCTTTTCAAAGGCAGGGGTTTTGCTTTCTTCACTTCTGCACCCCTAGCATGGCGTCTGTCACCAGCGGACACAGTCAAAGAAAAACCAGGACAGTAGTTAAAGCAGTAAAGACAGATTTTATTCAGTTGCAATCACCAAAGGGGAAAAGACACCTCAGCATAGAACTGGGCTCAATTCTGAACACAAGGGGGACAAGTGGGGATTTGTAGCCGAGGAGCAGGTGGGGATCGGTGGATGGAAAGTTACTAAGAGGAGACATCAGAGGTGAGAGGGGTTCAGGATTCCTGCTGATGGCAGGCCAGGGGGATCAAACCCCCCGGGGGATGAGCAACCTGATCAGAAGATGATCAAGTCGGGAGGATGGGGGATTCTGGCTAAACCAACTTAGCAGGTTCTTGCTAAGACCGGACGATGCAGAGACAACGCAGAAGTACAAAAGACAAAGTTGGGTTTCAGAAGAACTCATCAGAAGACGCTGAGTGGAGTTTTAGGGGGAAAAGAACCTTTGTCAATGCACAGGAAACACGGAAGAATGAATGTGAGAGAAACACAGCCTTGGAGAAACTCAGTGGACAGCTTCAGCTCTGATTTACCCATCATTAACATGCATACACTTTCCAAAGCTTTGTATTAAAGCCATGGGTTTTAGAAATGCAAGCCCCACTCACTCATTTAGAGTAAATGTCAAATCTTTTGAGACTAATGACAGCTTTCTTCGAAATAAAAAGTGATTGCCCCTGAGTTTATCAAATAGCAATTCTACCTGAAAACACACCATGGTTATTTGTAACAGTATGCGGTAATGCCTACGGCTTTGGGGGAGAAAGATACACTCATACCATAGCTTTAAATTTTCATTTGCATTGTGACTTGTGAATACTGATGAGCATTAAGCCAGTGGAACCCCAGCTGCCAAGTTCACAGACACAGGCCCCTGGTGAACAGAGATTGGTCGTTAGGGGAGTCCCCGGGGGAGGATGAACTAGAGAGCTCACACAATTAAAACAAAAGACGGAAGACCTGGAGTCAAGTGTTTGTGGCTCAAATCAGCAAACACTTGGCCCCTGTCTAGGGCCTCTCCCAGGAGGGTTTCTCCAGAAAAGGTGAGAGAAGGGAAAATAAATACTTGTCAAGAATGAAAACACAGCAGCAAATATTCAAGAGCATTTCTTTCCTGTTGCAGAGCACAGGCTCCGGACGCGCAGGCTCAGTGGCCATGGCTCACGGGCCCAGCCGCTCCACGGCATGTGGGATCCTCCCGGACCGGGGCACGAACCCGCGTCCCCTGCATCGGCAGGCGGACTCTCAACCACTGTGCCTCCAGGGAAGCCCAAGAGCATCCTTTCTTTAAGGTGTCACTAGAACTGCGATGACCTTGTTTGGGGTGTGCGGATTTCAGAGGAGCTGGCCGTGGACCAAGACCATGAGCCCAAAAGGCCTGCAAGGTCCTTGGCCTGAGCTGCTGCCTCCGCTGATGCTGAAATTGCCCTGTTTTGGGGTTTTCTGCCCACCCTGCTCCTTTTCTTCCTCCTTCATCCCTCACTCCCTCCTCTGACTTCTTCCTTTTCCTTCCAGGGCATTCCCGGGATAGCCCTCAAATGCTTCTTCCTGGCAGGTCTGGGCAGAGAGCTGGGGACACAGTCCCTCCCCTCTGGAAGCTCAGAATCAGTGGAAGAGGGAGACACGCAGGTGGGGTGGCACAGAAGCCACGGTGCAGGGAGACTGCTCTGGAGCCTGGGGGAGATGGAACTGGGGCAGCTGGAGAGGGAACGGCCGGCCAGGGAATCACACGGACCAGTGGGGACCAGGGTGTCAGAGCCAAGAAAAGATGGGGCAGTGGTGGCCAACCGAAGGAGAGGTGACCTTGTGCAGTAGGGTGAAGAGTGTCCCCCCAGAATTCACATCTACTTAGGACCCCAGAAAGTGATATTTTGAAACAGGGCCTTTGCAGGTTCAAGGAAAGATGAAATCATCCTGGATTTGGGGGTCCTAATGCCTGCCGTCTTAGAAAAGAGATGGAGGTTTGGACACAGACACAAAGCAGAGAAGAGGCCATGTCAAGACAGGGGCAGAGACCACAAGCCAAGGAGAACCAGGACCCCCGAAGCTGGAAGAGGAAGGAAAGGATTCTCCCCTGGAGCCTCTGGGGAAGGCTGACCCCACTGGCACCTTAATTTCAGTCCTGGCCAGAACCGTGAGGTCACGAATTTGCGTTTTTTTTTAAGCCACCAATTCTGTGATAATTTGCTGTAGCAGCCCACAGGAGGCTACACATCTGGCAGAGAAGAAAGAGAGCTAATGAAGGAAGTGGGTACATGTCAAGTGGCAGCCAGCTTCCCCCACTGACCACGGTGTGACCTTGGATAGGCCCACCATCCATCAGAGCCCACATTCTGAAAGGCCTCCATTCATGGCCTCTCATATCATGAGGACCAAACAGGGGCACAGATATCAGTGGCTTGGTAAACTAGACCCCATGGCTCCAAGGAAAGAGGGTGTCCTGCCCAGGCTAATCCTGTTTGGGAGCAGACTGTCTGACACCCCGGCGCCTCTCCTGCTATCGGGGTGACCTCCCTGTGCCTCGGCTTCCTAAATGTCTGACATATGCCTCTGTGTCAGCTCTTAGCACGGAGGGGAGTCAATGGTCCTCAAGCATCTTGGGGGCATCCCTTCCATGGTCACTGGGGCTGCAACAGTGAACAAGGCAGACCCAGCAAATGGAACTCGCTTCTAGAAGCCTGACAGGGGTGAATAAGTGACATGACCCCAAGTTGAGACAAGTGCTCTGAAGAGAACAAATCAGGGTCTAGAAAAGAGACCTGCTTTTGGTAGGTGGCCAGGGAAGGACTTTCGGAAGACGTGACATTAGGTTGACATGTGAATGACAAGAAACAGTCAGTTAGACACAACCTGGGAACAAGCTCTCATCTTGCAGATGAGTCCATGGAAAGCTGGGAGGGTGAATGGTTTAACCTGTGACATCTGTCCAGCCTAGGGAACAGGACAAAGGTGGTGGGGTCATTCCCATGATTACAGGCTATCAGACTGAGTCCTGGCGGCCTGGAGCGGGAGTGGCCACATGGCAGGGACCTGCGGGCACCTCTAGGAGCTGAGCGCCAGCAAGGAAACAGGGGGACTTCATTCCTGTAGCCACAAGGGACTGAATTCTGCCAACAACCAGGAGAGCCTGGGAAAGATCCAGAAAGATCCAGAAAGGAGTGCAGCCCAGTGGACACCGGGGTCGAAGCTTTGTGACACCCTGAGCAGAAGAGCCAGCTAAGCTGTGGCCAGACTCCTGACCTGTGGAAACTCTGAGGAAATACATAGATACAAGTTTGTGCTTGTTTTAAGCCGCTCATTTAGTGGAAATCTGTTCCGCAGCGACAGAAAACTGTTATGATAGCTGTATGGTCTTGGGCAACGTACTCTGAGCCACACTCTCCTCATCTGGAAAATGGGAATGACGGTCCCTATCTGACAGTTGCTGGGCGTATACACGGAGGTGCTATCACACAAGGCTTAGCAGCACTCCCAGTGCGTAAGAAGTGCTGAAATAAATAACGATGAGGGTCCTATCTCTGCTCTTTAAAAAGAGCTAGGGAGCCCTCAGGGGTGGATTCTTGAACTTTTAGCAAAGTGAATTAGATCTCTTTCAGAGGAGACTCACCAGGCAAAGCCTCACGTAGGAGACGGGAGCCTGATTCATTCGGGATTTGATAAGAATAACATTTTATGGGCAAAGCATCTTATCAGAGCCTCTAGGTTAGTGGGTTCCAGGACCACTTCCTCCGGTTCCACTTTTCACATTGATCATATCTCAGCCCAAGCACATCATCCTGCTGAAAATGGGCCTGTGTGTTCAGAAAGGGCATTAGAAGCATTGCGAGGACGGGCAAGTCTGCGACAACGTTTTCCGAGGACAGGCCCATAATTTCAGAGCTGGGCAAAATGATACTTTGATAGAAAGTGTGCATGCGAGGCTATAAAACCTGGTTCTGCTTTTGAATTATCCCCTGACCCCCAAATAAAACAAAGCATAAAATGTCAGTTGGGCTATTTAAAAAAAAAAAAAGGGAGGGGGCTTCCCTGGTGGCGCAGTGGTTGAGAGTCCACCTGCCGATGCAGGGGTCGTGGGTTCGTGCCCCGGTCCGGGAAGATCCCACATGCCGCGGAGCGGCTGGGCCCGTGAGCCATGGCTGCTGAGCCTGCGCGTCCGGAGCCTGTGCTCCGCAGCAGGAGAGGCCACAACAGTGAGAGGCCCGCGTACCGCAAAAATAAATAAATAAAGCACAGAAATGGCTCTGATCCGGACTGCAAAAATGGGCCGTGGGGCCATTTCTGCACGTGTGCCTTTGCTGGGGGTCTCTGAGTGTTATATGTCCGTGATCTTATGCAGCAATAAAGACAAATAAAAACCTGGTGGAAAAAGAGTCGCATCTGTGAAATGAAATTCTGTGGGTATTTACCCCTAGAGAAAGAAGATGCTGTTGACATCACAGAAGTGATGCAGGAGGAGGTGGACACACAGCGGTCCCATTCCAGTCCCGACTTTGCTGGCCCTGAGGTCCTGGCACAATGCCCAGGGCGAGCCTCAGTTTCCTCAGCTGTAAACTGGAAAACAACACATACTCCACGTACTTACGGTGAGGATTTGTTTGTTTTAGTCGTTCTTTTTGCCCATTGTTAAAGCACCTAAACCTACATCCTATCTATTACAGGAGCTTATCTTTATCGTGTTCTGAAATGCAAATTCGATAGTTTCAGTCTTGTCATCCAGAAACTTCTGTAGTTCCTCACTGCTGTCCAAGGAGTTACATGTAAGGCATTACAGGCAGGACTGGGGACAGGAGGAAGGATGGCCAGCTCTGAGGCTGGAGAAGACGGGTCGCGCCGGAGTGGTGGGTTAGAGGTTGGTGGGTAGAGGGAGATGGGTTTAGACGGGTGGGTTGAGACCACTTAGGAGGGGCTTTATTTGATTATGGAGCCAACTTCAGGTTGTTAGACTTAGGAGGCAATACCTGGGATTTTCCTCCAGGCTGGCTGGGTACTAGATGATTCCGTTTGATGTAGGTGGGGTTTTATGAGAGCAGCCAGCCAAGGGCCAGGCCTGTAGGATGCACACCTGTTGTTAGTAACAGAAGGAGCAAAGACATTTCAGTCTTGGGGATGAGCTACCAGAACGGGCACTAGGGAGGGAGGCTGGATGCAGTGACTGAGCCAGGGTTGAATGGGTGGGATTCACCTTGGCCGTGGACCTCTGTGGCCAGCTGGCACCCATCCAGCAGCAAGCCGATGGGGGGCAGGAGGCTGAGGAACTTGGTTCTCACGTTTGGGAATCTCTCACCATATTGGTGTGGACTGTCCGTCCAGAAACTGGGTACCGATTCTGAAACCGCATATTATTGCTACTGGTTAGGTTTCACTCCTTTCTCCTGTCTCTCTCCTGCCTCCTGTGGAGGGCAGGGACCATGTACGGCCCCCAGCCCCCAACACGATGCTTCCACATTGTCGGAAGTCCTGACACGACTCACAGCTGCACTTCCTGGAGAGCCTACTGTGAGCTGGGCACCACGTGGGCAGGTCACGTGGGTTTCACAAGGAGGGTGGCTTCTCGGATCAGGGGCTGTGGCATCCCCTTCTGTGTCACCCAGCTCAATTCTGACACAACTCTAGAGGCAGGTATCACTCACTACTCCTATTTCATTGATGAAGAAAGAAGTATTTACAGAGGGTCAAAGGTCACATGTCAGCAGACAAGACCCATTCTCAACTTGCCTCTAGATCAATGTTCTCTACCTGGGGGAAATACTCAAGAAAAAAATGAATCTCATAATTCCAGGAGCGTGGCTATAATACCTATGATATTTGGTCAGCAAAATTATGTTACTTGGATTTCAGGATATGTTTCTTTATTACAACACCCACATACAAGGTTGTATTTCTTTTTTAATATGACCTGAATGGCTTTACAAAACATACATCTGTCCCTTCTTACATGAATTCCCTTAATTGCCCTCTGGTACCCACAGTGCTGGTGGCCGGTGTCTGGGAGTCCATATTCTAACATAATCTCAAAAATAAAAAGTGAATGCTGAGATGTGGCTGTCAACTTTGAAAACCGTCAAGGGCATCAAAGCAAGCTAGCAACCACTACCACTGTACTTGTACAAAAAGAGGGAAAGAGGAGCCCGGAAGAGTCATGAGGACACAATTTCAGAATAAGGCACAGCTGTCACAGGCCTCAGGCCCATTCCTGGAAAAGTGTTTATTATTTTTTAAAATTTATTGTATTGAAGTATAGTTGATTTACAATGTTGTGTTAATTTCTGCTGTACATACAGACAGGGATGACCGTGAGGACACAGGGAGAAGGTGGTGGTCTACAAGAAGACAGGCCTCAGAAGAAACCCTGTTAACACACTGACTTTGAACTTCCTGCCCCCAGAATTATAAGCAAATAAACTTCTGTTGTTTAAGCTACCGAGTCTGTGGTACTTTGTATGCAGCCCAGGAAAACTAACACAGGTAGGTAATATTATTATCCTCATTTTACTGGACAACAAGACTGCAGCTGAGAGCAGTTAAACATTTTCTCCAGGTCACAGAGTTCATGGTAGAGCCTGGATGTACCAGTCAGAGACCCAGGTCTTGATTTAAAGGGATGGAGACAATTTTTTAAATGTACACACAGCCTGGTGCGTCAGTTCTTTCTTACATCTGGCTTAAAACCTCTTGTTGCAACTCAAATCACTTTCCTCTCCCTTTATCCTTCGGGAGAGAAAGTGCATCTTGTCAAGCCATGCTCGGGGTTTGTTGGTTTTTCTTTCATCCTGCAAAGAACAAGCATCGGCATGGTTGACATTGATTCATTACATTCAAACGGCTATGCCACTCCACGGGGCCTGGGTGTAAATTGCATTCAGCTAATTGCCAAGTATACCTCATGGAGAATTCAAGAGTTTCAGGATTTACAAACAGGTTCAGGGATGCACTGGGCTCAATTAATTCCTTCATGGATGGGTGAGGCCAACAACAGGCCAACAACACGCTGCCCTAGACACCATGAGGGCGTCACCTTCCCAGGCAGGTCAGGAAGGGTCCGTGAAGCCCACACAAACCCACCTAGCCCAGTTTTATTTCTTTCTAGTTGCTCTAGGAACACTAAATTACAAAGGTTTGTCCATGAGTCAGTCTGTGAACTCCTCAAGTTAAGCGCCACTGCACAGCATATGGAAAACAATAAAAGTGTGTAAGAAGGATACGGTGCTTGTCCACGCCCTGCAGGGACCGCAGGACAGCCTGCGATGATGGATAAAGCTTTAAAGCCCTTCACACATGAACTCTATGCCTGCCTGGGTCTCAGTTTTCCTCATCTGTAAAATGGGGATGAAATGACATAATGAATGTAAAGGACCTAGCTCAGTTCCTAGCATAGAGTAGGTGCTCCAAAAATGGTGACACTTTCCCCCACTTTGACCCACCTCTACTTAGCAGGGAGTTTAGAGGGAACAGTATGGGGCAGAAAAGGAGATGGAAGAGCTGACCCTGAAAATGATTATGACCATCCTTCACATGTACACAGTTGTACAGTTCACAAAACCCCTTCCCATACTGTAATTCGTTTAACCCACATGAATGCTCTGCAGAACAAGCATTATCTTCTTTTCATGGACAAGGAAGCTGAAGCCATAGAGAGGTGAAGTGACTTCCCATGGTCAGAGTTAAAAGTGGCAGCAGAGGGATTTGAACCCAGCTCTCCTGATGCCCAATGCTCTTTCCATTTCCTGGGTGGGGCAGACACCCAGTCCTCGTGTCCGCGCGCACGCTGTTCCCTGGCCTGGAGCTCTCCAATCGCCTCCTGGTCAGCCCCTTGCATCTGGTTGCCCTTGCTCAGCCGCCACTGCCTCTGAGAAGCTCTCCTTGAAGTCCTGGATGGTCCCGGTCACTGTCCTGCATTTTCTTGTTCCCCGAACTTCGCGGGCTGTGACCACAGCCAGTGTGTATGTGTGTGTGATTACCTGAATGATGTTCTTCTTTCCCAATAGGCTCTGAGTCCCATCGAAGCAGGGCCCCCCTCTAGATCAGCAACCTGGCACGGTGCTGAGCAGAGACTGGGCTTTTGACAACTATTGATTAAGTTTCTACATCTATAAACTTGTCCCAAGGCACTGGGTAAATGTTGGCCAGAACCCTAACGTCGGAGTCCAAAGGTTCCGAGGGAGAACCAGGCCAATTAGTGTCAGGTCCTGGCAGGGCGTGGTCCGGGCAGGGGATCCCCCCAACTCTCCCGGCTTCCCCAGAGACCACAGCTTAGCTCTCGCTTTATTTCACTCAATTCCGGCAGCTTGCAAACTGCCACAGTCATTCGGTCCTGCGTTCCCCCCTTGGATTCAGTAATCGGGTGGGTTCCACGTGGCGGAGCCTAAGAAGTGCTGTGCCTCTTCAGGAGCTCCGCGGTCCCTCCCACAGCTCCCAGTTCTTTCCTTTTCCATTAAGATGCTCAGACATAGCCCTCATGTTCTTGATCTTACTTTCCGAGGAAAACACTGGAAAGAGACTCCATGTCAAGGTCTTCTTCTATTCATGTGATTCCTACTGGAATCTAAGAACACTGGGCAGGAGGACGCCTGACCACCCTCAGGAATAACCTGTCATTTTCCAGACCAACAGACTGACGTTCAGGAGAGGTGAGTCATTTCCTTGGGTCAATCGGTAAGTTAGACTCAGGGCTGGGGTCTGAATTATGCTTTCCTGACTATTGTAACCTTCTTAACTGCCTGGATCTTCCTGAGTCAGTGAGAAAGGTATTGAATAGCTAAAAAGGAGCTAGGAAATAATTTTGTTTCTCCCTCCCTTTTTACAGACGAGGCAAATGAGTCTCAGAAAGGTTTAATGACTTGCGCTAACTTACAAATACGTCCTTACAAATCTGCGATCAGGTCTGGCTTGATCTTTCGCCATGGCCAGTGCCCTTTCTATCGCCAAGAATTTGTTTTCCCGCTTCTACTACCTTCCTCCTACCCCCTCCCTTCAGACCACTGTTTACCTCCCCCTTGGCTTCCTCATCACCTGACATTTTACGTACTGACTTGTTTTCGTGGTCTCCCTCTCCAGACTGGGCTATAAACCCCATGACGGCAGGGATGATACCCCCATTGCTGTACCACCAGGACCTAGAACGCTATCTGCCATAAAGAACACACTCAGTAAACAGTTGTTTGGATACTTGAGTGGGTGAAGGCCCAGCATTCAGGACTGCCTGCCCCCATGATTCCTCTTCATCTGTTTCTCAGGGTTAGTCCACAGTCTTCCAGCTCCAGAAACTAGGGTTCTTTGAGTAATACAGCAACTCAGGCCCCACCCTAGACCAGCCACAGCCTCAGATTCTGTGAGCCAGGCCTGGGAACCTGCATTTTGACGAGCTCCAGTGGGATTTTGATGCCTCTTGGCGTTTGAGAGGCCTGCTCTGCTTAAGGGGCAAGACAGATATCTGAGTTGGTTCACAATGGGAGGCTGAATTCCGGAGAGGAATTGCCCAGAATTCTTAGTCTCCAATCCCTGGCGTGTAGGTGTCTTTCACTAAAACATGGGGTCCAGGTAACGGGCTCTGATTCCTTTGGGAATAAGTTAGGAGGATTGTGTTATAGCTGCTGAGTCCTGTGGGCCCCCTTAGGGGCAGGCCTGCTCAGTTTGATTGGCGTGATGGGGGGATGGGGAGAGGGGAGAATCACCTTTTGACTCACAGCGTGGATCTGTGTGCCGAAGTGAGCAGAGCAGGCTCTATTTTAGTGGGTTCTAAAGCAAACAGACATGGCAGGTACTGATCAGCCGGCAAAGGAGAGAAGAAAACAGCCCCTCACACCCACCCACCCAAGGCTGATGGCAGGGCCCAGATTGGAACCACAGAAGGAGGGATTTCCCTTCTCTGATTTTTCTAGGAATGAGGGAGGCCTGGTTAGAAAGTAGAGTCTATGTGAAGCATTACAGTGAATTAATATTTTAAAGAGTTGCTATTTTTAGGGCCCGATCTCTCTGATATTTCATCCAAGGGAGCACGCTGCCAAAATGTGTAAGAGTCACCGAGTCCCAGTCTGGGACCTTAAGTTTATCTGAAACAAACTAGCCCTGGGTCTTGTAACCTTGCTGAGACTCAGTTTCCTTATCTGTAAAGTGGGATAATCATCACGTCCACCTCCAAGGGTTGTTCTGAGGATTCAGTCCAATGATGTAAACAAAAGAATTAGCCTAGGCTTGTTGTGAAGTCTCAGTTAATACGTCAAAAAATTTTAATTGCTTAATTATAAATAAATCTTGGTTTGGAGAAGGGAAGTGACATGGAAAGCAGCAGAACTGAGACCAGGATGGAAAGCTGGGGTCTTTTTGCTGCAAGTTGTTGAGAATTAACATCTTGGGGCGGCCTCAGGAGGAAGACCACGGACAGGGACTGAGGGGCCCTCTGTCACATCTCCCTCTGTTCCTTCCACCCGAGGGAAAGCAAGACACAGCTGAGAGGGAAGCTTAATAAGATCTGAATGGTGGGGGGGGTGGCCCCTGCATGTTCATTTTGTACTGGACCCCTCTAATTATGTAGCTAGTCCTGTTTTTGCCTCTAGTCATGTAATTCTTAGCTTATTCCGCAGACTCAGAGAAGTCAAGCAGCGTGCCCACGGTACAAAGGTCGTTGTGTCATCATCACCATCATCATCACCATTGTCGTCATCGTCACCAGCACCACTGTCACCACCACTGATGTCACCATCACCATCATCATCACCATTGTCGTCATCGTCACCAGCACCATTGTCATCACCATCACCATCATCATCACCATCATCATCCCCACTAGCCTACCCTGCCCCCCAGCTCTCTGTCCTGTCACCCAGGATACATCTGCACAACAATAACACAATGTGAATGACTACCTGTGTCACCTGTTTTCTTTTCACTCCTCGTCTCTCCCTATTGGAGCGTAATCTCCAAGAGAGTTAAGAACCTGCCTGAGTTTTGTCCACTGTTTCAAGGAGAGAGCCGTGCCTGGCACATAGTAAGGTCCGAATACACTGTGGAAGGAACTGATGATTTCCCAAGTTTCCATGGCCAGAAACTGCCGTTACTTTACATCCTTTATCTTAATTAATCTTTCCAACTACCCCTCTGGAAGGACAATTATTCCCATTTGATGGATGAGGAAGCTAAAACAGAGAGTTTAAGTCCCTGTATATACACACAGAGAGGGAGAGGGGCTGGGACAGGATTCCTGTAAAGTCATCCTCATCTTAAACATGAGGCTTTTCTCTACATAACATCTATTCACAAAATTAGACAGAGCATTAGGACAGTTCCTGTATGTCTCCCAAGCAACACCCTTTTATTTCATAGCGTAATTTCAGCACAGAAGTTTGGCTTTTTGTGTTTCTCTGGGTAGCGTTGGAGAAGTTTGGGAGTGGGGCTGGGAGGGAAGCGAGGACCCTGGATTAAAAATAAAGGGTTGCTCTGATGCAGCCCACTGTGTTCCATTTCTTTTTTATCTGTTGAGTGAAGAGATAATGAAATAGCTCTCAGCCAGCTGCGGGATAGGTCTGGTTAGGGGCCGCTTCACCAGAATAATAAACATATTAAATCGTCCCCAGGGAAGAAGCAGTGGGCTGGGCAGGTGCCCTGTGCACTGGATGTGGCCCTGAGATTCCGGCGGCCTCACATGTGCACGCTTTCATCACGTCCTGTCTCAGACAATGGCGGCTCCAGCTGTAATCCTGGCAATACTGATGCCAGCAACCCCTGGGCCATGATCCTCACTGTTCTTAGTATCGGAGTCCCCTCCACTAAGATCCTAATTCATCACGCGCACAAGGAGGAGAATACCTGTGCCCTGCCTCCTTGGAGGAAATGACCTCAGGTAGCCGGCTTTAGGCGGGGCTGGGATCTAGGGGTTGTACTTGCTTGAGGCCCCAGGGATGCACCAGAGGGACCGTTAGCCCTCAGTATAGTCTGCTTGGGCTGCCATAACAACATACCACAGAGGGGGCAGGGAGGATAGAGGGCTTAAAATCAGAAATTTATTTTCTCATATTCCTGGGGGCTAAAAGTCCAAGATCAAGGTGTGGGCAGGGGTGATTTCCTCTGAGGCCTTTCTCCTTGGCTTATAGATGGCCGTCTTCTTGCTGTGAACTCACATGGCTGTCTCTCTGTTCATGTCTATGTCCTAATCCTCCCCTTCTTATAAGAACACCAATCATATTCGATTACGGCCCACCCATATAATTAATCTTAGTCATCTCTTTAAAGACCCTGTCTCCTAATACTGCCACTTCTGAGGTACTAGGGGTTAGGGTTTCAACATATGAATTTTGGGGGACACAATTCAGCTCATAACATCCTCTTAAGGGATTGTATGAAGAGGAGAGAACCCTCTTGACCTCTGGGTGGAAGCGGCGATCATCTGCCTCCTCTGGAGATGATTATGGGGGAATAGAGGTCCAGGAAGAACCAGGCTCCCTGAGGTCAGAAAGGGTGTCTGCAGTCGGCATTAAGGATGAGATGTCCGAGAGTGGACCAAGCAATGGAGTTAAAGGATGTTGTAGAGAGTGAGGACCAAGTGATGGAACCAAGGGGACCCTGGAGAAAGGTCTGAGAAGAAAGAGAATGTGGTAGGGAGCGCCCAGGGGGAGCAGAGAGGCTAGTGCCACAGGCCTTGGAGACCTGGGTTTGAATCCAGCTGTGCCAACAGTCTCACAAGGAATACAGGAATATCCATTTACAGAATCTCAGCTAACCGGTTACTCTCAACCTCACCACTATCACTGACCAGCAAAGGTGGGAAGGAGGGGGCCTAGTTCAGGGCTGAATCCTGAGGTTTCTCCCCACCAGTGTTCCCTTGTCCCTAACCTCAGTATTGACCCCTGAAAGCTCTCTGAGTGCTCACTATCTGCATGGCTCAGAGCTGCCCAGAGGCTTCACCTCTCTACGTAGGGCTTGGCAGACTGGACACACCAAGGAGAGCCAGCGCAGGCGGGGGAGGGGGAGGCGGGTGGCAACACAAGCTAACTTGGGAGTAGCAGCAGCTTGTTATGAGGAACAGGGCCACCGAATCTGGGCTTTTTGAGGAGACCTGAGGAGAAACCGCAGCAGGAGAATTTCTAACACAGTGGCCACTTGCTTACTTAGCACCTGAAAAAGATCCTGCGGGACAGCTGGGAGGATAAAGAGGCAGAGAAAGGAGGCAAGGTGTTGAGACCACCAGGAGGGTTGTCAGTAAGCTAGGAGAGAAGTGAGTGGGCATGGAGAGGAAGGGACAGAGGAGAGGCGGAGAGGTAGAGGGGAGGGGGAGGGGTGGGCAAGGGAGGGGGGAGGGGGAGGGGTGGCTGCAGATTCTGACCAGTAACTTTAAAAGGGACTAAACATGCTGTGGGAGACTCTGCTTCTTCCAGCCTCATTTTCATCAACCTGAAGCTCACAAGTGGCCGCATTTGTGACAGTTCCCTGGGATCTGTGCACGCCTGTGGAGGAGGAAAGAAGTACATCTCTGTGCCGGCCTTTCTAAGACAGGTAGGGTCGCTGGCTCCTGGGTCTTGCCAGTGCTGTGCTTGGGTCCCTCTCTGCTCTCGGACAGATGGCAGGTGGGGGGGGAGGGGGAGGGGGGGAGGGGGAGGGGGAGGGGGAGGGGGAGGGGAGGGGGGAGGGGAGGGGGAGGGGAGGGGAGGGGGAGGGGAGGGGAGGGCAGGGGGAGGGGGAGGGGGAGAGGGAGGGGGAGAGGGAGAGAGAGAACATGGCTTTGTGCACCGATCTTGGGAGAAGGGAGGGAGACGGTTTGGGGGCCAAGGGGAGCTGGGATGTCAGATGTCCCTCCTTGAACCCAGCTGGCTTCACTTGCTTACTTTGTGACCTGACCTAACTCAGTCATTTGACCTCTCTACACCTCACTTTCCTCATTTACAAAGTGGAGGCAACAATTCTTGCTTCCAAGGAGCGCTATGAAGCCTAATGTGATAACATGAAAACAGGACACCCAATGCCGCAGGAAGACAAAGGAGGCATCGAGGCTGAGAGGACTGGGGGTGAAGGGTCCTGGGGAGACTTGGTTGGGGGGTGTCAGGACACACTCCAGCCAAGCTGAGGGCCTTCGGTCTAGTCTAATTGCAGTGTGAGGGTCCTGCAGGGGTGTAACAGAGGACAAACCTGACTCCATGTTGGATCTATTCCTTTAGCTCTAACCCCTGTGCTCTGTTGCCGGTGCTTAGTCATGCTGGCTCTGCCCCTTTATAAAAGAACGTTGCCTATAGCCTGAAATATACACGATAGCCCATTCTCAAAGCTCTGACCTTTAAAGGTTTAACACTTTCCCATTCATATAGAGATAAAAAGTTGCAGAACAGAGAATAACATTTGTCTTGCAGGCTTAGAGGAAACTTGTGACCAGAGGTATGTGGACAGCTGCGAGAACAAAGGATTCCAGCACCAAGAAGTTGCAACAAACAGCCATACGCCCTCCCCTTTTAGTATGAAAGAAGCCTGAATTCTAACTTGGGGAAGATGATTCTTTCGAACGCCAGTCCACCGTCTTCTTGGTCTGCTGGCTTTCTGAATAAAGTCACTATTCTTTTCCCCAACAACTCATCTCTTGATTTATTGGCCTGTCCTGCAGCAAGCAGTATGAGCCTGGACTTGGTTACAGGGGTTTCCACTGGGGGAGTGACATGGTCTGATTTACATTTGTAGAAGATGGTTTGACATTTTCCAGTAAACATGGGGAATTGACAAGATGCATTTGGACCACTAGAACGCAAGCTCCAGGTGGACAAGGACGGCTGTGTTTCTGCTCATTACGTTGGAAGAGTGCCTGGCACAGGGTAAGGGATCAGCAAGTATTTATTCAGTGACTGAATGAGTCCCCCGGCAAGACAAGGAATAAAACCAGTATGGACCCACTGGGACAAAGAGATCAGGACAATTTATACCAAAGGATGAGCTGTCATCACATGTTTAAAAAGCAAAGCAGACGGAGGAGCCGATCGAATGGGCTGGAGGGTGCTCTGATGTCAGGGCTCCCATAGGGGAGCCCAGCAAGCCGGTCACTCACAGAACCTTGGAGGATCTCCAGCCGTAGAAGGACCGGGAGCCATTGAAGATGGGCTGTGCTGGGGGCTGGATAGCTGACACTCTGCCCCTAGGGTGTTGAACCCACAAATCCACTCCCAGCCCCATGATGCTGGGTCACTCACAGGGAAGGGTGGACGTGAGCACAGGGCTGAAACAGGGAGGGTAATAAACAAAAGTCGGATTCATAAATGGTGTCCTGTCCTGCAGCCACAACCTCAGCAGCCAGGCCAGGGTCAACACCATTCATGAGACTGAGGGGGCCCCAGGGCTACTGCCTGGGCATCCTGTGGAGGAAGCTCTCCACCAGCTCTCGCTGTATGAAGCTCCACTGTGGGGCCCTCCATGCCCAAGACCCACCAACCAGCTTTTAACTGCCTCCTTCTTCAATATCAGTGAACAGTTATGCATGACCTGTGGCCATTTGAGAAAAATCTTCAAAATGAAAAGCAGAGATAAAATAAAAATATCAAAGGACCTCAGAGGAAACAGAAATAAATTCAGGGAAGAGGAAACTTCAAAATAACTATTATTAATATCCTCAGAGAGGTAGGAGGAGATACTGTGCCCATAAAACACAACAGGGCACAATGAAAAAGGAACCGTCAGAGGAGGAGAAAGAGCTCTGGGAAATCGAATATCTGACAACTAAAAAAAAAAAGAATCAATAGACAGGTTTGGAGGATGAAGCCAGGGAAATTTCTCAGAAACTAGAATGAAAAGTCTCACAGATGGAGAATAAGAAAAAAAAATTAAAACACAGGGGATCATTCTAGCAAGTCCAACATCCAAATAATTTAGGAGCACAGGAAGGTCCAATGTGAGCAGAGGGAGTGTGGCCAATGAGGCTGGGCCAGCAGGTGGAGGAGGTGGCAGGGTATGAAAAGTAGGCTGGGGGTGGGGGGGAGCCTGGAGTTTCAGGAAGTGTGGCTGCGAGGACCATAGTGGGTGGGCGGTGGTTTTAGGATACACGCAGCCTCATTCTGTCGCACTGGAGCACAGAATGAGAAATTCTCCTTCAGTCCTTCTAATTAGGTCAAAGAGGTGTCTTGGTTTGATTCTTTTATCTCTTTAACATCGGCCACTTGCTAATATCCCTTTTCACAAAGAGAAAGCAGATGGCAGGATGAGCACCTTTGACAATGGGATCTAGCTAGCCCTTAATAACATCATTTTGATTTCACTATGTTTGTTTTCATGGCCACCTTATATTTACAACAAACAGCACCATTTCCTCTTTCAAGGACTAATGTAGAGTGTCTTTCTGAAACAAATTTATCTTAGCAAAAGCGAATTGAGTTTGAATGCTATTTAAACAGTAGTATAGGTAGTATGCAGATACGGCAAAAGTCATAAAGGTAGAGTATGTGTTTCCTAGGGCTGCTGTAACAAATCATCACAAGCTGAATGATTTAAAACAACAGAAATTTATTCTCTCACAGTTCTGGAGCCAGAAGTCCAAAATCAAGGTGTCAGCAGGGCCAGGCTCCCTCTTGAGGCTCTAGGGAAGGGTCCTTTCTTGTCTCTAGTTTCTAGTGGCTCCAGTGTTCCCTGGCTTCTGCATCACTCCAGTTCCTGCCTCTGTCTTCATGGCTTTCTCTCCTCTGTGTCTCTGTGTGTCCTTTTCTGTGTCGTAGGACACAGTCTTTGGATTTAGGGAATTTAATGGTTAATTTTATGTGTTAACTTGACTGAGCCATGAGGTGCCCAGATATTTGGTTAAACATTATTTCTAAGTGTTTCTGTGAGGGTGTTTCTGGATGAGAGTAACATTTATTGTTGTTTTTTTTCAGTTTTTGTGTTTTTTTGGCTGCACCACATGGCATGCAGAACTTCCCTCCTGCGGACGGATCGAACCTGTGCCCCCTGCAGTGGAAGCATGGAATCTTAACCACTGGATCACCAGGGAAGTCGAGAATAACATTTAAATTGGTGGACTGAGTAAGGCAGATTGCCCTCTGCAGAGTGGGAGAGCCTGATCTAATCAGTTGAAGGCCTGACTAGGACATAGAGTAACCTCCCCTAAGCAAGGGGGAATGCTGCCGGCAAGATGATCTTCACACTTGGATTGTAAGGTCAGCTCTTTCCTGGGTCTCCAACCTGACAGCACACCCAGCAAATTTTGCACTTGCCAACCTCCGTAATTGCATGAGCCAATTCCTTAAAATAAAGCTCTCTGTCTTCGAGAGAGAGACAGAGAAGGGAGGGAAGGGTATATGTAGATGTAGATATAGATGTGTAGATATATCTTACGGATTCTGTTTCTCTGAAGAGCCCTAATAGTGGAGGAAATGGATAGATCTGGGATGTTCTTTCAACTTTGGGGGTTTGGGATGTTGGTGAATTGGAAAGCTCTTGGATATCTGGCTTGAGCACTTGCCACTGTCCATCACCTTCTTGAAGCTCCTTCCCATGAGTGTTGGTGTGTGCTGGCTGAGTTCTCTCACCTCTGTTCTTCTCATTCCTTTGCTACTTCTCTTCCGGCTGCTCTCAAAGTGTGGGAATTTGGGTAAAGTCTTGCCCTGGCCCTCTGAGTTTCTTTTTAAACGTTTTCTCTACCATTCCATGAATCTTCTTTTCTCTTATGGTCTTGAACTTTCAACCTCCAAAGTTTAACTCTTATTAACTTATTAAATCATTAAATTAATGTATGGCATCTCTGAGCAGACGTCTGCTAAACAGCACATATCCTTCACACCTGGAGTGTGAGAACTTTGAGGAATAAAATAAGAGTAAAGCTAGAGACCAACATGCTATCTTTATTACTGGTAGAGCTTAAGTTGGAGGATGAGGCTTAGCAGGAGGGCCCAAAGGGCCTGGGAATCAGAATATTTGCCCACTCAGTCTTGGGTAACTCAACCAAGGAAGGTTCCTCCACATGGAGAAGATCTGCTCAGTTAAACGTGTAGCACAGAGAACAGAACACGTGCTCTGTGGGCAGAGCTGAGCAGGCCCCGGCCAGTAAGTCTTTCCAAGTTACTAATCAGATGAGTCACTCTACATTAGCACTGAGGGGCTCAGAGAGGCCAAGAGTTACAATGAGTGCCCTTCAGAGGCAGAACATCAGGAGTGAGGAAGGACCATGTCCACCAATGCCTCTGATGCCAGTCATCTGTCCAGACTGACATGGTTGTCCCTGCCTGCCCAGCTGCTGTCTCCAACAATCTCAGCTGTCATTGGTTAAAATTCCAGATCACTCCATAGACCAGCCACCCTAGTGGGAATTGTGAATGGATGGTGTGATGGTAACTCTACTGCATCAATTTGACTGAGCCACAGGGTGCCCAGATGTTTGGTCAAACGTTATTCTGGGTGTATCTGTGAGGATTCTTTGGATGCGATTAACATTTGAATCAGTAGACTGAGTAAAGCAGATTGCCCTCCCCAGTTTGGGTGGGCCTCATCCATCAGTTTAAGGCCTGAGTAGAACAAAAAGTCTGACCCTTCCCCTTGGAGGAGAGAATTGTTTCCCGCTTGCCTTTGACCTTGAAGTGAAATATCAGCTCCTCCTGGGTCTCGAGCCACCTGGCCCTTGGACTGGAACTACCATCGGCTCTCCCGGGTCTTCACCTTGAGGACTCACCTGTGGATCTTGGCACTTGTTCACCTCTGTAATGAAGTGAGCCAGTTCCATAGGCAGATGGTCCCTTGCTTATGATGGTTCAACTTAATGATTTTTCGACTTTACAACAGTGCAAAAGCAATTTGCATTCAGTAGAAACCATACTTCGAATTTTCATCTTTTCCCAGCCCCATAATATGCAGTGTCATGATGCAGTGGCTGCAGATCCGTCAGTCACACGATCACAAGGGCGAACAACTGATATACTTACAACCATTCCGTACCCAGACAACCATTCTGTTTTTCACTTCAGTACAGTATTCAATAAATTACTTGAGACAGTCAACACTTAACTATAAAGTAAGCTTTGTGTTGAGTGATTTTGCCCAATGGCAGGTTAATGTAAGTGTTCTGAGCATGTTTAAGGCAGGCTAGGCTAAGCTATGATGTTTGGTAGGTTAGGCGTATTAAATGCATTTTTGACTTACAATATTTTTAACTTACGATGGGTTTATCAGGAAGTAACCCCACTGTAAGTTGAGGGAAATATGTATATCTATCCTCTTGGTTCTATTTCTCTGGAGAACCCTAACAAATATGGATGTGCAAGCTATATCCATGAGGACTCATCTTGTTTCTGTTTTCTGAGTGACTCCTACTCATGCTTTAAGTCACAGCTGCAAAGTTGTCTCCCTCTAGAAAGCTCTTCCTGGCTCCACAGGCTGACCCCGCTGCTGCTGCACTCACATCTTTCAATTGGTGTGAACAAAATGCTTGACTCCTAGACAGCATCCAGTTAATCCTTGTCGACCTCAAGCAAGCAACATGAGGATTCACCACTAGGTCCATGGGTCTTGTGTCTTGACGCGCCTCCACCGTTGCTGAACCCAATCTTAAACTTTATTGGGCTTATGGCAGAAAACTCAGCTTCCATGCTCTGTAGCATGAAATGCCTTGCAAAAATCAATCTGAATTCAGGAAAAAAGTACACATGTGTGTTGGAGAGGAAGAGCTGGGAATATTAGTTTGGTAGAATCCCCTTTCTTCTGCTGAGGCCTTGAGCTCAAAGTGTGTAGATGCAGTTATTATTGTAATGGTAGGGATTAAGCTGAAATCTTAATCTTAAATAGTCCACTGACCCAGAAAAAGATGAAAGCTGTCATCTTCTCCTTTTTAAACACTCTGAATTTTTTGGTCAACTATAGGACAATTGCCTCGGTAGGATGCCAATACAGAATAGCAATGACGATGTCTAGAATGCAGAACGAAAGCTAAGGGGTGCTGGATACCACGAGTCCTGGCCCAATGGAAGCTTCAAGGCTCCAGCAGAAAGAATGGATGGCATCATGGTGTCTTCAGTAAATTAACAAGTCCATGCACAACCCGGCTAGGCAGAGGAGGCAGGAACCAGGGAGTACCAGGGCTGTGGCACCCTCTGCTTCCACATTTTCTGTTCTCTTGCTGGTTACCCTGGTCCCCAATCCTTTGTCTGTATTTCCTCAAATGTAAGCCCTTCTCACTACTGGTGCTCATCTCTCTGTCATGGGGTTAGTCAACTATTGGCTAATTTTCTTGTGCTCTCATTCTGGACCACTGCTTTATCTGTATTATTTGCCTGTCTGCAGGGATGAGTAGGGTCAACTCAAGTGCAGCCCACATACTGGCCTGTTGCCAGGGGTGGACAGAAGTGGCTTGTGCCTCCAGCAGGACATCTCTGTGACCATCTGGGTGTGTCCTGCACCGGGGGGGCTCTCATTCCCACTGTGCCACCTCCTGCGACACTGCCCCTCCCTGGTCTCCCTGCCCCAAGTTCCATAGGCTGGAATCTTGGACAGTCGCGCAAGAGAATATATTTATTTATATCCACTTTATTCCAAAAAGGTTTATAAAGTGGCTTACACAACATATACATTACCACTGGGTTATAAAATAAATAATAACTGATAATGTGAGGGAAACAGAATTCAAGCCCTATGAAAACTGCACCATTGGTCTATACAGTACTCTTGTATGAATTGGAAAAAGACACCCCCCTCTAGACAGAGGTCAACCTATGTCTCAGGCACAAATCTTGTTTTGGTAAATAAAGTTTTATTGGAATGCAGTCACCCCCAGTCATTGGTGCATTGTCTATTATTGCTTTCACACTGTGATGGCGGAGCTGAGCAATGAGACAAAGACCTTATGACCCACAAGCGTAAAATATTCCCTCACTGGCCCTGTAGGTAAAACGTATGCACAGTGAGCTGAGCACAGCCAGGGCTGGATTCCAGCTCCCCTCTCTCCTCTGCTGCCCTACCTTGTTGTTGTCTTCATAATAACCTTGCAAGGGACTTAAGACAAGAGACAGGCTCAAGAATGACAAAAGCTTGGCTAAACCCCGGACAGGTTCCTCTGAACCCCCTTTCTGATCAGACCTCATCTTGGGGTCTTGTCTTTGGCCTGCCAAGTTTGATTTTAGGAAGAACACTGCTGCTACATCAGTTTAGTGAGAATTCCCCTACTCTTGATGTCTCCTTCTAGTAAGTTTTCATCTGCTGAACCTCCATTCTGCTCCTTGGCTAGAAATCTCCACTTGTCTTTGCTGTGTTTGGACCTGAGCCTGATCTGTCTTCTCTATGGCAACGGTCTTGACCCCTTTGCAGTAGTCCTGAGTAAAGTCTTCCTTACCATTTTAGTGAGTGTCAGGATAATCTTTTCTTTAACAGAGGTGACTATCTCGCCTGAAGTGCCACAGTCAGTCAGTGATGGCATCAGGGCTCCCGTCCAGGCTCTGTGGCATCCAGTCCAGCAACTCTGTTCTGTGGCCCCTGCCTCTCCAGCTAGGCACCCAAGCTCAGACGCTGCTTGCACACGCTGAACTCTGGATTTGAGCTTGGGGACCCCTTTTGCTTGAATAAAACATTTCTCACCCCGGAAGTATAAACAAACCTCTGATTCATAGTCTTGATCACCATCTTTACCCACTGATGCCATTAGTCACTCTTCAGGATTAAACTCTCTCAAAAGGGCTGTCAACGAGTTCATTCATTCACTGGTTTGTTCATTCAAAAACATGGCGCTCCTGCAACATGGCAGGCACTGAGTCAGCCAGTGAGAATCCCACAGCGAACACGAAGACATCCACAAGAGCCTTACCACTGGTGAACTGCTTAAATCAACTCTGCTCAATGTACTTGCTCATAGCTTCATAGACCATCTTGGCCCACAGCTGGGAAATGCACCTAACAGGATCACGATTGAGATATTCATGTTGCCTGAGAACTGGCCACCAGGTCCCAGAAGTGGATACAAAGAGTTGACACAGTTGGTCCATCCTTCAGCTGCCACTGCACCCCAAACCCTCATATAAGATGACTGGTGAGGGTAGAGAGTGAGAATCATTGGGCATGACTTGCCAGCTTGGAGAAGGAAGCGCATGAACACGGAAGAGTTGCACCCACCCAAGAGAGGGGGTAAGAGACCCACAGCAGTGATCAGAGCTGCCTGCAAGACCTGATGAACGGCATTTTATCCACTGTCTGCTCAGGCAGCGAGCCTGCTGCTTGCCCTTGTGCTGACCTGAACAGTGGAAGAAAGAATGAGAGTGAGAGATATAGACTGATTAGCTGGATTTAGTTTCGGCCCCTAGATAACTGTGGCTTGACAAAAGAAAGAAGTTTATTTCTCCCCCATGTGGAAATCTAGAGGTAGGCACCCGAGAGCTGGCACAGCAGCTGGGCACCACCAAGTCTTTGGGGAACCAGGTTGTTTCCACCTCCCCACTCTAACATCACTGGGGTGTGGATTCTCACCCGCTAGGATGGAGCTCCAGGCACCATGTCTCCATCCAAACAGCCAGATGAAAAAAGGGTGGAGGAAGAGGCAAAGAATAAGTATCAACCTGCTCATCAGAAGGTTCCTGGAAGTTGCCTTTGGAATTTCTGCTCGCATCTCATAGGCTAGCACCCGGTCCCACAATCACAGCTAATGCAAGGGAGGCAGGCAACATGGTGTCTATTCTGGACAGCATGCCCAGATACAATTTAATACTATGGGCCAGAATTTAATACTATGGGAAGAACACCTACTGGGGACAATTTACTATTTTGCCACAGCAGGAAAGAGGAAGAGAATAGCAGGAGGGCAGCCCTCTCCCTTCCAGCATCTGACACAGCAAGGATGCGTGAGTCTCCTGTGCAGAGTCCCCAGGCAAGCGTCCCCTTTGGGGGTGTCCTTCAGAGGATAGGAATTGAAGGGGGATGGAAAAAGGAAGGTCTGCTCTGAAACTCCCATGTCAGGGGGTCCCTGCCAGGCCCACTTAAGAATGCACTCATGCCCATGAGAGACGAGGCCATGTGCCACCAGGACCGCCTGGGTTCACCTCCTATTTGACCTCTGGATTTGAGCTTGGGGACCCCTTTGCTTGTATAAAACATTTCTCACCCAAGAAGTATAAACAAACCTCTGATTCATAGTCTTGATCACCATCTTTACCCACTGATGCCATTAGTCACTCTTCAGGATTAAACTCTCTCAAAAGGGCTGTCAACGAGTTCATTCATTCACTGGTTTGTTCATTCAAAAACATGGCGCTCCTGCAACATGGCAGGCACTGAGTCAGCCAGTGAGAATCCCACAGCGAACACGAAGACATCCACAAGAGCCTTACCACTGGTGAACTGCTTAAATCAACTCTGCTCAATGTACTTGCTCATAGCTTCATAGACCATCTTGGCCCACAGCTGGGAAATGCACCTAATGGCCCACATCTGGGAAATGCACGCTGTGCCTCTCTGCCTGTTTCCTCATTTATAAATTGGGAATAATAACAGACCTAATTCAGGACATTGTTGTGAGCATTAAGTGAGTTATTGAATGCAAACCCCTTAGAACCACACCCAGCAAGTGGTAAGTTTGCTGTGGCTTTATTCAGACATCTCCATGTAGAGAGCGTCCATGGCTGGTCAGCCAACAGCAAAAGGACTAACATGGCTGGTTATTCAAGTCCCTTTTTAATCTTTCTCTTCTGTGACCTGACACATCAGAGAAGTGAGAGACCCAGAAAAGGGGGGACTTGGGGGGTGGGTATCTCCACACTCACATGCCAAGGGGAGAAACGGAAAAGGAAGAAGGCAGATAAGCACCTCCCCACCTCAGCGTCCGTAGCCACGCCTGGACAGTGACTGGGGAGGGGAAAGCTCTGGATCTTATATGAGATTAGGGTTTCCAAGTGGACTAGATTGGACTTTTGATTAACAAAGTTTCCTGGGATGTGATGGAATCTACCCCAAATGGGATCTGCTATCCAACAGAGAGAGAACATTCACCACTGTACAACTGAACCAGAATTAGAGAAAGATAAAGACGATTTGATTTAAATAGCCCAACAAGCAGAAATAACATAATAAACTGGTTATGTTCACATTTCCTTCCTACAAGTTGACTTGTACTTGGCCAAGCGCAACAGCCCCATGGGTGGTTCAAGGGTGTTGCTATAGACAAGCCCGAGGAAGTTTCAGCGTTGGTGCAGGGGAGCTGCTAGCCCCCTGGCCTGGTGCTCTGTCCCTGTATGCGTCCTCTCTCCAGCATCCTGTTCAGTGGTCCTCCATTGAAATGGGCTCAGGGAAAGGCAACTACTCACTGCCTGGTGAGGCTGTTGGCCACAGGCTGGACAGCTCCAAATCCTTTATGTGATGGAGAATCCAACCAGCCTCCCCATCACATCTGCCCCTTTGTGCCAATTCTGCCCTCTGGGGCCACACAACTTAAGTATCTTTCCTCTTCCATTTGACAAATCAAAAGGCATAAAGAGCTACCCCAGAGCTGCCCCAGAGCATTTCTGCATCATGGTGGGGTGAATAGCCTTTCACTGGGCATTGACAAAGGAATCGTCAATGTCTTATAAAAAAAAAAAAACACCCATGTGTCACATTTCTCTTTTTGCTTAGTTCTAGGGAGAAATGTGAGTTCTTTCCATGTGATATGGGTGTTTTCTTCTGAAGTTAAAAGCTAAACGTAGACTGGAGGAAAAGGGCAGGGACACTGAGATCTGCAGTTGCGGGTTTAAATGCCTTCCACCAATTCCTGTCCTCAAAATCTCCCACAGGCTATTTAACCTTTCTGGGCCTCAATGTTCATAGCCGCAAAATGGGAGGCGGGTGTTCATAATGTCCAACAGACACGATGGTTGTGAGGACTAAATGAGATAGTGCATGTAACGCGCCTAGTGGAACCCTGTAATGCATTAGGCATGCAGTAAATGGCAGCGACCCTCAGGGCCACAATGGGTATTATTCACTCCAATTTGCCTTCTATACTTAGCAGTGTAGGAATCTGACACCAACTTCAACCAAGACAAGGTCAGGATTTGGACCCAAGTCTTTCTATGTGAAATGTCTGGTGTTTCTGCTCAATGCAAAACATTACAAAGAGGCCACCAAGAATCCAGGTACATCTGATGCCACTTGCGTCATCACCTGGGACAGGTGACTGGGCCATTCACGCCTCTTGCCCTGCTCGGTAGAACTGATGTGCATGTTTCCTTTTCGCACACATGCTTTGGTACCTCCCTGGCGCTGAGCATCTTCTTCTGAGTGACATATACACTCACCTCATTTTAAAGATGAAGGAAATGAGGAATCAGAGCGATTGATCAGCTTGTTCCTGGGACTCAGAGAGCAAACGGCAGCCTCCAAACTCAGTTTTTGTAAATAAATATTTCACTCTGTTTTAATGTACCTTCCTTGTCAAACCCTTTGGGAAGGTAAGAGATGGGGAGATGTGACAAGTTGAGCAAGTGACTGTGACAAGACACATCCAGGTCTTTGCCCTCTGGCACATTATCTCTTTAATCCTCACAGGACCCCTGTGGTTTTCATCACCATCCCCATTCTGGAAGACGAGAAGTAGATCAAGTCTCAGGGGACTGAAGCAACTTTCCACAGAGAGCACAGCTAGGGATTCGGCCTCGGAACCTGGAATCTCTGCTTGTTGCCTTTCATGCTCTCCTTCCATTTATGTCACCCCGGGTTCTTTTGGAAGTAGGTTCAGGGGATGCACACCTCTTACAGAAATAAATACTAGGGAGGAGGATCTGTCCAGCACCTGCACAACTGTGAGTTCTCCATACATTTTTCATGCACATCTGTAAACATGGATGAGCACAGCCGTGTGGAGTCCCAAGTTCTAAATCAGGTCCTGGAACGCTGCCCTTTAAAATCCCAAGCCCTCAGCAGTCTGATTCTTGGCAGCACACCTTTGCAGGATACACACACACACACACACACACACACACACACACACACAACACACACACTCACTCAACTCTTGATAACATCCTCTTCCCAGTGACTCACTAATCAGTCTCTTTTGAAAAATGAGTAATATCAACATTGAAGGCAAGCTCCCAAGTTAACTTTTCAACATTCCACAGGAAAATGTGTGTTGCCACATCAGGAATATCACCTGCTGCCAAACGCAATAGAAATTCTCTGCATTTTCATGCAACTGGTGAGGTTGAAGGTTTTTAAACGTGAAAGTCTCTTCTCCAGCCCAGAATCTAATTTCACTGCTATAAAACCAAATGTGACTTGAGATGCAGCTTTTGAAGTATGCAGATAAACAAGATGAATGGTAAAAACATGTAAGGAACTTTACAATGGGAATGAAACGGTATATTTAGGTTTAATATAGAGAAAACTGAGAAGTTTCTTATTGATCACCTTATTCACTGCTTCTAGATATATCTAGGACCTACTGTGTGCTAGGCACTGTATTAAACCCCAAAGGGAGCAAGATGCATAAAAAGACTCAAGGAGGGGGGAAAGCTACATTTTTAGAAGAACTTGGGAAGCCTTCTCAAAGGAGGAAGTATTTTTTTTTCCAGGAAGAGTTGATAGAAGAGGGGCATTCAGCCTGTGAACACATGGAGACCTAAAAGGATATTGTGGGTGTGGACTGGAGGAGCAAGTTCTTTTTCGGCTTAACATAGTTTCCTGCCTCTTCTTCTGGTTCCTTTCGGTAGCCCCTCTCCCCTCATGGTGGTCCCACAGGGGCTTGGAGGTGGGGGTACAGGGTTCAAGTATCTAAATTATAATATTCCATCATTCTGCCTACAGGGATTCAGTCAGGGATAGTCACGTGACTCAAGCAGAACCAATCAGAGGCTTTTCTGGGATAGTCATGTGACTCAGAAGACTCAATCATGCTTCTCTGGTGAAAGAGAAGACCAGCTTCCTCTGTGATGGTCCAGCTGGGGACATGGCAGCAGTGGGGTTGTGAGCAGCCATGCTGCTGGCCCACTGGAGAGCTTATTTGCCAAATGAAGTTAGCAGACAGCTACAACGCAAGAGCTCTCTCTCTCTCCCTGCGCCTCCCCCCGCTCGCACACCCCACGCGAGACTGGGCTTCAACAATATCAGATATGCTAACTTCCAAATTTTTAAAATAAAATTTCCTGTTTTCTTAAACTGGTTTGAGTGTCTATCACTCTGAATTTATTAAAACAACTATGACAAGTTGCTGTACCCTAGTAGCATAAAGGGAAGAGTGGGCAAAATGAGAATTAAGGGTCTGATTATGAACAACAGGGCTAAGACACTCAGACTTTATTCTGTGGGCAATGGGGAGTCAGTGAGCATTTTTAAGAAGCAAAGTAACATGGTTCAGTTTTGTTTTAGAAAGATGTCTCCAGCAGGGGAATGAGTCAGGAGATCTTTCATTCATTGGTTCATGCAAATATTGTGAGAGTTTCCACTTACTCAGTGAGGGTGGAGAGAGAAGGATGCATATTTTGAAACTGATAATTTCATCTGAATATGCCAGGAGGCAGTTTTCTCTTTTAGTAACTAAGATTATTCAATTAGCAATGAATATTGAATTTTTCTGTGTTCAGTAATGGAGTAAACACTTCACAGGAACATATCTCATACAGCCAAAGCCCCATAGGTAACAGGACATGTGTCACAATTTGCAAACACATCAATGAATAAAGGAAACAAAGGAACAGTCACAATAGGGAGGCTGGCCAAACACATTTCTCCATATCTAATTCTTTGGTTAGAGCAGCTCTGCTCTGGATAACATCTTTTTCATAACCCTGAACTAGAAGTCATTCTGTTTTGGTCTAAAAGCTTCAACTTTTGACTATCCTTATAATATCTAAAAGAAGCAATGCCAGGCATAGTAACTGAGCAAAGGCCACAGAGCTAGCATCAAGGCTGGAGTCTTCCTTTAATGTGCAAAGGTTTCCCAGAACCCACAGGTGACACATCACCCAGGCCTTGGACTCTGATCCAGAACATGAGCAGCAGGACCTGCTTCCAGCCCTGACTAACCCTGCAGCCTTGACAAGTCATAGCCTCTCTCTGAACCTCCATTTTCTCCATCTATAAAATAAGCGAAATCATAAGATATAGCCCAAGCTAAAGAATTGTTGCGTGAATTATATGAAATAATACAAGACTCTCTAAAGTTAAACTGTTTGAATTTCAAAATATTTATGTGAAAGATGTATTTATATAAAAGGTGTATAATCTTGTTTACAGGCATTCCATGGTCACCCATCAAACATTCTTGATAGGTACTCTGTTAGGCACTGGGTCTGTACTGATGATGAGAATATGGTTCCAAGCTTGTAGGGACTGAAACCAAACGGGAAAAATAGACTAAGACCACAGGGATGGTCATTATGATAGTGGGGGTCTGTATGAGGTACTTTGGTAGCAGGGAAGCATGGAACTGCAATGTGTTTCCCTTTGAAGTCATGGTAGCCATCATGGAGGGGACAATACTGGAGTTGGTAGTGACATCACGCCAACAAAGTTCTAGGGAAATCACCCAGGAAGTATGGAGGCTGAATTGATGGAAAGCCAAAGTATAACCAGCTAGACCAGGAGGTTGTGCTGGTCATGGGACAGCACATGGTTTGATCCATTTCCTGTTCTTTTCTATATCACAGGGACCATATTTCCTGGGGATACTTGTCTTCTGGTTTCCAATTGGTTTTGCCCTATGGCGGAAGACTGGAGAGTGGGAGTTGGGGAGAAGCTAGGGTGTGTCTTTGGGCAGCACCCCTGGCAGGGCTGCATCTTCTCCATGTTGTTGTTCCAGCTTGTATCACACAGTCCCTGCCTCTGTGGTACTTCTCAGCTCCAGCTCTCACGGACCAGATCCTCTGAGGGTCTAGCTCCACTGCAGAAACCTGGCTCCAGGGATCCAGGACACCACCCTCCCCATCCCCTGACCCCTGTGTCCCTCCAGGGTATGTAGCAGCTGCCTGCTCTGGCTAATCTCTTTTGTTGCCTCATCAACCCCTGTTTGTTCCTCAATCCAGAAGACATACATCAATGTCACCAATTCCTTGTACTAAGTTCCCTCTGTTTGAAATACTAAGGGTGATTTCTATATTCTGCCAGCATCCTGACCTATATACAAAGGCCAATGAATTAGTCCGAGAGAGATGATGATGGATGGAGGCAGAGAGGTGAACCCGGAGGATTGTGAACTTCTGTGCACGTGGGAATAAGAGAGAGGAGAGCTGAGGGATGGTTCCCGAGATGACAGGACCTGCCAATTTTCAAATAGATCAGGAGTGCATAAGGGCTTAAATGTATTCCTTCCATTCCTGAGGTTTAGCTGACTGTCTGTGACTTGTTTGTGTCTTCATATCTGCAATTCCAAGCTGAAGTCAAGGAACAGATGTAAAATTCCTACTTTCAGCACTAAGGAGAGCTCCTCCCACAATACGCAATTTTTATTGCCTTTTCAAACAAATAAATAACAGTGCTCTATATATCTTGATGGAGATGAACTCTCTCACATTAAAGAAGGCTTGTTTACTTTTGCAGAGAGAAATCTTGTTTCTGCACCAAAACATTCAGAATTTGCAAATGCCTCCCATGATGGTGGAAAGGAAGCAATCTCAATTACTGTGAGTGCTAGAAGTTAATTCTAACGTCTAAGTTAATTCTAATATCCTCAGAACTGAAATACTGATTTCAATCTTTCCTTTTACATTAGTACGCCATGACATTAACATTTGTAGCCATCTCCTCATTGGCTGCCTTGGCCTAAACCTCTCTCTTAGAATGCTTGCTCTGTGTGGTTGCCAGGAAGACTAGAGTACACTGTTCATCTCCCCATGGTCTACAGAACCAAGTCTGAATTCTTTAGTCCAGCAGTTGAAGTTCTTCAATATAAAACTCTAGCACAGGCAGCTTCTCAAAAAATTAAAAATAGAATTCCCATGTGATCCAGCAATTCCACTTCTAAGTATATGCCTCAAAGAATTGTTTACAACAGCACTAATCACAATTTCCAAAAGGTGGAAGTAAACCAAATGTCTATAAACAGATGAATGGATAAACAAAATGTGGTATATACATACAATGGAATATCATTCAACTTTAAAAATGAAGGCAATTCTGACACATGCTACAAATGGATGAACCTTGGACATGATGCTGAGTGAAAGAAGCCAGTCACAACAAGACAAACACTGTAGAAGTCCACTGATATGAAATCCCTAGAGTTAAATTCAGAGACAGAAAGTACAACAGTGGATGCCAAGGGCCGGAGGGAGCGGGGATGGGGCACTGCTGTTTAATGGGTTTATTCTGAGCTTTAGGTTGGGAAGATGGAAGAGTTCTGGCTGCACGACAATGTGAATGTACTTAACATTACTGAACTGTACACCTAAAAATAGTTACGATGGTAAATTTTATGTTATGTGTATTTCACCACAATAGAAAATAAACAACTCTGGCTCAGCTTCATCCTCTCTGCCAGCTGCGAGGCTATCTAGGTAATGCCCACCTCACACACCTGAGCCTCTTGCACATAGGATCACGCCACGCCCTGCATCAGTTATGCCCTCCCACACAATAGCTCCAACAATCAGAAAATGGCCAGCCCCTCACAGCAGAGCACACACCCCTCCTAAAGCATCAAAGGGTCACCTAATCTCACCTGGCACCCCCTTCCCTGGGCGGGCTTACAATGACATTGCCCCTGACTTACGGCTTTCTCTCTCCAAGAATGTGGGGCTCTCTGACCTGTTTTATTGTAGTTTGTGAGCATCTCTGATCTTCCCCCCCACTGGGCATGGAGTGCTCTGAAGATTGGCATGGTTCCAGCCCAATTCTGTCACCCCAGAATGTAGTGTTGGATCGGGCCCCTCACAGCAGAATGTGTCAAACGAACAACAAATGGTCTTTGTGTCTCTCTTTCCTGGTAACTGAACTGTGGTTGGTTTGGCCAAATGAGGTATTAGGGCAGGATATCTGACCTTCTATCGAAATGTTTCTCCGCTCTCCAGCAAGAGCCATGCCATCTCTTCATCCGTAGGGAGGGGAGGCTGCTCCCCGCTCCTCCTGACTACAGTCCACCTTCAACACAGCAGCCAGAATGACCCTGTGAGAAGCAGCCGGCATGCACTTCTACTGAAGCCACAGATCAAATCATGTCACTCCTCTGCTGAAAATGGGTGCTAGCTTTCCACTCTGTTAGGGTAGAAGCCCAAGCCAATGACTAATCCCCTCTATCTCACCTCTCCCCTGGCCTCACCTCCACCACTCTTCCTGATGCTCCAGCCACACTGCTCTGTTCGCTGTTCCCGACACACGCCAAGCACACTCCCATCTTGGCACCTCTACACCTGCACCTGGAAAGGTTACCCCAAGATTGCCACAATCCCAACCCTCACAACTTCCAGCCCATGCTCACATGGCCCTGTATGAGGTCTTTTTCTGACCACTCTCCTCCATAAAGCATCAGCAAGCCAGACCCCTGCTTGCGGTCCTCCCTATGTTGCCATAGAATTTAACAGCACTTATCATCTTCTGACATATTACATACACATTTGTTTGTTGTCTGCCTCCCTCCACAAGAACATATGCACCAAACAGGCAGAAACTTGATCAGCTGTTCACTGCTGCAGCCTTAGCCTGACATGATGTGGGTACCTGGTAGGTCACTGTTTAGTGGATGGATGCATGGATGGATACATGGATGGCTGCATGCATGATTGGATGGACGAATGGACAAACAACTGAATGAACAAATGAATCAATGAATCAATGAATGAATGAGTACCTGTGAAGACTGCACAGGTTGTTGGGTCCAGCCCAAGGGAGATAATGCAGACTGGCACAGTAGGTATCACCAACCTGTAACTATGGAAAATCTACACCATCTTCCTCTCTTCTCTCTTTTTTTTAAATTAATTTTTTATTCTTTTTGAACATCTTTATTGGAGTATAATTGCTTTACAATGGTGTGTTAGTTTCTGCCTTATAACAAAGTGAATCAGCTATACATATACCTATATCCCCATATCTCCTCCCTCTTGCATCTCCCTCGCACTCTCCCTATCCCACCCCTCTAGGTGGACACAAAGCACTGAGCTGATCTCCTTGTGCTATGTGGCTGCTTCACACTAGCTATCTATTTTACATTTGGTAGTGTATATATGTCCATGCCACTCTCTCACTTTGTCCCAGCTTATCCTTCCCCCTCCCTGTATCCTCAAGTCCATTCTCTACATCGGCGTCTTTATTCCTGTCCTGCCCCTAGGTTCTTCAGAACTTTTTTTTTAATTCCATATATATGTGTTAGCATACGGTATTTGTTTTTCTCTTTCTAACATACTTCACTCTGTATGACAGTCTCTAGGTCCATCCACCTCACTACAAATAACTCAATTTCCTTTCTTTTTATGGCTCAGTAATATTCCATTGTATACAGGTGCAACATCTTCTTTATCCATTCATGTGTCGATAGGCACTTAGGTTGTTTCCATGTCCTGGCTATTGTAAATAGTGCTGCAATGAACATTGTGGTACATGACTCTTTTTGAATTATGGTTTTCTCAGGGTATATGCCCAGTAGTGGGATTGCTGGGTCATATGGTAGTTCTATTTTTAGTTTTTTAAGGAACCTCTGTACTGTTCTCCATAGTGGCGGTATCAATTTACATTCCCACCAACAGTGCAAGAAGGTTCCCTTTTCTCCACACCCTCTCCAGCATTTGTTGTTTGTAGATTTTTTAATGATGGCCATTCTGACCCATGTGAGGTGATACCTCATTGTAGTTTTGATTTGCATTTCTCTAATGATTAGTGATGGTGAGCATCCTTTCATGTGTTTGCTGGCAATCTGTATGTCTTCTTTGGAGAAAGGTCTATTTAGGTCTTCTGCCCATTTTTGGATTGGGTTGTTTGTTTTTTTCATATTGAGCTGCTTGTATATTTTGAAGATCGTCTTGTTTATGGTTTTCTTTGCTGTGCAAAACCTTTTAAGTTTCATTAGGTGCCATTTGTTTATTTTTGTTTTTATTTCTATTTCTCTAGGAGGTGGGTAAAAAAGGATCTTGCTGTGATTTATGTCATAGAGTGCTCTGCCTATGTTTTCCTCTAAGAGTTTTACAGTGTCTGGCCTTACATTTAGGTCTTTAGTCCATTTTGAGTTTATTTTTGTTTATGGTGTTAGGAAATGTTCTAATTTCATTATTTTACATGTAGCTTTCCAATTTTCCCAGCACCACATATTGAGGAGGCTGTCTTTTCTCCATTGTATATTCTTGCCTCCTTTGTCAAAGATAAGGTGAACATATGTGCGTGAGTTTATCTCTGGGCTTTCTATCCTGTTCCATTGATGTATATTTCTGTTTTTGTGCCAGTACCATACTGTCTTGATTATTGTAGCTTTGTTGTATAGTCTGAAGTTAGGAAGCCTGATTCCTCTAGCTCTGTTTTCCTTTCACTGCTTTGGCTATTTGGGGCAGTTTGTGTTTCCATATAAATTGTGAAATTTTTTGTTCTAGTTCTGTGAAAAATGCCATTGGTAGTTTGATAGGGATTGCATTGAATCTGTAAATTGCTTTGGGTAGTAGAGTCATTTTCACAATGTTGATTCTTCCAATCCAAGAACATGGTATATCTCTCCATCTATTTGTACCGTCTTTAATTTCATTCATCAGTGTCTTATAATTTTCTGCATACAGGTCTTTTGTCTCCTTAGGTAGGTTTATTCCGAGATATTTTATTCTTTTTGTTGCAGTGGTAAATGGGAGTGTTTTCTTGATTTCACTTTCAGATTTTTTATCATTAGTGTATAGGAATGCCAGAGATTTCTGTGAATTAATTTTGTATCCTGCTACTTTACCAAATCCATTGATTAGCTCTAGTAGTTTTCTGGTAGCATCTTTAGGATTCTCTATGTATAGTATGTCACCTGCAAACAGTGACAGCTTTACTTCTTCTTTTCCAATTTGGATTCCTTTTATTTCTTTTACTTCTCTGATTACTGTGGCTAAAACTTCCAAAACTATGTTGAATAAGAGTGGTGAGAGTGGGCAACCTTGTCTTGTTCCTGATCTTAGTGGAAATGCTTTCAGTTATTCATAATTGAGAACGATGTTTGCTGTGGGTTTGTCATATATGGGCTTTATTATGTTGAGGTAGGTTCCCTCTGTGCCTACTTTCTCAAGGGTTTTTATCATAAATGGGTGTTGAATTTTGTCGAAAGCTTTTTCTGCATCTATTGAGATGATCATATGGGTTTTCTCCTTCAATTTCTTAATATGGTGTACCACATTGATTGATTTGTGTATATTGAAGAATCCTGGCATTCCTGGGATAAACCCCACTTGATCATGGTGTATGATCCTTTTAATGTGCTGTTGGATTCTGTTTGCTAGTATTTTGTTGAGGATTTTTGCACCTATGTTCATCAGTAATATTGGCCTGTAGTATTCTTTCTTTGTGACATCTTTGTCTGGTTTTACTATCAGGGTGATGGTGGCCTCGTAGAATGAGTTTGGGAGTGTTCCTCCCTCTGCTATATTTTGGAAGAGTTGGAGAAGGATAGGTGTTAGCTCTTCTCTAAATGTTTGATAGAATCCCCCTCTGAGGCTATCTGGTCCTGGGGTTTTGTTTGTTGGAATATTTTTAATCACAGTTTCAATTTCAGTGCTTGTGATTGGTCTGTTTATATTTTCTATTTTTTCCTGGTTCAGTATCAGAAGGTTGTGCTTTTCTAAGAATTTGTCCATTTCTTCCACGTGGCCCATTTTATTGGCATATAGTTGCTTGTAGTAATCTCTCATGATCCTTTGTATTTCTGTGGTGTGTTGTTACTTCTCCTTTTTCATTTCTAATTTTGTTGATTTGAGTTCTCCCTTTTTTTCTTGATGAATCTGGCTAACGATTTATCAATTTTGTTTATCTTCTCAAAAAACCAGCTTTTAGTTTTATTGATCTTTGCTATTGTTTCCTTCATTTCTTTTCCATTTATTCCTGATCTGATCTTTATGATTTCTTTCCTTCTGCTAAATTTGGGTTTTTGTTGTTGTTGTTGTTCTTCTTCTTTCCGTAACTGCTTTAGGTGTAAGCTTAGGTTGTTTATTTGAGATGCTTCTTGTTTCTTGAGGTAGGATTGCATTGCCATAAACTTGCCTCTTAGAACTGCTCTTGCTGCATCCCATAGGTTTTGGTCATTGTGTTTTCATTGTCATTTGTTTCTAGGTATTTTTTGATTTCCTCTCTGATTTCTTCAGTGATCTCTTGGTTATATAGTAGTGTATTGTTTAGCCTCCATGTGTTTGTATTTTTTACAGATCTTTTTTCTGTAACTGATATCTAGTCTCATAGCATTGTGGTCGGAAAAGATACTTGATACAATATCAATTTTCTTAAATTTACTAAGGGTTGATTTGTGATCCAGGATATGTTCTATCCTGGAGATCCATGAGCACTTGAGAAGAAAGTGCATTCTGTTGTTTTTGGATGGAATGTCATATAAATATCAGTTAAGTCCATCTTGTTAAATGTGTCGTTTAAAGCTTGTGTTTCCTTATTTATTTTCATTTTGGATGATTTGTCCATTGGTGAAAGTGGGGTGTTTCAGTCCCCTACTATGAATGTGTTACTGTCAATTTCCCCTTTTATGGCTGTTAGCATTTACCTTATGTACTGAGGTGTTCCTATGTTGGGTACATAAATATTTACAATTGTTATATCTTCTTGTTGGATTGATCCCTTCATCATTATGTAGTGTCCTTCTGTGTCTCTTATAATAGTCTTTATTTTAAAGTCTATTTTGTCTGATGTGAGAACTGCTACTCCAGCTTTCTTTTGGTTTCCATTTGCATGGAATATCTTTTTCCATCCCCTCACTTTCAGTCTGTATGTGTCCCTAGGTATGAAGTGGGTCTCTTGTAGACAGCATATATATGGGTATTGTTTTTGTATCCATTCAGCTAGTCTATGTCTTTTGGTTGGAGCATTTTATCCATTTACATTTAAGGTAGTTATCAATATGTATATTCCTATTACCATTTTCTTAATCATTTTGGGTTTGTTATTATAGATCTTTTCCTTGTCTTATGTTTCCTGCCTAGAAAAATTCCTTTAGCATTTGTTGTAAAGCTGGTTTGGTGGTGCTGAATTCTCTTAACTTTTGCTTGTCTGTAAAGGTTTTAATTTCTCCATCAAATCTGAATGAGATCCTTGCTGGGTAGAGTAATCTTGGTTGTAGGTTTTCCCCTTTCTTCATTTTAAATATGTCCTGCCAGTCCCTTCTGGCTTGCAAAGTTTCTGCTGAAAAGTTGGCTGACAGTGTTATGGAAGTTCCCTTGTGTACAACTAGTTAGTTTTCCGTAGCTGCTTTTAAGATTCTCTCCTTATCTTTAACTTTTGTCATTTCAGTTATAATGTGTCCTGGTGTGGACCTGTTTGGGGTCATCTTGTTTGGGACTTTCTATGCTACCTGGACATGGAAGTCTGTTTCCTTTCCTAGATTAGGGAAATTTTCAGTTATTATTGCTTCAAAAAAGTTCTCTCCCTCTTTCTCTCTCTCTTCTCCTTCTGGGACCCCAACAATGTGAATGTTAGTATGTTTAATGTTGTCTCAGAAGTCTTTTAAACTGTCCTCATTTTTTTTTTATTCCTTTTTTTCTGCGGTAGTTATTTCCACTATTTTATCTTCCTGGTCACTTATCCGTTCTTCTGCCTCAGTTATTCTGCTCTTGATTCCTTCTAGGGAATTTTAAACTTCATTTATTGTGTTTTTCATCATTGTCGGTTTTCTCTTCAGTTCTTCTAGGTCCTTGTTAAACGTTTCTTGTATTTTTTCCATTCTATTTCCAAGATTTTTTTTATCATCTTTACTATCATTACTCTGAATTCTTTTTCAGGTAGACTGCCTATTTCCTCTTCATTTGTTTGGTCCGGTGGGTTTTTACCTTACTCCTTCATCTGCTGTATATTTCTCTGTCTTCTCATTTTGCTTAACTTACTGTGTTTGGGGTCTCCTTTTTGCAGGCTGCAGGTTCGTAGTTCCCATTGTTTTTGGTGTCTTCTACCAGTGGGTAAGGTTGGTTCAGTGGGTTGGGTAGTGTTCTTGGTGGAGGGAACTGGTGCCTGTGCTCTTGTGGATGAGGCTGGATCTTGTCTTTCCAGTGGGCAGGACCAAGTCCAGTGGTGTGTTTTGGGGTGTCTGTGAACTTATGATTTTAGGCTGCCTCTCTGCTAAGGTAGGGTTGTGTTCCTGTCTTGCTAGTTATTTGACATAGGGTGTCCAGCACTGTAGATTGCTGGTCGTTGAGTGGAGGTGGTCTTAGTGTTGAGATGGAGATCTGTGGGAGAGCTTTCGCCGTTTGATATTATGTGGGGCTGGGAGTTCAGGACTAATGTCCTGAACTGGGCTCTCCCACCTCAGAGGCTCAGGCCTGATACCTGGCCAGAGCACCAAGACCCTGTCAGCCACACGGCTCAGAAGAAAAGGGAGAAAAAGAAAGAAAGAAAAATAATAAAATAAAGTTATTAAAATAAAAAATATTATTAAAAATAAGAAAATTTAAAAGTAATCAAAAGAAAGAAGGAGGAGAGCAACCACACCAAAAAACAAATTCACCAATGATAACAAGCACTAAAAACTATACTAAAAATCAAAGCAAAACAAAACAAAACAAAAAAGGACAGAGAGAACCCTAGGACAAATGGCAAAAGCAAAGCTATATAGACAAAATCATACAAAGAAGCATATACATACACACTCACAGAAAGAGAAAAAAGAATATATATATATATTTATATGAAAAACAAGGAAGAAAGCAACCAAATCAATAAAGAAATCTACCAATGATAATAAGGTCTAAATACTAAACTAAGATAAACATAAAACCAGAAACAAATTAGATGCAGACTACAGTTTCTCCCAAAGTCCACCACCTCAATTTTGGGATGATTCATTGTCTATTCAGGTATTCCAGAGATGCAGGGTACATCAAGTTGATTGTGGAGATTTAATCTGCTGCTCCTGGGGCTGCTGGGAGAAATTTCCCTTCTTTGTTCGCACAGCTCCTGGGGTTCAGCTTTGGATTTGACCCCACCTCTGTGTGTAGGTCTCCTGAGGGCATCTTTTGGGAAGTCTGAGGTCTTCTGCCAGCAATCAGTAAGTGTTCTGTAGGAGTTGTTCCACATGTAGATGTAGTTTTGAGGTATTTGTGGGGAGGAAGGTGATCTCCATGTCTTACTCCTCCGCCATCTTCAAGGCACCTCCTCTGACTCTTTTTCATGAGTTAGACTTCACATTAGGGCACTAGTGGCCTTCCGTACACGGTGTTGATGCTAGTCCACAGGGTGCCAATCAGCAATCTACTCATTTAAGTGAAAGATCATTTTTTGCAGGTCATTTTCTCATCTTCCAAGCTCTGTGCTCCTCAGGAACAATCTCTTTTGTTTGAAAAGCAGTGCAATA
This sequence comes from Leucopleurus acutus, assembly GCF_964270905.1. Taxonomy (NCBI): domain Eukaryota; kingdom Metazoa; phylum Chordata; class Mammalia; order Artiodactyla; family Delphinidae; genus Leucopleurus; species Leucopleurus acutus. Next base: position 36,705,102 of record NC_139146.1, read on the forward strand.
TAAATACATTGTGACTTCTAATTTTTTTAAAAAGCCTGTTGACTTCCAATTGTTCTATTTTTTTTTTTTTTTTTTTGGTATGCGGGCCTCTCACTGCTGTGGCCTCTCCCGCTGTGGAGCACAGGCTCCGGAAGCACAGGCCCAGAGGCCACAGCTCACGGGCCCAGCCGCGCCGCGGCAGGCAGGATCCTCCTGGCCCAGGGCACGAACCTGCGTCCCCTGCATCGGCAGGTGGACTCTCAACCACTGCACCACAGGGAAGCCTTGTTCTACTTTTTATTCATGTATTCTCTTTTCTTTCCAGAACTTCCATATGTTCACCAACCAGATGCTCTCCAAACCCTGTACTTCAGGGATTTTTATGGAGGCTTCATTATGTAGGCATGGTTGATTAAATCATTGGCCACTGGGGAGTCCTCTCTTCTTTCTTTATCTCAATCTTCATCTGACTTGAAGGATTATTTCAACAATCCTTATGGCAACTGTCACAAGATAAAGCCCATATTTAATAACCTTGTACTCAAGGTCCTGCACAAGAAGACCTAAAGTAAGCCAACCTCTTTCTTGTGTCAATTCCTCCTCCTGAAAAAATGTTCTCCACCATCTGTGCCTGTTAAAATGCTATTCAGACTTCAAAGTATAGCTCCTCCAGAAGCCCAGGCAAGGTATAAAATGTATGTGATCTCTCACTTCTTGGAACTGTCAGAATATTTTGTCTTCATCTACCCCCTCTCATGATTCATATCCTTTCTAGCCCTGTATTTTCTTCACTTGTTAAAAGGGGGTGGGGAGGCTACAATGAATCATAATAATATTTATATGATATGTATAATAAGATATGTATAAGATATATATATTGTAGTAAGGTATATATCTGTAACTGTGTGTGTATATGTATATGGTTATATAGAGCACCATATATGGTAGCTAATATTATTAATAACCAATGTGCTCCTCCCACAAGGATTGAGGCTTCCTAAGGGTAGTTTTGCTTTCTTAATGCATCTCTCCTTAATGCCCAAGCTTTGAAACTTGTCCATTATTGTTTATTGAATGACTGCATGAATGAATGAAGGCTTCTACTTGGGAAAGGGATTCAGAGCCATAGGGAACAGCATGGGAACAAAGTTCAGAAATCTTTGTGTTCTCACTGCATGCTGACGCTTCCAAAAATGCTGACCTGATTTCCTGACACTGCATTCATTGTCTTGCTTTTGAACATCTTCTGTAAAACAGCCTCTAATTTATTGGATTCTTTCAGAGGTTTATTCTCTGCTTTCAAATTCTGCTCCCAGATTTCATTCCAGTTTCTTTGACATTAAATTGAGACCCAGGTCCTCATTTCTAAAATTTATTATCTAACATAAATGCTTGCCACCTAATTGCAGGAGCAATTTATACCCCCAGAGACGGAGCAACCCCTTTAAGGAATAAATTGGATTCTCTTGTATCTCATTTTTTTTTTATCATCACAAAGTCATAAATTCTCAAAATGCTGGCCTATAACAGAAGGGAAACCAAGCTTTGTGCTTAGAAATAACAGAGTTACTCCTGAAATTGAATTGGAATTTCCATCCTAAGTGACACTTCTGCATGTCTTCAAATTTTTTTCCCATCTCAAAATTTCCTTCTCGTTGCTCTGACCCTGGTCCCACAGGATAGTGAAGAAGAATTGATGAAGTGTTTCTTCTTTAATCTGATGAGAATTGGCAGTTTATTTTCGGCACAGTGTTGCCAGAGGGGCTGGGGAGGATATTTAGGATACAAAAATAGGTCATATCGGTTTTATTCTGTGCTTATTAATTATTATTTTACTATGGATCTCACTGAAGGCTTAGTATGTGTGAAGCAGGCATTATGCTTTGAGAATTCATGGATAATTTCGCCCCATTCTCACATGAGCCCATTTTAAGGATGACAAAACTGAGGAATGATGAGATGAACTTTTCTGAGCTCTCACATTTGGCTTAAGCAGTGGTGTTAGGATTCCAATCCAGGTATTCCAATCTCAAGCTCATGTTTGATAGACTAATTGTAAGTCTAAGTGTAAAGCACCAAAATTTAGGAGGATGTTAAAGTGATTTCAACAGCTCTGAATTTTTATCAAATGTATTTGCTTTTCTAAGGTACTCACCTCCCCACCCCAATTGCGTAGTTTTCAGTAAGGATCTAGAAAAAATATATAAGGGAAACATAAGATGATTTAATTGGTACTAAAATACACTAATTTCTGTAGAAAAATACTAAACTGTGTATCTGAATATACATATGATTACTGATGCAGCCATAAATAAAACATTGCTATTATAAAATATAAAAATTAACAAAAAACAAAGTTCATGTTTGATAAATACCTTCCTTTTAGAGAGAAAGCTATGCTTTGATTTTCTTCATTAAAAGGATGACATGCTTATTACAGAAAATTTCAAAATAAGAAAAAGAAAGAAAGAAAAATCTCCCTTCAATCTAGTGCATTGGAAAGCTGAGGGATTTTTTTGTTTGTTTAATAAGCAGACATTTCTTTACATAGTCATATAAAGACTATGTAAAGAATTTTACATAGTCTATATAATTTTATAAGCTATAATTTTCGTTCAAGATCATAAAAACAACCCCTTTTAATACTGCAGGATTTTCATAGTAAGCCCTATATATGTGGGTGTATCATAGTCTCAAGTCTCTCAACAGTAGGTATACAGTTTACTAAGCTGATTTCTTTCCCTTGGGTTATTTCAAAATTATTGATTAACATAAGCAATGTTGTAATAAAGATCCTCACACTTAGAACTTTTTAGGCAGGCCAGACTGGAGCCTTATAATATATTCCAAGATGTGAAATCAGTGGGTCAAAGCGTATAAATATTTTTAAAAGTACTTGATTCTTATTGCCAAATATCTTTTCAAAAGGGTTGTAACAATTTCTATTGCCACCAGCAAATACATATTCAGACTGCCCAGAAATTATTTTTCTAGAATGCTTTGTCTTAGGAAGCACTCCCTTCTCCCCCGAAAGTAAAATCCAACCTAGATGCCATCATCTCCCCAAAGCCTGAATGATCCTTGAAGCCAAATTTTATCCTGGCTCCTCTGTGTTCTATAGCACTTTGAACGTGCTTGAACCAAGCATTTCCCGCCCCAGCTGAGATGGCCATGACATGTCTGTCTCCCTAGGCCGACTGTGAGCCCAGTCATAGGCACACAGTAGGTGCTCAATGCATACTTAAGAAGATTTTGGGTTTTGAAGAAAGGGACCAAGTATTTATGTATCAGGGTTTCTGCTGTGCTGTCTGGCACCCAGTAAGTGCCAGTTAAACACTTACGAACTGAATGAATGTGATCCTGAGATTTGGTTTACTTCACAGCCTGCCAGGGCAGAAATATCTCACTACCTGGACAAATCCTATCTATTTCTTAGGCCTCAATCATTCATTTAAGGCATAAACATTTACTTTTTTTCTTTTTTAAAAATTATTTTCCATTACGGTTAACCATAGGATATTGAATATAGTTCCCTGTGCTATACAGTACGACCTAGTTGTTTATCCATTCTATATATAATAATTTGCATCTGCTCGTCCCAAACTCCCAATCCAACCCTCCCCTGCCCCCCACTTCCCCTTGGCAACCACAAGTCTGTTCTCTAGGTCTGTGAGTCTGTTTCTATTTTGTAGATAATTTCATTTGTGTCATATTTTAGATTCCACATATAAGTGACACCATATATTTGTCTTTCTCTGTCTGGCTTACTTCCCTTAGTATGATAATCTCTAGGTCCATCCATGTTGCTGCAAATAGCATTACTTCATTCTTTTTTATGGCTGAGTAATATTCCATTGTATATACGTGCTACATCTACTTTATCCATTCATCTGTCGATGGACATGTAGGTGGTGTCCATGTCTTGGCTATTGTACAAAGTGCTGGTAAGGCATAAACATTTATTAAACACTTACTATGTGCCAGGACCTAAAATAGGTAACCAGGAGATAGATAATTCTGAAAGCATCCTCTGGAGGAGCGTATAGTTTTGGAGGTGAACACAATAAACAAGTGGAGGGAAGTTCTTCTTGAAGTGTGAAGAGGATGCCCAAAGGAGGAACCACCCAGTTCCTTGGAGCAGTCGGGAGTCTTCACACAGGAGTGACCTTGGAGCTGGAACATGATCGTAGTGAGTTACACTGTGTCCTCCAAAAAATATGTCTAAATCCTAACCCTCCATGTCTGTGAATGTGACCTTATTTGGGAATAGGGTCTTTGAAGATATAATGAAATTAAGTATCTAGAGATGAGCTCATCCTGATTTAAGGTGGGCCCTAAATCCTAGTACTGGTGTCCTTTAAAGGGAAAGGAGAGGGGGATTTGAGACATGGAGGGGCAGGGACGAAAAGGTCACATGAAGTTGGAGGCGGAGATTGGAGTGATGCTGCTACAAGCAAGGAGCGCCAGGAGCCATCAGGAGAAACTATCAGCAGATAAGGAAGGATCCTCCTCTAGAGACTTCAGAGAGAACCTGACCCTGCTGACACCTTGATTGTGGACTTCTAGCCTCCAGAACCGGGAGAGAATAAATTTCTGTTGCTTTAGGCCTCCAAGCTTTTCGTACTTTGCCGCGGCAGCCACAGGAAACGAATGTGATGATGTAGAAGATGCTCAACACCAATTCCTTATATCCCTCTTTTCCTCACTTCTCCTCAGACCATTATTCTGAGAGGTTGGATTCCAGGTATGGGTTAGGGCCTCTTCTCTTAGGTGCTGGGCCACTGTGTGCTGAAAGGTGAGTGCAGCGGTGGGGCTCACTCCCTCTTGTTTCTCTCTTCCTTGTGGTCAGAGGTGAAGCCCTACAGATGACCTCTTCACTGACTGACCACCTCTTCCCATCCAGGGGTGAGGCCGGTCTGGGCCCATGTGGGGTGTGAGTCTGCTCAGCACTTGCCACGGATCCAACCATCCCTATTGCCCACCTATCTCTGAGGCATCCTCCTGGGCACTAGGGAGATGCAGCCACCTGGCCTCTGGTTTGAAGGTGCTGAGTCCTAATTAGCTCAGTGGGATGATGCTCCACAACGTCCGCCTCTGCCCCTAGAAATGCCTTATTTTGAGGTTTGGGGCCCAAGCCCAGCTATAAATAAAGTGCTACTCAGGTTTTCCACAGGGTTGCATTCTTCAGGGAAGCCGTGTGTTTGCAAAGCTGTTGGTTTGGGGCAGGGCTCAAGGATGATATCCCCTAATGCAGTAATTCTCATCCAGGGATGATGTTGTCTTCCAAGGCACATTTGACAATGTCTGGGGACATTTTTGATTGTCATAACTTGGCAGGGAAGGAGAGGTAGGGCTCTAGGCATTTAGCAGGTAGAAGACAGGGATGCAGCTAAATACAGTACACAGGACAGTTCCCACCACAAAGAATTATCTGGACCAAAATATCAACAGTGTTGATAGGCAGAAACCCTTCCCTCTGGCCTTCAGAATTCCATTGTGAGTTCTGACAGATGGGAATAAGCTAAACAGGTGGATAGGGTAAGTAAAAGCGTTTCTTAAAGAGAGATCATCATGCAAAGGAAAAACAGAGGTGGAAGACAGCATGAACTTGGGAGAAAAGCAGAGTCTGGGACAAGTGGACTGCAAAGGTCTATGGGCGGAACCAGAGGAGGGGGATGCAAGAGATGAGGCTGGAGAGATGGGCAAGAGTAAGGCCCTCAAATATCATCATCATCTTCTTCATCTTCATCATGACCTTCATCAACACACCATCATCATCATCAATATCATCACCACCATCATCATCATCACCATCACCAGTAACCTTTGTCACAGAAGATCACATTTATTGAACACTTACTAGGTACTAAATTTAAACATGCAACACACATTATTTCAGTTTGTTCTTTCAACACCCCAGGGTAGTAGAGTACTGGTTTCCTGCAGCTGCTGTAACAAATGACCACAAACTTAGTGACTTAAAATCACAAAATTTATTACCTTATATTTTGTATGCCAGTCAGAGGTCTGATGCAAAGTCAAGGTTTCAGCAGGGCTGCTTTCCTTCTGGAGGCTCTTGGGGACAATCTGTTTCCTTCCTTTTCCCAGCTTCTAGAGGCCGCCTGTCTTTCCTCGCTCATGGCCCCTTTCCCCATCATCAAGGCCAGAAAAGAATGTATTGAGGGTTGAGTCCTTCTCACACTGCATCCCTCTGACCTCTTCTTGTGCCTGCTCTTCCACTTTTAAAGAACCTTGTGATTCCACTGGGCCACCTGGACAATCCAGGGCAATCTCCCCATCTCAGGGACAGCAGATGAGCAACCTTCATCCACTGGCACCCTTAATTCCCCTTTGCCATGGAACATAACATGTTCACAGGGTTCAGTAATTAGGATGTGGACATCTCGTGGGGAGGACATTTTTCTGTCCACCACCATTTTTGTCTACAGGTGATAAACCAGAGCTTCAGAGCAATCAGATGCTGTGCCTGAGCTCACAGCATGGAAGCCTCCTCTATCTTAGCGGAATCCAGGTTTTTCACCACTGTGCTTTCCTGCTCTTTGCTCCCGAAAACAAGGAGCTACACTTGCTGAATACTTCATGTGTGCCTGACACTCCACCTGCATCACGTCATTCTGTTGGCGGTCGCTCCTCTTGTTAACAGAGAAGCAGACTCAAGTCAGAGACGTAATGGACTTACTAAGGTCTCCTGCGGCTGGACCACAATGTCAGAACTCTCAGCACTACTCCTTACAATGGGAGCGGTGGGCCAGGACCCTGCCTACATGCAGGAGATGCCCTTGACCCCTCCCCTACGGTCAGGTACGAAGTCTGGTTTCTCCTCTTCACAATCTCATTCCCTGTGTCCCACCACTGTGGTCAGAGGTTGGGATTGTTTGTTTACAAATTCCACTGGTCATCAAATGGGACCCAAACTGGGAGCCAGAGACAGCAGGCTACTGCGAAGACTCAGCCAAAGCCACTGAAGCCACAGGTTAGGAAATTGTTCACTTCCACTGCCATTACACGAGGGACAAGCCTTTGCCAAAGATGACATAGGATTAGCAGCCCGGTCATATTTCACCCCTTGGCACAATCCCTGTCCCTACAGCTTAGAGGCATTTGATTTTCCAATAAACTGATTTCGGCCACTGAAAACCAACACCCCACCTCACTCTGCACACAGCTCCCTGGGAAATGCATGTAGGCCATGTTGCCAGATTATCAGGAATTAAGACAGTTTCTCTTTCCAGAGTTCAGGAGGCACAAGCATAAGGAAGTGAGTCTATTTACCAAAAGAAAAAAAATCATAAACACACAAGCATTCCAAAGTAAGGACAGTAACGCTAGCCCCATCAGTTCGTACAGCCCAAGCTGAAAACTGGTGCTGCCCCACAAGATAATGAGCAACTCATCTGGCAATGCCAAGGGCTTCAGGGACGGAGGAGGTTGAATATTGCCACAAAAAATAGAGCTATATTTGTATGTGAACACAACAACAAAAGGTATCACCTTTTCCTGAGAGTCAGTCACATGATTTTTCCTTCACAAAAGCCTGGGTAATAGAAAGATTCTATGTGTAAATATGATGAGAGAACTTGACTGCCAATTATTATCAGTATAGAGACAGTAAGAGCTTGGTGACTTGAGGCGTCCACTTAGTGTTTGCTCCCAGGCAAGTTATTTATTCCCTATGAGACTCAATGTTCCCACCTGTAAAATGGGGCTGATAATGGGCCCCACCTCTGTTGGCTGGTGTTGGGATTAGGTGAGATCATACCTGCAAAGTACTTAAAACAGAGCCTGGCACAAGCAAAGTGCTCAGCAAATTTTTATCTCCATCATGGGTGTAGCATCTTACAAACAATGATTTCTATTTTGTTACCTACCAATCCCAGGTTTCAAATATGGGGATGATCCACTGCATTTAAATTCTTACTGTACATAAATATGAACAAAGCTCAGTTCCAAGCCCTGCCCCAGTGAGTAATCTCCTTCTCATACTATTCACACCCAAAGACACACAATGCCAAAAATCTCGTGTGTGTGCGTGCGTATGCACATGCTTCATTTCCTTTTTACCTGTTAATATTTTTAAATTAAGTTGTCCACAGGGAATAGGAATGGTGAATTCAAAGTGGAAGTTCGAAGCATATGCTGTAAATAAGTGAAAATCCTCAAAATAATGGGAGAATTATTTTTCACTTGCACACTTTTTAATCTTTTGAACTTTATAACACGTACACATACTCTCTATTAAAAAATAAGGCCTGGACTTAACGCTAACAAAACCCATAGCAAAAAAAATTTTTTACTTCTTTATTTTCTCAGTTTATTCAATAAAGTGACAAAAAATTGTAATAGGGAAGAACTTTGTATTCTACTACAGGTTACTCACTAAAGGGATGTTAAAGTATGCATAATGGTCCATCTCTGGGAACCCTGCCTCCCAGGTAACGGGCATTAAGCTAAAATACCTTTGTTTAGCTCACAGGAAACATCCTGACCAGGCCCACCTATGAATGACAGCAGCAAGGAGAAAATGAACACATCCCCTCCAGAGGCTGACCAGAACCAGGAAATGTTTGGCTTTATTCCCTCCCCTTTTAGTGTAAAAGAAGCCTGAATTCTAACTCAGGCAAGATGGTTCTTTGGGACACGAGTCCACCATCTTCTCGGTCTGCTGGTTTTCCTAATAAAGTCACTCTTCCTTGCCTCCACAACTCATCTCTTGATTTATTGGCCTGTTGTGTGGTGAGCAGTATGCGCTTGAACTCGGTAACAAAATGATAAACTTTATATAACTTAGCATTTGTATACTTATTTTCTAGACAATTTGTAGAACTGAGAAGTGGCTTTGAAAAGCTTGCTTATCTCAAAGATAATGCTAGTTTAAAGAAAGGTGCTTGCTAGTGTTCCAGGATTGAACTATTATTTTTCCTAAAGATAAAAAGGAAAAGAAAAAGATTTCTGACAAAGCCCATAAAGAAGCCCTCAATAAAATTTATAATTAGCTTTAATGATAGAGAGGGCTTCACAAATATTTGACTCATTAAGCAGATATCTTCTCAAGGCTGAATACTTTCAATAAACAACTCCAGAGGCTTCCCTGGTGGCGTAGTGGTTGACAGTCCGCCTGCTGATGCAGGGGACACAGGTTCGTGCCCCGGTCCGGGAAGATCACACATGCCGCGGAGCGGCTGGGCCCGTGAGCCATGGCCGCTGAGCCTGCGCATCCGGAGCCTGTGCTCCGCAACGGGAGAGGCCACACAACAGTGAGAGGCCCGTGTACCACACACACACACACAAAACAACTCCAAGGCGAAGCTGAAGATGCTTCTCATGTATCTGATGAGATTTCTGCCCTGGAAAGGAAGCCTGTGAGTCTGATGAAGTGAAGGACCACTGGGATTACAAACCTTTGAGACTGTGAGTTAATTTTCATGTGATGCAGGTTCAGGGCTGGAAGCAAAATAAAATGCACTATATAAATAATCAGACTTCATCGAGAGATTTTCCTAAGGGAGTAAAGGACACTGCCCTAGGACTTTCAGGAATTTTCAGACCACAGTTTGGTAGAAGTAACCTCACTGGTGAAAAGTTTTCTTCAAAAGGAGTTTGAAAATGTTGCCCCAAACCCACTTCGATTAGCATTTAGATCACTGCTCTGTTCAAAACAGTGAACAAGCTTGCTGTTTACGGGCTCATATTTACGAGTGGATTGGATCTAAAAATAAAAGACAAGGGAGAGAATTACTGGTGTCGTGAACCTCACCTGAACCATGAGCTCTCTTCAAATCTGCTCATTTCTCCCAAATTGATAGATAATGCAACAGCACCTGCCACTGACCAAGGAGACTCCAAGAAGCCTTTATTGTTCATTTCCTTTATTTTTCTGATGAAATGTAGTTCTTCAAAGCACTACTTTATGTATCAAAAGAATTATGATTACATATTGCAGTGGAACTTGGAGAAATTTTTAACATCAAACATGAGATTTCAAAGGAATTTCATGCTTGTGCATGGCTACTTTGGGCCCCACCAGAAATTTTCAAAAGGCTGACTCCTCAGATATCAAGGGATATTTGGGCAGAAAAGTTACAGGAAGCACTGCAAGATTTGGGTAGTGACTTATTGAATTTGAACTTGTATTTTCAAGTAAGGCGTGTCTTTCATTTCTTTCTTTAGTATTTCTTCATTGATTCAATATGTAGTTATGGAGCACTTCCTCTGTGCCGGGCAGTGAGTCAGGGGTGACCTCAGGCTAGGGGCGTCACCACCAGAATCCTCCCTTGCTTCATGGGCACTGCTGGAAGAGCCTTCCTCAGGGGCGCTTGGGAGGAGTCGATGAGATCCATCCATGCATATTTTTATGTTCAGATGTGCAAGCACCCTCACTCATATAAGGGTTTTATAAACAGTTCAATGCAGAAAGCCAGGATAGCATGTGCTCATCAGCATGGGATCTGGGGTCAGAGTGTCTTGGTTTGAAACCTGATTCCATGACCTGCCAGCTGTGTGCCAGAGTGCAAATCACCCAATTGCTCTGAAAAATTAGGATAATCCTAGTACCTAGCCCATTTGATTGATGTGAGAATTAAATGAGATATTTGTATGTATATGAATATACACACATATGCATATATATGCACACACATATGTAAACACACACAAGCACATGCGTGTGTGTGTGTGTGTGTGTGTGTGTGTGTGTGTGTGTGTGTATATATATAGTTTAAAGTAGTGCTGACACACAGGAGCTTAACAAACTTGATTCACTGTCACTGTTGTTAGTCATCTGCTCTTCTGCATGACCTGGCCCTTCTGGGTAGCTAGTCCAGTAACCAGCTCTGGCTGAAGAGCACCCCGGGGAGGTGCCTTCGGTGAACGTCATTCTCGATTACCAGTTGGACCACATCACTCCCAAGCTTCAACCCATCAATGACTGACACCAGCCGGAGCCTCAGGAAATGCTCCCTGCCGAGGTGACCAGCTCAGGCTCTGCCCACCCAGGCCTCTCAGTAGGAGCCTGTCTGCCCAGTGCCTCCAGCGTTCCTCTTCTCTGGGCTAATGTCTATTTGTCCCACAAATCATATTTGTGTGTCCCAGAGGAAGCCTTGCCAGCCTCCTCTGTGTCCCCTGCTCTGCCCCCCACCTCAGTCTGGGTTCGGTGCCCTCCTCAGAGGTTCCGCCCGCCACTGTGTGGTGTCCTGTCCTGGGTCCCCTCTCCCCCTCGGACTGCAGTAATTTGGCCCCTAGAGTGGTTGTCTCTTCCGCCCAGGGAATCTGTGCAGGTGCAGGCAAAGGCTCCCACCCATCATTTTCTTCCCGGGGCTGGCACACTTCTTGGCCCAGAGTGTTTTGAAAGAACGAAGGGCCAACTCAAGTGCTCTAAAAAGTAAAACTTCTAATTGTTTTAAGACAATGATTTATTTGGAACCCACAATGGTGTTTTCCTGCTTATGCACTTTCAAGCTCACTGGGTTATACTCTGAAATACCTTTTATTTTCTACAGATCTACATCATCCTCAAAGGATGGAGATCTGTCACCACTAAGTATAAATGAACACCTGGTTTCAAAATCAATTCCCTCAGATGAAAGAAAGAGGAATGAGGCACCTAAAAGCCCCCAGGCACAGTTAAATCCTTTATGAACATTTTCTCATGGAATTTGCATCTCATGGAATTTGTGAAGTAGGTGTCATCAGGCCCATTTTACAGATTAGGAAATGGAAGTCCATAAAGCTAAGTCACATGTCCAAGTCCACCAAGATGGAAGATAGAAATTCTTGGCAATTCAACTCAGGCTTGCATTTGTGGAATGATTCTGCCACTTGCAAGTGTGGCTACTTGGAAAGAAGCAACATTCATCAGTCTGTATAAAATATGGCATTGACAGTGCCTTGTACATATGCAGTAGGGGACTTACATATTCAGCTGTTGAATGAATACGAAACACTGCACAACATTATCTTATATCCCTATGCACAATGTGTACAGACACACATAATTTCAAGTCTGTACATACATACACAATGAAAAAGAGATTTATTGAACCATATGGGAGGGGGGAAAAAAACCCTGACTCAAATTTCTGCCAAGTCTGTAAGTTTAGAAATGGTAAGGTAATTCCATTTACCATATGGGAGGGGGAAAAAAACCCTGACTCAAATTTCTGTCAAGTCTGTAAGTGTAGAAATGGTAAGGTAATTCCATTTACTTTTAGTGGATTGTTAAAAATTTCCTTACATCGTTGGATAGCTCCTTTTCTCTCAGGTAGATCTGGAATCTGAGGGCAGATGACCCCACATAGAGCAACATAAAAACATTTGTTGAAATACAATGAAATGGTTCCGAACCACCATGCTCTTATGTGACAGCTCCATTTTCCGCCTGGTCTACCGTCAGCTCTGCTCTGGGATGTTGGCATCTGTCTCACCAAGGTCCACATGACTCAGTGTGTGGGGGGATGTAGGCAAATAGATCATCTGTTACACACTAGCGGAGGAAGGACTGTGATAATGGGTGAATGACACTTGTACAATAGGTTGGTAAAGAACTTGCTCCTTTCATTGCCTTCAAAGAAGCCCAGCCAGCCCACAGAGGCTACTCTGGTATAGGGTGACCTTCCTTAACAAATATAGCACAGTGCTTATAAACCCAGATTCCACAGCCGGAATGCCTGCGGGCAAAAGCTAGTCAATGACTGTGTGAATGAACAGTGGACCTCAGTAAATACTCTGCATCACACTGAACAGTCCCTTTACTCCTGTTCGACCAGGGCTGCTGCTGCTACTATTACTACTACTACTGTTACGACTGGAACTACTACACTTCCTCCTCCTTCCCCCTTCCTCCTCTTTCTACCTCTCCTCCCCCTCCTTCCTCGTCTTCATTTGCATTTTGTTACGTTTGTTACTATTTGTGTCAAAATGATACAGAGGAATAGTTCCAAGAATCAAATTGTGCTGAAAGTTTTGTTACAATATAGCGACAATCCCTATCACTTTCTCCTTGATTTCTCCCTCTCCGTCCATTTATCTCACCCAGGCTATAATTTTGGTATTTAGCTCCTTATCTTGAAATGACTGATGTACAGGACTCCTTGACTTTTCAATTTCCGGCTCTATCTGCTGGCTTCCCACTATGGAAGATGAGTATGTAGCAGTCTTTCCTTCATGTGTCCCCACAAGACACACTCATCTTCCCATTTCCTCACTTCCCCTAATGGGGTATTATTGTATTTTTGGTTAGGTCAATTTTTAGGGGTTAGGTGATTATGATTAAGCATGCTACGCAGAGATGATTCATGTAGTAAATTGTATGATATGCAATGTCCTGTCCAACACTTTCATTCCCTGGAGTTAAAAATTATCTTCTATTTATTGCTGAGTTTTTTCCCTGAACTTCTCATTTATTCAACTTTAGATTCTTTGCCACATAAATAAATATCTCAAGGCAGCCAGATGTCTTAGGAATTCTATCAGCTCGCTCTTCCTGAAGAAGTCTCTCCCAGGGACTTCTGATCCGACTCCAATCAGAACTGGTCATGGTCTACACCGCAGGCACAGCTGACATCCTTGACCCACCCATCATCCGGAAGATTTCCTTTGCCTCTGTCTTCTTTGCTGGAGCTCCAGCTTTCCGTATTCCATTTCTTCCCCCTTGATTTAGTCATTCATTTTAGTGGAGTCCATGTCATTTTCTAACAGCTACTTTAGAAAAGGTATATGAGAAGTATATTTTTTGAGACCTTGAACTTGTGAAAACGTACATCTCACATTTGATCGATAAGCATGTTTCCACTGCCTTCTGGTGTTTGATAATCCCAAACTATTGTTCTATAGTGCAAGCTTATTGGATCCAAAGTTTGTTTTGATGTATGTCTGTTTCTAGTCACTGTATCCTTGGTGGACCCTTCAGTCTGGAAATTCATATATTTCAGGTCCAGGAGATTTTCTTTACTTCATTGATGATTTCTTCCCCTATGTTTATGTTTTCTCACTTTTCTTTCTTCCCTCCCTCCCTTCCTTCCTTCCTTTCTCTCTCTCTCTGATACTGAACTTACTGTACTGGTCCTCTAATTTTCTTATATTTTCTTTTTGTCTTTTTATTCTACTGTGCACAGGATATCTTCAAGCTTTATCTTCTAACACCTTTATCTTTTGAATTTTTCATTTCTACATTCATATTTTTAATTTATAAGAGCTCTGATCTGATGTTTGTCCTTTGAATTTTAAATACACATAGTACTTCTTATTTTACGATTGCAAAAATCTTTTCATCCTGCTGAAAATACTGATCATAGCTCTTTTGATAGTGTCTTCTCCTGGCAGAGTCTCTGTTTATTCCAAGCTTTTTTTCTTTTTCCATTTGACTGCGTGGCTCTCACTCTTCATGTTAGAAGATTTCTCTGGATGTTAGTTGTCACTAACTTAGTTGGGAGCTTATAACAAAAGAGCAGGTCTTGCTGACCCTGAACTACACTCCAAGGGTCTTGGGGAACTTCCGATGTCTAAATCTCTTTCCTCTTGGCTCAGCCAAACCCCCACTGAAATCATTCAGGTGTCCATTCAGGAGGAGGAAGGCCTGAGCCCAGCTGGAAGTGGGGAGCGTGTGTTATCTGAGCATCTGGTATGGATGTGTCTACGTAGTGGTGCTATTTTCAGTACCATATCCCAACTCAAGAGGCTTGATGTCTTTCAGTCCAGACACTCTCTATTTTACTCTCCTGAGGGAACAAACCTTCAGCCTCCTGCTTGGAAGAGGAAGGGACAGCCATCCAGTTATTCAGGATGGGTAAGCAGATTGGGGGTTCTCAATACATCTTAAAAGGCTTTCAAACAATGAACCTCATTTTAGCCTCTCTTTGACCCCCTCTTCCGCCTTCCATCTATACTGATGACTCCCCATTCCTGAGCCTTGCGGGGGATTCTTTAGTGCCTGTCAATTCATGGTTCTTCCCAGGGACAACTCAAAATTCAGTTTCTGGCGTCCTAAGCCATTTACTACTCTACATCTTCTTTCTAATCCCCCTCCCCACCATGTTTTGCTGTAGTCTCCTCTTTAGTTTTCCCCATCCTTGTGAATTTGCCATTTTTCAAACCCTCCTTACTGTCAATTTATGGAGATTTTAGAAAGGAGAAACTGTAAGTGTGTGTGTGCATGTGTGTGTGCTTCATCCACCGTCTTTACTCTCAAGCTCAAGTTCTTGTCTTTCCCAAGTCCTCCAAAACTGTATAAGTTAGAAGAACATCCACTAGGCACAGTGCAAGACGATGGGTGAACAGATTTGGAGCTACTCACGCTGGCCCCCTCCTCTGTGGTCAGAGATAGGACTTTATTAATGAAACCATTGCTTTCTTTTTTTTTTTTTTGCGGTACGTGGGCCTCTCACTGTTGTGGCCTCTCCCGTTGCGGAGCACAGGCTCCGGACGCGCAGGCTCAGCGGCCATGGCTCACGGGCCCAGCCGCTCCGTGGCATGTGGGATCTTCCCAGACCGGGGCACGAACCCGTGTCCCCTGCATCGGCAGGTGGACTCAACCACTACGCCACCAGGGAAGCCCAAACCATTGCTTTCTGAAGCCTCTCGCTGGCCTCCTGCCTCTGCAGTCAAACTTGCCTTGCTCACCAGGTTGGATGTGGTGGTGCTGTGCACAGGCAGGGAGAAGCAAAGGCCCTGAGGAAGCAGCAGAAACTCAGAGCTTATATCCAAAGCCCAGAGCCAGCACTGAAGCTTCCCAAGAGGAAGAAATCCTCCATGATACACAGCACTGATTTCAAAGTAAGGAAAGGAATAGAGGAGAATCCCTCACATTCCCATCTCGTGCCACTGTGACTCTTCTAACCTGACGCTAGAGGGACAGAACATTCCAGCCTCCCAAAGACACACCAGAATGGAGAAGCAAAGGCCGACCACCAGCCACGTGTCTAAGCAGTGGGGTACCAAGAGAGGAGGTTACACAGGCAGTGGGAGCAGTGGGAGTTCCCACTGTGGGGGGAGTGGGAGTTCCACCTCGATGCACGTGACAAGGGAGCAGGTAGAGAAGGTGAAAGCAATAAAGCTGTTCTGCTTTTTAGGATCTCCACGTGCTGCCACTTCTCAAGAATGTCAGTGAGAAGATACTCTCGATGGCTGCAGACTCCTCCCAGCACACCCTCCCCCCAGCACCCCTCCAGCAGCCTGGTTACCTGTGGATGATGTGATACCTCTGCAGATACTCCAGGGCCAGGGCCAGCTCGCAGATGTAGAGCTTCACGGCCCCCTCTGTGAAATGTACATTCTGCTGCAGGTGATAACGTAGATCCCCTCCCAGCAGCAGGTCCACCACCATGAACATGTCCTCCTCGTCCTGGAAGGAGTACCTAGGAGCACCGAGGGGCAGAGAAAGTTAGGGATGGAGACGACTCCAATGCCCTCAAGACCGATGCCCCCATTTTACAGAAGAGCAAACTGAGGCTCAGAGAGAGGCACCGATGCTGCCCAAGTTACAGTGTTCTATGACAGAGCACCAGTCCTCTGGCTGACAAATGGCACTTGAACCAATACTGGACTCCAACAGGTTACTTTGTTTTTAGCATATGTTTTAATTAGATGTTGTCGGGACTTAAGTAGCTGGTCTCCAAAGGTGCAGCCCCTTCTCCACTCATTCCCCTGTCCTCCCCACACATGCCGCTCCCCACAAGGATCTTGTTTCTGCAGCCCTTGAAGGCAGTGATGCTCTGGTAAGACACATCCAGGCTTTAAGGCAACTGGCGGTTTCTACTCACGTTGCTTCTCAGAATCCGGCCAGAGCCTAAGCCCTATGGAGAGGCCACGAGAAGGAAAACCAAGGCGCTCTGTTCAAGAGCCCCAGCTGAGCACTCAGTGACAGCCAGCGCCAACCAGTAGCCGTGAGAGTGAGCCACCTTGGGAATCTGAATATTCTGCTGCAGTCCCAGCTGACATCACATGGAGCAGAAGAGCCGCCCCGATAAGCCCAGTCAACTTATAGAACATGAGATAATGAGATGGTTGTATTTTGAGCCACTAAGGTTTTGAGTGTATTTTTCCCCCAAAGCAACAGGAGTTGCACTTAGGCCTTTTAAGGGCTGAAGCACCAACATAAAAACCCTGAGAACGGCGTTAAACAATTGTAAACTAGAATCACGTCATAAAATGTCGTCACGTTCCATACAGAACCATGAACTGTAATGAGGGCATCACAGAATGACAGAATGCTGTCTTGGAGGCTTAGATCTGTGTCTCAGATCCTCGACTATTAGACCTGGGCCAGCCAGGCCATTCCCCTCATTCGACAGAAGAGGGAAGAAGGGCCTCAGTGAGCCACCGTCAGGGTGAAAACAAGACAGACCCCCCACTCCCATCGAGCTCTTACAACCACACACTGCTGAGATGCTGCTGTAACATGTACTTGCTGTGTTTCCCTGACCTGGGCATGCAGCCCTGAGGAGGGAGCCCGACTCGGCCACAGGAGAGGGGACAGACCATGTGCTTACGGGATGAGGGATTCCAGGGGTGGAAGGAACCTTAAATGCCATCTAGTCCCACCCGCCCTGTATTACAGAGACTGGGATCCAGAGACAGAAGAAATGGCTGCCCGAGTGTCACAGTTCTCCTTGTATGTCTCACCTGCTGTTTATACGGGTCGGGATCAAAGCAAGGAGGAGGGGGGTGATATATTGTGACCCCTAACTGTAAATTTACAAGATGTTTACAGAGTACCTGTCCTGTGACAGGCATTAGGCGGTGTGCTGGGTCCACTGGGACAAAGCAATTGTCCTCACTCTGAAGGGGCACACAGTCCCCTAGGAGAGAAGGGCTGAGTCAACAGTCAGTGGTCATGCAGGGGGACAGGGGCTCTAGAAATCTCTCTGGGGTGCAGTGGCCATGTGGAGGGAGGAAGTCAGCTCTCCAGCACCTGAGGTGGGTGGAAAGGTCTTTGCAGATGAAGGGTACCCTGGGTCTGGGACACACAGGGACTGTGACCCAGACAGATGGACAGCATGAACCTTCTGGTGCTGGGAGTCCAGGACTCAGTAGGGTCTTGGGGACAGCACCTCCCATGCCCCCAGTTTCAGCATCTTAGCCACTGACAACCCAAGGGTGATGATGCAGACCAGCCTCTTCCATTCTCTTTCAGGCTCACTTCAGGGCTGGAGCAGTGGCTGCCTGCCCAGGCAGGAAAGAGGTGGTCCAGGGGCCTGTGGGGGTGTCCAGGGCCGCCTGGAGGGCACCAGCTGGACTTTATATTGGGTTCAGGACAAGTATGAGCTGTGTGGTGCGTGATCACTGCTTCAATTGATGCATTGCAGGAGCTGGATGCTCGAGAAGAGGTTAAAAAATAAAGCTTGCCCAGGAGCCTTGCCCAAGGTAGGCTCCCAGCCTGGAGGCACTGGCCTTTTCCAGACACTATTTTTTCTGGGTGGACTATCTGGGCCCATGCGAGGATGGAGAGAATCAAACAAAGATGCACTTGACACACTGGAGCATGGAGCAGGTAACCACGGGCCTCTTTAGCGAACTCTGTAAAAGCCACGCTTCAATCTGTCTTTCAACACGGTCATAGCCATCTGTATTAACCCTTTCTCTTTCATGGCAATTTTAGAATACATGTATCTGGTTTCTTGAAAAACTCTGACTTTTGTTGGAATTATGTTTAATTTACAAATTAAAGAGAATTAGCATTTTTACGATGCTGGAACTTTCCAACCTTTCCATGAACATGAAATATCTATTTATTCTGGTCTTCTTTTTATGTTTGTCAATTAAATTTTATAATTTTCTACTTACGGGCCTGGCAGGTATGCATTTTTTTATGACTTTAACTTTTTATTCTATATTGGAGTATAGCTGATTAACAACGTTGTGATAGTTTCAGGTGCACAGCAGAGCGACTCAGCCATACATAGACATGTACCCATTCTCCCCCAGACTCCCTTCCCTTCCAGGCTGCCACATAACACTGAGCAGAGGATTCTGATATTTTAAGATAAATTTTATTGCTATTGTGAAGATAATCTTTTAAAGTAAGGTGCACTAAATGGTCATTGCTAGGGGAAAATACACTCCGGAATTGCTTATGTTTATCTTAAATCTAGCAGCTTGGCTGACTTCTTAGTTATTAGTTCTAATACCTTTCATATATTTTTTCCACTTATTATATGAAGATGATTATGTATTCTACAAAAAACTCCCATGTTTATACTCTTGCGATCCTTATGCTGTTTACTTTTTCTTGTTTTATTTTACTACCCAGGACCTCCAGTAAAACATTGATTATAAGAGGTGATGCTGGGCATTTTTATCTTGTTCTGGAATTTAGTAAACTGTTTCTCCATTAAGTAAATTGTTTGCTGTAGATATTTGATGGATATCATTTATCCAGTTAAGAAAGTTGCTTTCTAGACTGCTAAGAATTTTTATCGGATGGGTTCAAAGGTTTTATTTTATTCTTTTTTACATTAAACTGTCTTTGCATTTCTAGTCTAAACCTTACTTGATAAACACACATATATATATGTATATCTATATACATATATATGTGTATCTGTGTATTATATATAACATATATAATAATAAATAAATATATAAGTATATATTTATAATATATACTTTAATTTATAACATATAATATATATAATATAATAATGTATAATAAATATATATAAGTATATTATATATAACATATACTATATATATGTGTGTATATATATATATATATACACATATATATATATATATTTTTTTTTTTTTACTGGGTTCAGGTTTATTCATTTAGGATTTTTGCATCAAACGTTCCAAGTGACACTGGCCTATATTTTCCTACCTTTGTCCTGACCCTGTTTTGGTATCATGGTAATACTGGCTTTGTATGATGAAGTGATTTTGTTTTGTCTATGTTCAAGAAGAGTGGGGCTTCCCTGGTGGCGCAGTGGTTGCGAATCTGCCTGCCAACGCAGGGGACACGGGTTCGAGCCCTGGTCTGGGAGGATCCCACATGCCGCGGAGCAACTGGGCCCGTGAGCCACAACTACTGAGCCTGTGCGTCTGGAGCCTGTGCTCCACGACAAGAGAGGCCGCCATAGTGAAAGGCCCGCGCACCGCGATGAAAACCGGCTCCCGCTCGCCTCAACTAGAGAAAGCCCTCGCACAGAAACGAAGACCCAACACAGCAAAAATAAATAAATTAATTAATAAACTCCTACCCCCAACATCTTCTTTTAAAAAAAAAAAAAAAGAAGTGTACAAGAGACATCATCTGCTTGTAACAAGTCTGGTGTCAAAACGCCCTCCATTCCCCCACTTACGATTCACCTGGGACTCTCCCCCCTCACTTAAGGCACATCTGCTGGAGCTGTCTGATGATTCCTGCTCCCCCCTCTCAACAAAAGATGACAACATGACTAGAAAGTTTATGCGCATCCTCTGGCCACTGGTGTTGGTTCATCAGGCCCCCTCAGAGTGCTCCTGGGGTCAGTGTGTGGATGAGGAACTTGCTCTAGGTGTGCTCGGCTAGAAGCTGTAACTGAGGCTGTCTAGATCCTGTGGCCCAAAATGAAGATAAGACCCATCTGTAGAGTGAAGCTGCAGAGAGTCAAGCAGGGCTGAAGGGCTGAAAACAGAGAGAGGCCCTGCTGGAGGTGAGGGCTCCAGCCTGGGCGGAAGAGCGGTCTGTCCCTGAACTTCCTATTTACATGGGCAATGACTGTACTTTTTGATTTAAGCTACTTAACACTGTGTTTCTGTCACTTGGAATTGAAAGAGTCATCTGATGCATCTTTCCACGTATTTGCTACTGGAGATAAGGGTTTAGATGCTCAGAAAGAAATGACAGGAATCAGCTGTAATACGCTCCTACAGACGCTCAGTTTGTATTCTAATAGTTGATGGACTATTGAAACGCTGTGTTAATGACCAGTGAGTTCTTGCACCCTCAATCTACAGCTAAACTGTCAAAGGGAATCTCATTCAGTATTCCATCAGAACTTTTTGGAGGAGCAACATGAATTTTCAGGGGAGAAACTTGCAGACCAGAATGAATTCTAAAGAGAAAATCCCAAATGCAAAGATAGCGATAATTTAGGCAATAACTCAGATTATGGATTTTTCTCGCTGCAGATCCATCGTCACCCTGGGCCACAGACCCTACATTCTCCAGGAGACTCAATGTTATTATCGGAGAACAGAGAATGACCTTGCATTGATCTCTCTGTAGTTCTGTGCCATTCCACAGCTCTGTGCCATTGCCTCTTTTGCTTCTTATTGGACTGGAATTATAATTATGTTCTCATGATGCCGTTGCATATTGTCATGGAAATGATGGAGATCACAAATGAAAAACCTGCACTTGATTGCAGTAATGCTGACCATGGAGAAATCTGGATAATTAGGCTCAATATGCAAGATCAAAGAAGGTCAGGAGCTGGGATGGCATCAGTCCTGACCTGGACATTGACATAGGCCAACATGAAGAATCCAACATCCTTTGGGTTTTTAAAAAAATGTATTAATTTCCTACCTTATTCCAAAACGGACTAAAAGTGACTTGCAAAATACATATAACATAATACAATTAAAAATAAGTAAGCCACAGACCAAGTCAAAGAATAATAAAGGAATATGAGAAAATGGATGCAGGCAAAAACACCCCAATCCATGCCCAAAGAACTTGCCTGCTTGCCTGAAGTAGGCCATCAATGCATTTCTAACCTTCCCAGCAACCAGAGCAAAGTGAGAATCATGACCAGCTTCATGATTCAAGGGTCAAAGTGAAAAAACAAATCAATTGTTTATTTTTATGTTTCATTGTTTATTGCTGGTGCAGAAGCCAGAGAGAAATCTCTCCCACTGGATTCTTATAAAGACGACATTTTGTAAGGTGGTGATCAGTGAGCTATCTAAAATAGCTCTGAACAGAGTTGCAAGTTTAACGGGATTTTTGTATGATGTTCCTCAAGATAGACTGAATGCATCCAAGTCCAATTCCGTTAAAGCAGTGCTACATGGGGCAACAGCAAAGTGGTCTGGGCGTCATGCTCACAGGTGAGCTTTCTTAATAAAAGAGATGCTGGTGAATGGCCTCAGGGACTACTTCACAAATATGAGCTCATGCACACACCAACAAACACCCAGTAGGCTTCTACTACGCATCCAGCCCTGTGCCAGAAGCTGGGATTCAGTGGGAGGAGTTGCCCCAATAGGTCACCTGAGTTTGTGACAATCACAAGGGGTCTGGAGTTTGATGTCCTGTGCCAGGACAAGTGCTCCCTGATGATCCATTGCTGCATTTCTATTTTTTGCACTTGGCCATGGACTTAACAGTCCCAAAGACACTCATTGTTGTCACTCTCTCATCCCTGCCTGCTCCCTCACAATGCTCCCTAATCCCACCTCTCTACTCTTATCCATCATCCCCTTGCCAGTTTAGAGCAGTGGTTTCCAACCAGGGTTCCAGTGGGGACATCTGATGATATCCGGAGACATTTTGGTTGTCACACTGGAAGGGATGCTGCTGGCATCTAGTGATTAGAGGCCAAGGATGCTGCTAAACATCCTACAATGAACAGGATGGCCCCATGACAAAGAATGATCTGCCTCGAATGTCCAGTTAGAGCATCTCCAGCGCTCCCTCTCACTTCATCTCACCTTGCCCAGTACCTGGTCTCTTCAACCAACCGCGTGTTATTAATGGCTGGGGAGGCATGGAAAGGAAAGGGACCTTCTGCAGGAAATCCTAAACCTTCTTAGTCTTCCAGCAGCGCAATGCCACCTGACCACAGGAAACAAATGCCTTTCTCTACTTTTCCTGAGGCAAAAGGAGTCAACTGCCCAGAGAGGACTCCGTGGGATGGTGATTCTGGAAGCCCTGGCAGCAGGACAAGCCACGTGTCTCCAACATTCATCTCCTCTGTCCTTAATCTGTCCACCCACAGGGACGAGGAGCCGAGCGTCTCCTAAGACCATTTTCTGTCTAATTTGATCTTCGAGGGGGAGCAGATAGAGAGGGAGCTCACCCACCATGCTCACTTCCAGCGATTCTCAGAGACTTAATATCCAGCAAGAGAAGAGCTAGAAATACCCTCTAGACTAAGAAATCCAATAATGGGATGCTGGGCCTTCCATTAGCTCATGTCAGACAAATAAAAAGAAGCTTATCAAACCTGAACTGTGCTTGATACGTATGCCTTTAATAACATTCACAGTAATAAGCTGTTTTAAAAATTTTTAATTTGACTTCAGCCACAAAAGTCATCAAGCCATTCAAACACATTAGCCCTCACTGTTCTCACACTAGGCTGATTCTGGCTCTGTCTCTGTCCCAGGAGATTACTGGTTCGTTTCCATCTTCTGTCTGTAAGCCAAGTGCCATGAAGGGGAGACTCTCAAATGCCATCCAGCTCCCCGGGCCAAGGTAGTTTAGGGCAGGAGAAATTGTGGGATGATGCAAAGGCAAGACACAAGTCCATGGCCCTCCCCACCTGCCAGCTACACAGTGGGATTTGCAGACCCTCAAGTGTCATCTCTTTGTGTCAGTGCAGGATACTGTTCTTGTGGCTTAATGGTTTAATTTATAGATTAAATCTGTGCTCGCTTCTGCTTACTTCTAAAAGTTTTGTGGTGTCTAACGAAGTAAGACTGATGGATGCGATGGAGAGGAAAAATGTGGAACAAGGGAGAGGCGAATGTTTTGTTCCCATGGACAAACTGATTGTGAGCATGGTTCAACCTCCTTCACAGGACAGAGCAACAAAGGCAATGCATAACAGACAACCCACTCTCACTGTCTGATTGAATGAGATGGAGCCAAACATCTCCCCTTGGGCTAAATTCCAAAAGAAATGTATAATTTGCATTCTTTACAAAGAGGAGGCATGGAGTAAGAAATAGGAAGCAAATAATGGTAACTCACACTTGTGGAGTGTTTCCTATGCACATTCCAATATTCATGACAGATACTGGTCTGTAGTTTTCTTTCACTGCACTGTCTTTTAAAAAATTATTTATTTATACAGTAGGTCTTTGTTGGTTATCTGTTTTAAATATAGCAGTGTGTACATGTCAACCCCAAACTGCCAATCTATCCCTCCCTTCCACCCTTCCCCCCGGTAACCATAAATTCACCCTCTAAGTCTGTGAGTCTGTTTTTCTTTTGTAAATAAGGTCACTTGTATCATCACATTTTTTTAGATTCCTCATATAAGTGATATCATATGGTATTTGCCTTTGTCTGACTTACTTCACTTAGTATGATAATATCCAGGTCCATCCATGCTGCTGCAAATGGCATTATTTCATTCTTTTTAATGGCTGAGTAATATTCCATTGTATGTATGTACCACATCTTGGTGGACATTTAGGTTGCTTCCATGTCTTGGCTATTGTAAACAGTGCTGCAATGAATACTGGAGTGCATGTATCCTTTTGAACCATGTTTTTCTCTATATATATGCTCAGGAGTGGGATTGCTGGATCATATGGTAGCTCTATTTTTAGTTTTTGAGGAACCTCCATATTATTCTCCATAGTGGCTGTATCAGTTTACATTCCCATCAACAATGTAGGAGGGTTCCCTTTTCTCCACACCCTCTTCAGCATTTATTTTTTGTAGACATTTTAATGATGGCCATTCTGACTGGTATGAGGTGATATCTCATTGTAGTTTTGATTTGCATTTCTCTAATAATTAGCGATGTTGAGCATCTTTTCATGTGCCCCTTGGCCATCTGTATATCTTCTTTGGAAAAATGTCTGTTCAGGTTTTCTGCCAATTTTTTGATTGGGTTGCTTGGTTTTTGGATATTGAGCCACGTGAGCTGGTTGTAAATTTTGGAGACTAATCCCTTGTTGGTCGCATTGTTTGCAAATATTTTCTCCCATTCTGTGGGTTGTCTGCAAATCAATCAGTGTGATACACCACATCAACATATTGAAGAATAAAAACCATTTGTTCATCTCAATAGAGGCAGAAAAACCTTTTGACAAAATTCAATACCCATTTATGATAGAAACTCTCCAGACAGTGGGCATAGAGGGAACATATCTCAACATAATAAAGATATATGACAAACCTACAGCTAACATCATACTCAATGGTGAAAAGCTGAAAGGATTTCCTCTAAGATCAAGAACAAGACAAGGATTTCCACTTTTGTCATTTTTATTCAACATAGTTTTGGAAGTCTTAGCCACAGCAATCAGAGAGAAAAAAAAGAAATAAAAGGAATCCAAATTGGAAAAGAAGAAGTAAAACTGTCACTGTCTGCAGATGACATGATACTATACATAGAGAGTCCTAAAGATGCTACCAGAAAACTATTGGAGCTCACCAATGAATTTGGTAAAGTTGCAGGATACAAAATTAATACACAGAAATCTGTTGCATTTCTATACACTAACAAAGAAAGATCAGAAAGAGAAATTAAAGAAACAACCCCATTTACCATCACATCAAGAAGAACAAAATAACTAGGAATAAATTTAACTAAGGAGACAAAAGACCTGTACTCCAAAAACTATAAGATGCTGATGAAAGAAATTGAAGACAACACAAACAGTTGGAAAGATATACCATGTTCTTGGATTGGAAGAATCAATATTGTTAAAATGACTATTCTACCCAAGGTAATCTACAGATTCAGTACAATCCCTATCAAATTACCAATGGCATTTCTCACAGAACTAGATCAAAAAATCTTAAAATTTGTATGGAGACACAAAAGACCTCGAATAGCCAAAGCAATCTTTTTTTTTTTAATACATTTATTTATTTATTTTTGGCTGTGTTGGGTCTTCGTCGCTGCATGCGGGGTTTCTCTAGTTGCGGGGAGCAGGGGCTACTCTTTGTTGCAGTGCATGGGCTTCTCATTGTGGTGGCTTCTCTTGTTGCGGATCATGGGCTCTAAGTGCATGGGCTTCAGTAGTTGTGGCACATGAGCTCAGTAGTTGTAGCTCATGGGCTCTATAGAGTGCAGGCTCAGCAGCTGTGGCACATGGGCTTAGCTACTCCATGGCATGTGGGATCTTCCTGGAGTAGGGCTCAAAACCGTGTCCCCTGCATTGGCAGGTGGATTCTTAACCACTGCACCACCAGGGAAATCCCCGAAAGCAAAATGGAGCTGGAGGAATCAGGCTCCCTGACTTCAGACTATACTACAAAGCTACAGTAATCAAAACAGTATGGAGGTGGGTCAAAAAGGATCTTGCTGTGATTTATGTCATAGAGTGTTCTGCCTATGTTTTCCTCTAAGATCCTTTTTGACCCATCTCCTAGAGAAACGAAAATAAAAACAAAAATAAACAAATGGAACCTATTGAAACTTAAAAGCTTTTGCACAGCAAAGGAAACCATAAACAAGACCAAAAGACAACCCTCAGAATGGGAGAAAATATTTGCAAATGAAGCAACTGACAAAGGCTTAATCTCAAAAATTTACAAGCAGCTCATGCAGCTCAATAACAAAAAAAAACAAACAACCCAATCCAAAAATGGGCAGAAGACCTAAATAGATATTTCTCCAAAGAAGGTATACAGATTGCCAACAAACACAGGAAAGAATGCTCAACATCATTAATCATTAGAGAAATGCAAACCAAAACTACAATGAGATATCATCTCACACCGGTCAGAATGGCCATCATCAAAAAATCTAGAAACAATAAATGCTGGAGAGGGTGTGGAGAAAAGGGAACACTCTTGCACTGCTGTTGGGAATGTGAATTGGTACAGCCACTATGGAGAACAGTATGGAGGTTCCTTAAAAAACTACAAATAGAATTACCATATGACCCAGCAATCCCACTACTGGGCATATACCCTGAGAAAACCATAATTCAAAAAGAGTCATGTACCACAATGTTCATTGCAGCTCTATTTACAATATCCAGGAGATGGAAGCAACCTAACTGTCCATCATTGGATGAATGGATAAAGAAGATGTGGCACATATATACAATGGAATATTACTCAGCCATAAAAAGAAACGAAATTGAGTTATTTGTAGTGAGGTGGATGGACCTAGAGTCCATCATACAGAGTGAAGTAAGTCAGAAAGAGAAAGACAAATACCATATGCTAACACATATATATGGAATCTAAGAAAAAAAAAAAGTCATGAAGAACCTAGGGGCAAGATGGGAATAAAGGCACAGATCTACTAGAGAATGGACTTGAGGATATGGGGAGGCGGAAGGGTAAGCTGTGATACAGTGTGAGAGTGGCATGGACATATATACACTACCAAACGTAAAATAGATAGCTAGTGGGAAGCAGCTGCATAGCACAGGGAGATCAGCTCATTGCTTTGTGACCACCTAGAGGGGTGGGATAGGGAGGGTGGGAGGGAGGGAGATGCAAGATGGAAGAGATATGGTAACATATGTATATGTATAACTGATTCACTTTGTTATAAAGCAGAGGCTGACACACCATTGTAAAGCAATTATACTCCAATAAAGATGTTAAAAAAGTTAATTAATTAATTAAAAAAAACTTGGAAACTGTAACTTTGCTAAATTCATTTGTTCTAGTCGTTATTTTTCAGATTATGAGTGATTTTTCATATAAACAATCATGCCATTTAAAAAAGAAAAAAAAAACAGTATGGTACTGGCACAAAAAAACAGAAATATAGATCAGTGGAACAGGATAGAAAGCCCAGAAATAAACCCATGCACCTATGGTCAATTAATCTACGACAAAGGAGGCAAGACTATACAATGGAGAAAACAGTCTGTTCAATAAATGGTTCTGGGAAATCTGGACAGCTGCAGGTAAAAAAATGAAACTAGGACATTTGTTAACACCATACACAAAAATAAAATGGATTAAAGGCCTAAACGTAAGACTGGATACTATAAAACTCTTAAAAGGAAAACATAAGGCAGAACACTCTTTGACATAAATTGCAGCAATATCATTTTTGATCTGTCTCCCAGAGTAATGGAAATAAAAACAAAAATAAACAAATGGGACCTAATTAAACTCAAAAGCTTTTGCACAGCAAAGGAAACCACAAACAAAATGAAAAGACAATGCACTGTCTTTATCTGCCTTTGGTATCAGGGTAATACAAGTTCACAAATTGAATTGGGAAGTGTTCACTTCTCTTCTGTTTCCTGGAAGAGACTATATAAAATTCTTTAAATTTAATTCTTTAAATATTTGTTATAAGTCTCCTGTGAAAGTATCTGGACATGGAACTCCATTTTTCAGGAGCTTTTAAATTATAAATTCAATTTATATAAAAAAGATAGAATTAAGTTAATTTTTTCTTGGTTAAGTTTTGGTAGTTTGTGGATGTTGAGGAATTGGTCCATTTCTTCTAAGTTGTCAAATTTATGAGTATAAAGTTGTTCACAGTATTTCTTTATTATCCTTTTAATGGCTGCAGAGCCTGTAGTGATAGTTTGTTTCATTCCTGATTTTCTTAATTTGTATCTTCTCTCAGTTTATAGTTTTCAGTCTTGCTAGAGTTTTATCAATTATTTTTGAAGAACCAGCTTGTTGTTCCAATTGATTTTTTTTCTATTGCTTTCCTCTTTTCAATTTCATTGATTCTACTCTATTGTTTCCTTCTTTTTGTTTGATTCGGGTTTATTTTTCTTTTTGTTTTTTAGTTTTTTGAGATAGAGACTAGATTAATTTGAGACCTTTCCCCTTTTCTAATGTAAGCATTAAGAGCTATAAATTTCCCTCTCATCACAGCTTTAGCTGAATCCTACAAATTTTGATATGCTGTGTTTTCATTTTCATTCACTTGTATGTATTTCTATTTCTTTTGAGGCTTCTTTTTTAACCCAAGGATTATTAGAAATTTGTGTTTAATTCACAAGTATCTGGAGGTTTTCCTGTTGTCCTTCTGTTATTGAGGTCTAGTTTGGTTCCATTATGGTCATAGCACATACTCTGTCATGATTTCATTTTAAAAAATTTGTTGAGGTTTGTTTTATGAACCAGGAGCCAGGTAAATCTTTGTGACTATTCCATGGAAACCTGAAAAAAAAAAGTACTTTCTGTGTTATTTGGTGAAATGTTCTGTAAATGTCAGTTAGGTACTCTTGGTTATGGTGGTGTTCATTCTTTTATATCTTTGCTGACTTCCTGTCTAGAAGTTCCATCAATTGCTAAGAAGTCCCCAACTATAATTGTGGGTTTTTCTATGTCTCCTTTCAGCACTATCAGATTTTGTTTCATGTATTTGGAAACTATGATGATTGACCCATTTATAACACATTATTTGAATCATTTTAATATAGTATACTGTAGCATATTACCATGTATATATTTTATATTTATAAAGTTTATTTATCTATTTCCTACTGAGAGATAAATTTCAGCACAATTGTTTTTACTTTTCCCTTGTTACAAGTGATGCTGCAATGAGGCTATTTACATATTTCTTCTTGTGCTCACATGCACAAGATAATTTATTAAACAAGCATGTATTGAGCACCAACCATATGTTGGACACTGGTCTAGGTGCTTTAGATACGTAAGTAAACAACAGAAATCATGTCCCTCTCTATGTGGGATTACGTAAAGTGAACTAAGCAACTAGCACAGTGGGTAGCACATAGGAGGCCTTAGGGGGAGGTGGTTATAAGAATGAGTGGCTAAATGAATAAAGCTAACATCCTGATGTTAAACATACTGAGTGATAAAAGTGTATCACATCCTTACTCTTATAATCCTTACAGTAACTACAGAGAAATACACAATTATACCTATTTTACTAAGGTCCAAACAGGCACCTTGAGAGTGTAGCTTACTTAACATCATACACTTGATTTATTTTTTAGAAGGAAGAGGGACATTTTTACCAGTGGCAAATGGAAAGTTTTTCAGTAAATGTTTCTGCATCAGTTGTATATCTATGTGGAGAAAAATGAATTCTGACAAAGACCACATATCATACACATCTATCAATTTAAGACGGATTGTAGATCTCAATGTGTAATGTAAACTGAAACTTCTAGAAAAAAACATGGGAGAAGATCTTCATGACTTTAGGATAGAAAGAGACTTCTAAACAGGATATTAAAAGCACTGATAAAAAGAATGCATTGATAAATTGGATTTGATTAAAATCAAGAACTTCAGTTCTCAAAAAACACATGGAATAAAAATGGGGCATAATGTTAACAACTGGGGATATGTTTAAAGCATATAAGTATCTTGGTAATATTTTTGCAATTTTTGTAATTTTGAAATTATATCAAAATAAAACTTGCCAACATACACACACACACCGACATCCAAATGAGATTGTTTTAACTTAAAATATTAATTGTTATCCTCAGGGCAACAAGAAAATAACTCAAAGATATGTTAAAAGAAACAAGGAAATTAAAAGAGTATGCCAGAAAATATTTGTTTTACACAAAGGACAGCAGTAGTGGAGGAATAGAAGGGAAAAAACATAAGACATATAGAAAAAAATAGGAAAGTGGTACATGTAAAATACCACCTTCTCGAAAATACATTAACGTAAACACTCTAAACAATACAATTAAATTGCAGAGATTGTATTGTTTTTAAAAAATGATCCAATTATATGCTATTTACAAGAGACACATTTTAGATTCAAAGAAATAATTAGGCTTAAAGTAAAATAAACATACAAACAGTAATCAAAAGAAAGCTGTAATGACTATACCACATCAGACAAAATAAACTTTAAGATAAAAACTGTTTCTAGAGACAAAGAAACATTTTAAAATGATAAAGAGTCAGTCATTCAGGCAGATATATAGATAGATAGATACACACACACACATATATATATATCTTGTTACATATATATCATTATATATATAACATTATAAATTATAATATATCTTCTTATATATGTATGTATAGGTATATACATATATATACACACATAACAAGTTTTTATATATATAACAATTATGGTAGAATTGTAATGTTGGCTTAATATACAAAAATCAATGTTAATACCATATGAATGGAGTAAAAGACAAAACCTACATGATCAGGTCAATAGCTGCAGAAGAAGAATTTGACAAAATTTAGTGCCCTTTCATGATAAAAACAGTCAACAAACTAGGAAGAGAAGGGAAATTCCTCAACCTGATTAGGGTCATTTATGAAAAAAACAGTCAAATCAGGCTTAATAGGGAAAGACTGAACGCTTTCTCCTTAAGATCAGGAATATGACAATGATCAGCTCTCACCACTGCAACTGAATGTTGTCCTGGAAGCTCTAGTCAGGACAATTAGGAAAGAAAAAGAAATAAAAGGTAACTAGATTAGAAAGGAAGTAAAACTATCTCCTTTCAAAAATTACCTGATATTGTATATAGCAAATTTTAAGAAATCTATTAAAAAAAACTTTTAGAACTAATAAATACATTCAGTAAGGTCACAGGAAGGAGAATCAATAGACCAAAAAAAATCATATGTATTTCTGTATATACTAGCAATAAACAACCTGAAAATGAAGTTAAGAATACAATTCCATTTAAAATAAAAATTATTAAAACATTTAGGGATAAACTTAACAAAATAAGTACAAGACTTTTACATAGAATACTACAAAACATCAGTGAAAGAAATTAAATAAGACATAAAGAAGTGAAAATGTTCATGGATCAAAAAACTAAATAGCAATATTCCCCAAGTTCATCTACAAATTCAACGCAATCCCTATCAATATTCCAACTGCAGCTTTTGCAGAAATTGCAAGCTGACACTAAAATTTACATGGAAACAAAAAACACGTAATAACCAAAACAATCTTTAAAAAGAAGAACAAAGTGAGGGGATTTACTCTAACATTTTCAAACTTATTACAAAGTTATAGTAACCAAGACAGTACAGTACTGGCATAAGGAGAGACACATAGATCAATGTAACAGAACTGAGAGTCCAGAAATAAACCTTTACTTTTATGATCAATTGATTTTGATAAGAATGCTAAGATAATTCAATAGGGGAAAGAGGTCTTTTCAACAAATGGTGCTGGAACAACTGAATATCCGCATGCAAAAGAATGAGGCTGAACCCTTACCTGCCACCACACACAAAAATTAACTCAAAATAGATCACAGACTTAAATGTAAAGCTAAAAATTTAAAACTCATGAAAAATAACATAGGTGTAGAGCTCCATAGCTTGATTATTGAATTAGGCAAAGATTTCTTAGATATTACACCAAAAGCACAAGTAACAAGAACAGCAACAAAATAGATAAATTGGATGTCATCAAAATTAAAAACTTCAAAGCACACTATCAAGAAAGTGAAAAGACAGCCCACAGAATAGAAATTATTTGCAAATCATGTATATTATAAAGAACATTTATTTAGAATAAAGAACTCTTTCAACTCAACAATAAAAAGACAATCCAATTTGAAACTGGGCAAAATATTTGAATAGACATATCTCCTATAAGAAGATGTACAAATGGCCAATAAGTAGACGAAATGACGTTCAACATCATTAGTTATTGGGGCATTTAAATCGAAATCACAACAAGATACAATTTCACCCTCTTTAGAGTAGCTCAAAAAAAGATGGACAATAGCACGTATTGACAAGGATATGGAGAACCTTCATACGTTGCTGCTGGGAATGCAAAATGGTATATCCACTGGGAATAACAGTCTGGCAGTTCTTCAAAATGTTAAATAAAGAATAACCATATAACCCAGCACTTCCACTCTTAGATATATACCCAAGAGAACTGAAAACATATGTCCGTCCATACAGAAACTTGTGCACGAATGTTCATAGTAGCATTATTTATGATAGGCAAAAACTGAAACAACCAAAACGTTCATCAGCGGATGAATGGATAAACTAAATGCAGTAAATCTACACAACGGAAGATTAATCAGCCATCAAAAGGAATGAAGTACTGATACATGTTACAATATGGGTGAAACGACGTATTATGCTAAATGAAAGAAATTAGTCACAAAGGCCATACACTGCATGGATTCCATTTTTACAGAATAGGCAAGTCCACAGAGACAAAAAGTAGATTAGTAGTTTCTAGGGACTGGGGAGTATAGGAAATAAAGACTGACTGCTAATGGGTATAAGATTTCTTTGAGGGGTGATGGAAATGTCCTAAAATTAGATGGTGGTGATGGTCATACAACTCTGTGAATGAATTAAAAACTACTTAATTGTGCATTTAAAAAGGGTGACTTTTATAGCATGTGAATTTATATCTCAATGAAACTGTTACCAAAATAGCAATATACACAACCATGTTTAGTGTACTAAACCATTTGTGTAAAAAGTGGAAGAACATTTTATAAATAACACATATATTTTCACAAAATATATGTGTTATTTATACACACTTAAAAGATCTCTGGAATTATATTTATAAGACCGACAACTGTGATCTGGGCAGGATCACTAGATGGCCTGGTTTCAGAACTAGAAGAGGGAATTTTCACTATATACCCTTTTGTATTATGAATCATATGAATATACCTATTCATTAGATTAAGTTCATCCATTTAAAGTGAAAGAAAAATGTGCAAGAGATTTGAAGAGGTGCTTCAACAAAAGGGGGGATATACAACTGGTATATATACAAAATATACAAAGAGTTCAGCGTCATTAGAGAAGTACAAATCAAAATGAAAATGTGGTTTCTCATCACACTCAACAAAGTGGCTAAAATAAGAACTACGGACAATACCATGAGTTGCTGGCTGTGTATCAGCCCTGACTCTCATACACTACTGATGGGAGAGTAAACTGGCCAAACACTTTGGAAAACTATTTGGTAGTATCTACACAGGCTGAACATAATCCAGCAATTTCTTTCCTCTGTATATACCCAGCAAAAATGTTCACCTATATACACCAAAATACATGCACCAAAATGTTCCTACCAACAGTATTTGATTGAGTGTGTTAGTTTTCAGGGATACCATAACAAATTTACTCTCTGACAATTCAGCAGGGTTGGAAGTCTGAGATCAAAGTGTCGACCTGAGGCCCCTCTCTCTTGGGCTTGAAGATGGCTGTCTTCCCCATGTGTCCTCACATGATTCTCCCTCTGTGTGTGTCTGTGTCCAAATTTCTTCTTCTTACAAGGACATCAGTCAGATGGATTAGGGTCCACACTGATGACCTCATTTAACTTTAATTACTTCTTCAAAGACCCTATCTTCAAATACAGTCACATGCTGAGGCTCTGGGAGCTTCAACACATTAATTTTGAGTGGACACAATTCAGCCCAAACAATGAGTCTGATATTTAACCACAGATTCATTTGCCACTTGGGCCTTCTCCTCTATGCACTGCCTGTTGTTGTTCATCGTCCATTTATCTATATGGCTGTTTGATCTTTCATTAGTTATTTGTAGACACTGTTTACATATTGGAGACTAACCTTTTGACATGTGTCTATGCTGACAATACCTTCTCTCAGCCAGTGCTCTGACTGTTCACTTTGTTTCCTGCTATTTCTATGCATTAGCTTAAACTTATTAATTGTGTCTCACTAACTGTTCCTTTGATCTATCTCCCCATGAGACAGGTGAGTTAAAAGTCTCTCACCAAATATTTGACTTCTTATTTTTCCTTACGATTCCAGCAATTTTGGCTTCACATACTTTTCAGTTTTATATCAGCATACAAGTTAAGAGACGTGAATTTTCCTTCTTATCATTTTGTAGTTTATCCTCATTATCCTGAAAAAGAAAAGGTTTTTCTGCTGTGACATCAATTTTGACCTATATTCTTTTCCTGGCCTATCTTTTTCCATCTCATTATGTACAGTTTTTCACTACCTTCATGTTTTTTTGCTGTGACTCTTGTAAATAGGCCATGCATAGATTTTTAAAATATCCGAACTGAGAGTTTGAGTATTGTTTAGTGCGTTTAGTATGTTTATATTTATTATAGTGACTGACTTTTTGAATTACAGTTATCCTTGTGTTTAGTGCTTTCTGTCTACCATACTTTTTTCTTACTTTTCTCCCCTTCACATCTGCCTTTAAGTTCATTGACTGAGTTTCTTTAGTTCCCCTCTTGGCTATGTACCCTATTTCTAAACGTTTAGAGCTTACATTTAAATTTCAGCGTCTGTACCTTACTTAACATGGTATTGAATTAAACAATATTTCTACTTTCTTTTTAAAAAACATACAAGTAATATGTTTTACTGTGATCACCTCTTCTTCCATATCTGTTATGTTACTGTCACCTAGTCTTCTTTAAACCTAGTTTTTAGAATTAAATTTTCTTTATCTTAACCTTGTTCTATTTTTGGTCACTTAAAAGTATTTCAGACAAAGAATATGTATATTTATATATATATGTATAAAACACGTGTACCTGTGGTTTGTAAATAAGAATTAAATAAACTCTATAGCTTAATAAACAGACCTGATTCTGGGAAGATGGTGGAGAAGGAAGCACCAGGAATCTCTATTCCCACCTTGACAACAATTGCACTGGTAGAATCTGTGTGATGTAATTATCTTGGAACTCTGGAGTCTGATGAAGGTTTGCAACTTTTAGGGAAAGGCTTGGATTGAAGTTAATTATGGTCAATTTCAGCTCTTAGTAGGGTAGTAGCTACCCATCCCTCACCTCCAAGCCCCAGAGCAGGCAGCTGTGCATGTATTCCAGAAGCAGCTTGCACACAGCTTGCAGAAGCCTGGGTGGGTGAAGAGGACCCTGTTCTTCAAATATTGGAGATCTGTGACCTGACTGCTAATTGTTGCTTCTGATCACAGAAGTGCAGACAAAGAGGTGGGTGACCATTGTTGTTGCACCGCCCCCCATTGTTGTGAACCCTGCCCCCACTGGCCGAAGTGACTTTCAGGAGACTTAAAGGGCTTGTGCCCTTTCCACCCCACTTTCGTTTTACTCTTTTTCTCTTTTGGGAACCAGATATTAATGACTAGTACATTTAAAACCACATATATGGGAAAAATTAGAAATTCACCATGCATGCACAGGGAAAAGCACAGGCTCAGAAAAAAATTGACAAGATCTAAAGTTTACATCTCAGACTGATCCTTGGCACAGACACAATATACAACAATCAAAAACAAAAGCAAAGGGGCTTCCCTGGTGGTGCAGTGGTTGAGAGTCCCTGGTGATGCAGGGGACACGGGTTCGTGCCCTGGTCTGGGAAGATCCCACATGCTGTGGAGCAGCTGCACCCGTGAGCCATGGCCGCTGAGCCTGCACGTCCGGAGCCTGTGCTCCGCAACAGGAGAGGCCACAACAGTGAGAGGCCCGCGTACCGCAAAAAAAAAAAAAAAAAAAAAAAAAAGCAAAAAAAAAAAAATCCTGAGGAAGGGAAAGAATCTGATTCCTGAGTTACCAAATTATTAGATTCAAATGTCCAGTTTTCAACAAAAAAAGCCACAAGCCATAAAAAGAAATGGGATAGTATGGCCTGTTTGAAGGAAAAAATAAACCAACAGAAACTGTCCCTGTAACAAGATCTGATGACAGATTTACTAAACAAAGACATTGAAATAATGGTTCTAAAGATGCTCAAAGAAGTAAAGGAAGCTGTGGAGACAGTCAAGAAAATGATACACAAATAGCATGGAAATATCAAAAAACAGATAGAAAACTTAAAAGAAACCAAAACGAAATTCTGGAGATGAAAAGTATAGTAACTAAAATGAAAAATCACTAGAGGGATTTAAAGGCAGATTTCAATGAGCAGAAGAAAGAATCAACAAACTTGAAGATAGGACAATGGAAATTATTGAGGCTGAGAAATAGAAGAAAAGAGATTGAAGAAAAGCAAACAGTGCATAAGGGTCCTATGAGACACCATCAAGTGGACCAACATACACATCGTAGGAGTCCTAAGAGGAAAAGTGGGAAAGAGGCAGAGAAAATATATGAAGATATAATGGCTGAAAACTTCCCAAATTTGAGAAAACACAGTAATATAAACATCTAAGAAGCTCAACGAACTCCAATAGGATCGACTCAAAAAGACCCACACTGAGACACACTGTAAACTGTGGAAAACCAAAGACAAAATCTTGAAAGCAGTAAGAGAGAGGCAACATGCCACATACAAGGGAACCTCAATAAGATTATCTGCAGATTTCTCATCAGAAACTTTGGAGGCCAGAAGTCAGGAGGCTGATATGTCCAAAGTCCTCAAAAAAACCCTGTCAACCAAGAATCCTATATCCAGAAAACAGTCCTTCAAAAGTGAGGGAGAAAATAAGACATCCCCAGATAAGCAAAAGCTGAGGAAGTTCATTACCCCTAGACCTGCCCTGTAAGAAATTCTCAGGGGAGTGCTGCAGGCTGAAACAAAAGGACACTAGACAGTAACCTGAAGCCACAGGAAGAAATAAAGGTCTCAATGAAGGTAAATACATGGGCAAGTATAAAAGCTAGTATTATTGTAACAACAGCTTGTAACCCCACTTTTCATCTTCTGATTTAAGAGATTAATACTTTTTAAAACAGCAATTATTAGTCTAAAAGTTAGTATTATTATAACTTTAGTTTGTAACCCCATATTTTATTTTCTACATAATTTAAGAGACTAATGTATTTTTAAAAATATTAGTTTATGTTTTTACATGCACAATGTTTAAAGATGTAATTTTGGGACATCAAGCACTGAAAGGAGTGGGGATGGAGGTGTAAAGGAGCAGAGTTTGTGTATGTTATTTAAGTTAAACTAGTGTAAATCCAAATTAGAATGTTATAATCTTAGGATGTTAAATTTAACCCCCATGGTAACCACAAAGAAAATAGATATAGAATATACACAAAAGGAAAGAGATGGGAGCTTGAACATTTTACTACAAAAAAAAAATAACTAAACACAAAAGAAGACAATAATGAAGGAAACGAGAGGCAAAAAGCTATAAGGTATACAAAAAACAAATAGCAAAGTGACAGAATGAAATACCACCTTGTTAGTCAGCCTTAAAATGGAAAGAAATTCTGACATGCTACAACATAGATGAACCCTGAAGACATCATGCTAAGTGAAATAAACCAGTTACCAGAAGTCAAATACTATATGATTCTACTTTTATGAGATACTTAGAGTAGTCAAAATCATAGAGACAGAAAGAAGGATGGTGGTTCCAGGGATGGGGGAGCTGGTAATGGGGAGTTATTATTTAATGGGTATAGATTTTCAGTTTTGCAGAACAAAAAGAGTTCTGGAGATGGATGGGGGTGATGACTGCATAACAATACGAGTGTACTTAATACCACTGAACTGTACACTTAAAAGGGTTACAATGGCAAATTTTATATATGTATTCTGACAGAATAAAAAAATAAAACAAAAAATAGAATCTGACTGATAGCACCTAAGTCTTTGCAGACGTCTCTTCAATTACATCTTCCTCTACCTCCCAGATGGAACTACTTAATCTTTTTAAAAAATTTATCCTTGTCTTACTATTTTATAGATATACAGTCCTACATGTATCTAAAATGTGTTGCTTGGTTTAGCATAATTTAAAATGTATACAATGATATTTATTATACAGCAGTACTTCTCTGTAATAACATAGGTAATATATATTCAAGCTATGGTACTTGTGAGGTGTACACTTGGGGTCTCACATTCACATGTGAAATAATTTTTTTTCTTTCCAGAGCCCATTAGAGACTTCCTGGTTATCTCCTTTGCTGATGAACATTGTTTTCCTGGTTGACTTTTCAATGAAGGCACAGCCTTTGGAAGGTTCCCAGTTTACGTGGAGGTCTCAGTTCATACTCTCTGTCTTACATTCGCCCAAGGTCTAATCTTCTACCTCTTGGGTGCTGAACCCTTAGTGCCAGTGTCACTGAGATCAGCATCCTCACCTGTTCCTGGGCAGCTATAGTGTCAGCTCACATCCTTCATGCTCTGGTTTTTGGTGGCCGCCTTACTTTTGGCACATGAAGATTTTCCTTTCTTTCAAGCTAAGTTCTGTACTTAAAGTAATTTTAAAAAATACGTTTTGTCCCATGTGTCTTGGTGTTCTTACTGGGAGGCTTTTCATGTCCTATACTAGAGCGCTGCTTTGCCGGAAGTAGAAACTGCCATGCAATCTTGAACGGCAGCTCTTTTATTCAAGCCTCACCACCCCCGGGACTCTTCATCAATCACTCCATTCACCTCGCCGCTGGCCAGCAGCTAAGGGCACAGCAGAGTATGGCTTCTTGATCAATCGCTCTCACTTAGGGCATCTTAAAGATGGTGGATATGTGGTAGAGTGTCACATCAAGCATTAGAAACAGTTCCTAGGACACTCACTTATTAATTCATTGCACAAATAATTAAAGAATACCTGCTGAGTGATAGGCAAGGCTTAGTATAGCCAGAAATATTTTTTATTGATGGTCAAAGAAATGTTTAAGAGATCCAGATTACAGGTTGTCAGTAACATACAATCTTTATACAATTAAAAAATATCTGTGTATCCTTTTCAAATATGAAAGGAAAAATACTATTTAAAGGCTCCTGAAAATGTTGGCCATCTGAACACTAAAAAGACCATATATGGGTGAGCCACGGAGATATAAACTTTGAGGTGCAGCTCTTTATAACATCTTTTTTTCCTTTGAGTAAAACACCTCCCGTTGATTTTCACATCACAGCCAGGTAGGCAGGTGAAAACGGATTTATCCACTTGTTATAAATGGAGAAAAAATGGGTCTGAGAGTGTACTCATAAGCAAACGAAGCTTCATGCTTCAATTTCTTGACTTCTGCGTTAGCTGATCCATAGGCACCCCACTAAAATTGCTACTGATTGTAATGTTCTAAGGTGTCTAAGGTAACTTAAAAACAGAATGAATTGGCTGGGTAAAAAAATAATACTCCAGACAGCTTTCTTGTCCCAGAAATGACCTGTTCTCTAATAGTTCTTCCATTGCCCTGTACTGAAAATTAAAAGTGAGATACACACTTGCACAAATAATGGTTCAAACTAAGCATATTCAAGTCAATCCTAGAATGGGCATTGATTCTCTCTGCACTCTACCATCTACAACACAACCATCCTACAATGCCAAATGGAACATGCTTGCTATACTCGATCTTAAAAAAAAAACCCCACAATAAACAGGAACAAAAGCAAACAAACCTGTTTGGCTTTCAAAGACTCCATGTTTATCACAAGGATTTGGAGTTGGAGAGAACAAACTCAGTGAGACAAAAGATCATCTGGAGCCATCCGTCTTGGTTCCAAAGTCTGGCTCATATTCAGTGGGAACTAGTCCAAACGAATGGCAATTAAACAAGTATTTACAGAGTGCCCTCTATACGAGTCAGTCAGTCAGTGAGGAAATTGGAAAACCCCGCAGGCTCCTGTTCTCACTGTGAGGCAATTTGGTGCTGCAGAAAAGCACCAGAGCTGGGCATTTGGACAGCGCAGAGGTGGAGACCACGTATTACCATTTGCCAGCTGTGCCTCTCTGGGCAAGTATCTCAAGTCATTGAGCTGCATTTCCTTTCTTTCTAATATGATTATTGTAAAAATAATAAAATCACGGGTTGTTGTTATGAGAAACACATGAGAAGACGCATGGGGAAGCAGTTTGAAAAATAGATGTAATTACTATTCCATTAAAATAATAAATGAAAGAAAAAAGAATCTGCTTGTGTTTTAAGTCCTTTGGTTTTCTTCTCAGCCAAGAAGTTGCTACATGATGTACAACAACCCTTTCAGTGAATTTCTTCAAGATTAGATATCGGAGACTCTGGAAACATCAAATTCTCTATCTTCACTCAGCAGCCTGGGGGGAAGAGCTTGGAATGGAACCTTTACATGGCAAGGATGGCATAATAAGAGAGGGCTCCTGAACTCCCAGAAGTAGGATGTACATTCTAATAAGTCTGTATATTTTTTAAAAGCATCAAAACTTGATAAAATTTCCTTTAAAATGTGGGCTGTGTTCTCACTTTGTTCTTAGGTGAAATGAGGTGCTTTGGGGCATCTACAACAGAAGATAGAAGCGATGTGCTGGAGCACCTGGAAGAGTTGGGGTGACTGATGCGTGGCTGAAAAACTGGTTCTGTTTAAAATGCTAAAAAGTCCTCATGAGGCTCTCCTTGACTTCTCAAATGTGGGCCCTGCCTTTACTTCGAGCCCACCATCCTCCTCACCCCACCAGTGACCTGGGCCCCAGCCATACTCAATGTGAATGACTCAATGGTGGTTCTTCCTACAGGGGACCCTCCCAGAACTTCTCAACTCAGCCCTAAAGGCCCATTCATCCCTCCATCTATTCATCCAATGTTTCCAAAGCACCCACTGGACACCAGCCATTGCAGAAATTGATGGGGATACAATGGTGACAGTCATGGATACAACATCAGAGCTACGATGTGAAGGGTGGACATGAGATAGCAAGCAAGCAAAGATAGCAAGATAGCAAGCAAAGGATTCATGGGGGTTCAGAGGTATGGTAAAGGGGTAAAGCAATCCTGGAAGACAGTGTACCTCCTCTGAGAAGCCTTCTTCTTATTCCCCTCACAAACTGGTTGAGAGAGCAACCAGACATGAACCACAATAAGATGTTTGCATTGAAATTGATTTGTGGCAGTTTTAAATAAAACAAAAACAACAGACTCTTGGAATCATGACTGAAAAATAATTGTTTACTATAAAATATGATGACAAATTGGAACAGAATCAACTCACTCACATTGTGATAATGAAAGAACATGAAGGCTAGATACGCAGTGACTAAGTTGAAACTACATCACTGCTTAATATTATATAATTGGTTTACTTGTTTTATCTGAATATAGTCTGTGCCCCCCATTAGAAGGGGACTGTCCTTAGAGGACAGAGGCCTTGTCAAAACTCAATTGACCATATATTTGTGGATCTATCCCTGGACTCTCTATTCTGTTCCATTGATCTGTCTGTGTTGATACCAATACAATACTGTCTTGATTACTGTATATTTATAAGTCTTGAAATTAGTTTTGTAACTACATTCTTAATTTTTAAAGTTGTTTTGGCTATTCTAGGTGCTTTCCATTTCCACATATATTTTAGAACCAGTTTGTCAATTTCTACATAAGAGCCTGCTGGGATTTTGACTGAGATTGTCCTGAATCTGTGGATCAATTTGGGGAGAATTGACATCATAGCAATATTGAATTTTAAGACCCATGAGCAAGGGATATCTAACCATTTATTCACGTCTTCTCTCAACAGTGTTTTGTAGTATTCCATGTATAGGACTTATACATGTTTATTCAGATTCGTCTCTAAGTATTTCATATTTTTATGTTACTATAAATCGTATTTTTAAAAAATTCAATTTCCAAATGTTTATTGCTAATACACAGAAATACGATAAATTTTTTATATATTGACCTTGTCTGGAACCCTACTAAGTTTGCTTATTAGTTCTAATATTTTTTATGTAGATTCTATCATATTTTCTATATAAACAACATCATCATATCATTTGCAAATAAAGAGGGTTGTATCCATCCTTTCCAATCTGAATACTTTTTTTTTTTTTTTCATTTCATTGCCTTATTGCACTGGCTAAAACCTCCACTATAATGTTTAATGGAAGTAGTGAGAGTGGATATTCTTGTCTTGTTCCAGATTTTAGGGGGAAAGCTTTCAATTATTCTCCATTAAATATAATGTTATCTACAGGTTTTCTGTAGATATCCTTTACTGGGTCGAGGAAGTTCCTTTCTACTCCAAGTTTGTTAAAAGTTTTTACCAGGAATGGATGTTGGATTTTGTCAAATGATGTTTTTGCACTGATGGAAATGATCATGTTTCTTCTTTTTTAGCGTGTTTATATGGTGAATTACATTGATTGCTTTTCAAATGTTAAACCAATTTTGAATTTCTGGAATAAATTTCACTTGGAAATGATGTATTATCCTTTTTATATATTATTAGATTTGATTTTCTAGAATTTTGTGAATAATTTTTGAATCAATGTTCCTGAGGGTTATTAGTCTGCAGGTTTCTTTTCTTGTAATGCCTTTGTCTGGTTTTCATAACAGGGTAATGTTGGACTCAAAGAATAAACTAGGGAGTATTCCCTCTATTGGTATGTCTTCAAGTTCACTAACCATTTCTCCTGCAATTTTTAACCTGCTATTGATCCCATCCAGTATATCTTCAACACAAACATTTAGTTTTCAACTCTAGAAGTTCAATTTAGGTCTTTTTTATATCTTCCATGTTTCTACTTAACTTTTTGAACTTATGAAATACAGTTATAATAACTTTTAATGTCCTGTATGTTTCATACAATTTTTCCCTTCTTTGGTTGTTTCAGGAGGGAGGATAAATCTGGTCTCCCTTTCTCCACCTTGGTCAGAAGTGGAAGCCCTTAGCCTATATTCTGCTACAGAGTAGATTTTGCAAAAGAAATGCTGATGGAATTAATGACTATGGAATGTTCTAGGTGCCAAGAATGCACGGTGAACAGGACAAAAAGATCTCTGCGCTCATGAGCTTACAGTCTAGTGGAGGATGACAGTCAACTAACATAATGGAAAAAATAAATATATAAACGAGACAATTTTAGATAGCGTTAGGCAAGTGAGGGTGATCACTAGGGACTGGAAGACAGCGGGAAAACAACCTTATAGATATTGGTCGGGAATGCATCTCTGAGGAGGAGGTGACCACGTAGCAGTCACGGGGAAGGGTACTGCAGGTAGAGAGATCCACAGGTACAAAAGTCATGAGTGGGAAGTGAGCTCAGCACACTGCAGTGCAGAATGAGGGCTAGAGTGGCTGTCACGTAGTGAGAGAGAGAAGTGGAAGGCAGGGGCCAGATCTGATAGGGTCTTACACATCAGGGGCAAGGTGTGGAGCAGAGTGGGAAAACTGCACCCAAACACACAAAGAAATATTAAAGCGAAACTTTCTTTACATCCCTCCCTCTAGAAGGATGAACAACAAACATCAGAGAAATTGGTTCACCTTTCCTTGTATCTGCAGAGTGTGTTCAGCCCACAGGCTGCTGGCAATCAGGATGGAATGGTTCCTAAACCTACTGCTGTCCTGCACCTCATCCAAGGCATCCTCCCACAGCACCACCCTAAGCATTGCTGGCAAACAATTCCCGCGGAGCCCATAGCCATCCTCCTCACTCTCTGGCCCCAAAAAGGAAACAACAGAGCTGCAAGTTGTTTGGCAGCTGCCACATTTCCTTCCAGACATGATAGAGCATAGAAATGGATGAAGTATTCAAGTGTTCTCTTTGCATGAGAAAAAGTGGTACAAACAGTATCTCTTTAGAGTGGGTTGCCATTTACAATAATAAGCGGAACCATTTTTCAGATTCCTTCCCCCACATTCT
Organism: Leucopleurus acutus; assembly: GCF_964270905.1. NCBI lineage: Eukaryota > Metazoa > Chordata > Mammalia > Artiodactyla > Delphinidae > Leucopleurus > Leucopleurus acutus. The sequence continues at coordinate 36,749,374 of NC_139146.1, forward strand.
GGTATAATTTGTTCTCTCCATATTTGGCTTCGAGAAATACATAACCAGAATATCTGAAAAACTTGATTTATGTCCCAGCTGTGTGACTTACTCACTGTGTGACCTTGGGCAAGTCATTTAATCTCCCTGAGATTTTGTTTCCTTTCCTGAGATACGAGGATGCTCCCATCTTCCCATCCTCTCCCAGGGGAGCTGCTATTAACCATATTAATGATACAGGAGTCCTTCCCTACCCAGACATGGGGTTTAGCCACACACAATCCCCCAAGTGAGAAGAGAATTTGGTGCTAAGCTGAGAAACCTAGGGGAAATGGGGAGAGGGAAAGAATCAAGATCACAGTCTGTAATAAATACTTCTACTCAATTTTAAAAATTAAAGACTGAACTGAGTTTAAGAGAATGTCAATGGCGTTGCACCCATTGACTCAGCCATAATGAACAGCTATTTACCACTCATTGCTCGCTGGGAATCTTTCAGATCTTCTTCACTCAAAGTTTCAACAAGGTGATCTAAAATGTGGTTTGCTCTTTGCAAACAAAACAAATTTTCCGTGTAAAGTCCTCCATCTAAGCATTCTACGTCATCTTGGGTTCATGGTTCAGAACCTATCTCCTGGGTCCCATCTTGGTCCTATGGACCCCAAAGAGTTTGGGTGTTTGAGATGGGAAGCCCTTTGCTTGGCCTTTATTTAATTTTCTCTGCTGTGGGCAAAATATATTTAAAAGTAGAAAATCAAAGTTCATGCAAAAGATTCCGGGGGTTGAAAAGGAATTACAAGTAAAGTAACTTTAGAGCTGACCAAGCAGTTTCACCTTCTTCCTGTTATTTTACTTTGCAAAGTCAGCATAACTATTATCCCCCATGTATAGACAGAAACCTGAACCCCAGAGAGATCAAGGGGAATTGGTGACGATCACAAAGATGGAGGCAAGGAACTCACACCCAAATTGCCTATCCAAACTCAAGGCTCCTGAGAAGCATCTAAGTCATACTAGAAGAGAGCTATGACTGGGGCAAAACACTATTAATATGAGACCAAATAATTTTGATTCAGACTACTGCAAATTTTCACTTTCATTCTGCGTTCCTTGGCGATTGCAACAGAGTTTTTTATCTAATTTCTTCACCTTTTCCCAGAGTTCACGCCACCTCCCAACTGAGACCCATCTGTGAATTTAATTAACCAGCTGCTGTCTTGGTCTTTCAGATCATTAATTAAAATTTTCTTTGAAACCAGGCCTAACCCTTTTACCCTCAGACACTCCCTGGAGACTTTCATTTGGCTCTGAAGATAACTGTTTATTTTAATCTCACATTATATGCTCAGTTTGCAAAGAGAGTTTTATAACTGTACTATCTCAAAAAGTTAATTTCTCCAGGGACAGATTGTGAGCCAGCTCTGAATATGTTTTGTCAAAATCCATACACAATCAACTGCTTCCAAATGTTGTCGATGCTTTTGTTATTATTAATGTTAGGTAATCAGAAAAAAATATTGATAAAATTCACCGTAGCATCTTTGGTTTAAATCCCAAACCTGCTGAATGCATACGTGTTATCGGGGGACTACATGTATATCAGCAGACTAGAAATACCCATCCATTTATCCCTTTCATGCAGGAATCCAAGACTTAGGAAGTTGCCTTAAAGAACTAAATTAATATAAGAAAAAAATGTTTATGTATAAAGATGCTCATCATTTCATATATTACCAAACACTGGAGTTGATCTTATTATCTAACAATAAAAGAACGGGTAAGTACATTTTGATACCATATTATGGGATAGTACACTGTTACTCAAATCAACACTATGTAATTACAGGGAAGGCACTTGGGATATAACAACATCAAGTGGAAAATAAAGAAGACAAATATGCATAATCTATAATTACTTTATATAGAAGTAAGTCTGTATGGGCAAACACTGAAATGACCAGAAGTGAAAATTAAGAACAGTCAATTTGGAGTGACAAGATTGTGGAAAGTTTTATTTGCATGTTTATTTTTAAGTTAATATGTATGCAACAAATAGAAGTTAGACTGACCTAACTCAAAATATCTTAGAAACATCTCAATGATCATGGTGCGATTCAGGATGTTTGCACTATAGTTCTCTACGGCACATGTGTCAAAGCCCGCCCATAAACTTTGGACCCTACCATCTCAATTAGCCATGAAGTACTCCTAACTGCCAGTATCTGTATTTCTATACCCAAGGACGTTTACCTGGACCTGCAGGAGGCTATGTATACAGCAGATTAGAAGATCCAAAGAATTAACACTTTCTTAGAAGGAGCCTTCAACTATTCTTAGGAGTCAAACAAACACCCAACATTCTCACTTTTCAGGTGGTATAATTCTGAGATGGCTGTTTTGCACCATTTCCCAGATTCTAACAAAGGACCAAAGAGTCACTGGAGGAAGGAAAGTTTTTCTAACATTTAGGACTAGAAAAACTGGTCATCTGTATGGGATAAAAGAAATAGCAATCACTACCTCACACCATACACAAAATATAACTTGGGACAGATAACAGATCTACAAGTTGAATATATTTTCTAGAAGAAACACAGAAAACTCTCTTTGTGTTCTGGGGTAAGTAAGAATTCTTAAGGGATAAAAAGCAATGAACCTAAAGAAGATCGATCAACTCCCCTGGCAGTCCAGTGTTTAAGACTCAGCACTTCCAATGCAAGGGGTGTGGGTTTGATCCCTGGTTAGGGAACAAATGTCCTGCATACTGCATGGTGTGGCCAAAAGAAAAAAAAGTAAAACCACCACAAGGAAAAAATGAAGCCATACAGATGATAAGAAGATTGATCAATTGCAGTTCATCCAAACTAAAATCTTACTCATCAACGATATCACAAAGAAAATGGAAAGCAATTCACGGACTGTGATACAATACCCACAGTGTATAACTGACCAAGAACTTTCATCCAGAATTTATAAAGGACATCTATAGTTCAATAATTTTTTTAAAAAAAACTAATTTTAAAAATACAAAAGACTTGGGCAGGCACTTCACAGAAAAGATATATAAATGCTAATAAAAAGTTCCTAACATCATTAGTTATCAGAGAAAAGGAAATTAAAAGCACAGGGAAATGCCTGTACACACTGATTAGAACGTCTATAAGTAACAACTCTGATGGCTCCGAATGCTGAAAGCAACATGGAGCAAGCAGAATTCTCATAAGCTGCCATAAGTAAGCATCAAATTTTATGATAACTTTGGAAAATTCTTTGGCAGTTTCTTATAAAGTTGAACAATTCAACTCTTTCCTAAATGTTTACGCAATAGAAACGAAAGCAAATTGTTCACAAAAAGACCTATACAAGAATATTCACAGTAGCCTTACTCATAATAGTCCCAAACTGGAAACAGCAAATGTCTGTCAACAGGAGAACGGATAATCACGTGGGGTATTTTTCATACAGTAGAACACTACACAATAAGAAAAAGGAAGGAACTACATACACACAATGAATGATATGACTGAATCTCAAAAACATGTTGCTTGAAAGAAACCAGGCACAAATTTTCCATTCATATGAAATTCTAATAGGCAAAATGAAACTATGGTGAAGGAGATAAGAACAGTGATTTCCTGGAACGCAGCGATGGAGACTGACAAGGAAGGTGCAGAAAAGAAATCTGGTGTCTCTGTGTCTTGATGAGAGCTCTGTGTCCGGTGAGAGCCAAAACCAAGTCTGAGATACTCCCTGATGATATATACAAAATATATGAGCCTGTATTGATCCAAATGGACTGTCCCCCAGTGAGACATCCCTCTTTCTCCACCACCTTAGTGAATACCAGTTCACACCAGCAAATATTTTCTGAGCCCCTAATGGTGCTGACACTGCCCTTCAGGAGCTCACGGTCTAGTAGAAAGAGCTCCACAAACCAATTTAATAAAATAAAGTGCTAAAATGGAGGGGTGGGTAGGAGATCGTCAACTCTTTGGGGCAGGTGGGGAGTGAGCGGTCAGGGAAGGTTTCAGAGTGGAGCTGATATTTGTGCTAAGTCTTCACAAGGGAGTAACTCAATGGCTTTACTCTGATTATTAAAGTAATAGAGGTTCGTTGTGAAAAAAAATTAGAAAAGCACTGAGGATTAAGTAACCTCAGTCTACATCCTATTATTCAGAGATAAGCTCTGTCAGTATTATGACTGTGTCTTTCCTGCCAGACCTTTCCATGCTAAGTGCTCTTTATTTCTTTAACGTGAAGATGGGATCTTATTATACATGTTGTTTTATAGGCCATTTTCTTTAATACTTCACCATATATTGTTGCTAGCTCTTCATGCCTGTATGAGTCCACGTAGCCATTTTTAATGGCTGTGTAGAATTCTACCCCAAAAGCTGTGCCCTGCATTTAACCAACCTTTTCTGGATCATCCACAATGGTTTTCAGTTGTTTACAATTGTTACAAGTGTTTAACTAGGTCTTAGAGAGGGAGGAGCTTCCATGAAGAGGTGGGAGGGGAAAAGGAAGAGATGACTGCAGACATGAAGCCAAAACCATGGAAAGGGGCACGGAGAATTTGGAGAATGCAAGCCATTCTGTGAGGCTGGGGCACAGGCTGTGTGTGGAGCCAAGATGGGAGAGGGGAATATGGTCAAACAGAAAGGGTCTTAATGGCCAGTCTAAGGATTTGCACCTGAGTCCAAAAGTCTGGGGGAGCAAATCAAAAGTCTGAATCAACAGAGTGACACCAGCAGATCTGTGTTTTTGAAAGGCCACTCTTTTCTTCCTGAGCACTTTGTTGCCTTATGCATTACAATCTTGGGTATCTATTCTAATCAGTTCAGGAAATAACCCCCCACCCCTCTAGACCATAGGGACTGAATATAAGCCAGAGGCAGCCAATAATTCCTTTCATTGAGTTTTTATCCCTGTGGATACTTCGGCCTTGAATAGCTATCCTTTGAGGTTGGCTCAGGCTAATTCTTCTCTCAGGTCTGAGCACGTGGCTTCTGGATGGATTACCTGACTTAGGGACACATTGAAGGTTTGGACATATGTGGTTTTGGCTGACACTCTCTAGTTAAGGGGACAAGAGGCTCCAGTAAGAAGTATATCAATAGGAAGAGAGTCGGGACACAGAGGTGAAGTGGGGTGAACGCTCTCCCACTCCAAGGGTATGGACATTCTGAATAAAAGATAACCAAAAGATCTAAATAATCTGTTCAAGGTCAAGAGTGAGAAAGTTAAAGAAGGCAGATGCAGAGACCAGGTGGTATCTCTAAGTCAGAGAGGTGAGATGAAGTCAAACACTCACAAAGTCAGAAACAGGCCTTAAAGGTGGGGAAGAGTCAGCCCATGTGGGGAAAGGAGATGGGGGTTGGGCCCAAGATAATTGGGAGAAAAGAGAATTGAGGGCTCAATGAAGCAGGGAGCATTGAAGGGCTACATGATCAGTGGAAAATACACTTAAAACACCTCCTGCACAACCAGGGAAATACAAGAAAACCTTGCCATCCACTCTGGGAAATGGTGGGAAAAATCACCTGCAAGAAATAAAAATTGCAAGTCTGCATCAAATGTGGTTGGAAGGTGAAATTCATACCACTGATCTGGTAGGCATTTAACATAAAAACTGGCCTTGAACTAGTGGAAACTGAGACCCCAGCAGAAGAAAATGTGAAACACTTCTGCAACCAATGCAACACAGATAATTGGCTGAAGATGAATTCTCTGACAAAAACTTTAACCACACATCAGATTTTTTGAAAAGAATTAACCTCTCAACAAACGGACTTAAAGGAACAATCTGAAAGGGAGCTGTAGATAAGTATTTTCAAATTATTTAAAGAAAAAAATAAGGAATAGAAGCCATGAGTCAAAAATAAGAACTTGAGAACAACAACCAAAAAAAAAAAAACAGGAAAATTGAAAAATAATGAAATAGTCCAAACTATGTGCTGGTCACAGTTCTGGATGATGGGAATATATCATTAAGGAAAATGGACAAAATCCTGTCTTCCAGAGCCTTCATTCAGGAGGGGGAGACCGCAAATAAATAAACATAGAAGATAATCTCAGCAGTGATCAGTGCCATCAGATTGTGTCAAGACCAAGTGAACACATACACTGACCAAACATATAATGAACAAAGTGATGCATGTATAGCTCATGAAAGAAAGAAGGGAGGACATTTGGTGTCATGGGTATGACACAGGGCAGTTGTATTAAATAGGCATGAAAAAAAAAGTGCTCATTTCACCATAATTTCATTAAGACTAAGAAGGATTTAAGATATAATCAGACCTCCTTAAGCAAAGCTCAGTCCTTGATGTCCCAACCTCCAAATCTTCTGAATTCATATAGCTCTTCCTCAATACAATACAAACCCAGAAGGAGTCTTCTCCAGAGAATTCCATTTCTATCATTAGTTGACTTCTGCCATTTTTAATTGAAAGTTTTATTGAAATAATTTGACTTACATGAAGTTCTAAGGAATAATTCAGAGAGATCCCATGTACCCTTAACCCAGTTTCCCCCAAATAGCAATATTTTGCAAAACTATAGTACAATATTACAACCTGGTATTGACACTGTTGCAAGCCACCCATCTTATTCATATTTCCCCAGCTTTACTTTTACTCAAAGGTGTGTGCATTCAGTTCTACACAATTTTATCGCATGGGTGGGTTCCTGCAACCACCACCATGGTCAAGATACTGATCAGTTCCATCACTGCTAGGAGACGTGGCATTGTCCTTTAAAGACCACACTCACCTCCATCTTCCTTTGCTCCCCCATTATGCAGCCCCCCTGGCTAACCTTTGTCATTCACTAATCTGTTCCCCACTTCTAAAAATTTGTTATTTCAAAAAAGTTATATAAATGGAATCATAATGCAAACTTTTGGGACTGGCTTTTCTCATTCCCCATAATTCTACAGAGATTTATCCAAGTTGTATACATCAATAGTTCCTTTTGATTGCTGAGTAATATTCTATGGTATGCACGTACAACAGTTTATTTAACCATTCACCCATTGAAGGATACCCTTCACCCACTGAAGGATATCCTTCACCCACTGAAGGATGCTTTTTTTTGTATCAATAGATATGATCAACAACCGGGCTGTTTTTTAGCATTTGGCTATTACCAATTAAGTTGTTATGATTAGGTTTTGTGTGAACATTAAGTTTTCATTTCTCTGGGATACATTCCAGAGAGTGCAATTGCTGGGTCATATGGTAGTTCAATGTTTAGTTTTATCAGAAACTATAATACTGCAAAAGTTTTACAGAGCAGCTGTATCATTTCACATTCCCACCAGCAAAGAATGAAGGATCCAATTTCTCCACATTCTCACCAGCATTTGGTGTTGTCACAGTTTTTAAAATCTTAGCCATTCTGATAGATGTAGAGTGATTTGTCATTGCAGTTTTAGTTTGCATTTCCCTCATGGTTAACAGTGTTGAACAACTTTTCATGTGCTTATTTGCCATCTGTGTATCCTCTTCAGTGAAATGACTACTCTTGTCTCTTGCTCATTTTTAACTGGCTTTTTTTCACTGTTCTTTATCTATTCTAGATACTTGTTCTTTGTCAAATGTGTGAGCTGCAAATACTTTCTCCTACTCTGTAGCCTGTATTTTCATAGGAGTTTTTGCATAACAAACATTTCAAATCTCAGTGAAGTCTATTTTACCAAATGTTTTGATCATGCTTTTGATATCAAGTCTAGGAATACTCACTAAGCCCTTGATCCCCAAGATTTTCTCCTACATATTTTTTCCTATAAATTTTATAGTTTTACATTTAAATCCATGATCCATTTTCAGTTAGTTTTCGTATAAGGTGTAAGGTTTAGGTTTTTTTTTTTTTCTTTTGCCTACGAATGTCCAATTGCTCCGCACTATTTGTTGAAAAGTCTATCTTTCCTCCATTGAAATGCCTTCTGATCTTTGTCAAAAACCAGTGAGCACACACATTTGTGGTTCTATTTCTGCGGGTTTCATTCTGTTTCATTGATTTACAGTTCTACCCTTCTGCCAATACCGTGTGGTCTTGATAAGCATAACTGAAGAATAAGCTTTATTATCAGGTAGAATAAGAAGAACTTATTTTTTCTTTTTCAGGATTGTTTTAGCTAATTTAAGGCCTGTGCCTTCCATATAAATTTTAGAATAGTCTTGTCCAGGTCAACAAAACTCCTTGCTGGGATTATGCTAGGGATTGTTTTAAACCTATAGGTCAATTGGCAAGAATTGACATATTTGCTATGTTGAGTTTACCAGTCCATGAAGAGGGTATGCTGCTCCGTGTACTTAGGTCTTTCTTGATTTTCTTCATCAGCACTTGCAATTTTCAGGACACAGAGCCTGTAAATGTTTTGTTATGTGTACACTTACGTATTTCATTATCTTTAGAGTGATTATAAATGATACTGTGTTTTTAATTTTGGTTTCTGCATGTTCATTGTTAGAATATAGAAATGAAATGGAGTTTGGTGTGATGGTTTCGTATTCTGTAACCTTGCTGAACTCATTTATTAGTTACAGGAATTTTTTCTGGTAAATTCTTTTAGGTTTTTTATATAGACAAACATGATATCTGCAAATAGAATAGTTTCATTTCTCTTTCCACTACATATACATTTTTATTTTCTTTACTTGCCTTATTACATTGACTAGAACTTCTAGTACTACGTTGAATAAATATGGTGAAAGTGAATATTCTTGCTTTGTTCCCAATCTTAGGGGAAAAAAGTTCAGTCTTTCATCATAAGTATGATCTTAGCTGTTGGTTTTTGTAAATGTTCTTATCAAGTTGAGCGGTTTCCCTCTATTCCTAACTTGTTGATAGTTTTTATTATGAATGAGTATGGGATTTTATCAGATGTTCTTTTTTGTATCAATAGATATGATCATATGATTTTTTTCTCTAGATTGTGGATATGGTAGATTACGTTGACTAACAATGCTGAAGGCTGAACTTGGCATAGCTGGGATAAATCCTACTTGCTTATGGTGTATGACTCTTTCTATACATTGTTGGATTCAATTTGCTAATATTTTGTTGTGGATTTTCAAGTGTACGTTCATGAAAGATATTTGTCTATAGTTTTTTGGGTGCAGGTTGGTTTGGGTATCAGGTAATAATGGCTTTATAAGATGAGTTGAGAATGTTCTACCCTCTTCTGTTTTCTGGAAGAGATTATATAAAGTTGGTGTTAATTCTTCTTTAAATTTTGGTAGAATTCTCCAATAAAACTCTCTGGGCATGAAGATTTCTTTTTCAAGAGCATTTAAATTACAAATTCCATTTCTTTAATGGTTGTAGGAATATTCAGATAATCTATATCATATTAGTTACGTTTTGATGGTTTGTGGTCTTCAAGGAATTGTTCCATATCTTCTAAGATATTGAACTTATTTTGACTGTAAACTTGACTGAAATATTCCCTTATTAACCTCTTAACGCTGCAAGATCTGTACTAACAGCCTCTGTTTTATTCCTGATATTCATGGTTTGTATCTTCTCTCTTTTTATCTTTGTCAGTCTTTCTGGAGGTTCTTCCATTTTATTGATCACGTCAAAAAAAATCAGCTTAAAATTTTTTTTCTACTGTTTTCTTTTTTTTTTCCCCCCTCCGGCTGTGCCATGCAGCTTGCTGGATCTTAGTTTCCAGACTAGGAACTGAACCTGAGCCATGGAAGTGAAAGCGCTGAATCCTAACCACTAGACCACCAGGGAACTCCCTCGACTGTTTTCTTAGTTTCAATATTGTTGATTTCTATTCTTATATCTATTATTTCCTTCCTCTGTTGGTTTTGGGTTTAGTTTGCTTTTCTTTTTGTAGTTTCTTGAAGTAGGTACTCAGATTATTAATTTGAGTTTTTTCTTGTTTCTAATGTAAGCATTTAATGCTATAAATTTACCTCTCAACACTGTTTTGTTTCCCACATATTTTGATGTATTGTATTTTCACTTCCATTCAGTTGAACGTATTTTAAATTTTTTTGATACCTCTCAATTGATCCTGTATTATATAGGAGTTTGTTGTTTCAGTTCCAAGTGTTTGAACATCTTTCTGATATTGATTTCTGGTTTTGATTCCATTACAGTCAGATTATACTCTGAATGATTGTAACTCTTTAATATTTGTTGAGGCTTGTTTTATTTTTATTTTAATCTTTTTCAGGCTGTGACTCCTGACAATTTAGTCATCAGCCACTTGGGAGCAATTATGAACTCCATCCAGCTCTTTTAGGCCTCAGCTTCTTCATGTAAAATTGTTGTGGGTTCAGGCAGACTTACTGAGAGTCTGCTCTGTGCCAAGCACTGTTCTGGGTGTTTTATGCACAGTGCTAGTCCTCATAGCAGCCCTGCAACAAAGATAGAGTTGATTCTCACTGCTCGTGGTAGCTTTGTTGGATGAAGTTGCTATGAACACTGGATTAGTGAATAGCAAACCAGGGCTAGGCTCCCAAGAGCCTCTGGTCCCAACGTTTTACCAACCAATCAATATACAACCTTGCTTTGTGTGTGTTTCTGTTTAAAGACAGCTTATTTGATGTGTATTACTGATTAGTTAACAGTGAACTCACAGCCAACAGCCCTATAATTCGTGCCTGAATGAAACTTACCTAAGTACACGTATTTTCTCCATAAGGTGCATCACAGCCTTGAGATTAGGAACACCAGACAGCACTTCAGCACTAGGCTTGGGGGCCACTTAAAACACCAACAGCAACAACAAAAAGCATAAAAATGCAAATAGGACACTTGTCACAATATGAGAGCTGAAACAAGGCAGACTTGTCCAACCTCAGCTGGAAACATGCACATCTGGTGACTCAATTTTTTTTTGCTGCTCTGTTTATGTCCACGAAAGTGCCACAAATGACCATGAAAGTGCCACAAATGACCATGAAAGTGCCACAAGTATTGATTTTGGGGTTTCAAATAAATTTTAGGGATCCACAAATAGTAGGATTGACTGTATTCTTATCTACACTTTCTAGATGCAAGAACTGAGGCTCAAAGAGGTGATGGCATCATCCAGTAAGAGGCTGAGTGTGTTCCTTCCACAATACAAACTCAGTTTAACACCTTCCCCCAGACTTTCTTTTGCTCTTCCTGAACTCGGTAACTCCCAGGGCAGAAGTGCAGCCTGTCCCTCCTCTGAGTTCCAAGAGCAGAGATAAGGATGTGACCACAGCTCACATTCCCCAAGCATCTGCCGTGTGTGCTGTGTACTAGGCTAAGTGCTTTGCGAGAACCGATTCGTCTTCACAACCACCTTTGTGAGTCTGTGTTAATATTATCACTGTAAAAATACACAGAGCGGTCAGGTGATGTGGCCACTGTCACCCAGCTTGTAAGAGGAGGATCGAGGATGCAATTGCAGGCAGCCCAAACCCTTGGCAGGTGCACTGCACACATGGCCCTGGACCGAACCCTAACCTCTACTGCACACACAGCATGCTGTGTGGAAATTACCTATTTGCTTCTCTGTTTTTCTCCAAAAGATTGTGAGTTCCCAAAGGACATCAGCCTTGTTTTATTCCTCTCCACCTCCTAACTGCCTGGCCCAGATGCTGACATGGAGCAGGTGGTCAGCAAATGATTGGCAGATAAATAAATGAAGGCGTGAACCAATGCACCTCTGTCCTCCTGGTGCCTGGCACAGGGCCTGGCGCACAGTGGCTGCTTAGTAAGTGTTTGCTGGAGAAGATGATTAACACTTTCCATGAGCAGCATCATTTGTCAGCAAAAGGGAGAGGACACAAAGTTCTCTGATGGCTCCTGCCCACTGGCCCCGGGCAGCCTGTGAAGCTAGCTCCTTCTCTGAGCCACAACTAGATGCATCCTGGCTCCGAGAGAGTCCAGCTAATTAGACTCTTGTCTGCCAACAGAGAGCGTGGACAAACATGGAGAGGAAATTGTTAGCAGCAAAGAGAAGGGAAAGGCGGGAGGGGAAAGGCGAGGCATCAGCAATTTGTTAGAGGCGATGAAATGGAGCAAGTTATGCCTCCCACTAAATTACCATGTGTGCTAACTGCATATGCACCAGGAATTGCTGGCTTCGGCTCATTTACATTTGATTATTATATTTGCTGTTTTTAATTGCATTTGAATACGTCTGCCCCTAATACTGTCAAGATCATCATAGCTGTCAGCAATCCTCAGTGCTTTTTCTGCTAATAAAATGCAGATCTGCTACCCGGGCCTGCATTTTATCCAGAAAATGATGGCAATAGGCGTGATAAGTAATACTAATGGCAACTGGTGCTCTGAGCACCCACTGTGTTTCAGAAGCTGTCCTAAGTGCAGAAGTTTAAGTTTGATAAAATTGGGTTTCATTCCTGGCTCTGTTCTTTACCACTGTGTGATTTTAGGCAAGTTACTTAACTTCTCTGATCCTCAACTTTATTCTGTGTAAAAACGCATACCTTGCATAACTGTTGTGAAGGTTGATAACATTAGGTTAAAGGGCCCGCTGTGGGGCAGGGGCTTAATAAATGATGACTGTCATTACTCTCATTTACCCAGAAATCTTACACGGCCCCACTGCCACTATCTTTGCTAAGGGCCTCATCACCACTCACCTGGACTGAAGCAATAACTTCCCCCACGGGTCCCTCTCCCTCCCTCCCCTCTCCTCCAGTGTTGCACATATATACACATCTGAATACACGTCTTCTCCTTGTGCAGAGACTGTTGATGACTCTTTGCAGCCTGCAGGACAAGTTCCAAGCCTCAAAAAGACACACAAATCTTCATGTAGAGGGTCAGGCTGCCGTGATGGAGGCTGCGAGCCACCCCCTAGACCCTTGATAAGATGGCAGGCTCATCACCCAGCTGCTGGGAGAGCTGAGGGTAAACAGCCCTCAGACATCAGCTGCTTTTAGAACTGCCTCAGCTTAAGAGAGCTGCCTTAGCCAAGGTCACTCGCGCCTTCCTGGGGCACCCCACAGCCACTGCCTGGCCACCCTGGGGGTAGAAAAAGCGTGGCCCTGTCACCCTGACTCAGGATAACTCGGAAGAGCTGGCCAGTTTCAGAACGTCCCATGGGGTCATCTGAGGCTTCACTGAAACCCCACCAGGACCAACCGCTCCCCTGCTCAACCCTGTCTCCCCCCTTCTCCTCCTTCCCCAGATGCTGATACCCAGGGCACTCCCTAATTAGACGCTCCCTACCAATCCCCTGCTTGATCATTTCCACCTCAGAATCCGCTGCCCAGGAAACCAACTTGCAACCCAGGCAACCTCTCTAGATGGGTGACCCACCTCTCACATGTGTCACATGTGTGACATGTGCCAGCTGCCTCTCCTTCCCACTGGCCACTCACTGTCCCGCCTTCCTACTGTTACCCACACTTCTCTCTCTTTCTAGAAGGACCTTTCAAACCTAGCAGCCTAGAGAGCCCCTTCTCCTCCAGCAGGTGCAGATTGAATGGCATCTCCTCCAGGAAGCCTCTCCTGAATGTCCAGGCAGAATTCAGGTGTGGGTCCTCTGGGCCCTGAGAGGTCTGATTTTCTCTGTAAAGTACGGGTTGCTCAAAACCTACAAGGTGCGAACTAAGATTCTCCCAAAGCACTACGGGGAAGCTGAAACTCAGAAAGGTTCTATCACCTGCCCAAGGTCACACAGCTCGTCAGTGGCAGACCAGGACTTGAGCCCAGCATTGTATGCGGCCTGCACTTTTACCCCAGTGCCGTGTCACTTTACAATACCATCACCATTCTTGTTTCTATTCTCTGATTTGATCCTCACCACACTCTACTGACCTTATTCAGTCCTGACTATGCTCCGGCACTGTCCTTAGTGCTTCTTATGAACTGACTCACTCAGTATTCTCCACAAACCCATCAGTAGGCACAGAGAGGTGAAGCAATGGAACAGAGTCACGTAGCCAACACCGAGGAGCCGGGATTTGGACTCAAGAAGTCTGACCCCATGGCCCACACTCTTCCCCACTGTAGTGGTTAAATGAGACAAGAGTCACTGAAGGATTCTGAGCAGAGTGACATGATAAGAGGTCCCCCTGACTGTTGTGTTGTGTTGTGAAGAGACTGCAGGGGGCCGAGGATGGGAGGAAGAGACCCCTAAGGGTTGAGACCCTGGTGGTCAGAGAAGGGTTATGGTGAAGTGGAGAGGAGCTGCCATGTTCTGGGCAGAAGTCTGCATTCATTCGCCCATTCATTCATTCACTCATTCATTCATTTACTTATTCCTGGGGTGCCTGCTTTGCACTATTCATAGCTCCATCCTCCCCTGTGTGAGGCCCTGCGCGAGGTGCCAAGGATAGTGGGCTCGAGGCGGACACAATCGCCACCCTCACAGAGCTCAGAACCTCACCAGGAAAGGAGACAGGAAGCACATGACTGCACAAGGCATTCTAGAAGGTCAGGGCTCCACGGGGCATGTAGGGCTTATCTCAGAGGAGCTGATCCATTGTGAGCCGGGGCCGAGTTGAGCTCATACAAAGCTGCAGAAACCCAACAAGAGAGTCAGTCTCTCCGGGCACAGGATGTCTGACCTGGGCCTTAAAGTTAGAAAAGTAGCTAAAGGGTGCTCAGACACTACAGAGAGAAAAGCTGAAGCACAAGCTTGGCTAAGCATTCAGAGAACAGAGGTGCTCTAAGTCTGTACCGAAGGATACAGGTGGGTTATTCCACAGGGAAGCGGGAAAGGGCTGGGACGGCTGGGGCTGGGGAGGGAGGGCCTTTGAAGGATGCTCACCTTGGGTCTGCTCTTTTATGTATACCAAACTCCACCCCGCTCTGTGCTCCTGTCCCTTAGAAAACCTCAAGTCCTCCTCCTGAGATTCCAGGCTTGGACACCCTGTCAATACGCCTACACTCTGTCTATGACAGAACGTTCTGTCAACTGAATTTCACACATGTTTATGAAAGACAGTCTCTGGCTTAAAAGACATTAAGTTTGGGGGCTTTCCTGGTGGCGCAGTGGTTGAGAGTCTGCCTGCCGATGCAGGGGACATGGGTTCGTGCCCTGGTCCAGGAAGATCCCACATGCCACGGAGCGGCTGGGTCTGTGAGCCATGGCCGCTGAGCCTGCGCGTCCGGAGCCTGTGCTCCGCAATGGGAGAGGCCACAACAGTGAGAGGCCCGCGTACAGCAAAAAACAAACAAAAATAAGACATTAAGTTTGTGAGATGAACCATCTGTAAATTCCAGGTGTGGTCCCAGGAATGTCACGTCTTCCCTTTGGGTTCAGTGTCTGCATCTATAACAGACGGGAAGGCCTGACGAGATCAAACATCAACTCTAGAGCACAAAGCCCACAGTTTCCTTCTTCTAAATTCAGAATAATAAATAACCAAAGCAACTACTTACATGCAGTATGGCACTGGGACTTGCAATATCCTTGCACCTACTATATACTTTGCATCTTATACTTCCTTCAACAATACTCCATGAGGTGTAAATTGCCCAAGAGACATCAGTACATATGTTCACCATGGACAAGAAAATTCACAGCAGCCTTATTAATAACAGCCTCAAATTATAAGCAACCCAATTGTCCATCAGTAGGAAAATGATTAAATAAACTATAGTAAATTCATATCGCAGAATAGTATACAGCAGTGAAAAAGAACTTCCAAGATACAACACACGAATCTCAAAGACATCGTTCAGTGAGAGAAGCCAAACGTGAAAGAGTATTTATTTCATTATTCCACTCATATAAGGTAGAAAGAGACCACATAATCCTCTAGAGATAGAGACTGGAAGGGCAGTAACCTCTTAGTAGGGGTATTGCTCAAGAAGGAACATGAGGGAATCTTCCAGGATGCTGACAAACTTCCACATCTTGATTCAGATCATTGTCAACTAAGGTACATACATACGTAAAAATTTGTTTAACTGTATAGCTAAGATTAATGCACTTTGTATATGTGTGTTATATCTCATTTAAAAAATAAATTTAAAAAATTCTGGGAATTCCCTGGTGGTTCAGTGGTTAGGTCTCTGTGCTATCACTGCCGAAGGCATGGGTTTGATCCCTGGTAGGGGAACTAAGATCCCGCAAGCCGCGTGGTATGGCCAAAAAAAAGAAAAAATCCTATGAGGTAAGTATTAATTAACAGAAGGAGAAAGTCAGATGGCTGAGTATTAATTAACAAAAGGGGAAAGTCAGATGGCTGTGATGCTCTCAAAATAATACAAGAACGTTGCGATGTTAGGCACCAAACCCTATCAGTTTTTCTACAACTTGGTGTGTGAATAATAGACCTGCCCCTCTCCAACCCTGAACAGGCAAGATTCCTTAAGTATATGGTCTCAGAGAACGTGTTCATTTTCCTCAGAACACTTATCTCAGTTTAAAATAACACATTATTACACTGATTATTTGATTAATGTCAGTCTGCCCCATTGGGCTGTGAAATCTGGGATGCTGTCTGATTTTTCTCGCTGTGGAATCTCCAACATTTAGCTAAATGCTTAGTGTGAAAAAGGTTCTCCATAAATATTGTTTTAGTGAATGATGGCTGCTAGTAATAAACTAGGAGTTTTATGTATGGAATGTTTATTGAGGCTTGAGGATAATTCAAAAGAAAACCCAAGATCATAACATCCACTTCACCTCATGAATTTTTTCCTTTACCTTTATTTTTGGTATCTTTAAAAAAAAGTATGGGCAAAATTTGAAGAACTGCATCTAAGAACATAGCACATGTGAGGTCAGAAAGCAAAACCTGACAGAAGATTACATTCTGGTTACAGTTCAATTAAGCTAGATCTTAATAACAAAATGTTAATTAGAAAATCTCCAGATGTTTGGAAATTAAAAATACACTTCTCAACAACGAATAAGTCAAAGCAAAAATTACCATTGAAATTAGAAAATAATTCAAAATGAATGATAATGAAAATATGATATACTAAACTCGTGTGGTTCAGATAAAGCAATGCTTTGAAGAAAATTACAGCCTTAAGTGCACTGTTAGAAAAAATAATGCTGAAAATTAACGATGCATGTATATATCTAAAGAAATTAGAAAAAAATTAAAAGTTGCAAGCTAGGATATAGTTTTTTTAAAGTGCATAACCAATGAAATAGAAACAAATGTACAGTTAGCAGACCAAAAGTTACTTCTTGGAACGCACTACTAAAATTAATAAACCCCTGGTAACATGGATGAAGAAAATAAGGAAAAGACACAAACACCATCAGGTGTGAAGAAAGAGGCATCATTCTGGATCCTAGAGACATTAAAAACATAAGAGGTATGGTAAATTAATTTATGACTATAAATTTGAAAATTTAGATGAAATGAAAATGTCTAGAAAGACATAGCTTACTAAAACTAGCACATGAAGAAATAGAAAATCTGAGTGGTCCTGTATCTATGAAATAAATTATAAACACTTGCCAGGTTCTGGGGATGCCAGATGAATAAGCCATCACCCTTGCCCCAGAGAAACACTCAGTCTCAAAAATATGTCTAGTTGGAGGAGCAGGCTTGGTTTTATATAGGCTTTCTTTAGGCAGAGGTGGAGGGGAGCTCCCTCTAGGCAGAGAGAACAACATAACTACCCAAGAAACAACAGGGCAAGTGGATGAACCCTGTGCTACTGGATGGAGTGCTGTAACCCCCAGGGGCTTTCC
Organism: Leucopleurus acutus; assembly: GCF_964270905.1. NCBI lineage: Eukaryota > Metazoa > Chordata > Mammalia > Artiodactyla > Delphinidae > Leucopleurus > Leucopleurus acutus. The sequence continues at coordinate 36,766,988 of NC_139146.1, forward strand.
AGAAAGCAGCTTTGGAAAGGGATGATAAGGCCAAATTATCATCCTGAGAAGCCAGAGAGAAGAGTTGTTCTGGTAGGTGTTCAGAAGCCAATGAGAAGAACAAGGATACGTCCTTGGGAAGCCAAATGTGGCAGCGGTGGTAGAAGGATTAAAAGGGACAAATAATTAGAGAGAGTAGAAAAATGGTGATCAGTTACAGGTTACAACCAATCCTGATGAGAGAGGAAGAAGTTTGCATTTACTCAGCCCCTACTGAATGCCAAGCAATGCACCAGGCACTTTATAAGTCATTGCATGTAGCTCTGACACTGATTCGATGATTTTACTGCCTTTGTTTTGCAGATGGGGAAACCAAGGCATGGGCTAAATAGTCTGCCTCAGATCACACAGGTTAGAAGTGGTACTCCTGGGATTTATATCCAGGTGTGACTCCAGCTCCGGTTCTTTCTCTTCACTCTTTTCTCTCCTAAAAATGAGTGACAATGACAGCCTAAAGTAGAGGGAATAGTTAAGTGTAATAGAGTGGACAGGATAGCTAAAGGGCAAGGGACAAAGGAGAACACAGGGCTGAAGAAGATGTACCGATGGGGCTGCTCATCATCTACCCACCCAGCATCACTCTCTGAGATGAGGTACTGTAGCACAGGTGGTCGTTATCATGGATACGGAAGATGTTTCAGCTTCTTCCACTGCCCATGAGCTTCAGTTTTATTTCCTATAAAATGGGGATACTGAAACTGATGTCATAGTATTCTTGTAAGAATTAGAGATTCTTTATCCAGTGCATGCAGCACAGGTCCTGGCACTGGCACATACTCACGAAATGGTTCTCTTAACGGTCAATCGTAGTAAATGTCCGACAGGAATTTATGCGAGGGGGTGGAGATAGAAAGAAGTGGCTTTGAGTATTGAAAAGGTATCTCATCACAGAAACTCCTCCTTTCCCACTCTTTTCCTGGAAGTGCCTCAATTAAGTCCCCTGGCTGGGTTTTGCCATAGACTAACCCTTCTGGGTTAGAGAAGTTCAAAGAATATGAACATCATAATGGAAGCCTCACACATATCCATTTATAACTTGTACCTTCTCAGGGAGCTTTCATAAACATCATCCAATTTCTACATAACTCACTGAGAAGCAGCGAGGGTAGCATTATCAGTCATATATCTCAGATAAGGAAACTGGTGCCCGCACAGGGTCTGACATCTTATCAAATGTCACAAAACGAGTTAGGGGAAGAGCGAGCCTGAGAACTCTGGCATTCACACCTTGGGAAAAAAGGCTTTTAACCTACCTCTATGCTTGATATCTAGATCAGGGAAGAGGGAAACCATTGGGGAGAAAATTATTTTAATAAACATTAAACCTATGTTTTATTATGAATTTTATGTGCTTTGGGCCTTTGCTAGCCCTTGAAGATACATATAGATAAATACACTTCCCCTTACTTCAGTAGATCCATTGTTGTCTTAGCTCCTCACAATTGTATAATTTAAGTTTTTATTTCTTTCCCCCCACTATGCTGTAAACTCCTTAAGAGCAAGAATCACATTTAATTGGATACCACTGTGTCCCTGATGCTCAACATACTGTCTGGCACAGAGTAGCCAATGAAAGGAAAGGCGGGGAGGGAGGGGAGACAAAGGGAGGAAGGAAGGAAGGAAGGGAGGGAGGGAGGGAGGAAGGAAGGAAGGAAGGAAGGAAGGAAGGAAGGAAAGTTGGAGAAATGGAGGGAGGAAAGAATGGAGGGAGGGAAGAAGATGGAAAGTGGAGAGAGAGCTTGGGCTCTAGAATCAGAAAGCCTGAGTCTGGATCCCATCTCTCACCAATGGGAACTTCGGGCAAGTCACTTAACCTGCTTAAACAATCCAGACACCAGGGACCAATCTCCAACAGCACTGTGCCTGTGCTCTACTGAGCTCACTTTGCAGATGAAGACACAGGCTCATGGCTTTAGTGACTTGCTGAGGTTTCATGGTGAGGAAGTGATGCAGCCTGGCTCCAAAGCCTAAACTGCCCCATCTCAGCCCACAGCCTCCCCAATCGTAGGAGAAAACAGAGACACTTTCCCTCTTAATGGCACTTAGGGCAGCAGGGCTTTCCCTGCATGGTGACTGACCCTCCAGTGAGCGGAGCCAAGCTCAGAATATTTGGCATGCTGTGAAGGCACCACGCATTTCAACATGAGAGTCTCCAGTGACTCATTTTAGCTAAGAAGGCAAAGCGCTTCCCTCTATCAGCTGGGATTAGGACAAGGAATCAGAGTAGGACAGTGCACAGAAGATGAGTGACTTTATTCCTGACCATGAACAGAAACTCAGCACTATTTCAGATTCGTCCTTTGAAATCTGGTAATGAGGCTGAGGGAGTCTTCAGTCATGACAATGCCACTTGCTTCTTCCACCCCGTTCCATCAACATACAAAGGGCTCCTACAAATCAACAGAAGCTAAAGACAACTTCACAAGTCATGATAGAATGCTAAGTAAAACAGCAACAACAAAGTTTCACACTATCAGATAGCCAAAAATTTAAAATTTGACAATATCATGTGTTGGCAAGAATGTGGAGCAACAGGAACTATCAGCATCTTAGAAGTGATACAAACTGATAAAACCACTTTGGGGGACAACTGACTTTATCTGGTTGCTGTATCATGTGACCCAGCAATCTTACTACCCATCATAAACATGGAGAAACACTAACATAAACACGGACAAACATACAGCATGTATAAGAAGGCACGTAATGGCATTATTTGTAATAATAGAAAACTGGAAACACAAATATTCCCCAGCAGAAGAATGGATAAATATGTTGTGATAGTTTCCTATGACAAAATCTTTATAGCAGTAAAAATGAACGAACTTCCAAACACAAAACAACAACTAAGCAAGTTGGATAACTTTCATACATGGTATCATTTATAACATGATAACATTTACAAACATGCAAACGATATCACATGTTGCTTATTGATACATCCATATGGAGAAAAGTAATGTAAACTTTACCATTGGGTAGTGTCTGTGGTCGTGTTTTACTGTACTTTCACTCCTCAATGGTTTCTTAAGAAAGGTGATGGGTACACTGGTGTATTTTTTTTTTTGTAAGTCTGCATTGGAATAAGGATACATTTCTTGCAGTATTTGTTTTTAAGTTTAAGTGACAGAGTATATGAAAAAGCACATGGCACACATAAAAGTCAATAAATACTTGTTGATTTAGTAATTGAGCTCTCAGAAATAACTAAAAATTCAGACTTTCAGGATAAACGTTTCTGCAATCCATCTTTTAATAAGGTTAATATGTTAAAATCTATGATAAATATTAAAAAGATGGATTGCTTACTTAAGAGAGATAAAATCACAAGGTAGGAATTAATGTGATTATTTGGTCCAGGAGATATTTAATAGCTAGGCAAAATTTCTCCACTTCATTTTTCTATGTTTCTTGATGGATATAGTTACAAATTCACTTTTCTAGATCTCATTATTTGTAAACCTCAATAAAGTGTCATCCCCACAAATTATAACCCAATTTCAGGCTTGACTCATTTCTGAATAGCATAGAGAATTTACAGTTAAAATGGAAGTTGGCAGTCTTGCTAACCAGCCTCCCACTCAAGGCATAAATTCACTGTCTGAGTGAGGGTCATCCAGCCCAGAGTTACATTCTCCAGATAAGAGCACCCACTCCCACCCCAAGCAGCCTATCCCTTCCCTAAGCAGAGGTACCTGTGAGAAGGTTCTTTCTTAATCTGAGACCAAAGATGCCTCCTGATATCAGAATGCCATTATTGTTTTTAGTTTTATTTATTCAATTATATCCTTACTTGCTCACTCCCTCATTCACCCACATATTCAAAAACATTTACTGAGAGCTTAGGTTTGAATCACTGCTTCAGTCACAAAAGTAAGTAAGTCACGGTCCCAGTCTCCAGCCAACTTCTAGTCTAGGGGGTTACAGAGAAGTAGACGACATCAATTTCATCTGCTAAGTGCTGTGATGGAGAGAAGCACAGATCAAGATGGGAGCACAACTCAAATGTCTAGGGCAGCCTGGGGTGTCAGGGAAAGCAAGCTTCCAGGAGGAAGCAAGAATGGGTAGGAGTTAACCTGGCAGAAGATGGGGTGTCCAGGCACAGGCAACAGCCAAGAAAAAGGTATGGGGGTATGAAAGAGAATGATTCATTTGTAGCAAATCATGTTGTTTATATTGCCGGGAACAGATGTGCTGTTGGGGAATGAAGTTGGAGGCAAAAAGAGACCACAGTCTAACCTTCAACATCATTCAGATAAAAGAAAAAGCTTCATTTAATTTAATATAGCCATAATAATAATTACAGCTGATAGTCAACACTCATCTTTTTATCTTGCCTTTGAGTCTTTTAAGCACCTGCCTCAACCCTCTGGACTTCCTGAGAATGGGCGCCACCTGCAGGCTCAGCCCTGTCTGGCACCTGAGCGGGCAGGAAGTCTCCGTCCACGCGCAGCACTTCCATGCGCATGCGCAGCACCTCCATCTGGGGAGCACTAAGATCAGTTTCACTCTTCAGACCTCGCATCTCTGGCATGGTCAGCGGGACTCAGAGCCTGATACTTCACTCTGGCCACCCCTCCCCACAGAGGCTGAGTCCCGTTACCCGAACCATCCCCCTCAACCCCAGGCCACGAGCCCAGTTCTGCCTGTATGGGACACATCATCTGGAAAGATGTGATCCTGCCTTCCTCCCTCCAGTTCTGCTGGTCACTTGACATCTGTCCCCCAGCAACCTCACTCCTTAACCCCAACCCACTCCAATTCATTGTTCACCCAGCAGCTAGAGAAATCTTTTTAAAAGAAAATATGATCTCTTTGCTAGTTAAAACACCTCACCAACTTCCTGGAATAACACCCAGACACCGGCCCCGCTCACCTCTCCCATCTCTGCCTCTGTCTTCATGCCTTCGGTGCTTGGCTCCAGTAACATCAGTGCTTCACTGTGCTCTCACGCTGGGTCTTCCACATGCTGCTCTTGCAGCTTGGAAACCTCCCCCACCCCAAAAATGCTTCCTTTGATTAATCCCATTTTCCATCTTCAAGATTTAGGATAAACATCATCCTTTCTAGACACCACCAAAGTCTCTTCAAAAGCATTAAGCACTTCCTGGTCTAATTTCCATAGTATCTTGCTCATTCTCTGTTACAGCACTGAGTTTATTGCCTTGTAATTATCTGCTCATCCATATTCCCCACCAGGATTTGAACTCCTTGAGATCAGGGTTGTTGGAATGTGCTTATCTGCGTCCCATGATGCCGGCACAGTCCTTGGCATACGTTTGATGCTGAGCACGCAACTACTGAGTGGATGAATGAATTAATAATTTATCATGGCCCGCCTTCTAGATACTACCTTCTCCACTTGCCTAAATCATGCTTGAATCTGTGTCATCCAGTGGACACTCATCGGGCACCACCAGGACCAATGCCAAACATGGGTCCATTCACCCAGGCATGCCTTCTTCCCCTTGCACTGCTCTAAGAGGTTCCCGTTCCCACACATCAGGTGGTCTGGTCATCTCCATCCCATTATGACCCTATCCTAACTCACCTTGGTCTTGTCTTATTGAAAGAGAGGTTTAAATTTCTCAGATATAATTTGTACCCCTCATCACCTTTTAGTCTCCTCTTAGTGCAATGTGCTGACGTGAGGCTCCCCGGAGTTGACCCCATTACCACCATGATGGTCTGTACAGAGCCGAACCCTGTAGGGTAGTCACTGACTGTGATCTGTTCACCACTCCCCATCCTCTTCCCCAGGAGGACGGATGCCTGCCTCCTCTGTGCACAGATGTGAACCCTTACAAAGCCTCCTACAAACATCAACTGCAAATGTAGGCTGACTTGTCTGTATCTACTACTAGACTAGGCTCCTTAATTCAATATTCAGTTAACAAACCTTGTTGAATGCTTCCCCCTACAATGGCAGGCAAGAACCACATGTAATTCCCTCTTCTTTGACACAAGCAGATACCAGAACACATTTCCTCAATGACTAAGTGGATAAGCACCTACTCACAATGATGGTATGTGCCACTTTTTTGGTCGAATTAAATGTTTTATGAACTACTGCCAAGTCAAGTCTTCCCACCATTTTCTGGGTAATTAATTGTTTGATTCTAAATGCTGAACTTTATATTTATCAGAATTAAATTTCAAATTGCCAGGTCTGAACCCAGGATGTAAGCCAAAACATGCACAAGTGAATCTAGATTCTTTTGCCCTCCACAGTTTGAACAATCCCTTCAAAAAGGATGCCACTTAAAACTGCTATAAGGGGCTGAATTATGGCTCCCCAAAAGACTTGCCCACCAAGAATCTGTGAGTGTGAACTTACTTGTGAAGAAGAGACTCTGCAGATGTAATTAAGTTAAGGATTTCAAGGTGAGATCATCCGGAATTAGGGTGGGCTTAAAATCCAATGAAGTATCCTCACAAGAGACAGAAAAAGAAAAAAGAAACAGAGAGAGGGCCACGTGAAGACGGAGGCAGAGGCTGGAGTGATGCAGCCACAAGCCCAGGAACGGTTGCAGCCACCAGAAGATGGAAGAGGCAAGGGAGGATTCTCCTTCTAGAGCCTTCAGAGGGAGCATGGCCCTTCGGACACCTTGATTTGGGACTTCTGGCATCCAGAACTGTGAGTGAATAAATTTCTGTTGTTTTAAGATATCCGGTTTCGGGTACTTTGTCGTGGTAGCCATAGGAAACAAATCCAACTTTTGACGCCTCCTTCTATATTTTCATCAAAGAATCACACAACCATAGACTGTGAGCTTAACACAACCTTGTACATTTTTAAGCTCCCTTTTTTTAAAATAAGAAAACTAAGACCTAGATAAAGGAATTTGTTGGGCGGAAAGAGGCCTCGACCTCTGATTTGGAACATGTATTCTGATTCTCTTTCCATCTTATCATCCAAGTAAATGTTGAAAAATATTAGTGAGAGAGGACAAAGGAAAGAGTCCAGTGGTCCTTTACTGGAAAGCTCACTTTAACTCTCCAACGTCATCAAACACATCACATGGCAGTAGAGACATCCAATGCAGATTTCACCTTGACATACTCCTCTCTGGGGAAAAGGGCGACATTGGCATCACATATCCTGGGTGATAACGTGCTGCTGCTTCTCTCCTTGGTCACACACCACCCTTCCCATGATCCACTCTCATTAAGGCTTACATTTGTTTCTAGCTCACATTTCCTTTCTCTTTTTAATAATTCCTTTCCCTCATCCTATTAGATTCATTGTCTCAGTCTTTCTGGTAAGGCCTCAGAGAAAACATCTGCAAGTTCTTCACTCCCCAACAATTAAATCCAGCTGGGCTTACAGACCTCACTGACAGAAGCTGGGTTCTTTCTTATTAATCTGTCGAGTGGGAAAACTCTTCACAATAAAGGATGAAATGGATGCAGGACATTAATAACTAACATCTGCAGATGTTCGCACAGCATTTTCACATCCAGTTCTTCATGTGATGCTCCCAGCGGTCCCTCCAGACAGCGTGAAGCAGGTGGTGAAATGCAGGAGCACCCTGGCTCTCAGATGCCCCAGTGGCTGTGATAGGAACGGTCCGCCTGTCAGGGTATAGTCGCCTATTCGCCTTTGGCTAGCTGCCCATGCAGAGGAGCTGTCAATCACAGTGTACCACCCTGGCAGAGCACTAGGGAGCCTGAGTGACAGCCAGGCTGGCCAATCAGATGGTCCCACTGCCCTGGTCACAGGGAGGGGCTCAGGCACGAGACCAAGCCAGACCAGAACACCTTTTGGCGGCGGGGGTTGGGGGTTGCAGAATTTAACCTTCATTTAGGCTGATAATTCCTGGAGGTTCTGGACAATCCTTTTTCTTCTTCTTAGTTATGTATTCCACTTCTACAAACTAAGTTCATCAGAGAGCTTCCTATGCAGCACAATCAGTAACACATGGTGCAAGAAGAGAAGGTGTTGGTATAGCTGCTTTCGCAAACTGTTTGACTCTACCTGTTCAAACCGGATATGAAAACATTCCACCTATGTGCCGTGACCCAGTCATTCCACATCAAGGTATATATCCAGCAGAAATGTGCATGTTTGCACTCAAAGCCTTGTAGGAGAATGTTCATAGTGACACTATTTGTTAGAATCCCAAAGTAGAAATAACTCAAAAGCCCATCAACAGTAGAACGGATAAATAAATTGTGTTATATTCACACAATGAAATACTACACGGCAATGAGGACAAGTGATCTACAATTGCCTAGGAAGGTATGGATAAACCTCAAATCACAATGTTGAACACAGTAATCCAGAGAAGAGGCTCTGGTCCCATGCTGTGTGCACTTTATCTACGTCTCATAACTACTGTCGGATGACATTTATATAAAATACAAACACAGGCAAGACCAATCTATACTGTTCCAAGTCAGGATAGTGGCTACTTTGGGGGGATAGAGATCGAAGGGGATCTTGGGGTGCCTATGTTCTGATTCTTGTTCTGGGTGCTGGGTGAGTACAGTTTTGGAAAATTCTCTGAGCTGTACCACTTATTACATGTGCGCTTTTCTGTATGTGTTGAATTTTTCTTAAAGCTAAACGATTTTAAAGAAAGAACAAAGGCTATTCATCTAGGAAAAGAGAAGACTTGGGTAGGAGGCACAACTGTAGATCTTTATGTATCTGAGAGAGTGCCAGGTAGAAGCAGGTGTGAAGTTCAGAAGATTGAACCTAAAACAGGAGGGGAATGACCAGGAGACACTACAACTGAGTTGTAAAGGTGACCTTTTTGAGAATGAGAACTTCCCCTTGAATCTTCGCCTTTGGAAGGTGGTCAAAAGGTACAAACTTCCAGTTATGAAATAAGTCTTGGGGATGTCGTGTACAGCCTGGTGTCTATAGTTAATAATACTGTATTGTATATTTAAAAGTTAAGATAGTAGATCTTAAAAGTTCTCATCACAAGAAAAAAAAATTGTAATGTGTGTGTGGTGATGGATGTCAACTAGACTTACTGTGGTGATCATTTCACAATATATAAAAATATCCAATCATTATGTTGTACATCTGAAACTAATATAGTGGTGTATTTCAGTTGTATCTCAATATAAAAGGCCATGTGGCAGGACTTCCCTGGAGGTGGAGTGGATAAGACCCCGTGCTCCCAATGCAGGGGACCCAGGTTCAATCCCTGGTCAGGGAACTGGATCCCACATGCATGATGCAACTAAGAGTTCGCATGCCACAACTAAGGAGCCCACCTGCCGCAACTAAGGAGCCCACCTGCCACAACTAATACCTGGCACAACCAAAAAAAAAAAAAAAGGCCATGTGGCTGTTTCATAGAGAGGTAGAGGATAAAAGTGGAGAGGTACGCAGGGACTAAATTTTCCGTGGCTTTATGGGTCATGTTAAGGATTTTATGCTATCTTCTAAGAGTAATGAGAAGACCCTGGACGATGTTAACCCAGAGATGTTAACGTGGTCTTGTAAGGACTGCATTTGAAGCATTTTACCATGTTGGCAGTGGAGAAAATGAACAGAAAAGGGGTTAAGAATGGGCACAACAAAATCACTTTATGGCGATGCTGTGGATGTTCAGTTGACAGATGATGATAACTTGGACTTAGGCAATGGTAATGGATATGGAGGAAAGTGGAACGACTAGAAGTATGTTTTCTAGTAGAACAATAGGACTTAGTGACAGACTAGATGTGAAAAGGAAAAGATGTGAAAGATCAGTGAGGGCGGTCATTACCTGCCTAGTCATCAATGCCTTCCTAACATCTAGTTCCTAACACATCACAGGCAGACAATAGGTATTTGTTGAATGAACAGGTGTGTAAATGGACTGAGGTGCTGTCCTTTGACTGATCTGGGAAATATGACAGAAGAAACAGAACTGGAGGTTAATACCACGAATCCAGTTTTAGACATAGGGAGTTTGAGATGCCCATCTCATTCATGAAAGAAGAACTGTAGGCACTGATATGCAGCAACATGGATGGACCTAGAGAGTATCATACTAAGCAAAGTAAGTCAGAAAGAGAAAGACAAATACCACATGATATCACTTATATGTGGAATCTAAAGTATGACACAAATGAACTTATCTATGAAACAGAAACAGACTCACAGACATAGAGAACAGCCTTGTGGTTGCCAAGGTGGGTGGGGACTGGGGGAAGGACTGGGAGTGTGGGATGAGTAGATGCAAACTAGTATATATAGGATGGATAAACAACAAGGTCCTACTGTAGAGCACAGGGAACTATAGTTAACATCCTGTGATAAACCATAATGGGAAAGAATATGAAAAAGAATGTATGTATATCTATATATATGTATAACTGAGTCACTATGCTGTACAGCAGAAATTAACATAACATTGTAAATCAACTATACTTCAATAAATTTTTTTTAAAAAACAACTGTAGGCACTGAAACGATGAGTCTGCAACTCAGAAGATGAGATCTGGCCTGGAGATCCTCATGTGGGCACTGCTGGCATATGAAGCAGGTAATGGAAGCAGGTTCAAAAAGGAATTAGAATGAGAGGGAAGAAGACCCAGAAACTCAGCTCTGAGGGACACTAACATTTAAAATTGGGAGACTGGGACTGACATATACACACTACTATATATAAAATAGATAACTGGGCTTCCCTGGTGGCGCAGTGGTTGAGAATCTGCCTGCCAATGCAGGGGACATAGGTTCGAGCCCTTGTCTCGAAGATCCCACATGCCGCGGAGCAACTCGGCTCATGAGCCACAACTACTGAGCCTGCGCATCTGGAGCCTGTGCTCCGCAACAGGAGAGGCCGCGACAGTGAGAGGCCCGCGCACCGCGATGAAGAGTGGCCCCTGCTCGCCAGAAGCAGAGAAAGCCCTCGCACAGAAACGAAGACCCAATGCAGCCAAATAAATAAATAAAATGAATTTAAAATAGATAACTAATAAGAAACTGCTGTATAGCACAGGGAACTCTACTCAATACTTTTTAATGACCTATATGGGAAAAGAATCTAAAAGGAGAGTGGGTATATGTATATGTATAACTGATTCACTTTGCTGTACACGTGAAACTAACACAATATTGTAAATCTACTATACTCCAATAAAAAATAAAATAAAAATAATAAAACTCAGGAGGAAGAATCTGCCTCCTGTTTCCAGCAAATTTTTCTAACAGTGAATTAGTGTGACACACTGGCTACCTCAAAAACTTAAAATTGAAGAATATTTTTGTGTCATTAATGAACACTTACTGACAATCTTCCTGGGACTTCCCTGGTGGGCCAGCTGTTAAGATTCTGCACTCCCAAAGCAGGGGATCCAAGTTCGATCCCTGGTCAGGGAACTAGATCTCGCATGATGCAACTAAGAGCCCGTATGCTGTAACTAAGATCTGGCGCAGCCAAATAAGTAAATAAATATTTTTTAAAAAGAAATAAAGAGGGCTTTCCTGGTGGCGCAGTGCTTGAGAGTTCGCCTGCCAATGCAGGGGACATGGGTTCGTGCCCCGGTCCGGGAAGATCCCACGTGCCGCGGAGCGGCTGGGCCCGTGAGCCATGGCCGCTGAGCCTGCGCATCCGGAGCCTGTGCTCCACAACGGGAGAGGCCACAACAGTGAGAGGCCCGCGTACCGCAAAAAAAAAAAAAAAAAAAAAAAGGAAAGAGAAAGAAAATCTCTTTTCCTATATAAGCTCTTAGGTGCTGGAGATACAAACCTAAGGCATATTCTCCGCCCCAAAGAAATCAGTGACCTAACCAGCCATGTGATAATGTCCTGAATTGCTCCACACCCTACGATACCCAAGAGGAAGTAACTAAGATTACTCATTTTGTCTTCATCATAAGGAGTGCTCTGGGCTTGGCTACAGAAAAATAAAATTTTATTTCTGCGGGCCAAAAAAAAAGAACTTTCCCAATACAACCTAGCTTGAGAGGCGGCTCTGACCACCAACACACCACAGTTGATGGTCAGTAAGTGTCCAGATGCTCCCACAAATGGATCCCATAGTTACCCCACCCACCCCTGTTTTCCTGGAGTCTTATTCTGCTCCTGTCCCCTTCTGCAGGTCTCTCAGTGTTAGATGCTCAGTTCCCCTTGTTTGTTGAAGAGCTGGTAAGTGACAAGGACCAGACCAGCCCACGTCTGCCAGCTGATAGCTCATCTCTCCTCCTTCTGCATCTGGTACCTCCATCTTCACTTCTGCAGACTCACTCTTAGGAGGAGGAAGTTATACCAGGACTTGATGTTATTAGCCTTGTTAAGAATCTGAAGTGCTGTTGGGTTCAAAGGTTCAAATTGAAGATTCTATTTTTAGCCAAATGAGATAGGAGCCAACTGTTCTCAACAGATTCTCTTCCTCAGTGACAAAGACTTTATTTAGTCAAAATAACAAGTTATGTTATAACTTGGATTTAGTAAGTTGCGATGCCAACCTTTCAAGTGTAGGCAAATTTCTGTATATTTGGCTAAGGTATAACCTTCTATTTATCTTCAATTCTCTTCATACGGACAAGCTCTTGGATAAAGTTGCTGGATTGAGTCTGACATGCAATCTAGGATGAATAATCTAAAGAGGAAGTGTTCTTTCTGTAAAACTTTAAAACTCTTTAAAACTCTTACTACCCTTCAAACGGTCCAAAAAAAACACACCATTTACAGTGTTGCAGTGAAACCTTTCAAAGGAGAGGGGAAGGCATGAGAAGAATAGCAGCAGCTACTTACAGAGCAGCGTCCACATGCCCAGCGCTGTTCTAAGCTCTCGCCACATCCCACCTCATTCCACCTTCCCCATAACACTAAGAGGGACACACACTGTCATTCCCTTTCCAAGGAGAGGAAACCAAGGCACAGGGAGATTAGGTAACTTACCCCAGGTCTCACAACCAGTAAATGGTGGAGCTGGGATTCAAAATCAAGTATTCAGGTCCCAGGGAACGTCTTCTTGTCCACCAGGCTGGCTATCCAGCACCTGCCGCGTGCTAGGCATCGTACACAGCACCCTGCATGACAATCTCGTGCAGGAGGCAGCCAAGAACCCATTCTATAGATGACAAATCTGCAGTTTTTTTCAGATTGAGCTTCTTGCCCAAAGCTGCCCACTAGTAAAAGACTGAGAAAGTCCACCTCATCTCCAAATCTGTGCATGACAAGGACGCACCTCCATCCTCCTCCACCCCATCTCAAGCAACCAGCACAAGACCTGGCACATAACAGGCATTCAGTTACTATTTGATGAATGAATGAATGCATTCTTACCACCCTTATTATGGGGCTCCTTCTCCCTTGTATCTTTGTTCTCTCTCTCTCTCTCTCTCTCTCTCTTTCTCTCTCGGATCTTTCATCTCAGCACATGATTCTGCTAATCCTGCCCCTCGAAAAAAAGATTCTCTTTTGTCCCCTAGATCGTCACAGGGCTACTGATTCCTTTTGATTCTTCTCTCTTTGATTCTTCACGTTCATGTTTCTTTAAAGATGTGTTTACACTTGTTTCTTCTCCTTCCTCCGTGACCATCGATCTTTTTTTTTTTTTTTTTTTTTACTGCTGGGTTCCTCAACTTTTCATGATGTGGGCCCTCTGGTGTGAGTTCAGTCCTGCCAGGTTCCCATATCCTTGGTGATGTGGGCCCTCTGGTGTGAGGTGGTTCCTGCTGGGTGCCTCAACCCCTGTGACCATCGATCTTGAGCCCTTTGGTATCTGGTTTCTCTTTTCTACCCACAACCATTCCTTTGAGAACAACTCTTTCTAAGGTCACATCCATCCTTCATTTGCTCAGTCAGTATTTATTGACTGTCTGCTGTATATGAGGCAAGGCAGCTAGAGCATGGAAGAAGTCATTCATGAGCTGTTCACATCTTGGAGCTCAGGGAAGCACAAATAAAACAAGTCATAGAAAGTGTGATAAGGAATATTGAAAGAAGGCCATCACTTCCTTATGAGAGCGACAGTGGAGTTTCTCAGGCCTGGCTAGTCCTCAGTCTGGCAGGGAACATTTCCTACTGCTGTACAACCCGACAGGGAAGCCTGGAGGACCTGGGAAACTGTACCTACATCAGCAGCCCTGCTTGATTATCTCCTGCCTTTTTGTATCTGTCTCCAGAAGTTTCTATATCCTTTTCCATGGACTCTAAATAGGTCTGCTGGCATAGGTCTACCCATCATTGTGACAACCACTCTCTCCCAATTTCCCCCACCTCCACTATTCCTGGAATTTCTTGGTAATACATCCATTCCTTAAATATTGGTATTCCTGAAGGTTCCATTCTAGAACTGTTCTCATCCTCTTCTAAGGTAATCCCGTGGGGGAATTTTCTGTAGATTCATCTAGCCCCTGTGATAAATAGCAGCTAATATTTCTTCAGTGTTCTATGTCAGAACTGCACTCCATGTTTTACATATGTATAAATGCTTCTTAAACACCATATCACTGGCCCAAATAAGCATCTTAAGCTCTGCACTAACAGTTCTCAAAATTGCTCCTTTGGGGATCTCCAAGATCCTTTCAGGGTGTCTACATCATCAAAATTGTTTTTATACTATTAAATCTTTATTTGCCCAAACTTTCATATTCTCATGAGCGTGTAGTGGAGTTTTCCAAAGCCACATGACATGTTATGATGTCAAATTTAAATGGAATGCGTGCTTGTATATTCTTGTGTTTTCTAGACCTTTCTAAGGTAAGAAGTTTGAGGTATACATATGTTCATTTTTCAAAGATTATCTCAGTTTGGTCTCAGAATTTCCACTGTGTTCTTATTAGCCATCTTTGGTTATATCTGCTTAATATCTGTAACCTCATTATCATCTAATAAATTGTTCATTTGAAATCCTGAAGTTCTCCTTATACTTACTTAGAAACATAAAAACTATCCTATGTTGTCCCATTTTGTAATAACATTTAGAAAATAATTTCAGAATAATTTCTAGAAAATAAAAATATGAAAATTTAAATCTTATCTAAAACCTTTGTTATTTTATACCTTAGTAATATTTTACTTGAAAATAAATGAACATTTATAAAATATTTTTCTTCTGCTTAAGAATAGGTCATTAGCTTAAAATCATTTAGACGATTCACCTCCTCAACCCATAGCTGAATCATCTGTAACTAAAATTGCTGAGAAAGATGAAACAGACATATCAGACCATTCTGACTCATGGAAGAAAGCAATCTACTCCAAAGAAATTAGGTAAAAATACAAACAAAACTACAATGAAAAACAAACAAAATGACTTTAGTTCCCTCAACTTCACAGATGTTAATCATTTATCTTACTGTGTTCTATGGAACAGACCATTTTAGAATACTACTGTGGCGCCAGTTCATTCCGAATTTAGAGAAAAAGGAACTAAATATATTAAGCATAGACAAAACAAGTTCCTTAAACGCCAAAAAGGTTGTTTATTACAGTTTTGCACAGTTTAAATGAAAAAGCCACTCAACCATGTTACAGGATAAGTTATCGCATTTCATTGGCTGGGGAAGCACAGATGATAGCTCAGAGGCTAATACCGCCTTATACCCTTGACATTACTGAATGTCTGACGAATAAGTCCGCAAAAGAAACCATGGCATTGACAGTTTCCAAAATCACAGTAACCTTTTGAGTTAAAGAGTTAGTTGCAAACATAAAGACTGAGTCAACCAATCAAATGTGGAACTGTACTTTTGTCTTACAAATCGACAGACATGGCAGGACTTGCAGTTTTGCTGGTATTCTTCTGGTATCAGCATCTGCTAATCATCAAAGAAGATTTTGCAACAGGGGTGCTGAAGTATTCAAAGTGCTGACTATCTTATGAATCTTGGAATGTGTTTTCACTGACAGCACAAATGCAATGATGGGTGAAGTGGATGGCCCCTTTGCACAAATTAAAGGAATGGCACCAAACTGTACCAATAGTCATTGTATTTCTCGCTGCCACACACTCATAAATAAAAGCCAATTCACTTAAGAACGGCATTGATGAAGCAGGAAAAAAACTGTATAAACTTATATCCTTTCTTTTTAATAGTCTGAGTGACGAAATGGGAAATTTGTATAAAGCACTTCTCTCCAGAAAAAAAAAAAAAAAACAACAAACCCTTTTGCAGTTAAGTCATAAACTGAACCAGACACTTTTTTCATGGGATGCCATTTTTAATTCAGAGATTGACTGACAAACCTGAAGATGAATGAAGTCAGCCTGTCATTTCAAAAAAAAACCCATCTAATTGGGTTTTACATATGTACATGTCATAGATGTGGTGACACAGTGGTTGAGAGTCCACCTGCCGATGCAGGGAACGTGGGTTCGTGCCCCGGTCCGGGAGGATCCCACATGCCGCGGGGCGGCTGGGCCCGTGAGCCATGGCCGCTGAGCCTGCGCATCCGGAGCCTGTGCTCCGCAACGGGAGAGGCCACAACGGTGAGAGGCCCGCGTACCACAAACAACAACAACAACAACAACAAAACATCTAATTGTATTTGTTGCTGATACTAAAATTTAAGTTTTCAACTAAAAAGTAGACTTTTAGGAAACTTGTGTCTGTCATAGGAGTTTGACAGCTTTCTGACACTTAAAGATGGTTCTGATGAGTTTGGTAGTCATATTAACAAGTGTGACTTTTAAATGGTGTATAATGGAGTATGCCAACACTGAGAAGCTCTGAATAAATCATTGACTGTTTTCCAAAGTACTGATGTATTATGTTACAAAATAATGCATGAGTAAATGGTCCACTTAAATTTCAAGACAGACTAAAGGATTTTATGGTAATAGAATATGAAAAGTTCATGGACATGGTTTCAGATATCATACCACAACTGATCTTTAAGGAGATGCCACTCATTGGGTTTTGAAATAATATGAAAGAAGAATATCTGAAATTATCTGAAAGAAGGCCATCAAAATACTCCACCCTCCACCAACAATACATGTGTGTGTGCTGGGTTTTCTTTATATACGTCAATGAAAGCATCACATTGCAACAGATTGAATGTGGAAGCAGATATAAGGATACTGCTTTCAATAAAACCAGATATTAAAGAGATTTGAGAAAATGTAAAACAATGGCATTTTCTCACTATATTTTTGTTTGGAAAAATAGGAATTTTAATAAAAATGTTATTTATGTTAACACGTAGGGGATTTATTATTGTCACTTAAAAATACATTTATAAATAAATCCTTTTTAATTCCTTAGTTTTCATTCTTAAAATTGTAAATATTAATAGATCCAACCCATATAAACAAAATCTCTTTGAGGTCCTCAGTAATTTTCAAGAGTGTAAAAGGGCTCCTGAGACAAAACATTTTGAAAACGACTCATCTAAATTGTCTATCTGATGTCCACTTAGATGACCACGGACACCTGAAATAAACATTTCTAACAATCTCAGCTTAAAAAAAAAGTAGCTAACAGTTCTTGAACGTTGACTATGAGCCAATCATTGCAGTAAAGTCCTTATAAGCGTTATTTAATCCTCACAGCTCTATGATACAGGTATTATTAATTACTGCTCCCAGTCTTTGTCTTGGTTCTCCAATAACAGGTCCTGAGATGAGGATTTGTCTGAAAGCAGTTTACTAGTAAGGGCTTCTAGGAAAACCAGTCAGGGAGTAGAGAAGTGGGACCCAGCATGAAAAGAGGCCAAGGAAAAATGTGACATCTATACCCAGGAGGGTTCTAAGGGGGAGCTCTGGAGACAATGAGAACCACTCCTGAGATGTCCCTGATTGAGGTTCAAGGGAGCTGGAGGGTTTACACATCTGCACCCAGGTATCTCCAGGAGGATATAAATTCCTCGGTAGTTCCAGCAATACGTGCATCAGGGAGAGAAGGCTCTGGAAGGCTGAGAGCAGCCCAACAACAAAGACACGTGGGTGCTGGCAAGCTGGAGGGAAGCACGCTGGGATCAACAAGCGGTAAAGTGATCCAAGCAGGCAAGGGCACGGCCAGAGCACCGACAGCATCTGCTACGCGCCTATTTCACAGGTGAGGTAAGTTATTTTGCCTCCCACCCAAACATGTCTTCCTTCGTCTGTATTATCCATCTCAGTAAACGATACTATCCTTCCAAGCCTGAATCGCAGGTATTACTAAGATTCCTCCTCTTCCCTTATCTCCTATCTCCTATAGGAATCAGGTCACCAAGCCCTGCCAGTGTTACTTCCTTAACATCTCAGGAATGCATGCCCGTTAGAAATACTGGATGCATTTTATTGCCGTAAAGTTGGGTGAAGAATACAGCTTATTCTACTGGTGGAAGTAGAGATACCACTGATTGCTTCCTTCCAACAGCAGACTCTGGAACTTCAACATTCAAAGAGTTGGATCTATAGAGCAGATCCTTAACCCACCATCCTGGTGGGCGGGGCAGTAACAAAGAGAAGGACGTGAACTGCTTCCAGGCAGGCCATCTCTAAGGAACAGAGAGGGCCCAGGCACCCTCATAGGGACACTCACCTTCAATATGCCAATTATTTTCAATAGAGAAAGAAGGTTTAAGTGATACTATATATCCAATTACTCAGAAATCCAATAAGTTATGAGAAGCACGAAGAAATGACAGCAGCCTATTCTCCAATAATTTTCTTAGAAGATGGATTGGATTTTTTAGTAGAAATTCCTATTTGGGGTGTCAACTTGATAAAGAGGAGAGAGCAGAGATGGTTCTCACTGCCACTCTTTTAGTTGATTACTGCAACAGGGACCTCAGTCAGCTCCCGCCTCTGTTCTTTCTGCCTCCAGTCAGTGCCACACTCCCATGGAGATGCAGCCAAGGTATAAACCATTTCATACCCTCACTTCCTAGTTAAAATCCTCTGTGCCCCCTCACTGTCTCCAGATGAAATCTAAATTTCTAAGCCTAGCATATGAGGTTCTTGGTGATCTGCTCTCTGCCTTTTCAGCCTCAGCTCTAGTTGTTTGACGTTTTGCATTTTATGTTTCTGTATTTTATGTTACCGTAACCTGCTTATACATGAAATGCCTTCTCTCTGCCTCACACTAACCTGCAACCTCTCACTCACTATTCAGTATTCAGCTCAGAGATCATCTTCACCAGAAAGCCTTATCTGACCTCAGCAGGCTGACCTATACTCAACACTCATCACCCTGTCTCTGGGATTTCTTACATACTTGCTAATCCTTACAAAAGGACTGTGTGCTCATTTGTGAGAGCTGGAACCCTGTCGTGTTGGTCTTAACATTCCCAAACCTTATCACAGTGCCTGGCACAAAGCCAGAGGCCCTTGGATGGATGAACAGCTGAGAAATGCTTCAGGACCCTGGACAGTTCCCAAGGAGCTCTTTTGCTCTGATGGTTCCTGAAGCCCTAATGAGTGAGGGTTCTGGGGTTAATCCCATCTTCTCTTTGGGATTCTTTGTTAAGAATTCTTCACATATTGTAGGCTGGCCTTTGTAGTTCTTACCCATGAGGCCCAATCCTTTATCTGGCTCTACATTTAAAATGTATCTCAAATTCATCTACTTTCCATTTACAAGCCTAATTCAAGACACTATTATCTTTTTCCTGGGCCACAAAAGCCTCCTAAATAGGCTGTTTTGCTTTTGCACCCCAATCTATCTTCCCCACAGAAATCAGCGTGAGCTTTTAAACATACAAATCAGCGTGGTGGATTAAAAGTGGACACCAAATTCTTCGCCACTGCTCCCATCGAAAGGTATAATCTCCTTACACTCCCTTTGAGTCTGGGCTGGCCCAGTGGCTTGTATTAACTAGCAGTGCAGCAGAAGTGTCTCTGTGCAACTCCTAGGGCTGGGTCTTGAATAACAGCAGTATAGATTTAAGCCGTTTATAGAGCCCTGATAGGTTGATAACGAGGTACACCCACTTCACCTGGTTTAAAACCCCATAGGATTTTAAGTGCTTCCCATTTACCTTGGGATAAAAACTAGACATCATAAGCTAGTTCAGAAAGCACCTCCACCTCCTCCAGCCTTCCCCTTACTTTCTGCATAGCCAACACATCGGCTGTATCTATGCATCTTGTATTTATGTGCCATCCATCCTCGTCCAACCTGTGCCCACGCATAGAACTTGTCTTTCTCACTGCTCCATCCTCCTTCTTCAGTCTGACAAACTCGAATCTATATTTCAGGTCACAGCTCAAAAATCACTTCTGCAAGGAGGCCTCCCTGACTCTGACCCACTGACCAGATAAGGTCCCCTACTGTATACTCTCAGAGTTTCTCAACATTTCCCTGTCATGACAAACACCTTTCTTTGCTGTTTGTATCTCCACTAAGTTCTCTTGGACCATAAGTTCCATGAGGATAAACGCTGTGCCCATTTTGTCCATTGCTGTATCCTTGGCAGACAACAAATGCCTAGCACCTAGATAAATGGATGTTATTTGTCTGTAGCAGAAGTTCTCAAAGTGTGGTCCCCAGACCAGCAGCATGAGATCCCCTGGAGACTTAGAGATGCAAATTCTCTGGTCCCATTCCAGACTTACAGAATCAGAAACTCTAAGGTAGGGCCAGAAGATCATGCTTTAGCAAGCTCTCCAAGTGATTCTGA
Organism: Leucopleurus acutus; assembly: GCF_964270905.1. NCBI lineage: Eukaryota > Metazoa > Chordata > Mammalia > Artiodactyla > Delphinidae > Leucopleurus > Leucopleurus acutus. The sequence goes on from NC_139146.1 coordinate 36,787,539, forward strand.
TGTGCACAAAAGTTTGAGAACCATTGGTCTTTTTAAAATTAATTAACTAATTAAAGTATAGTTGATTTACAATATCGTGTTAGTTTCAGGTGTACAGCACAATGATTCAGTTATATATATTTATATATATATATTCTTTTTCAGATTCTTTTCCCTTATAGGTTATTACAAAATATTGAGTGTAGTTCCCTGTGCTATACAGTAGGTCTTTGTTAGCTATCTATTTACCTCTAGACAGCACCAAGAACCACTGATCTTTAACACTAAGGCACTCACACTGTAACAGGCAAGACTTAACACTGCTCAACCACAAAAGGCAAGACTAGAACCAATGGGTGGATGTTCTTTGCAGGCTGATTTTGGATAAGGGATAGGAGGCATTTTCTCACAATCAGGAAAGTTCCATAACAGAATGCACTTGAGAAAGTGATCAGGGCATACCAGGCACCTAGCTGTGCAGGTACATTTTCTGGCTTAGAGTTACCACTCAATAAATGGTGACTTGAACGGTGGAGAAGAGATCCCTGAGTCAGGTAAGACCAGCTGCTATGTTCCCATTCATCTCGAAGACTGTTGGAGACACCACAATTGTGCCTACTCTGAAGATTTAAAGGAGCGTAATGAAGCTTAGAGTGGCTTAGGTAAAACAACCTCTAATGTTGAATAAATATAGCAGAAGCCATGAACAGTCTCTACCTGACTCCAGGAGAAGCTAAGTAATAAAGATTTTGTAAGTGGCTCTAAATTAAAAAAAAAAATTAAATCTAAGTGGGAAGCTGTTTGACTGATCAAAGAAGGTCCAACTTCAGGAAACCTGAACAGGAGAAGCTGCCAGTATCGGAAATCAAACGGCGTGTGTTCCCTGTGAAAGGTGCTCTGAGTTTACACACTGTCTACTACTTGGAGCTGACTGAATAGATAATCATTTGGAGAGGAAATGATGTCGAAAGTCCTGCAGTCAAATTAGAGAAAGATGTAAAAACTGATTGAAGCGACTGAGATCTTTAAACACCTCCCAACAACAATCAACACATCAGTTCCCTATTTAAAATTGCAGTTCACACAATCACCATACAAATCGCAGGATGGTTCTCTTTCGACTTAGAACTTAGTTAACACGCTATGTTCTCCAGACTCTGTTCTCTAGACTCTGAAAGGGTCACGATTGACACTGCTGAAGGGAAAGGATTCCACATATTTTTGTGTCACTGTTTGCTCCTGCAATAAATAGTTCAGTGATGATCCCATATAACAAATACCTTGCTTCCATCTAAAGACCTTCAGAAATGATGGTTAGACTTTTAATACATCCATCATTCCCAGATGTCTTCGTGTCACAGTTTTGAATGGATGATCCAGCCCTTTCCATATATTGTTACCATTCACTTATCAACACGGAAAGAACTATGTTAAGTAAGTAGTTTAGAGCCGCAATATCTTTCTCGATTTCTCCCAAGGTGAAATGCTTTCTCGCTTCCTCTTAAAACTTTAACGCTTTTGTTCATATCTTTCTCATAATAAAAACACAAATTTGGAGCATTTGCCAATATGCATCTAAATATAGGAAAAAATGAAAATTTCTTCCTTATAAGGAAAAAAATGAAAATTCAAACCTGTAGGAATTACAGATGTTAAGGAAAAATTAAAATTATGTTACGGAAAGGTGAAAATTCGTATCTGTATATACAGTCTCTCCTGGATGTACAAAAATAGGCATAAGCAAAAGACTAAAAGGAAATGCCAAAGAAACTGAGACAGAGATAGTCTTTTTTTTTTGTAAATTTATTTTATTTTATTTTATTTTTGGCTGCGTTGGGTCTTCGTTGCTGCACGCGGGCTTTTCTCTGGTTGTGGCGAGTGGGGGCTGCTCTTCGTTGTGGTGCGCAGGCTTCTCATTGTGGTGGCTTCTCTTGTTGCAGAGCACAGGCTCTAGGCGCGTGGGCTTCAGTAGTTGTGGCACGTGGGCTCAGTAGTTGTGGCTCGTGGGCTCTAGAGCGCAGGCTCAGTAGTTGTGGTGCACGGGCTTAGTTGCTCCGCGGCATGTGGGATCTTCCCGGATCAGGGCTCGAACCCGTGTCTCCTGCATTGGCAGGCGGATTTTTAACCACCGCACCACCAGGGAAGCCCCGACAGAGATAGTCTTTAGCTGATGGGATCATGAGAGATTTAAAATCTCTTTTTAATTTTCTCTTATTATTATCAGGTTATAACAATTCATACAGTGTGACAGTAGTGCAGGGTTGGACAAGCAGACCATAGGAACAGAAAGACAACCCAGAAACAAACCCACAGGTATAATAAAATGATATATAACACTGCAGGTCACTGGAGAAAGGAGGGACATTGTATCCATGAGGGACTATAATAAGTGGTGCTGAAATAGTGGGTTTTCTAAAAGGAACAAAAGAAAACTGCACCTAAATATCACCATATACAAAAATCAACATCTCACACCATACATAGAAACCTTTTGGATTTAAGCATCAAATGTGAAAAGCCAAACTACAAACTGTTAGAAGAAAATATAGGGAAATCTCACTGTGACCTGGAGATTGAGAAAGCTTTTTCAAAGCAGACATAAAATATACTAACTTTAAAAAGAAGAGATTGGTAATTTAATTCCATTAAAACTGAGATCATTTTTATCAAAAGTCACCATAACATGTGAATACAAGCTACAAATTGCAAGAAGATATCCAACATATATAAATCCTCCCATAAATCAATAAGGAAAAAGACAATCTTGTTAAAAATGAGCAAATGGCATGACTATAGATGGGAGAGGGACTGTCTGAAACAGGGGACAGAGAAGGCTTCCCCGCGAAGGCAACATTTGTGATTTTAATGAGGCAGGCTTCTATACGGCAGGAGAAAGTTCAATTAAGGGGAGTACTGAAGTCCACTCATTAGGCAGACCCAAGCTCTGTTCTTGGACAACCTCTGTATCGGTAATAAACATGATATTTGCATCTTTATCGGCTTCACTTCTGGGTTCATTTCTCAACTGGTTCTAAGCCGGGCGGGTAAAAGAGAGGGAAAGGTATTATTTATCAGACTCAGATCCCAACAGGAAAGACCCTGAATTTTATTCTGGATGGTTTTGAACAAGTATGACATGACGTGACTTCAGGTTTTTTGAAGTTTATCCTGGCGGCTCTATGGAGAATAGACTCAGGGGCAGAGACGAAAGCTAAAAGATCATTAGTCCACTTTCACCAAACCCAGGGCAGGCATGAGGGTGGTCTGGTGACAGGAGTGGAGGGATAATAAGCCGTCAGAGCCAACGGGGTGTGTACTGTATTGAATGGGAGAGGCGGGGGAGGGGAGAGACGGGACCAAGGATGAGCCCTAGAATTAAATCAAATGTAAAGAATAGTGGATAGGACGTGTCTTGAAGATAGAGGTGCTAATTCACAATGGCTCTTCAAATAAATAGAATATTTATTATATATTATTATATATTGTACTAATATATAAAGGGGATATTCATATCTATGCATTTTTAATGAATGAATGCTGATCAGGTTTTATCTGATGTTTAGAGCAGGAAGATGGAGAGAATCTATTTTGTAGTGATGCAGTAAGAAAATGCAGAGGGCGGACACATGCTTTTAAGAGAACAATGGCAACCTTCCTCCTGCAGTAATTAATTTCTCTTTGCCTGGGTCCTCAGAAGCTGCTTTCTTCTCACTCACCAAGATCTCCAGTAAGTCTGCTCATCCCTCACGAACATTTTCTCCTGACAGCCAGCAGCCTCAACCTAGTGCAAAAATGACATTTATGCCCAAATTGAATGTGCATAAAATGTCATCCTACCCTCAGACCAGCACAGCAACTTCCAATTATATCATGTTTTAAGGGATGATGACAAATGCAGGAGAGATGGCCTAGTGGCCTTTGTTAAGGTAACAAAATTGGAATGTTTGGATTAAATCACAGTGTGTTGAGGGCATTCTGACTTCAGGGCTGCCAGCTGACTTTGATTAAGCAACCACTGGGTGCTTCCTCAGAGGGACCATGGGGGGCTGGGGGTTCACCCACATCTTTTGTACCTTTCATGGTCCACACAGTCCCTGTATTCAGAAAATCATGAATTATGTCCTGAGAGCTCTTTATTAGGCTGATAGCAAGGCCACAGGCTATAGGGAAGGGAGAGTTGTTTCATGAGGTGTCACATCCAAGCGTTACTTGGGCAAGGAACCCTGACCACCTGAGCAGCTGCACCACTTTGGACAAGTCTTTTTGAATCTTGTGCTTCAGTTTCTCCATCTGTTAAATGTGAACACTAATCCCATCTGCTTCCCTACTCAGCGTGAGGATTAAAAAAGGATGACCTGTATAAAATGCTATGTCTTGGTCAGCTGGGGATGCTATAACAAAACATCACAGACCAGAGGGCTTACACAACAAAAACAACAAACTTTTATTTCTCTCTCTTATGGAGACTGGAAGTCTAAGCTCAGGCTGCTAACAGATTCGGTGTCTGGTTCACAGACTGTCTTCTTGCTGTGTCCTCACATAGTGGAAAGGGCAAGGGAGCTCTCTGGGGTCCTCACGACCTAATCACCTCTTAAAGGCTCCACCTCCAAATACCAGCCTATTGGGGGTTAGGTTTCAACATGTGAATTTTGGGGGTCACAGACATTCAGTGTACGGCACACCAGAAGAGTGCCTAATGCACAATGGATGTTCAACAAAGACTAGCAGGTAATATTATCTTTAAATAGGACCACCTGCAACAATACTCTATTACTGTACACAGCACGTGATAGGGGCCAAATAACCATTTGTTGCAAGGATGTTGAATGAATTATCATCACTCTCCCATCTTCAGTCTCCTCATTGATAAAAGAGGACAGTAAAATCAACTCCCAAGGTTGTCACAAACATGAAATAATATGGCAGATATCAAATAAATGGTGGTTCATCAGGGACCAAAAAGAAAATACAGTCTACGGAATGGGAGAAAATATTCACAAATGAAGTGACCGACTAGGATTTAATTTCCAAAACATACAAACAGCTCACACAACTCAATAACAAAAAAAAAAACAAACAACACAACCAAAAAATGGGCAGAGACCTAAACAGACATTTCTCCAAAGAAGACATACAGATGGCCAACAGGCACATGAAGAGATGCTCAACATTGCTAATTATCAGAGAAATGCAAATCAAAACTACAATGAGATATCACCTCACACCGGTCAGAATGGCCATCATTAAAATGTCTACAAATAACAAATGCTAGAGAGGGTGTGGAGAAGAGTACCCTCCTACACTCTTGGTGGGAATGATAATTGGTGCAGCCACTACGAAAACAGTATGGAGGTTCCTTAAAAAACTAAAAATAAAGTTGCCATGTGATCCAGCAATCCCACTCCTGGACATATATCCAGAGAAAACCCTAATTTGAAAAGATACATGCACCCCCAGTGTTCACAGCAGCACTATTTACAATAGCCAAGACAAGGAATGTCTCGGAATGTCTCGTATATATGTATATAAATATGTATATATATATACACACACATATGTATACACACAATGGAATATTAACCATAAAAAAGAATGAAATAATGTCATTTGCAGCAACATGGATGGACCTAGAGATTATCATACTAGGTGAAGTAAATCAGAAAGACAAAGAAAAATACCATATGGTATCACTTACACGTGGAATCTAAAATATGATACAAATGAACTATTTACAAAACAGAAACAGACTCATAGACACAGAAAACAAACTTATGTTTACCAAAGGGGAAAGGGGGTGGGGGAGGGATAAATTAGGAGTTTGGGATTAGCAGATACAAACTATTATACATAAAATAGATAAACAACAGGGTCCTACTGTACACTACAAGGAACTATATTCAATATCTTGTAATAAACCATAACGGAAAAGAATATTTGTGTGCGTGTGTGTGTGTGTGTGTGTAACTGAATCACTTTGCTGTACACCAGAAACTAACACAGCATTGTAAATCAACTATACAGCAAGGAAAAATAAAACTAAAATTTTTTTTTTAAAAATCAGGAAGACTTGCCACTTGCTTGTTTTGATTCACAGTTTCAAATGCAAGTTTGTTTATTTTTCAAATGAACAGACTGCATTTTAAACTGTGAAACAAGATTGTTTCGTTTGTTTATTTCTCTCCTATCTCATAGGGTCATTATGCAGAGTGAGCGAATTAACACAAGGGAAGCCTGGCCTGTAGGAGATGCTGGATGGAGTATTCCCTTCCCCGAAAAAACGAACAAATAACATTCATTCGTTGTTATGAACAACATATCCAGCAAGGAATCAGAGCCATCCATCTCCATCTCCATCTCCCTCCCTCTTCTGCCTGAATCCCATGAGCCAATGGACACATGGCCTGGTTTGAGCTCTGTCACTGGAGGGGAGGTAGGTCTTCAGGTCATCCCACTGCGGGTGAGGCCACTTCCGGTGGCTGTTGATGCTAACCTTGCTCCCCACATGGCAGCTCTACATCCAGGAAGTTGGAGTCTGCGGGGGAAGAAGCTCTGTTTCTCTCTACCAGAGTTACAAATCGTTTCCATTAGCATTGGATCAGAAAAGCTTTCTCTTCTTAATTTCTTACAACATATGCAGGGAAGAGGTGTGAGGAGTAATGGGCATTTGTGGAAGGGAGGGGGGCATCCCATGGGCAAATAAGTTTACTGGGTTATAAAATGAAAATGGGTTTCTCAGAGCCTTTGCACACCACTATTCATATGACTCTTCAGGAGTGGGGATATAAGAAGAATTTCTAAAGCTGACTTAACCACAGTACAGTCTTGCACACTGTGGTATGTGTAACCGTGTTCAAAGGAGCAGATTTAAGACTGTATTAAGTGCCCATTTATCTGCTGCTGAATGCCCGCCAGTGGCTACCGCAGGGCTGGGCACATGACGGTGAACTCCACGCTCCATCTCTGCTGTCACGGAGTTTGAAGTCTAACCAGGGAATGACTGACAAGTTCAATACACCCTCAAGTCGAGTGCATAATACACACCACTAACGATGCAAAAGCACAGCAGGCTAAGTTTGAGGAGAGGGCAAGAAAAAGTCTCCATGGAAAAGGAAGGATTTGTGATTTTGATGAAAGACTGGCTAAGGTTTGAATGTGCAGAGATGGGTAGAGCAGAAAGAACAGCAGGGACCAGGGCAAGGCTGGAGTACACAGGCCCAGGCTGTCATGCAGGTGCGAGGAGGGGCGAGATGGAAGCAGGATATGCACAATGGGTCAGGGCATTCTGGGGAAAGCCTTGATGATGAGGAGGATGATGAGAATGATGCGGGGGAGGAGGAGGAAGGGGAGAGAAGCAGCTGTTTGGTTGTTGTCCACAATCATAATGATAAAGTATCAATACTTCTACTACCATGTTTGAACACCCACTTCATTCTTGCCCCGTAACTGCTGTTTGACATTTCAGATATTGTTTAGACCTCCCAAGAACCCTCTGAGGTAGGGAATCCAACCGTTATGGCTTAGTGAGGTGGTTAAGAGCACAGGTTTTGGAAGCAGAAAGACCTAGACTAAGCCTGGCTCCACCACCTACTGGCTGTGTGGCACTGGGCAATTTGCTTAACCTCTCTGAACTTCAGTCTCCTTATCTGTAAAGGCAGGCTCTGTAATCTAGCTCCCAGGATTGTTGGGGCCTGACAGATAATATATGAAAAGTGCTGAGCAGCCCACCTAACACTTAGAAAGTACTAGAGAAAAACACATTGAAGAAACAGAGGTTCAGGGAGCATAAAGGGCTTGCCTGAGGCCACACAGCTAATAAGTGATAGGGCGGGCATTTGATCTGCAGGCTGCCGGACACCAAAGTCAATGATCACCCCTTAGTGAATTTGCCGCATTGGAATGAAGATGATTATTAATATATAATTAATATTCACTGAGGGCTGGCTCACTACCCTGAGCACTTTACATGTATTAATTTATCTAACCTCTGCAACAATCCAATGAAGTAGGTACAATTACTATATCCATTTAATAGATGAGGAAACTGAGGTCCAGGATGGTGAGATGACTTGAATAGATCAGAGGCGCTCATCATCCCGAAAGGAAGGAAACGGCTTATTGCAGAGAGATCCAGGGGGAACCCCCATATTCATCTTTACTGAGCTGCAGTGCTGAATCAGGTCCCTTTCATCGATGCCACATGCCTGGAGCTATGGAAGGGGGGATGTCTCAGCCCTCGAGCCATTGGCCCTGACCAGACTCTTCACTCCTCTCCTCAAATGCACTTAGAGAAACCGCATTTGCATACGTAGGCTGGAGATTCAGTCTGCGACATTATGCCTTTGTAACAAGATGCTATTTTCAAGGAAATGGCTGCTAGATTACGTATGTGCTGAGCTATGGGCGTGTGTTTGACATTTTAACTTTCCAATGGAAGTGCTTCAATGATGCATAATTTAAGTCTTCTAGGAATTGTGCTGTTACATCCAAACCAGGCAGTCAGCCTCTAAAAATTCACATATTTGACCAAAATCCCTTGTGTCGGCAACATGAAACACATTGTCCTTGGAGAAGTAATGGCGTAGATGAAATGGTCTGGGTTTTGGAAGTAGACAGTTGGGGGTGGTGCACATCCTGATTCTGTTTCTTTTAGCCTTGCAATTCTGGACGGCTCTTTAAAGTTTCTGAATAATTTTCTCCTGTGTAGAATGAGGATATTATAAATGCTTCCTAGGGGTTTATGATAATTAGGTAAGATAATGTAGACAAGGGATCTAGCATGGAGACCAGCCATGGTAGGTGTTCAATGTAAACTATGGCTACTATGATTACTATATCATCATTAGCCATCCAGTTCCGTTCAACAACTATTTACTGAGTGACATGGTGAACTATGCATCATGCAGTCAGTTCTCTAAAAAGTCAAATAGACAAGAGACAAGGGGAAGTAAAGGTTGGTCCTTGCCTCCTTGGAACATAGGAATGAGTCGGGAGAAAGCAAGTTCATGAGATTATTCTCTTGCCCACTGTTATTCCCCTCACTGTCTTTAGAATTTTGACTGTTGGTTACCTCAGTCAAGAAATGTAAACCTGAATTTCTCATACTTAGTCTCCCAATCTCTCTCCCCCTCCATCCATCCTACCGTCAGTGTCTTAGTCCAGACATTCATCTTGTCTGCCCTGAGCCTCTCAATCTACAGAAGGACTGAGGGATGGAAGCTGGGAGAAAGATAGAGAACATTGAATAAGGAGGAGGGGTCAATGGACAGGACTTTGGAAATCAGTCAAAGACATTTGGGCTTTCTCCTGAAGGCAATGGGTGGCAGGGCAGGGAGTGGGGGGGAGTGGGGGGAGGTCATGAACAATCTCACAGAGGGGAGGAAGTGGTTTCTGAAAATGGAATTTTTAAATTTATTTTTGGCTGCGTTGGGTCTTCGTTGCTGCGCACAGACTTTCTCTAGTTGCGGCGAGCAGGGGCTACTCTTCGTGGCGGTGCGCGGGCTTCTCATTGTGGTGGCTTCTCTTATTGTGGAGCACGGGCTCTAGGAGTGCGGGCTTCAGTAGTTATGGCATGGGGCTTCAGTAGTTGTGCCACGTGGGCTCAGTAGTTGTGGTTCGCGGGCTCTAGAGCGCAGGCTCAGTAGTTGTGGCGTACAGGCTTAGTTGTTCTGCAGCATGTGGGGTCTTCCTGGACTAGGGATCGAACCCATGTTCCCTGCATTGGCAGGCAGATTCTTAACCACTGTGCCACCAGGGAAGTCGCTGAAAATGGAATTTACTGAAGATTGCTTATGAGGCATTACAATAATTTGTCAGACTTTGGACAAAATGATCATATTTGCCAGATGGGATTGATTTGGACAACTCAAGCCAAGATAAGGCTCTCTCATCTCTTTCCTACCCACCATGGGGTGATCAACGAGTGGTTAAATGGATCTTCCCTCCTGCCCCACTTCAAAGACCAGTGGCTGAAGTCACAGATGGGAATCCAAAGCCAGAGTTTGAGCAGGGAAACTGGGGGCACTTGTAGCATGACACACAGGGCTCTTTCTTTGATGTGAGAATTATACCCATAAGTCCCACCAGCTGAGTGACTTTAATCAAGTCATGTAGTCTTGCTGGGACTCAGTTTTCTCACCTGTAAGTGGGGAAATTTCTCATGACTCATGTGAAGATCAAATGTCATAACACCTACAAAACGTTGTGTATACAGTAAGAACTCAATAAATCACATATGAGACTTGGTTCTCCTCCAGAGCACAGATTGTGATTTGTTCTTATTTATCTCTACATCACCAGTGTTTGATTATCATTCATTCTACTCAGCAATACCTGGTTCTCCTTCCTTTCTAGGCACATGGTAGAAATACATTTCTGACCCCTTTGTGGTGGACAGAGCCCTGTAACTAATTCTGAGTTGTGAGCAGAAATGGGTATCTGTCATTTTGGGGCTGAGCTCCTTTTCCCTCTGGCCTGGCACGGATGGTGCTCAAGACGTATCATCAACTTATAGGCCTGGATCCCTGTGAAGAACGGGGCCCTCTGTCAGGCCAGGCTGCACATACTGTAGCAAGAACAACAAATAGATCTTTGCTGTTTTAAGCTCTTGAGAACTGAGGGCTGTTTTTTACCGCAGCGTAGCTTAGCCCATCTTGACCAACATAGCAGTGCCTGAAACATCATAGCAACTCAGATAATGTTTTCTTTTTGAATAAATGTACATAAAAGTAATTGAGGATTAAAAAGTGAGGGGTGGGGCTTCCCTGGTGGCGCAGTGGTTGAGGGTCCGCCTGCCAGTGCAGGGGACACGGGTTCGTGCCCCGGTCCGGGAAGATCCCACATGCCACAGAGCGGCTGGGCCCGTGAGCTATGGCCGCTGAGCCTGTGCGTCCAGAGCCTGTGCTCCACAACGGGAGAGGCCACAACAGTGAGAGGCCCGCGTACCACAAAAAAAAAAAAAAAAAAAAAAAAAAAGTGAGGGGCAAGGGGAGAAAAAGGAAAGGAATGAGAGTATCCAGATGAGGGACAACAAATGTAAGACAAATGCCACATGGCTCCCTTTTGGTCACATGGCTAGAAAAATAAAAGATCTTTTCCCCTCCTGGGTCTGCTCTCTCTAGCCTGGGCTGTGGGGTAAGTGGTTGGATCAGCCTGGGAAAAATCGAAAAGGCTTTAGTTCTCCAGGAAGTTGGAGAAGATGGAGACAGAGTGAGGGATGACAGGGGTCAGGATAGGTGCTGTGGGGTCAATGTTTTAGGCTCTGTGGGACATATAGCTACTCGGCTCTGCTTTGGTCATGTGACAGCAGCCATACACGATACTTAAAGAAATGAGCATGGCTGTGTTCCAATAAAACTTTATTTACAAAAACAGTAGGCACACCAAATTTGGTCCATGAGGCATAGTTTGCCAACCCATCGAGACTGAAAACCAGAACCATCTAAAGCAGTTTAGAATCAAGCAGGTCAAGAATGGGTTGGGTCTGCAATGGCACTTTGTAGTAGTTGGCCAGGGTGGAAAGAACGATATAAAGGGACTTAAGGAGAAAAGAATGGAAGAATTTGTGGAAGCAGAAGAGAAGGGAGAGAAGACAGCCAATGAAAACTCGAAGATGAAGGCACCCCAGGCCCAACTCCTAACCTCCTCCTCTCCCTGTCCCCTGGCTCAGGCTCCTCCTTGTATGTGTCCCTGTCTTCATGGGTGCAGAATGGTTCTGGCGGATGCTGTCTTGTTTCCGCAGAAACAGATCTAGGTTTATGGAAAGGCTCCACAGACGGGACTTCCACCTCCCCCTCCACAGCTGTTCCCACTCTGCTCGAGTGTGCATGACTCACCCGCAGTCACTTCAATTACTGAGGCCTCCGTTTGCGAGCCCCTCCCTCTGCCAGGGCTCTTCCTCCTGAGGACACCAGCCACCACCCCTGAGAAATGATGACGCTGTTGTCAGCTCAGGACTAGAGAACTGTAATGATCTCTCCAAGCAATAACCACCATCAACTATTGACCACATTACTGTTTCCAAGAGGTATGGCAGCTCTGTGGAGGAGCAGCCAGAAACAGGGGCTACGGAAAGTGACTATATAGTAGGATTTTGCTGCAAATCCACTTACATGGAAGCCATTCCCTGCCCTACTGCTAGAGCCATCCCCGGTTGAAGGAAAGTCAGGAGTCAGAAGGAAGTTCTGATGAATTACCACAAGAGAAGAAAGTCATAGTTTTTATTGGAATATAAGGGGGTTGGTTTGTTGGATGTTTTGTTTTTCTGCTAGGCATTATGACCTGGGAAGGTATTTGACCAGAACTTATATCCTTGTCACAGACTTGAGAAGGAAATAGCAAAGGTGACACTCTAGACTAAAGCAGTTGGTTGAACACTATAAAGCTTTTCAATCAAACCCCCAGTTGGGAAGTCTTGGCCCCTCTTGGACTGGACTGGCTGGGCGCCCTGGTGCTAAGAATATTCCTTCTGACCTAAGTAGAGACAACCCAGGTGGCCTGAATTAAAGCCAGCTCCTGTTGCCTTTTCCATTCCTTTGCCCCAAGGCCCCATCCTAAACTTGTGTCCCAATATCTTCTGATGGAGAGAGGAAGGGAGGTGAGACTAAGGAGGAAAGAATTCCTCTAAGGCAGGATGGATTCTCCCCAAGGCCCAGAGTAGAGGATGAGGGCTCTACACAATCCTAGGCTTTCCCAGTTTGAGCTGCCCAGACACACACAGTCCACCATCACCCCTACTGTGTCACTTTCCCCTCCAAGCCCGAACCTCTGAAATGACAACTCAACTAAGAGGAAAAACTGCCTCTGACATCAGCAGAGCCCTCAGAGGTACAGAGTAGACATCCAGAGAGGCCCTCAGGGCTCCAGCCACTACCAACATAGTCTAGTCCAGTCCAGTTAGGCTCATGGGCAACACCCTTTCTTCTCCATGTCTCCATGTGCCCTGGACGCTGCCTTGTCTTTGGAGAGAGTGAGGGAGAAGAGGTAAAGAAGTAGAAGCCTCAAGAGCCCCAGCCCTACTTACAGCCACCAGAGGTCCACGAAGGAGAAGAAAGAAAATAGGGTCAAGGACTATATTTTGCACAGGAAGCAAAAGACTTGGGTTCTTGTCCTGTCAGTACCACTCATGTGCTCTGTGGCCCACGTCCGCTCTCTAGGCCTCAGTTTTCCCATCTGAAGCCCATCACAGTCCCACCACAGAGCACATATTCAATAAAATACCCACTGAAATGAATTATGGGAATCTCACTTGTTAACCTCTAGGACTCTGTCCAGCTCTAAAGTTCTACAATTCAGTTATCACCATTTTTCTATGAGCACAGGTTCAGATATCAGAACCAGAAGTTCCAGAGACCATGTTCATTCCGCTCCCCAAACTGTCTGTTTCCGAGTTCTGTAATTCTACCATTTCAGATATGCACCTTTCTTAGTTGGGTTTTTCTGGACGCAGACCCTGGGGTGAGGATTTATCAGCAAGTGATTCATTAAGGAGTGCTCCCTGGGTGACCAGCGGGGTAGGAAGCAAGGGTGTGACATCAGGCAAATACAGCCTCAGCCTGATCCTGCAGGGAGCTCTGGAGGGCACATACCTCAGTACAAGAGAGTCGGCCTCTCACAGTCCTGGGACCATCATTCAATGGCTACAGGGTCACCTGGAAGGAGTGCAGACTCCCAGGCAGGCACTTCTGGCTCTGCAGCAAGTTGCCATTGTAAGTAGTTTTGTTTTCTTAATTTGTTTTCCAGATAGTTTGTTGTTATTGTATAGAAACACATCTAATTTTTCTATGTTGATCTTGTATCCTGTGACTCTACTGAATTCATTTATTAGTTCTAACAGTTTTTTGGTGAGTCTCTAGGATTTTCTATATATAGGATCAAGTCATCTGCAAACAGACACTTTTACTTTTTCCATTCTAATTTGGGTGTCTTTTGTTTCTCTTTCCTGCCTAATTGCCCAGTTTAGGGTTTCCAGTAGAATGTTGAATAGAAGTGGTGAGAATGGACATCCTTGTCTTGTTCCTAAACTTAGAGGAAAAGCTTTCAGTTTTTCACCTTTGAGGATAAGTTTAGCTGTGGGCTTGTCATATATGGCCTTTATTATTTTGAGGTGCATTCCTTCTATACCAAATTTGTTGAGAGTCCTTATCATGAAAGATATTAAATTTTGTCAAATGCTTTTTCTGTATCTTTTGAGATGATCATATGACTTCTACCTCTCATTATGTTAATGTGGTATATCACATTTACTGATTCATGTATGTTGAACCCTCCTTGCATTCCAGGGATAAATATCACTTGATCATAGTGTATGGTCCTTTTAATGTGCTGTTGAATTCCATTTGCTGATATGTTGTTGAGAATATTTGCATCTATTATATTCATTAGGGATATTGGCCTGTAATTTTCTTCTCTTATCTGGGTCCTTATCTGGGTTTGGAATCATAGTGATGCTGGCCTTGTGAAATGAGTTTGGAAGTAGTCCCTCCTCTTCAATTTTTTTGGAAGAGTCTGAGTAGGTTTGGCATAATTTTTAAATTTTCGGTATAATTCGCCAATGAAGCCATCTGGTCTTGGACTTTTCTTTTTTGGGAGGTTTTTTTCTTCTTAATATATTTTTATTTATTTATTTTTGGCTGTCTTGGGTCTTCATTGCTGCGCGTGGGCTTTCTTTAGTTGCGGCGAGTGGGGGTTACTCTTTGTTGCAGTGTTTCAGCTTCTCATTGCGGTGGCTTCTCTTGTTGCGGAGCATGGGCTCTAGCCGGGCAGGTTTCAGTAGGTGTGGCAACCGGGCTCAGTAGTTGTGGCTCGTGGGCTCTAGAGCGCAGGCTCAGTAGTTGTGGTGCACGGGCTTAGTTGCTCCGCAGCATGTGGGATCTTCCCAGACCAGGGCTTGAACACGTGTCCCCTGCATTGGCAGGTGGATTCTTAACCACTGCGCCACCAAGGAAGCCCTTTTGGGAGGTTTTTGATTACTAATTCAATTTCCTTGCTCACTATTGACCTGTCCAGATGTTTATCTTCATAATTCAGTTTTGGAGGGTTGTATGTTTCAATTAATTTATTCATTTCTTCTAGATTATCTGTTGGGACATAATAGTTCATAGTAGTCTCTGTGTTATCAGTTTAATATCGCCTCTTTCATCTATGATTTTATTTATTTGAGTTTTTTCTTAGTCTAGCTAAAGGTTTTTCAACTTTTGTAATCCTTTGTATTTCTGTGTTATCCTTCGTATCTCTGTGTTATCAGTTGTAATATCTCCTCTTTCATCTATAAGGTATTTATTTGAGTTTTTTCTTAGTCTAGCTGAAAGTTTTTCAATTTTACTTATCTTTTAAAAAATCAACTCAGTTTCTTGGATCTTTTCTACAGTTGCTCTAATCTCTGTTTAAATACTTCTGCTCTAATCTTTATTAGTTCCTTCCTTCTACTAACTTTGTGTTTAGTTTGTTTCTTTTTCCTAGTTCTCTGAGACGTAAAATTGGGTTGTTTATTTAAGATCTTTCTTTTTCTTAATGTAGACATTTATCAGTATGAACATACTTCTTAAAACTGCTTTTGCCACGTCACATAACTTTTGGTATATTGTGTTTCCACTTTCATTTGTCTCAAGACAGTTTTTGATTTCCTTTTTAAATTTCTTCTTTGACCTATTACCTGTTCAGAAGTATGCTGTTCAATTTTTACATATTTGCAAATTTTCTAACTTTCCTCTTGTTTTTGATTCCTAATTTCACACCATTGTGGATGATAAAGATACTTGATTTGATTTTAATCTTCTTAAACTTCTTAAGACTTGTTTGGTGACCTAACATATGATTTTCCTGGAGAATGTTCCATGTGTTTGCTTCAGAAGAATAAATAAACCAGTTCTGTAAGAGCCACAGAGCTGGAAATGCGAGTCAACATCAGCCAAGTTAATTTGGCCCCAAGCTCGGTTGTCCTTTCCCAGGGTAAACATTAATAGGTGAATCTTAACTAAAGTACCCAGAGGACACTCCTGAAATTACTGCTCCATTGGGAGGAGACGGAACAGTCAAGAGCTAGGGCTGAAGTGCAGGTACTATGCCTTGCAGGTCACTCCATTCCAGGGTGCAAGCCCCACATCTAGGGCCAGCTCTGTGTTTCTTGCTGATCAGCTTAAGCAATGCAAGAATAGGAGCAGCCACACTACCTTTTCCCCAAAGGTGCCCTGCATCGGACAACTCTGCTTTCTTTCCTCCCCTCCCCATACTTTAAGACTGGGGTACAATTGACTTCGGGGAATACAATTGGCACCTCAATCACTGAGCAGTGTGTGAACATCAAACAACTTTTCCTAAAACGAAACACCTGGCTGACAGCTTCCTCAGTGGAAACCCACAGAGCTGGGGATCTTCCAAGGCTAGATGGGGTGCAGGAATGCTCACTGCATCCTCAGACTCAGGTGCAGGGACAGGAGCGCAGGGATCTCCCATGAGCAATGTTGCCTTTTTTGGACAGGAGGGAGCTGCTGCCCCTCCCACTCCAGAATGTTGCTGAGAACACTGTTGGTCTCTCACTTCCCCATTGACTCACATCTCCCTAGTATAGGAGGAGAGGTTCACCCAATTGATCAGACCCTGCTGAGCCTCAAAAAGCAAGCCTGTGCATATTTCCCTGCCAGCAGGGTCCCAGGAAGGGTCTGGCCTCTGCTTCCTGCACCCCTATAATTCACACCTCCTAGGGCTGAGGCATTCAGCAGCTCGGTAGTTTCAACACTAGCTGCACCTTAGACTCAACTGAGAAGCTTTCAAACCACTGATGCCTGGGCTTTGGTCTCAGCTCAATCACATCCCACTGAGTGGGGTCCCAGCACCCATCATTGGCAAAGTCACCCCAATGATCTGATGCTCAGTAAAGGCTGAACCACCAAGAGGCTATTTGGTTAATTACACTCAGGGTCTGCTGGTCACAACTTTTCTTAGTTCTGCAGCCACGTCTGGGTTTGTGGATCCCCACCTCTAGCTTTTTTTTCTTTTTCTTTTTTAACATCTTTATTGGAGTATAATTGCTTTACAATGTCGTTTTAGTTTCTGCTGTATAACAAAGTGAATCAGGTATATGTATAGATATATCCCCATATCCCCTCCCTCTTGCATCTCCCTCCCACCCTCCCTATCCCACCCCTCTGGGTGGAGACAAAGCACCGAGCTAATATCCCTGTGCTATGCAGCTGCTTCCCACTAGCTATCTATTTTACATTTGGTAGTGTATATATGTCCATGCCACTCTCTCACTTTGTCCCAACTTACCCTTCCCCCTCCCCGTGTCCTCAAGTGCATTCTCTATGTCTGCATCTTTTTTCCTGTCCTGCCCTTAGGTTCATCAGAACCATTTTTTTTTTTTTAGATTCCATATATATGTGTTAGCATACGGTATTTGTTTTTCTCTTTCTGACTTACTTCACTCTGCATGACAGACTCTAGGTCCATCCACCTCACTAAAAATAGTTCAATTTCGTTAGTTTTTATGGGTGAGTAATATTTCCTTGTATATATGTGCCATATCTTCTTCATCCATTCATCAGTCAATGGACACTTAGGTTGCTTCCATGTCCTGGCTATTGTAAACATAGCTGCAATGAACATTGCAGTACATGACTCTTTTAAATTATGGTTTTCTCGGGGTATATGCCCAGTAGTGGGATTGCTGGGTCATATGGTAGTTCTATTTTTAGTTTTTTAAGGAACCTCCATACTGTTCTCATAGTGGCTATATCAACTTACATTCCCACAAACAGTGCAAGAGTGTTCCCTTTTCTCCACACCCTCTCGGGCATTTCTTGTTTGTAGATTTTTTGACGATGGCCATTCTGACTGGTGTGAGGAGGTACCTCATTGTGGTTTTGATTTGCATTTCTCTAATGATTAGTGATGTTGAGCATCCTTTCATGTGTTTGTTGGCAATCTGTGTATCTACTTTGGAGAAATGTCTACTATGTAGGTCAACTGCCCATTTTTGGATTGGGTTGCATGAGCTGCTTGTGTATTTTGGAGATTAATCCTTTGTCAGTTGCTTCATTTACAAATATTTTCTCCCATTCTGAGGGTTGTCTTTCCATCTTGTTTATGGTTTTCTTTTCTTTTTTTTTGTGGTATGCAGGCCTCTCACTGTTGTGGCCTCTCCCGTAGCAGAGCACAGGCTCCGGACGCGCAGGCTCAGCGGCCATGGCTCACGGGCCCAGCCTCTCCGCGGCATGTGGGATCTTCCCGGACTGGGGCACGAACCCATGTCCCCTGCATGAGGCGCGCTGTGTGTTCTCCCGGGGAAGTTGTCCCTGGATCACGGGACCCCGGCAGTGGCGGGCTGCACAGGCTCCCGGAAGGGAGGTGTGGAGAGTGACCTGTGCTTGCACACAGGCTTCTTGGGGGCTGCAGCAGCAGCATTAGGGTTTCATGCCTGTCTCTGGTGTCCGAGCTGATAGCTGCAGCTCGTGCCTATCTCTGGACCTCATTTAGGCGGTGTTCTGCCTTCTGTGGGCAGACAGGGAAGGAATCCTCTCTCCTCACACACCCCGAAACAATGGTCTCTTGCCTCTTCGGCAGTTCCAGACTTTTTCCTGCACTCCCTCCCAGCGCACTGGCCCCTTCAGGCTGTCTTCACGCAGCCAACCCCAGTCCTCTCCCTGGGATCTGACCTCTGAAGCCCGAGCCTCAGTTCCCAGCCCCGACCCGTCCCGGCGGGTGAGCAGACAAGCCTCTCAGGGTGGTGAGTGCTGGTCAGCACCGATCCTCTATACAGGGATCTCTATGCTTTGCCCTCTGCACCCCTGTTGCTGTGCTCTCCTCCGTGGCTCCGAAGCTTCCCCCTGCCGCCCCCTGTCTCTACCAGTGAAGGGGCTTCCTAGTGTGCGGAAGCTTTTCCTCCTTCACAGATCCCTCCCGTGGTGCAGGTCCCATCCATATTCTTTTGTCTCTGTTTTTCCTTTTTTCTTTTGTCCTACCCAGGTACGTGGGGATTTTCTTGCGTTTTGGGAGGTCTGAGGTCTTCTGCCAGCGCTCAGTAGGTATTCTCTAGGAGTTGTTCCACATGTAGATGTATTTCTGCTGTATTTGTGGGGAGGAGGGCGATCTCCACGTTATACTCCTCTGCTGTCTTGAAGGTCCCCCCCCACCTCTAGCTTTGAGCTGAAGGAAGAAGTTTCTGTTTCGACCTCAAGTCCAAGCAGAGCTTTCCAAACCTGCTTTTTGCAGAACCGTGTATGAGGTATGGGGATTTTGCCAATATATTAGTAAGGCAGCACTCACACATCTGGCTCTGTATCCCTGTGGGTCTGTTCCATTGCCCCAACCCTACAGGAGAAAAGCAGTGTGGGAGGACCTGGGTGCCATGACTCCCTTACACACTATATGGGAAGGTTTCAACCACTTTAAAAATAGAACGGCTTATTTCAGTGTGTTTTGGCCACTCCCACAATGACTTTAGGTGGCTTACAACATAAACATAGAAAACAAAATGATGATAAAAATAGAAAGAGAAGAGGGACCAAGGAATTTTAATGTCAAGTAGAGAACAAAGCAATAAAAAGAGAAGAGCAGAGAAATGCAGATCAAAATGAGGCAGGAAATGAAGATATAAATGCACATGGAAGAATGAACGTCCTTCAACGTGTGAAGAACTCAGGCACTGTGACATTTAATAATATACATTTAAAACTTAAGCACTAGGGCTTCCCTGGTGGCGCAGTGGTTGAGAGTCCGCCTGCCAATGCAGGGGACACGGGTTCGTGCCCCGGTCTGGGAAGATCCCACATGCCGCAGAGCGGCTGGGCCCGTGAGCCATGGCCACTGAGCCTGTGCGTCCGGAGCCTGTGCTCCGCAACGGGAGAGGCCACAACAGTGAGAGGCCCGTGTAACACCAAAAAAAAAAAAAAAAAGTAAGCACTAGACATTAGTCCCATTTTACAGATGATGAAACTGAGTCTCAATCGATCATCCCAAGTCCTGCAGGCAGTGACCTGAGACTCAAATTCAGGCCTGCTTGTCTGAGGGTTTTTGCTTCTTAAGGTACCCTGTAGCCTCTGTAATGTGGTTTAGCTCTGAGCTTCCTTTCAATCACAGGGGAGAGGATGACACAGCCAGATACACAATTTTCATTATCAGAATGAAGATGTTTTCTAGTTCCTCGGGGAAATCAAACTTTTTTTCCAAACACTGACTTCAAGAAAGGCATCACTCACATAGCAGCACTATTCACAACAGCCAAGACATGGAAACAATGTAAATGCCCATCAACAGATGAATGGATAAAGAAGATGTGAGATATATATATATATACACACACACACACACACACATATAATGGAATATTACTCAACCATAAAAAAGAATGAAATAATGCCTTTGCAACAACATGGATGGATCTAGAGATTATCTTAGTAAGTGAAGTAAGTCAGAATGAGAAAGACAAATCCCATATGATATCACTTATATGTGGAATCTAAAATATGACACAAATGAACTTATCTACAAAGGAGAAAGAGACTTACAGACATGGAGAACAGACCTGTGGCTGCCACAGGGGAGTGGGGTAGGGGAGGGATAGATTGGGAGTTTGGGATTAGCAGATGCAGACTATTATTAAAGAATGAATAAACAACAAGGTCCTACTGTATAGCACAAGGAATTATATTCAGTACCCTGTGATAAACCATAATGGAAAAGAATATGAAAAAGAATGTGTGTGTGTGTGTGTGTGTATATATATATATAAAACTGAGTCACTTTGCTGTACAGCAGAAATTAACACAACACTGTAAATCAACTATACTTCAAAAAAATACATTTTAAAAAAGAAAGAAAGAAAGGCATCCCTCAGATGGGATCAGAGAAAGCTTCACAGATAAGCACTGGGCAGGGTTTTGTGGTGCAAATAGTAGCTCATCAGGTGAACAGGGTTGGGAGAAAATTCAGGAAAATGGAACATCCCATGCAAAGACCTGGACAAGTGTCTGAAACCACTTGGTGTTGATGCTTGGCTCCCAGGAGTCCAGTACTTGTGGAGCTCAATGTGAGGTTAACTAATCTAATCACAATTTTAAGTTTAGTCAAGTTGGAAAACCAAGGGGAAGTGAAGAGAACATTTAATTTAGAGATGGATAATAAAATCTTATTAAGGTGGGCTCCACTAATTTGGAATATGGAGCAACTCAGATAGGTAAAACGAAGCATTTGAGGAACTGATTTATAATGTAAGCAAGATTAGACGCATTAATTCCAAACCACACAGGCTACTAATAGGTTTTCAAATATTCAGGAGTACATGGTCACATAGCAACAAAGATATGCTAATGACAAACACTTAATACATTCATTAAAATAGTTCCCCATGGTACCGCTCCTGTGTACACCTTATTAGACTTTCTACTTCCCACACCGTGTTGATGTGCATGGGCCTGCCTCACTTTGAGCTGCTTTTGCACAAATCACCATCACGCATCCTTAATTAAAATGACATTCACTGCACACCAGATGTTCCCCAGACTTGTGGTTGAGAAGGGCAGCTGAGGCCACCCATCTGAATTTTAACATCCCACAAAGGATCTCCATAAGGCCTGAGACTCCTTTGAGTTTCCCATCCAGACGTGAAACCCGAGACTGGCTCAGGGTTCATCAGAAATCTCATTACTCCCAGTACAGATCTCAAGGGTGCGAATAAAATGGAAATTGTCAGAGTGGTTTAGACTGATTTGCCCTCTCACTGCACCTCATACAAAAGCGCAGAATTCGGAGGGAAAGACAGGATTAGCCACCTCCGTATAAACGCTGTGCACAGCAGGAATTCTAAACCAGCCTGACACCAAGATCTGCCATTGTGGGAATTCCCTGGCGGTCCAGTGGTTAGGGCTCCGCGCTTTCACTCCCGAGGGCCTGGGTTCAATCTCGCAAGCCCCACAGTCCGGCCAAGGAAGAAAAAAAGAAAGAAAATTAAGATTACCATTGTGTCTCCCACAATTTATATTTTAAGCAAATGATCAGGGAAGCAGATAAAGTTTTATAATCATAATAATAGCTGAGTTTGAGATTTAACCATTGTTGGGCACCCTGCCCTCATTTTACATAGATTTTATGAAGTTCCTACTCTGTGAAGTAGGAGTACTCCATCACAGGAAGTGGTTAGGATGACACGGGATAACACATTTTAAAGAGAAACTGATATGCAAAAAGAATGCAGTGCATTTTAGATATTGCTATTATTGTCATTGTTATTTGCTGAAAAAACAACAACACGTGTTCTACCATGAAACATAATAGTGAGATTTACTCTAG
Source organism: Leucopleurus acutus (assembly GCF_964270905.1). NCBI lineage: Eukaryota > Metazoa > Chordata > Mammalia > Artiodactyla > Delphinidae > Leucopleurus > Leucopleurus acutus. Next base: position 36,809,799 of record NC_139146.1, read on the forward strand.
GTGGCATGAGGCACTGTTGATAAATTTAATAATATAATTAACCAGACTTCGAGATCAAAGAAACCAAACACCTAAGCATCCTGATGATTCTTCAAAAGGCATCTGATAAAATTCAAAGTCAACGCCAAAGATAAAAAAACTCTTAGGAAAACAAGAATTAAAGGATAACATCCATAAGGTTATCCATGCACTCAAACAAGGGAACTAGTTAAGAGGTAGAACTGTTGGAAAAGTAGAATATGTTGACTCATCATTCATTCATTTTACCAATATTTCTGGAGTGAATTCTTTGTGATCAAGTGCTGGTGGCCCAGAAATGATGCATTCATTCTGAAGGAGGAAGTAAATAAACCACTAAATGAATTTAATTTAATTTCTGATGGTGACATATGATCTGAGGAAAATGATCCAGAGTATTGACAAACAGATAGAAGGGCTGCAGTCACAAGAACCTTCCCGTCACACATGTCCCTCACTGCCTGCAGCAACTAAAGGGATGGCACAGAGTTCAGCCTGAAACCCATTGGTCCACCCACCACCTTGCCACATAGCAAAGTGAGACCAAGAGGATGCCAAATGATGAGAGACGGTCAGCCCCAGACAGTGGGTGACCTACAGAGCTGGGAGCCTCCTCTCAGCTCCGCCCACAAACCCCGCCCTGCATCACCCCCACAGGCTGATGATGTGCTAAGGCCACAATCTCTGCTGGCCACAATTCTTACTTTTTTCTTCATTTGTTACCTGTCTGCCCCTGCAGGCAACTGAGCCTGTGAGTCCTAATTTGACATGGTTCCTGGTCCCAAGGGCCTGAGGGTAAGGGTCATTTCTCAAGCCCACCTGCTCATAGAAAGAAGCCAACTGAGGTCCTGGCAGATTGAGTCCCTGCTGCTTCTAAAGAGGTTTGAGTGGGGGTAAGGGGATTTGCCATGGCGTCTACCATCACTGATCCAGGGCAGTGGAGCTATGTGCTTATCTGAACTCGGACTGATTCCTCACGACATTTTCATTGCCTACATGCCCCACATTAGTTCTTCCTTTTGTTTTCTCGCTTAGTAATATCTTATCTTGAATTTTAAAAAATTTGTGTGAGTGGCTTTAAGTAATTTTGGAGCAAAACAATAGGGTAGAAAAGGAATAGAAAGAAAAAGAGAGGGGGAAAAAGAAAGAGTAAGAGAACCCTGCAGAGTGGTACCTGGCTCACGTCAGGTCATCAGCACCCAGTATCATTGAGGATGTGGGCCGTGTATCGCAAGTGCTACCAATAAGATGATCCCAGGTGCCTTTGGTGTGGCACTGAATGCCATCTAATGAAGAGCAAAGGGCTGCTCACTCCAATTCCAATTGCATTTCCATCCTGATTATATCAAGGGGAAGGTCTGGGTTTGATGCCAGCTTCTCTTCAACACTCTCCTACTACCTGTCAATCTCCATTTCAAGCAATGAAAAGACCTGATCTCAGGTTCGCCATCTCGGCAGGCAACAGTATTTAGTTAGAATCTAATGATACTATATATGTTTCATGGTATAAATTCTTAGTGTTGCTTTCTATTTAAGAAAACAGAGGATGGTTTTGTACTCATGGGGTAATACCAAGCTTTTAAGATCAAGTTAATCTAAATAAAAAAGTGAGCTGATATAAAAATGTTAAGTCCATAATATGCAGGTCGTTCTTAGATACGAAGACGTTGTACATATCATCATGAGGGACCACTATGGGGTCTCTCCAACCTCCTTCTCCAGGAAGTCACGGAATCAATTTATCGCCTGGAAAGTGGATAATCACTTTTCAAGGTCATTTCAACTTTTTTTTTTTTTTTTTTTTTGCTGGTTGAAATGTGCCTGGGGAATCTCAGGTTGCTAGCATTAGCAGGGCATGGAGGAAGGAGAGGTAGCAGCAAAAAAGGCTGGAGTAAACGTGAATCTTACAGAAATATATTTTACAAATGCCTCATTCCCCCACTTCAATGTGAGCCAACAGCCATAGACCTATTGTAAAGAACACATTGGCGAATCAAAGGTACGTGCCCTGCCAATCAAAAAGAAAACGCACTTCTGTTATGAATTATGGAGAACATAATTAAAAATGAAAGAAATAAAAGGATTTTTGAGATCGAGAAGCATTTAAGTGCATTGTTCTGTTGCTGAGGCACATATGTTTGCATATTAAACTCAGCACGTTATGGGGCTAATTTATCATCCATGCAAAGCGTGTTCTCCCGTGCTAGAAGCCAGGGGTACAGACATGAAAAGGCATGGTCCCCGCCCCCAGGGACACACTGGGAGAACAGGTAGCTCCCCATTTCTTCCCAAACATCCCTCCCTTTTCTCTCCCACCCATTGAGAGACTACTACGTCCCAAGCCATGGATTGGGTGCAAACATCCAACAAATGGATTATCAAGTGCCCACCTGTGCCAGATCCCGTTTTAGGTACTGGAAACACAGCACATGAGATACACAGGACCCTGGCCTCAGGGAACTCATATTTATTCTGGGAAAAGTCTGTGAAGTAATGAGCAAACACCAGAGGCAGAAAGGAGCTGAGCTTTCTACATAAAACAGGGTGACGTGACAGAGAAAGCCCGGGAGCTGGATGAAGCCAATGGTCCAGGACGGCCTCTTGTGAATGAATGAGCCATGACCCTCTTTCGAGATTCTCGGATGGAACAGTCACAGGGCAGACTCTGAGAAGGACCACACGAGAGCACTAGCCGCGTGCTGCGGGGACCCAGAGGAGGGAGCAAGGATTTCTGCTCTGCACGGAGGTGCTGATCAGGGATGTCTCTGGAGGATAAGGGTTTCTGACTGTGGTGGCCTTTGTAGGTTTCCAGTTCAACGTGTCAACAATCCAGCAAACACATTTGGCTGCTAAGTCCATAAACATCCTGAAATCTCTTCTTGCACGTGTGTCGGGAACACGGCTCCTCCCGTCACCACCTTTTCAGGATATTTCTCCCAGTTTCACGCGTGACTGATAATGTGGCTGGAAATAAAAAACCCAGTGTCACCTGTGAAGAAGTCGCCCCTGGGAGCCATGGGTGGGTTCTTGCAGGGCAGGGGCCCCAGGTGAGGGCACCGACCCCTTGGAATACAGAAACGCAGCCAGAAGAGGGACTCACAGAGAAGCAACATGTCCACTTATGATTCCCGATGAGCATCTGCACCAGCTGGACGGCGGCCGAGGCTTCCACGGAGCGTGCGAGGCCGGGAAAGTGGTGGGAGATGCTCAGGCTTTGCAGTGAGACAGACGGGTTACAATACTGACTCCCCAGCTTAATGGTCCGATGATGCTGGGGAAATGGCTCCACCTTCCCAGATCTGGGTCTTTTCATCTACAGATCGAGCTAATGATGCTCACTGCATGCCCTCCCCTCTCCTTGCACAGGAAGAAGGCCCATGATCCACTGGGGGCAAGGGGCTGAGAGGTGGAAAGGAGTGAATGAAGTCTAGTCTTGCAGAGGCAAAGTCTTACAGCAGAGAGGAGGGGTCAACACATTGTCAGGGTCACGTTCAGACAGGGCATCAGGAGTCATGGAGGACAGTGATGGTCCACAGAGCTCTCAGGGGTAGCCAGGAAGGCCCTGGGGACCAGGCTACCATGTCGCAGGAGACTGTGAGGCTGTGATGGTCCCCTGGGAGTTGTGCACGGCACAGGTATCCCTCGGGATCCAACAGCAGGAAGAGTGGCCCTCGAGGTCCCTTGTGATGGGTTTTCTAAGAAAATATCACCATTCTGGACTGAGGACCTTGCAAATCTCCACTCTGCCCTTCATGAGCAATGTGGTCTTCCACTGTCATTTCCCATCGCCTCTCAAACAGTTCTCAGGGCAAAAGCACAATGGCCATTTATCAACGAAGCACGCATTCCTGAGAGTCAACAACGACTCTATTATATTCTCTGTGCATCTCTACTGTCCAGACATAATTCCTGACTCCCGGGGCCCTGCGAGGCTCCTGGTTCTGTGGGAGCCGCATGCGGCTGGGGGAGCACGTTCAGGCATCCTTTCCTGTCCCCCGTGGTATCTGTCACTGGCCTGGGCACAGCAGTTAACCTGAGTGTGGAACAGAACTCTTTTCTTTAACCATGAATGTGCGGCCTCTAGTTTTACATGTTGAGATGTATTTTCATTAAGCCCGTAATTCTTTGGATTTGATCACACAGTCTGGGTCATTCTGCTCTGCTTCTCAGAGCTGGCTCTGCTTGGGCCCAGTTTTCAGCCCACAGGGCAGGCTGCAGTGGTCCAATCTCACACTCACAGAGCAGGAGAGACAATTCAGGCTACTGGCTGTCATAATGGTTAAGCAGCAAAAAGTCTTCCTTAAACGAAACCAAATGTAGAACATTACGAAACAGGAATGCAGAATGAGGCAGGACAGAGGCCTGATCCCTACACATTCAGCCCCATCAGCCCCAAGTAACCTCTAAGGAAGTTCCTGGGTCCCCCAGGGCTCCAGGGAAACCAGTGGAGAGAGTCTAAGGCCTTCAGGCCACGGAGGAGAAAACTGTATCCAGAGAAGGAAGGTATCAAATTTCAAGTGAGTGGATAAGATCCCAATGGCAGGTCTCAGTTTTCCCTCTGAAATTCCCACACTATTTCCAAAAACTCTTATCGCATCAGCTTGAAAAATGGAGGTGGTGGAAAGTATAAGTTCTGGGTGAATCCCGGCTCTATCCTGTTAACTGTGGGGCCCTATACAATCAATCACTCAGCTTCTCTGAGCCTCAGTTTCCCCGTGTGTAATAACCCCTGCCATGGCGACTTGCTGCGAGCATTGGGTGCCGTGAAATCCCCAAGGTGCCACTTGGTCAGGGAGTCTCCCCGATGCCACAAAGGATGCCAAGTTTCCTCTTCCTTTACAATGTCAGTTTCCTGTGCACGTGCACTCCCTTCCCAGCACTTGCCAGAATCTCGAATTGTCCATGTTTTTATAAAGTTATTGGATTTTTGCCTGTCTCCTGTCCAGACTGGAAAAGGGGCTGCTCCGCGCAGGTGAGGCCACGCCTATTTTGCTCTGCGCATATCACCAGCACTTAGGACCACGCCCAGCACGCGTAACAGGCGCTTACTAAACAGGCGCTGAATGAACGAACTCGTGAACCCAAAGGCAGGGGGCGCTGGTGCAGAGCGCGCTGGTGCAGAGCGCGCTGGTGCAGAGCGCGCTGGTGCAGAGCGCTAGTCCAATGCACGGTCTGCTTATTCACAGCCCCGAACCCCTCTGAGCCTCAGTTGTCTCTCTGCAAGATGGAGAGGCACCGTGGCTCTTGACAAGGCCGTGGGAACAATGAACGGGATGACTCACGTGGAACCCCCAGCACAAGCCAGGTACCCAGCAAGTGCTTAATAAAGGTTCGCTATTAGAACTGCTTCCATCATTACCCGTCAGAATATAAAAGGTCACTTTCCTTCCTCAGCTTCACAGACTTACTCTGGATCAGAGGGAGGGGTGGAAACACCATTTGTTCAGATTAGCAAAATCGTTTCTATTGGGTTTAGAAGACTAGAGCGTTTGATCTTGGTTTTGGTTTCCAGGTCAGTGTGGGTCGGTGGGAGTGAAGAACCAAGGTGGCTGCCATATATGGCTCCCTGAATATCACGTGTTGGGGAGGCAGGACATTTATTCATTCAGTCCTTCATTCGGCAGGTACTCACTGAGCATCTCTTTGATGCCAAGACATGTTTCTGAGCGCTGGGAAGGAGCAGTGAAAATGCAGACGAGTCTGCCCTCCTGGAGCCCTTCCTTCGTGTGTGTGGTGGGGGTGTGTGTGTGTGTAGGAGACATAGAAAAATAAACAAGTTGAATAAGTAAAATGTATCACGTGTTATAGGGTGAAAAGTACCATAGCATATAAAGCAAGGAAGAGGGTTAGTGGGTTAGGGGGGCTGCCAGCCAGGGTGGGGAGGAGCTTATGATTTTAAACTGGGTGGTCAGCGAAAGAGCTCAGATAGGAGGTAACATTTGAGAAAGATCTGCAGGAAGTGAAGGTGTGAGCCCTGCAGGTGTCTAGAGGAAGTGGTCCCAAGCAGAGGAAACACCGGTGCAAAGACCAGGAGTAGGGGTGGAAGCGAGGAGTGGGGATTGGGGGGGGGGCGTGCCCAGCTGTTGGAAGAACATGGGGAGCTGCCACGTGACTTTCAAAAACTTGAGGAACAAGGGCGCCACAGTCTCCAATTTAATTAAGCTCACTACAGAGGGTAAATGCTTCCTAAATGTATTACGTTCTAATGCAATTTTTGTATCGCTTTGGGATGTGAACTTAGCATAAAATTGCTCCTCACTGAGCATCCCTCGTCTTTATCTGCAGTCCTTACATGTATAACCGCATTCACTGCCTTCCACTGGCAATTTCATGCATACAAACTGTGCCTGGGATTTACAGGCTATTACCCATCCTTCAGTTTTTCTCAGAAGGAGGTATATTAATGTATATCTCGCTAGCATATTATCAATTCCACAGGGCTTTCATTCACTGGTCCTCATGTGATTTGGACTTCACAAAGTCCAAGGAAGGGAGGGAGGTATTATCCCCATTTTAAAGATGAGGAAACTGAGGCTTTCCAAGAATACCATCCTAGGAAGGGGAAGGACCATTTTTTGTCCAGTATCCAACTACTGTATTTCTTCTTTTTAATTCCTCTCAAGGTATCTCTTTCATTGCTTATTCATCTTAGGTTCATGAGGCTTATCCCCGGGCCTGGCTCCCAGAAGTTGGTTTAGGAAGAGCAAAAGCTTTGGTGTTAGATCTGGGTCTATCAGAGTTGTGCTGGAGCTGGCTCATACTGGCTCATGAGAACTGCTGAATTTTCAGAAATTTTATAAGCGGGTCAACATGCTGTTAGCTTGAAATCAACCATGTCTTAGTCTGTTTGTGCCGCTATAATAGAATACTATAGACTGGGTGGCTTATAAACAACAGAAATTCCTTTCTCACAATTCTGGAGGCTGGAAGTCCAAGATCAAGGTGCAGACAGATTCGGTGTCGGGTGAGCATCAGCCTTCCGGCTCATAGATGGTTGTCTTCTTGCTGTGTCCTCACATGGCAGAAGGGGAAGGAGTGAGGGAGCTCTCTGGGGCCTCTTGGAGGGGCACTAATCCCATTCATGAAGGCCCCACCCTCATGACCTAATCATCTCCCAAAGGCCCCCACCTCCAGATACCATGCCATTGAGGGGCTAGGGCTTCAACATACAAATTTTGGGAAGAGATATACATTAAGTCTATAGCAGGCCATGATGGGACTATGTGCACCACGGAAATCAGCTGACTCTACAAATCGGGACTTGCTTTTTGTCCTCTTGGACAGCTGTTAAGCATTTCCTGGTACATCGTTGCCTCTAATCCCAGTGCTGCCTCTTGTCAGCTACATAATCTTACACAAGTTATTTAACCCACCAGTCCTCTGCTTCCCCAACTGTACACTGGGGACAAGAACATCCATCTTGTAAGATGGTTCTGAAGATTAACCAGGATAAAATAGGAAAAGAGCCATGTACCATAGGTGATCCATAAAGGATAGTGTTACCAATATTTTAGGCCTTGATGAAGTGTGGGAAGACTTTAATGATTCCCCAAGGACCAAGTAGAGTCTTTTTTTTTTTTTTTTAAAGATGTTGGGGGTAGGAGTTTATTAATTAATTTATTTATTTTTGCTGTGTTGAGTCTTCATTTCTGTGCGAGGGCTTTCTCTAGTTGTGGCAAGCGGGGGCCACTCTTCATCGCGGTGCGTGGGCCTCTCACTATGGCAGCCTCTCTTGTTGCAGAGCACAGGCTCCAGACGCACAGGCTCACGGGCCCAGTTGCTCCACGGCATGTGGGATCCTCCCAGACCAGGGCTCGAACCCGTGTCCCCTGCATTAGCAGGCAGATTCTCAACCACTGCGCCACCAGGGAAGCCCAGGAGAGTCTTAATTACAGAAAAACATGTGGGAAGCATGAGGAGCAGTCAGAGAAATGGGTACAAGACGGTGCCATGTGGGGACAGAAGGTGGGGAATCAGAGGGCCCCAAAGACCACTGGTGGGTCCAAGTGAGTCCTGGCTTTCCCTCTGACCTTGGGCAAACTTCATGCCCTTCCTGATTGACTGCTGGATCTACCCCCTTCACCCACAGGAACTGTCTGATACACCAGGGCCCAACTCCACCCTCCTCGAGCCCCGGAGTTACACAGCATGACCTCTGGCTCCTCATGCATCCCTTTCCACGGTTCAGCGCTGACCCCCTGGATGCCAGAACGCAGCTGGGACATCTTGTAATCCACACTCACCCCCTTCAGAATAACAAACCTAAGAAATCTGCCATCTTGAAAGCACAAACTGAAGTTACCAGTGATGTTAACAAACCTTGGAATAGAAAAGGATGAGAAAAGGACCCTGGATGAGTCAGCTTCACCTCTTGTGCCCTTTTATTAAGGGAGTTACCATGCTGATGGAGACTAAAGAAGATGATACTAATTGGAATTGGGAAAAAGCCCATGAGCATTTCCCATCTATGACCTCCAGGACATGGTGGACATTTGTAACCTCTATATTTTTTAAGTTACCCAGGACCCCAAAGGACAGTGACTACTTAAGATGGAAGGAAGAGAGCAGGGGAGCAGGGCCAACTGCTGGTTTAAGGTCTGTCCTCTCTCATCTGTAAGCTCTGTAAAGAAGGAGAGTGACTGTCTCGCTCATTGTTCTATCACCGATGCCAACACAGGGTTTGGCATGTCGTAGGTCCTTAACAAACACTGAGTGAATTAATTTATTGAACATTGGATGCTAGGAATACAGAGGTGAATAAAGCATGGTCCCATTCCCCAAGTGGCTCACTGCTAATGGAAGAAACAGATGTACAGATAGATAAATGTGATTGAGCTGCTTGGTACTGCAACAGAGTGCAGATGAAAGCACTGCCAGTTGAGGCCTGGGTGGCAATCCTGAGGCAGCTCGATAGAGGAATTGGTGCCTGACCTACAGACTTTAAGAGGCAGTAGTCATAAGGATTCTCTTTTTCTCTGGATCCTTAAAAATTAAGACAGTGCCTGGTACCCAGTAAGAGTCCAATAAATATCCATTTAATGAATGAATACTTGTGGGGGCAGAAGTTCTCAAAGAGAACAAAGGGGGACGGTGTTCCAGGCAGAAGGAACAGCACGTGCAAAGGCCCGGAGGGCTGATGACAGCAAGATGAATTACAGGTGCCACTAATCAGTTAGTATGGCTGGGACAAAAATGCACCAAGATGGTAGCAGGGGTGGGTGTCAGGAGGAGAGACTGACATAATGTCAAGAGGCCCGGGCATGGAGAGACATCTATTCTGTGGGCTTTGGGGAGTCATCGCAGAATTCTAATCAGAGAGTGGGCTCGGATTTGCACTTTGGTAAGACTTGCCCTGTGCTATAGACTGTGCTTATGTCCCCTCCCCCAATTCATATGTTGAAACTCTAGTCTCCAGTGTGATGGAGATAGAGCTTTCGGGGTAATTAGGTCATGAGGGTGGAACCCTCATGATGGGATTAGTGCCCTTACAAGAAGAGGCAAGAGAGAGCTCTCTCTCTCTCTCTCTCCCCCAGGTGAAGGCACAGCAGGAAGACAGCCATCTCTACACCAGGAAAAGGGTATGCATCAGAACTTGACCATGTTGGCACCCTGATCTCAGACGTCTCAGCCTGCAGAACTGTGAGAAATAAATGTCTTTTAAGGCCCCCGGTCTATGGTAGTCTGTTACTGTGACCTGAGCTGACCAAGACACCCTGTGTGGGGAAAACTGGTGATGGCTGAGTGTTGAAATGCTGGTTGGGAGGTTGTAGCGATATTCAAGGCCAAAGATAATTAGTTTGATGGAAATGAAGCTGCTCAGTGACTGGTGGTTATTTGTGAAGCGCTTCTATCCTTCATCAAAGGTCCCTGAGGGACCTTCTGTCTCTATCCTCCCCCCAACCTCCTTTCCTGCCCACTTGCTTCAGACAGATCAGCTTCACCTTTAAAAACCTCACACAGCTTTACTCTAATCTAAGGTCTCAATGCTTAAGAAAAACTAGCCACTAATTTAAGTGATTCTTTCTTGCCTGCGAGTGGCTCATGGAGAACTACGCCTTGACTCAGCCTTTCGCTACTCAGAGAAGGTTCCAGAAACACTTGCTACGAGAACAGTTTAAACTGATTGCAGGTATCTGTTCTCAGCCTATCCTGCTAGGTGTCCGTCCTCACAGTTAATCCAGCAGCAAACAGGGCAGGGGAGGCGCTGCCTAATTATAAACAGAACATTTTAACACTAGAGTAAATATAGTCAATCTGGTAAGCAGAATTGGATTTTGGAAATACAGTCTGAAAACACAGTGAACTACCTACCCACCACAATGTAATCAGGATAAAAATCTAGTACCGAAATCTCAAGACTCATCTTCCAACAGTCAGCATGTCCTCATGTTCCCCGCTGGAAGAGAAGGAGAGAACTGGTCCAGCCAGCCCCAGACTAACCTGAAAGACAGGTGCTAATCATATCAACAGCAGTGGAGGTCCCTGATCCAGCGGTCACCTCATGCCTGGGACCATGTGGATGCTTGTTATGTATTCCCCCATTTGGTCCTTATAGCAACTCTATCATGTGGTCATCTTTTCACTTCCATTTTCCAAATAAGGAAACTGAGACACGGGGGAGAATCAAATCACTCTCGAGCCCCCGTATTAGTCTGCTCAGGTTGCCATAACAAAATACCACTGCCTGGGAGGCTGATGCACTGGAAGTTAGTGTATTCTCACACAGTTCTGAGACTGGAAGTCCAAGATCAGGGTCTGGGCGTGGTCGTGTTCCAGTGAGGGTTCTCTTCCTGGTTTGCAGACAGCCACCTTCTTGCTATGTCCTCACATGGCAGAGACTCGCTCTCTCTCCATCTTCTTACAAGGCCACCATCCTTTCGGATTAGGGTTCCACCCTAATGACCGCGTATAACCTTAACAGCCACCTAAAGATCCTGTCTCCAGATATAGTCATATTGGGGGTTAGTCATATTGTGGGGCGGGAAGGGGGCGGGGAGGCCACACAGTTCCAGAGTAGCCGCTTTGCCTACAAGAGGCAGAGCTGTCATTAGAACCTGGGAGATCGGACCTCAGAGCCCGAGTGTTGAAACTCTCCCCGCCATCTCTCCCCTCCCCGTCATCTCTCCCCTCCCCGCCATCTCTCCCCTCCCCACCTCTCCAGGGCTCCCGCTAGTGCACAGCCCTCTTCTCTGGGGTGTGATTTTTCATTGCCTTTTTCCTTTGCCCCAGTTGTCTTAAGCCCCAGAGAGCAAAACAGCTTTGCTTCAGAACAGGTGAAAATATTGCACTTGACAACTCCACCTGGATCGTCCCGGGCTTGGGAGCACCCATCATTCGTTCTTTAGAGGGCAAATTGTCGTGAAAACTAATCAGTGCCCGGCCTTTGCCTTTGCCTTTGCCTTTGCCAGTTATAGAGCATGTCAGCAAAAGAGAAGAAGGACAAGGGGCGTAGTCAGGCTTTCCAAGTCTGCGATAATTCACTCTCCGTGTAATGAGATGAAAAGCTGATGTATAATTAATTTAAAGCAGTGGTGTCCTTATGAACCTGATGAGCAATCCCACGCCATGCTCCCTCCTAGCAGGGTAAGGGAGGCAGCAAACAGAAGCCCAGCAGGAGGGGCTGCAGGCAGGGAGGAAGGGGGTGTGGTGGGCTAAGCAGGGTAGGGTCAGGGCCTTCTCACAGCAGCCATGGCAGAAGGGTTGTGAATGTGGGCCATGATGCCAGACAGCCTGGGTTCAAGTCCCATCTCCTCCATTTATTAGTGGTGTGACTCAGTTACCCCATCTGTAAAATGGGGACAATAATAATAGGATGATAGCAGGAAACTAAAGAGGCCGTTAGGAGGATTAATAGCAGTTAAAGAAGACACTTATCAAGTACCTAATAAACGTTAGTGGTATTTGCCTACAAGAACTGGAAACCTCGGGGCACACTGGATGATCTTGAGTTTGAATCGCAATTCCGTTGATTCAGGTAAGATCATGAACTGCGTTGAGCCCTGCTTTGCTTCTTTGACAAATGGGGCCCAAACCCCTTGTCCCACAGGGCTGTTATGAAGACTCCAGCACAAGGATGTAATGTCTGGGTGGCAGGTGCCAATCACGTGGTGGGCACAGTCACTACTGTTTTCTGGAAACAGCTCCCAACCTCCCTCTGCAGATTCCTAAGACTCAGGTGGGACCAACCTCCTGGCCCCTTCCCCACTGCTTTAGGAAGGAGCACATGACCAGGTCAATCACGCCCGTGACCTTCAGCCTCTGCTGTGGCTGTTCAGCTAGTAGAAGTAGGAAAACCATCAGTCAGCATGAGTCGTGGCTCTGAAACACAGCCAGCACAGGGGAAAGCAGGAGATAGAGACCGAAGTCAGCTAGAATTCTAGACTTTTTAGGTATAAAACCCAAGAAATTCCCTTTGGTGTTGAAGCAAGTTTAAGTTTCTGCCCCCTGAGCCACACTTGTATGTAAAGTACACACTTGTATGTAAAGTACTCACACACTTGTATGTAAAGTACACACTTGTATGTAAAGTACTCACACACTTGTATGTAAAGTACTCAGTACTGCCCAGTGAATTAAGGACCCTCTCCTTTTCACTTATAGCTGGAAGGAGCATTCCTCTCTCTCTCTCTCTCTCTCTCTCTCTCTCTCTCTCTCTCTCTCTCTCTCTCTCTGTATCATCCATCTATTATCATATGTAGGTATACACATGCACACACACATATATACATAACCTCTTACAGTAAACAATATTTTCACTTACAGAAAATATACTGTCATATCTTTTCCTATCAGTTAACTCTCAAAACAGTGCTAGCAGTAAACAAGGTATTATTTTCACCATTAGCAGGTGAAAAATTGAGGCCAAAGAGTTGGAGACTCCAAAATCAAGCAGCAGGTTCTATCCTTTCTCGCTTACGATGGGAATCCCATGCCCTAAGAGGCCAACGTGCACAGGGAGCTTTCCCATTGACCCAGCGCTTACATGGAATTAAAGGGGGTCTGTCATTAATCTGCTGGCATCTTGGAGACCATGAACAGAGCATCGAAAAACGGTCCTAAAAAGGGAGGATGCCGACACATCCTCCCTCCTTCAACACACATCACAGTCCAGATGTACATCCCATGCCCTTACTCGGTCTGAGGAGTCTCCCCTGAAACAGTTCAAGCTCAGAGATCTTCGTCTCAGCATTATTTACATTGGCAAGATAATTAGAAACAGCCCTAAATAACCTATACGACAGGTTAGCGGTTAGATGTCTTACTGAACTTCTCCACAGTGGAAGGTTATGTAGCCATTAGAAGTGATTTACAGAAAGTGTGTAGTAAGGAGATAGTGCTCCTACTAGACAATTAATTTGAAAAAACAAAACCCAACATTGTTATGCATGGTTTTATATCAATGACATTTACAGTCATATTGATATGAGAAAAGAAGTATAAAAAGAATTACACACCGAAATGTGATCTGGTGGTGGTAGGATTCTGGATAATTGTTGCCTTCTTATGTATGTCATTTTCTGTATTTTGCAATGAACCTATGTTGCTTTTCTGATTAGAAATGATGCAGCCACAGTGGAAAATAGTACAGAGATTCCTCAAAAAATTAAGACTATAAGTACCATGTGAGCCAGCTGTCCCAATTCTGGGTATTTATCCAAAGAATACAAACACATTAATTTGAAAAGATATTTGCACTCCCATGCTCCTTGCAGTGCTATGTATGTATAATAGTGAAGATATGGTAAACACCTAAGTGCCCATCAACGGACAAATGGATAAAGAAGATGTGGTATATATATACAACTGATTACTATTCTGCCATAAAAATATAGATGAAATCTTGCCATTTGAAACAACATGGATAGAATTTGACGGTTATTATGCTAAGGTAAATACGTCAGGTGGAGAAAGACAAATATTGTATGATTTTACTCATATGTGGAATATAAAAAGCAAACAAACAAAAAATAAAGGAACAAATCAGATCAATGAAAAACAAACACGTACATACATACTGAGAATAGAGGAGTGGTTACCGGAAGGAAAGGGATGGGCTGGGGGAAGGGGAGTGAAATGGGTAAAGGGAATCAACTGTATGGTGATGAACGGAAGCTTAATTTTTGGTGATGAGCACACTGTAGGGTATATGGAAGTAGAAATATAATGTTGTACACATGAAATTTATGTAATGTTATAAACCAAATGTCACCGCAATAAAAAATAAATTTAAAACATTTCCTCGTGCCGCAATCAAAACATGAAGAGGTTTATTGCCCCCAAATAACTGAAGTGTTTGGGTGGCTGGAGACATGACAAATGCACACTTGTTACCCAGATTCTAGTGTATGACACACAGTATGGTGTTTGCCCACAGAAATGCCCAAGTCTGAGGCATCTGCTGGGCAGACTTGGATTTTCTCAAACAGGACAACTGATGTCCCTCCTTGTCCTATCACCCAGTGTTCAGAGTGCTTCTATATATGAAGGGCAAGAGAAATAATTGGTGATATTAGGGATTCAGGCTAGGCTAGACTTTCCCATCAGAAAGGATGCTCTGAAGATCAAAAGATGCAGAATGCAACTGTCAGATTTTGTTTCCTAGAATAGCCTGTCCTCTCCCCTTCAACAAAATCCAGCTCAGGAAACATTGATTAAGTGCCCCCAACATGTCTGAGGCTGTATTAGACTCCCAGAAACAAAGAACCAGGAAACAGTCTTTGTTCTCAAGGAGCAAGTGATTTCTTAGTAAGCACAGATAAATAAACAATAATTTGGGTTCAAGGTGATGCAGGCTATGTTGGGTCAAGCGCAGGTCAAGGTGGAGACATGAGGAGTGTTCACCCAGCCTGTGGGGCAGCGAAGGCTCCTCGCCTACGTACCTCGAAAGCTGAACCAAAGGAATGCACGGCATTTGGTCAGAGGAAGCTGGGGAGACAGGAAGGCGGAAGTTTCAGGAAGAGGAGACCTCACATGCAAAGACACAGAGGCAGGGAAACAACCAGCAAAGGGGCAAATCTAGGACACAAATTAAAGCAGATATGATAGCCAGGGGTGGGAGGGAGAGAAAGTTCCAGAACATGGCTCCTAGCGGGCCTCATCGGCCAGATTCAAAACCTGGAATTTAGCATGTCCACACCGGGCAGCCATCGTAAGTGAGTAAAACGTCAGCTCCTCATGTTCATGGCAAGTCCTGCTTGCCACGAACACTGTGGGTGTAATTTTCTAAAAAAGTTAAATTCCCCTTAGAAGGCTCCATTTGGCATCCTCTTATCACATTCTACATGTGTTCTCGAACATACAAAAACCTTCTCTTCTAAACCGATTTCAATTCTGATTCACCAGGTAAGAGGACCGAATGAAAATTAAGCCTATGTTTAATGATTTCATCAGAAAATGTACTCTACCGATTAGTCATCAGAAAGTGTACCCAACGAAATATTCATAGGAATATCTGAACCCAGAAAATTTCATTTCTTTCTCTCTACAGTACAGAAGCTTCCTTCTAGCAGAGCCAGATTTGCATTTGGCTCCATAATGAGGATTTCACCGGAGCCCTGGATGGAATCACTCACCACAGATTGACCAAGAAAGGATGCTCCAGCCCCTGCATGATCTGGAGCTCCCGGAAGACGTTCCGGACTTCGTCCCTCTCGATGCACTTCTGCTTGTTCATGTACTTCATCGCGTACATTTTCTTAGTGTCTCGCTTCTGCACGATGCAGACCTGAGTGACAGCCAAAAGGGAGAACATTCAGGCCAACGTTTCAAAGGAACAAAAAGGCAGCCCCTCACGGCATCCCTACTCCTGGGTTCAAGTCTTGGTTCTGAAATCTTGCTAGTGGAGCAGTGCTGGCTACGCCACAACCTCTCCAATATTTGCAAAATGGAAGAGCTGGACCAGATTCACCTGTTCATCAGGTATTTACACTAAGAAAGTGCTGAAAAAGCAGCTGCAGAAACAGGAGGGGGAAGAGGCAGCCCTGCACTCAAGGAGCTCATAGCCTGGGAGGAAAACAGACAGATGCACCCATATCTACGATGCTGAGATACACGTATCTGTGCCTCCCATGGCCCCCACCCTCCCCACTTCCACTCACACCTCCATCGCCAGCCCCGCTTCTCTTTGACCGACGATTCTGTCTGCCAGCAGAGCCCGCGTTGCTGTAACAGACTGGCGATGCCAAAGAGTGAAGGTCCACAGAAGCAACACTCGGCCCATGCAGGCAGCTGGGGCATCTACACCCCAGACCCCTTGTCCATCCCACGGCTCCCGGAGTTTGAGAGTTTGCCCACAGAGCTAACTGGCTTGACGGCACACCCTTACCAGCAGCCTCCTGCCTTTCCTTCCCTGACTCATTTCCCAACTCACTACCTGTGCCTGCTTCCTCTCCAGGGCCCTTGGGGAGACCCAAACTAAGGCACAGGGGCCCTGGGGGAGCAAAGGAGAAGTGGTGACAGCAATGGTGGCAGCTCCTGTACTGAGCACTCTACTTTGGGAGACTGAGCAAACTGTCTCCTTGATTATCTCACGTAATCCCCACCAGAACCTTGCGAATAAAGGCTCCACCTTCCCTTGAGCACGAGGAAGCTGCAGCCCCGTGTGCACTAGTTAACTTGCCCAGAGTTCAACAAGCCCCTCGGTGTCAGGACAGTGATTCAAACCCACAACAGTCTGATTTTTGAGTGACGCCCTTACTCACAAGGGGCAGCGCTGGGAGGGGGGACATGCTGTCAGAGAAGGCTCTCTCGGGGCACTAATGCCAGAGGGTGGGCATGAAAGGATGGAAAGATGGCAAAGGCAAACGAAGAGGCTTTTAGGGGAAAGGGAAGATATAAAGGAGAACATAGAGCCTTAGGACACCCGGCAAGGAGTATGGCGTGGCTGGAAAAAAGTAGCAGGGTGAACACGTCCTGTATTCCCAACATCCTGATGGGGAATTGTATTCATTTCCTCGGGCTGCCATAACAAAGTACCACAACTGGGGGCTCAAAATAGCAGAAATTTACCGTCTCACAGTTCTGAGCCAGAAGCTCCAAATTAAGGTGTTGCCAGGGCCGCGTCCCCTCTGCAGGCTCTCGGGGAGGGTCCTTCTTTGCCTCTTCTCATTTCTGGGGGTTGTTATCAATCCTTGATGCCCCTTGCTAGCAGCTACATCACATGAATTTGGGGACGGATACTATTCAACCCCGTACAGTAAGTAGTTTTATTACCCTCCCTTGACAGATAAAGGAAGAGAAGCACAGAAAGGTTTTAGACCTTCCTCACGCCTCAGGACTCAAACCCAGGCTCTCTGCCTTCCCAGGACGCACCAATGATGCAACCTCCCTGGGAACAGGTCTGTGATAGAGAACACGAGGGATATGGTTACGGGCCTGGGAATTCGGTGTTTTCTCTGGGCGTCCCAAGTTGGTCTTCTATTGGAAATTGGACCCCTTTTGCTCCGATGTGCTATGAATCTGAGGCAGATACAAGACGGTAGGGAAAAGCCTGAATTCCAATTCCCACTCTGGTTCTTGCTGCCTTTCTGAGCTTCTGTCTCAGCATCTGTCTGAACAGAGTTATCAAAGCCCACCCTGCCCCACTGGGGTGAAACTAAATGAGACCAAGGAAGTGGGAGTGCCCGGCTGTGTCTGGGGGATGATAAATGTCACCCGAATCTCAATGTCTTGAGAAGCACATTTCATGAAATCTCCAAAAGAATGCTTTTCCAGGCAGTACGATTAGTGGCATGAGGTTGAAGGCCCAAGAACTTTACCAGTGAACTTGAAAATATAAAACCACAGAAGGCAAAGGTGTGCTGGACAAAAGCCCCTTGGGGCCCTGGTTCGCAGGAATCGGAAGAGAGACTTCCAGAGCCCTGAGACCCACGTCCGCAGGCAGACACACGGGGGCAGATCATTCCACTAATTAGGGTTTCTCATCTCTCTCACTCCTCATTTGCCTTCTCAGAAGAGATGTGGAATAGACACGGTCTCTGCCAGGGCTGGAAGCCCTGAAATCCAGTTGGCTGCATCATCTCGAAAAGCTGAGTCTGGGCAACGCCCCCGTCAGAGGAAGACCCCTCCCAGCCCCAGCTCTTGTTGGTATGACTGACGAGGGGCAAAGGTGCTGAGAGATGGCTCTCACCTCCCGGGGCAGGGTAGGGGGGTGGGCGGGAAGGAGGAGGGTGACCCTCATAGCAGCTCGGAGACAGCTCAGGAACTAGCAGAGACTCGTCAAAATGGGATTAGAATTCTGGCTTTCAAAGCAGAGCTCAGGATTTGAATAGGGTTTGGAGGTCTGACTTTGGGTACCAGATAAGGAAGAGAGGTTGGTACAGGACGTTGCCTGGAGCTTGAAGGCTTGGATTTACAAGTCAAAGAAGAGGTTGAGGCCTGGGGTCTTGGCCAGCTCCATGCTGATGAAAAGGTGTGGCTGGCAATCTGAACATCTTCTTTGGAGAAATGTCTATTTAGGTCTTCTGCCCATTTCTGGATTGGGCTGTTTGTTTTTTTGATATTGAGCTGCATGAGCTGCTTGTATATTTTGGAGATTAATCCTTTATCAGTTGCTTTGTTTGCAAATATTTTCTCCCATTCTGAGGGTTGTCTTTTCATTTCGTTTATGGTTTCCATTCCTGTGCAAAAGCTTCCAAGCTTCATTAGGTCCCATTTGTTTATTTTTGTTTTTATTTCCATTTCTCTAGGAGGTGGGTCAGAAAGGATCTTGCTGTGATTTATGTCATAGAGTGTTTTGCCTATGTTTTCCTCTAAGAGTTAAAGGATGCTCAACATCACTAATCATTAGAGAAATGCAAATCAAAACCACAGTGAGGTATCACCTCACACGGGTCAGAACGGCCATCGTCAAAAACTCTACAAACAAGAAATGCTGGAGAGGGTGTGGGGAAAACAGAACCCTCTTGCACTGTTGGTGGGAATGTAAATTGATACAGCCACTATGGAGAACAGTATGGAGGTTCCTAAAACCTAAAAATAGAACTACCATGTGACCCACTATGCAATCCCACTCCTGGGCATAAACCCTGAGAAAACCATAATTCAAAAAGACACATGTACCACAATGTTCATTGCAGCTCTATTTACAATAGCCAGGACATGGAAGCAACCTAAGTGTCTATCGACAGATGAGTGGATAAAGAAGATGTGGCACATATATACAATGGAATATTACTCAGCCATAAAAATAACAAAACTGACCTATTTGTAGTGAGGTGGATGGACCTACAGTCTGTCATACAGACTGAAGTAAGTAAGAAAGAGAAAAACAAATACCGTATGCTAACACATATATATGGAATCTAAAAAAAAAAAAAAAAGGTTCTGATGACCCTAAGGCCAGGACAGGAATAAAGACGCAGACGTAGAGAATGCACTTGAGGACACGGGGTTGGGGGGGGGGGGAAGGGTAAGCTGGGACGAAGTGAGAGAGTAGCAATGACATATATACACTACCAAATGTAAAATAGCTAGCTAGTGGGAAGCAGCTGCATAGCACAGGGAGATCAGCTCGGTGCTTTGTGACCACCTAGAGGGGTGGGATAGGGAGGGTGGGAGGGAGACGCAAGAGGGAGGGGATATGGGGATATATGTATGCATATGGCTGATTCACTGTTATACAGCAGAAACTAACACCACACTGTAAAGCAATTTTACTCCAATAAAGATGTTAAAAAACAAAACAACAAACAAAAGTAAAAAGACAAAAAATAAAAGAAAAGGTGTGGCTGGGATCCCTTAACTTCCTCCTCTATAAACTGAGGGCTTGAATCTATTTTCTAAGGCATCTTAGAAACACTCTATGTTTCTCAGGAACACAGAGCTGGACGCGGGGTCTGGAGAGCTGGGCTCTGCTCATGTCCCTCTTGCACGTATCCCTGGCTCCTCTGCCCTTGCTTCTTCACTGGCCAAGCAAGGCAGGTAGCAATGGCTGACTCAACCTGACCAGGGGACAGAGCGGCTAAAATGAAAAAAAGACCGAAGACAAGTCTAAGGCACTGAGTAGAGACAAAGGTCTGCCGGCAAGTCTCAGAGACACAGAAAGAGTTTGGGTTCTCGGGTCACTCTGAGCGGGGCTTATATTCCAGTTCTTTGCTGTGCAACCACCCTCTCTGAGCCTCAGTCTACTCATCAGTAAAATGGGGGTGGTTTGTTCTTACTCCAAGGGCTGTTGTGAGGACATGGGAGGGGATGCTGTGAAGGGTGTGCTGTGGTGCTGTCATGTCGGAGGTACCGAATGGAGGTGAGTTTTCTTTACTTCCCGTAGGGTTATGGACATTTAATGCTCCCGGGACAGAGGCCTCTCAGCAAATGCAGTTATTATTGTGATTACTGGTACTGTCATCACAACCATCATTAAGGACTTATCTGAAGGCAGGGCAGGGTGCTGGGAGGGAGGCATGCTTCCCAGGACACAGGGTCCCATGGCTGGAGCTTGGGGTGACATTTCCTACTGGCTTGCCAGGGTGGCTTGAGCCAATCCCTTCACGTTGCAGACCCAAGGAAGCTGGGACAGGTGGGACCAGCCCTCAGGCTCTCTGTCAGGCAGGATGACTGTGGCACAGGGAATGCAATGCACAAAACCAAATAGGAGGGGACAGGCAGGCTGTAGTCCTGGTTGAACAGTTCTGACCCCCTCAGCTTGTGACGGAGACTTTATTTGGTTAAAAGGTCTTTGCAGATATAATTAAGGCTCTCAAGATGTGTCATCTAGGACTAGAGCGGGCCCCAAATCAACCAGTGTCTTTATAATAAGAGAAAAGAAGGCAGAGATTGGAGAGATGATGCATCTTTAAGGCAAGGAAGGCCTAGGATAGCCGCAACCCCAGTAGGCAAGAGACAGGCCCGGGACAGATCCTTCCCAGAGCTTCCGGAACAGTGGAGAATAAACCTCGGCCGTTTTAAATCACCCCGTGTATTAAAGCAGCCACAGGAAACTAAGACAGTCTGTAAATGTCCATCATGGCCATCGACTTCTGGCTGACCAACTCGGCCAGGCACCTCTGTGATCCTTCCTGTGCAGTGCGTTTCATGTGAGCCCCGCAGGTCTACAGTCAGGTGTCCATAGAGCCCAGCAGAGCGTGTGGCCCACACAGGTGCCCAGGAAACATGGGCGGGTGGGGAGCTGAGCACACTGCTGAGCCTGGGACCCAACCCTGAGCCCTGAGTGCATTAACTCCCAAATCAGCGCCCGGGACTCCACATTCCAGCCCGATCCCCTGGCCTGTGTCCTCTCCCCCTAAGTCCCTGTGACCAGAGTGACTGCTGGTACTTAGAGTTAGTGCTTGAGATTTCAGAGGCGGGAACATTTCACCGTAATAGCTTCGTCACCAGCAGCGTCTCCTCGGCTCTGGTCTCTGCACATGTCCTTCTGCCCAGTGGGAACTTCCCCAAAATGAAAGACTTGAAGCCCTGCAGGGGCTTTCTTTCACCTTCAGGAAGTGTTCAAGGTCTGTGTCTTGTCATTCAAAGTCCTCCGCGCCTCTGTCACCTCTGACAGGCAAGTGCGTGCTCACACCACACAGAGACATGCGTACCACACACATACACATACATACACACACCACACACACATATATACACATACACACAAATACACACACATACACACACCACACACGCACACATCCCCTTCATGCCAGCTACCTCACCCCCCTTAGAATTTCTTTAAAGAGTTTCTCCACCACCACTGCTTTCTTCCCTTCTCACTTCCTCCCTGGCCCATGACCCCCTCCCTCCCGCTCACCCACCAGCGCTGTCTCTGCTCATTCGTTACTTTCTGTAGGAGGTTCCCTTTTATTTCGGGGGGGCTGCCTCAACAGCCTTCCCAGTGGGCTCCCACAGCCCCTATTTCTACTGGGCCGCTTCCTACACTGGATCTGCCCTGTTTACTGACTGACAGGCAGACCCCAGGCACCAGGAAGGCAGGAGCCATGCTGCCTGGTGCCCTATGGAACCCCGAGCTTCCAGAGGCTCAGACATGTGAACTTGTCACCTTGGCCCCTGACCCCCAGCACGAGCATGTTCTGTTCCCTCTGCTTAGAATACCCTTCCTACAGGCCGTCCCCTGCCTCACCCCTTGCGGGCATCACCATCTCCTGACCTGAGGGCCACCCTGACCTCCAGGCCTGAGCGGGAGTCCACAGAGGCGCTGGAATTTCAGTTAAGACAAGGCCCACCAGGCCCTGTGTGCTCGAGGGAGGTGGGGTCCTCAATGCCTGGACTCACAGCAGGAGGGCCTGCCGGTCCTCCCAGCTCTGAAGCCCAAGGCGACCCCGTGACGGAGGGTTTCTGCTAAAACGAAAGCAGCATCTCAGCCTCCTGGGCTCAGGACAGGTGTTCTAGAGGCAACGTCAGCCCTCCTCACCAACAGGCAGCTCTGCCTACATCCTGGGAGCCTTCAAAACAGGAGAGGCGGGTCCCAAGTGGCCCCAGGGCTCCTGAGCAGGTCAGCACATAGCGCTTTCCACTAGAAATCACACGTAATGAGCCAAGGGATGAGCAATTTGGCCAAAGCCACCCAAGCTGCTGACAGGCAAGCACCCCGATAACACTCCTCATTAGTCTAATTCAGTTAGGACGCCTGACGCCATCATTACTAATTACAATTTATTGGCACAGATACATAAATGCTAGCGAGCATGGATTTCAGGCGATTTGCCGTGAGAATGGCACGTGCCAAGCACTGTGCGTCAGGAATTTGGGAACTGACCCCAATTCAGCAGAGAAGGGGTAGGGATGCGTGTTGAGAACCTCCATCACACCAGCCCCTGGTGGTCCTCAGCCGGATCTTACCTTCAAAGCACTGATGGCCTCGGCTCTGTGGCACCCCCAGAGGTCTGCGAGGGTCCTGGGATGTTGTATTTTGTAAAAACTCCCTGGGGGGAGTCAGATAAGCAGGCTAGTTGAGAATCACTTCGCTGGATTCTTCAGGAAAGTCCTTGTCTGCCTGCATCTTCAGTGACCTTGACGGTCAGGACTGTAACCCTCACTTTTCAGCTCAGGCAAGCCAAGCTCTGGGGGGACAGGTCACCCAGAATCAGAGAAGCCAGAGCTGTGCTGGTAACCCAGAACTGTGCGGGTGCAAAGGCTGGCTCTGCCCTTCCACGGACCAGCCTGGCTGCCCTTTCTCACCTGACTCAGTTGACCTTCTCTGTGCGGCCCACCCCACCCCCAGCTTGAGGACACTTAGCAGATGCTGTTGACTGATGCACAGCTATAGGGCGACATTAACGGACACTGGTTATGCTCACAGGAGCAAGATTCTGGGAAACAACCAATTTAGGGAAAAGCAAAAAAAAAAATCAAGATTAAATAAGGTCACTAAAAAAGAGTGATCATGCTAGGTACTGCTGTTCAAATATCCTTATCTGACAAGAAGACTGTCTTTGGCAGACAATGATTGTTAACTACCCAAATGCATCCTCCCTCTTCTTCCTTTTGAATAGGACAATTTTCTTCAAGGAGGCAGTATGATCCATTAAATACTCATTTGCAGCCAGAAGTAGCCATAGTTCTTGCCAATGAAATATTAGTCTGCTATTGGCTTCTAAGAAAAGTCTTGCTTTTTGAATAAAAGGGAATAGCTACAGATGGTTCCACTTTTCTCCCCTTGGCCACTATTCTTCTCCTTTCTACCTTGAGCACATATGTAATGTCTGGAGCTGCAGCAGCCCCTTGTGACCATGAAGCTACGAAGGTCTCGGAGTTACTGAACCTGTTATCATAGCGCCACCTATCTTCAGACTTCTTGTTATGTGAGAAAATAAACCCTCTTTGTTTAAGCCACTATAAGGCAGATTTTCTGTTTCTCACTCCTGAGAACATCTCCATCTGATACACAAACTATACGATGATGTTTCATGGCACAGAAAGTCCATGTGGGCTGTGACCAATGGTGGCCTCACTAGAGTGATCAAAAGTTAGCTTCAAGAAAAATACTCATTTGGATGAATATTTCACTCAACAAACATGTGTGAAATGCCTGTCATGGTCCTGGCATTATGCTAGCCATGAAGATATGACACTGCTCTAGGAACTCAAGGTTCAATGGGATAAACAAACAATACTCAAGAGTGAAAGACAAAGTCGCTCACTTCAGGTCACTGGGCCCTACATGGCGTGGCCCCAAGTCCCCTCTAATTCCATCTGTTACTCTCCTCCCTGCTCACTTCCCACCATGGCCCCTGTGCCATTCCTGTGTCTGCCATGCTCTTCCCCAGGTGTCCAGTCTTGGGTCCTCACCTCCTACAGGCTCTACCCATGAATCACCTTATCCTATAAGCCATCCCTGACCTCCGTGTGTGAATGAGCTAATCCCTCCCCAGTCCCCATCCTCCCTCCCTGTTTCCTCCATCACCCTGGCCAAGTTCCATAACAGCACATGATTCTTGGTTTGTTTGTTTTCCCTTTGTCTGTCTCGCCCACTGTGGCGTAAACCCCATAGTGATAGGGATTTTCCTATTATTCACTGCTCCCTCCTCAGTGACTAGAACAGTGCCTGGAACATCTAGTTGACATCTGTGGCTGGCTGGCTGGAGAAATGGATAATTACTACTCAGAAAGAACAGTGCTATAGGATAGGTGAGCACATGGGACTAAGGGACCTGAGAAGACGGATCCTAACCAGGATATGGGATTAGGGAAAGACATTCTGGAAGAGGCTGCATTTGAACTGTTTCTCAGTCATCAAGGGTTGGCTTCATGAGGATGGAGGTGTAGGAAGAGGGGGAAGGAAGTGCATTACCAGGAGAGTGCACAGCCCCTCTCTAAGTACAGAGAGGTGGAACATGCATGGTGCATTTTAGCATGTGTTAGTAGCGTTCTCAACTTCCCCATCTGTAAAATGGGGGTAGCAGTGTACTTATCTTAGTGGGTGGTTTTGAGGGTTACATGGTAAGCACTTACTAAATTATTGATTATTATTGTGATTATGATCATCATTCACACATGTACTGAAGGTAAGACCAGAGAACGTTGTAGAGATATGCAGAAGTGGCCCAAGGAGCTCAGGAACAATTTCACAATTATTTGGTGTGATGGTTGATTATATGTGCCAGCTTGGCTGGGCTATGGTGCCCAGACATGTGGTCAGACATGATTCTGTATGTTTCCGTGAAGGTGCTTTTAGATAAAATTAATTTGTGATGAATTTTAAAAGGTGGACTTTGAGTAAGCAGATTGCCCTCCATGTGGGTGGGCCTCATCCAATCAGTTGAAGGTCTGACTAGAACAAAAGACTGACCTCCCCCAAGAAGGAGGGAATTCTGCAGCAGATGACCTTTGGCCTTTCACAGCAACATCAGCAACTTCCTGGGTCTCTAGCCTGACAGCCTATCCTGCAGATTTTTAGACTTGCCAGCCTCCATCATCATGTGAGCCAATTACTTAAATAAATCTATCTATATCTATATCCACACACCTCTTTTTAGTTCTGTTTCCCTGGAGAACATTGACTAATACATGTGGCAATGAGCTAGCCAGGATCAGAAGTCAGCACCTGATTTCAACTTCTCATGGACCCAAGGAGTCACTCAGGCCACCAGTGCTGGGCATTTGGAAGCACAGGAAGCTCAAACTGCTTGGTACTTGATTCTAAACTGTCTGTCCCCAGTCAGCATAAAAAGAGACAGCAGCATGGGGAGACACGTCTTGATTGGGGCACAGCCCCATGGTGTGTCCAGCTACGCTCTAAGCCAAGCCAGTCTCTCCTTAAGATGCTAAGAAACAGTGCGCCTGTCCCGCGGACACTTCATCTGTGAGTTCTGACCTGTATCAGGTGATACTCCCTGGTGTTCACCCTGAGACAGTGCATGACAGACATCATGGAGATCATGGCTAAAGATGAGGTGACAAAGGTGAGGAGCAGGTGACATGATGGTTTTGAATGACATGTTTAAAGGTCAGTGATGCAGGTTGAATGTGTTTCCCCAAATCTGTATGTTGAAGCCCTGACCCCCAGTACCTCAGAATGTGATGCATTTGTCGATAGGACTTTTTTTTTTTTTTTGGCGGTACGTGGACCTCTCACTGTTGTGGCCTCTCCTGTTGCGGAGCACAGGCTCCGGACATGCAGGCTCAGCAGCCATGGTTTACGGGCCCAGCCGCTCCGCGGCATGTGGGATCCTCCTGGACCGGGGCACGAACCCGTGTCCCCTGCATTGGCAGGCGGACTCTCAACCACTGCACCACCAGGGAAGCCCCGGCGATAGGACTTTTAAAGAGGTAACTGAGTTAAAATGGGGTCATGAGGGCAACCCAGTTGGGTTGGTGTCCTCTGGCCTCCAGAACTGTGAGACAATCACTCCTGTGGTTTAAGGCCCCCAGCCTGTGGGATTTTGTCACATCAGCACCAGCAGAACAATACAGTTGGCTTTTATCCTGAGGGCACTGGGGAGATACAGAAGGGTTTAAAAAGTGGATCCTAGGTATACAATTGCAAATGAATGAATAAAGGAAAGAACATACAAACAAACAACATGGAAAATGTGGGTTTTGAGGGGGAGAGGAGTTCTTTCTGGCAACAGGGTGGAGGAGAGTTTGGAGGTAATTCCAAGAGATGATCGTGTGTTTTATAAATAATGCCACTGCTTACGCACACAGTTTCCCTCTGGAGTCATAAGGGACATCACTTTGTCAGGAAACACCAAAAAGTAGTCATGGGGGCAAGGGTCCAGGACCAATGTTGGTGCTTTCTGACACCCTTAGTGCTGGAAATGTATCTTTTAGGGTGAAGCAAGGTTGAGACCACTTTACAGATGTAAAAAGGCCTGGGAAGGCTCATCCAGAATATGAAATGAGACATCATTGTTGGAAAATGCGAAATGCAAACGAGCAATGACGTCTGTTAAATTGGTCAGTAATGGATCATTTGCTCTGGCCTATGCTTGAAAGCCATTCGCGAATGAGCTTGCATTTCCTGTGATATTTAGCTTTTAATAAAGTGATCCCTGGGAGCCAGCAAATTCCTCCAACCTATGCTTCAAGCCAAACATGGACTAATTAATATGAAAGGAATAAATATTCATTAAAAAGAAATGGATTCCACCGCTTATAAAAGATGTCTGCATGAACAGTAAAAGCTTCTAGTAAAAGTATCATGTTTAAGAATTCTAAAAATGATTCTTACATAAGAATAACAGCTCACTTTGGAAACACAGAGAAGTTAGGTAACTTGCCCAGAGTCATCTGGTTGACCAGAATTCCAACTCAGCTCTGTCAGACTTGGAGGCAAAGCTCTCTAACCATTTTGCTATAAACTGATTAACTCTTGCATTGTCCTGAAAAGAGCAAACATATATTCCAAGTCCCTGCTTGTGGCAGACACAATGTTGGCTGGGCATCTTACACACATTTGCTGCCATGGCCCCATTACTAAGTCTGTCCCTGCCACAGGACCTTTGCATCTGCTGCCCCTTTTGTATGTGATGCTCTACCCCCTGGATCTCCACATGGTCTGTTTCCTTCTTAGCAGTTAGGCCTTGGCTTAAATGTCTCCTTCTCAGCAAAGCCTTCTCTGTTGCCCTGTCCTCCAAGGAAAGCAGGCCTACCCTCCCAGGTCATTGCACTATGCATTTTCTGCAGAGCAACTCTCATTATCAAAATCGCGGTTGGATATTGTTTGTGTATTTGTCTCCCTTACTGAACTGTCAGCTCTATGGCATCAGGGACCTCGTCCATCTTGTTTGCCACACCATCACAAGTACCTAGACTGATGCTGGGACAGAACAGTTGGCATAAACGTTTACTGTCTGACTCAAAATCCTGCTATGCTTTCCACCATGCTACCCTTATCTTAAAAGATGAACAAGATTTCCAAAGACTACATTTTTAAAGGAAAAAAAACACTAAGTCAAACGTTTCTGAACATTCAAACTTATAAACATATATATAAAATCGAATCTCCACTTAATTCCAAAATGGATTTGTTGCAGTCTGGGCACTAAATTGGTTAGTCCGCTATTAATCAAAATTTTTTTCACACTATGAATTCACATGCAGATGTGAAAATCTGCAATGTGGAATGAGACAGCTAATAATATGCTTGCGTGTAGAAATGATCATCATTGCATAATAAGAGTGTGGAGTCTGGAATTATCAGCTGTGCAACTCTTGCTGAATTTTACCCAGACTCTTCCTTTGAGAGACATAAAGAGCTATTATCATATAAATCTGTGCCACTTTTTGCTGTTTTATGTGCAGACTGCCTCTGGCTATTCCATGAATTTTAATTAACTCTCTGTTTATTTTGCTTCAACCCTATGACTCTCTAAGCACGGGGCCCATTTGCTAATCCAAGAAACACACTTTGGAAGCAAACTTCTCAGAAAGTTCTCCCAAAGGTATCTTCCTCCTTCCCTTGAAAATAATTAAGCCCTGTTGACTTCAAAGTTGACTCAGAGCAGGACACTCCAGTCTGGACTCTCTCTGCTGGTGCAGGAGCAAAATGTCCAATGGCTCAACGAACGAAGGGGTCAAGAGCAACCTGTGGGAGGTGGAGAGTGAGTCAGGAGAGAGGTGGAAATTGAAGGGGCATTTGTGAAAAATTAGAGTTTGCAGCAGGGGAGATAGAGAAATTCTCCTCAGGACCCTAACCCCAGTCAGTATAAACCAGTCAACTAACTCTTAGCAGTTGATTGGTTAATTGTCAAGTTTTTCATTCATTTACATAACATGTATTCATTCAGTTAATTATATAGAGCATATATGTCATATGTATCATATGCACATGTATATGTAAGTATATATTATATATGAATATAAATATACACACTGCTTAGTGGATACGTATATGTGCATGTATTTGTATGTATATACATGCATATATATGTGTGTAGATATACATATATACTGCTTTGTGGGCTTACATATATATGTATACATATATGAGTGTGTATATGTATCTATATAATATATGGTGGGTATATGTATATCTGCCTATATATAAACTGTTTAGTGGGTGTATATATATATGTATATACGTATATTTACTGCTTATATGCATATACATTTACATGTGTTTAGAAATACTATATGTATGTGTATATACATGCATGTAGATATGTGTGTATATATATGTGCATGTGTCTATGTATACAGCTTACTAGGTGTGTATATATGCATATTCATATGTGTGCTCATATGTATATATACACTGCTTAATGTGTGTATACGTATATCTATATGCTGATTAGTGAGTGTGTATATGTATGTGCATTAGACATATATGTATGTGTAAATATACATATGTGTGTATACGTATTATACTTTATACATATATATTTGCTTAGTAGGTACTGGAGATACAACTGTGGACAGTGAGGGAACATTGCTGCCCTCAGAGAGAGCTTATGTTCTGGTGCATGAGACCAACAACTAAGAGGACAAATCAATAAGCATGCAGTGGAATTACAGGTAATGACGGGTGCACTGAAGAAAAGGGGACCAGAAAGGGTACATGGATGTGAAATGCCTGGGGTGGAGTCAAGTGGGGTGGATATTCAGAGAGGGCCCCCATTGAGGGGACATTTGAGCAGAATCCTATATGGTATGAGCGATCCTTGCAGAGTTCTGGGGGAAAGTGATCAAGGCTGAGGGCACAGCAAGTGTAAAGGTTCCGAGTTAGAAATAAGTTCAGCATGTTCGAGAGATGAGAAGATGGGCTGAGCGGAATGAGTAGGAAGATGGAGGGGATAGAGAGAGGTGTCAGCAAACTAGGCACAAGTCAGATTGCTGGGCCTTGGGGGCCAGCAGAAGAGGTTGGCATTCATTCTGAAAGCAGCAAGCATGTGATCCAATCCATGCTTTATCACATCACTGGCTGCTACGTAGACCAGGGCTTTCCCTCTTCTGTCTCTCTCCCCCTCATCCATTCTCTAGGTAGCATTTATTGAGCCTTTACCACCTGCTGAGCACTAAGCCAGGTGCTGATGGGACTGGGCAGGTGAATATGACCAATCCCAAGCTTTCAGGAATCTCACACTCTGATGGCAGAGGCAGCTGAGCAAGCTGAAGACCATCCCTTGGCAAGATGTGCTGTGACAGATGGAAAGAGGAAGCTAAGAGTGCCAGGTCTTCCCCTGACGCACCCCTTCAGGTGGTTACCTAAAACTTTCCAGAACCCACCACATCACCCAGGGCCAAGAAGACAGGGAAGGCATTTTAAAAATGCCAACCATACGTCAGGTCTGATGTTGGAGGCTGCATGGTCTCTGCCCCTTATTTTCCCAGTAAGATCACTCAGGGCATTCTTTATAAGTCTTTATTTGCCTTCATTGTACAAAGGTATTTTTGTTCTCTTTTATCACTAGAAGGATATCGCTCCATTGTCTTTGGGCTTACATGGTTTCCATTTCCTAACACAATGTGTCCTTTTGTTCTCTGGTTGATTTTAAGATTTTCTATTAATGGTTTTAAACTATTTATTAATTGATTATGATGATCATTGATGATGTTTTCCTTGTGTTTCTCTTGCTTGGAGTCAGTAGAACTTCTTGGATTTGATTTTATCATTTTCATCAATTAAAAAAAATTCAGCCACAATTTCTGCAAATATATTTTATATGCCCATCCCTCCTTCTGGGACTCCAATTACACATATGTTAAACTATAGCATTTTGTTCCATAAGTCACTGAGGATCTGTTAATTTTTTTTCCTCTATGCTTCATCATGTATAGTTTCTATTGCTATATCTTCAAGTTCGTTAACCTTTTCTTCTGCACTGCCTAATCTGCTGTTAATCCCAACCAATGAATACTTCATTTCATATATTGTAGATCTCATTTCTCTAGGTTCTATTTGAGTGGTTACCAGAGGAAAGAGGGGTGGGGGGAAGGGAAAGAGATGGGAAGGGAATTAAGAGGTACAAACTACTAGGTATAAAATAGATACAAGGATATAATGTATGGCACAGGGAATATAACCAATACTTTATAATAACTTTAAACGTAGTATAATCTATGAACATATCAAATCACTATTTTGTACACCTGAAACTAACTTAACATTGTAAATCAATAAAAACATATAAATAAATAAAGTAAAATTGCAATGTCCAGTGTCCAAAAAAATTACTAGACGTGCAAAGAAGCAGGAAAATATGACTCATAAGCAGGAGGAAATCTAATAAAGACAAACAAACCCAGGAATGGCGCCAGTGATGAAATTAGTAAATAAGCATTAGTGATCGAATTATTTAAACAATTTTAAACAAAATTTAAAAGAGCTATTATTAATATGTTCTGTATGTTCAAGGATTTTAAGGAAAATGTGAACATAATAAGGATAGAAATGGGCATTCTTGTTTTTCAGAAGAGGAAACATAGGTTTGAAGAAGCTTTATGACTGGTCCAAGTTCACATGGCTAGAAACAGTGGGACCAGTATCTGAGCCTAGGCCTCCCCATCTAGAAAGCCCATGATCTTTCCTCTATGTTATGTTACTTCCCAAACCAAATGTCCAGTGTTTTTGGACACTGATGGACACTATCCCCCTGACCCCCATGGTCTCCTGCTGATACACATGTGACTAAAGCTATAGTTTCAACCCAACTTCTGTATTTGGGAGGAACATGTGGAAACAAAACAGGCTGTGTGTGACAGTGGGGTCCTCTCCAGGCTTCCAACTCATCATATGTAAATGGGGATAATAATGCCCAGCATACTGGGCTTTTAGGGCAACAAGGATAGTAAGAGGGGTCCAGTTCCTAGGACAATGACTGTGAGTTTCTGATTGGTCAGGACTCTACTCCACGTTGCAAATACTGGGAACCCAACATGATCTTGCATAATCAAAACAGGATGCCAGCTCCTGTAGCTGGTAAGGACACTGGATAAGGCTCACAGGACTGGAAGAGCACAAAGGCGGAGGCACTGATGGTACCTGCCCATGTTCCCTCTCCTGCACCTCCACACACCTCAGGATGCTTCCTGTGGACACCTGTGACTCTCTGCTGGGGACCTTCTTCTGCCCTGGATGGGATAAGCCAAAAAGTGCAGGAGAGGTAATGCTGCTTAAAGCAGCCCTCCATCAATGATGAACAGGGAACTGTGCATAAAAACATCAGCTTCTCTGACCTTCGGCTGCCTCAAGGCACCCTCGGCATTGAGTTCCAGAATGGAGGTGAGTCCAAGGGCCTCAGTGGTGAGTGCTTTCACCAAATGCCCATCCTTGGCTGCCTTGCCTTCTGGGTCTCACTCCCCCTCTCTTTCAGGTGTTTCCTGGGATCACCTCCCCCCCAAAAAACTGCTTGCACTCAATTCTCTGTCTCAGTTTCAGCTCCTGGAGGAACCCAAGCTCAGACAGTGCCCAGCAGGGCCAGGACTGGGGTCCAGCAAGTGAGGGAACAAAATGTAAGGAAGCAATGTCGACCTGCATTTGGAGGACCCTGGGAGCAATGCCTCCTTAAATTTTCACTCCTGGTGCCTTGCTCGCTCGCCCCAGTCCTGACCCTACTCAACAGGAGTCCATCTCTCCACCTGCCTCTTACATCTGTTTGTTTCTTCACTTTGGGCCTCATTCTTTCCTTTTGCAGAGAGACTTTCACCTTCACCAGTTGCTGAGAAAAATGGTCACCAACTCATGCAGACCTGTTTTCTTACAGAACATCATCAATGAGAGGATGAGAACAAGCCTTTCACCTCTGATTCCATGGAAGGATTATGAATGGCTGGGCTTGGGTCACACAGCCACTCCTTGGACCAAGCACCAGTCTAGCTGAATATGGCCCAAGTGGTTGGCCCAGCCAGGTCACATGCCCATCTCAGAAGGTGAGTGAGGGACCATAATAATTGACAGTCCACGTGGGGTGGGGGAGGTGTTTTCCAAAGGAAAGAGATGTTACTTTGATGAGAAAGGGGACCAAAAAGCATGCTGAACAGTCAAAAACAACAGCTACTACAGTCCACTATGATTCTCCATTCCCTTTCCTTTTTACAGATGAGTAAAACTAAGCTTCAGGGTGGCTAATTCACTTTCCCAGGTAGCCACAACTAGTACATATCAGAGTCAGTCTGCTTCCCAAATCTAAAGTGTCTCCACTGAGATATGTAGAAAAGAATCTGCTGTGCCTCGACTGTCCTAAAATTCAGTCATAAATGGGTTATAAAAGTTTTCAGTGAATTCTTGCTAAAATCAATGGATTGCCTGTAGCTGTTTACTTAGGTGCTACACTGGGGAAGCACAATTTCCTCCAGAATGAAAGTCAAATGGGATTTCTGTGAATTCACATGTGCTTTTTCCTGATAACCAAGGCTACTGTCATACTTTAACAATGAAATGTCTTTCTTGAAAACTCTTAATAAATGTCAGATATCAAAACCTGCCAAAGGCAGATAGCAAAGCCAAAATATCCCTTCAATATTAGGAGGGTGGTTTTCTTCATCTTAGTCCAGCCCAGTTCCACCTTGAGTCTCATAATAGTCACATAGACTCATCTACACTTACCATGAAAGGCAGCGATTATTTGGTATTTTGACCACAACAAAGCTACGTTTGATTGCCTTGAAGTAAACTAACCTCGTCCTGAATACTGGATGTTTGTGTACATTTTACATGAATTTGGGTGTCATCAAGAAATTGCTACAAGCTAAAGAGGGACTTAAAACTAGATGCTCTATAAAGCTTGCATGTTTTTCAGAACATCCGCTATAACCATAGCTTTAATACATTTATGCTCTGGAATACAGGTTCTGAGAGCCAAGCCAGTAGGCAAAGAGCAGCACAGATGTAGGCAGAAAAGGAAAACAAAACTTTTAAGGATGGTGACAGGATATAATCCATTAATGATTCATGAGGGCACATGCTAACAGATTTGGTAGTATGACAGGAAGGGGTGCAAGGAGCTCAGGACCAAAATCATCACTGACATGAGGGTAAAAGTGATATGCGTCTATGTGGTGCCAATTGTGTTGTGGACTTAAGAAGTTGCTTCCATGTTCCTTCATCCATGAAATCCTCGACATAAGGGACAACAGAAAGTAAAGATTTAACAGAATTTTAAAATCTTTTGTTGTTGTTGAAGTTCAGCTACTATCCATAGAGACTAGAGGCAAACTTCCTAAATTCTCTGGGCCACAACTCTTCTCTCTGAAAAATCCAGAGAGGGGGAATCTCAAACGTGGCACATAAACTCTGCCCAAATCTCTGGCTGACCCCTAAGGGCTATAAGGGGCAGACTATAAGCAATACAGTGAAGAAGAAAAGACTACGCTTCGTGCGCCTGTCCAAGAGGCAGAGTATGCAGTGTAAATCCAACCAAGTTAATTGCTCATTAAAACTATATTTTCAAAGAAATACAATGCAATCCGAAGTCTATACAACATAGCATTGGCAATATCTAGGATGCAACCCAAAACTATTCAACGTATAAAGAACCAGGAAAATGGAACCCATCCTCAATGGAGGTGAATCTTAAAGTGACCCAGATGTTGGAATTAGCATAAAGGACATGAAAACAGCTCTTATGACTATGAATATGCTGCATGATATAAAGGGCAATATGACAGAAATAAATGAAAATATAGGAAATCTAAGCAAAGGGAGAGAAAATATTTTCTTTTAATCCAGAATTTCCACCTAGGCACAACATAGTCAAATTGCTGAAAGTCAAAGATGAAAGGAAAATCTTGAAAGGAGAGAGACGAAAGTGACACATTACTATCAGATAATAATGATTCAAGTCTAATGACGTCTCATCAGAAAGCATGGAGGTCAGCTGACAATGGTACAAAATCTTTAAAGCAGTGAAGAAAAAACTGTCAACCCAATAACCTGTATCCAGTAAAAATATTCTTTAAGAAAGAAGGTGAAATAAATACATTTCAGAGAAAATAAAATTAAGAGAATGCGTTGACAGGAGACTTGCACCAGATAAAATACTGAAGAAAATTCTTCAGGATGAATGGAAAGGACACCAGAGGGAAATTCAGACCTTCACGAAAGGTATGGGTAAATATCAAGAACTACTTTCCTCCTAATTTTTTAAAAGCCAAAAAACTACACATACTTTAAAATAGATATATATTTTACACATATATTATATATTCATATATTTCTATACATTTAAAGCAAAAAACTATAATATTGTATTGGAGACATGATTTAAGAAGCTGTAATACATATGACAACTATAGTATAATGGTTGACAGGAGTGATAAATAGACCTATATGGTTGCCAGGTTTTTATTTATTTATTTATTTATTTATTTTTTTTTTTTTTGCGGTACGCGGGCCTCTCACTGTTGTGGCCTCTCCCACTGCGGAGCACAGGCTCCGGACGCGCAGACTCAGCGGCCATGGCTCACGGGCCCAGCCGCTCTGCGGCATGTGGGATCCTCCCGGACCGGGGCACGAACCCGTGTCCCCTGCATCAGCAGGCGGACTCTCAACCACTGCGCCACCAGGGAAGCCCCAGGTTTTTATATTTTACGTGAAGTATAAAATATTAACTCTAAGCAGATTGTGAAATAAACTGAAGATGTGTATTATAATCCCTAGAGCAACAATTTTAAAACATAACACAAGGAAGTGTAGCTATAAAGTCAGCAGATAAATTAAATGGAGATTCTAAATATTCAATTAATCCAAAGCAAAACAGGAAAAGAGAAACAGAAGAACAAAAGAGAAAGAGAACAAGAACAAATAAAGGACTAAAAGAGATTGCCAGGTGGATTTAAAGAGAAGCAAGACCTAACTATATGCTATCCTCAAGAGATTTATGTCAGATATAAAAACACAGATAGAATGAAAGAAAAGACATGGAAAAATATATGCCATGTAGGTTGGAATGACTATATTAATCTCAGAAAAAATAGGCTTCAAAAAAGATTATTAGCAGAGATAGAAAAGTTTATTTCACAATGATAATAAGGTCAATTCATCATGAGGCCATAACAACCATAAAACTGCATGCACCTAACAACAGATCTTCCAAGCGTAAGAAGCAAAACTGACAGAATTAGGGCTTCCCGGGTGGTGCAGTGGTTGAGAGTCCGCCTGCCGATGCAGGGGACACGGGTTCGTGCCCCGGTCCGGGAGGATCCCACATGCCGCGGAGTGGCTGGGCCCGTGAGCCACAGCCGCTGAGCCTGCGCGTCCGGAGCCTGTGCTCTGCAACGGGAGAGGCCACAACCGCGAGAGGCCCGTGTACCGCAAAAAAACAAACAAACAAAAAACCTGACAGAATTAAAGGAAGAAGAAACAACTCCACAATCAGAGTTGGAGACTGTATACAACCATCTCAGAAATGGATAAAACAACTAGATTGTTAAAATCAGTAAAGACAGAGATTGAGGAAGGAGGCGGTTCAAGATGGCGATGTAGGAAGATCCTGAACTCACCTCCTTCTATGGGCACAACAAATTTACAGCTACCTATGGAAAAACTCCCTATGAAAAGGATCTGAAAACTAGCTGAACAGCTCCTCCACAACAAAGGATAAAAGAGCCACATCAAGATGGGAAGGAGAAGCAGAGATGTGATCTTGCCCAAACCCCACGCTCAGTGTGGTGACCTGAAATTGGGAGGGGTCTCACAAATACAAAACTTCTCCCTGAGGAGCCAGGAGTTTGTGCTCTCATCTGTCATCCCAACCCTTGGGACCTGCACTGGTAAGAAGAGCTCCCCAAATGCCTGGCTTTGAAAACCAGCAGGACTTACATCCAGAAGAACCACAGGGCTGTAGGGAACAGGGAACGCACCCTTAAAGGGCTCGCACACAGACTCACTCGCCCTGGGACCCAGCACGAAAGCAACAGTATGAAAAGGTCTAGACCATAGGTGAAGGAGATTTATTTACTAATCTTAAAGCATCTGCTGGAGGGGCAGGAATCTGTTGGGACTCTTCCTGGAGACAGAAGCTGGCAGGTGCCATTTTTGTGCTCTCTCTCCACCTTGTTGGTCCCACCGTACATGCCCCATCCTCATGCCACTTCTGCAGCCCTGCCAAAGCCAGTTGACGCATGCAGCCCATACAGTGTATGCCTCTTGAGCACCTGGCTCAGGTGTCCAGGGGGGATTGTGTTTGGGGACCACCATGGGTCTGAAACAATCAGAGAGACTATTCTTGGCAGGCTACCACACTCCAGTTACTGCACAGACAGTTGACTGTGATGCACCCCCAGTCTTCCTGTGAAAAAGCCCTATTTACCTGTCTTGAAGCTTCAGCCTGATGGACAGGCTTCCAGTTTTCCATACGTCTAGAGGCTATGGAAGGTCTAGGGGATATCATCTTTGTGCTCTCCCTTGACCTCACTACAGCTCACTGGTACCTCCCAGAAATGAAATCAAACACTCACCTGGAGCCCCGATTTTTGCAACTTCACTAATGGGACACCTGTAGATCACCTGGTGCGGAGGCCAGCAAGGTTTACAATTGCATTTTCACAGCACTGTGTATACTTGCATACCTTAAAAGCTGCTGCTTAGTTTCTAATCAGCCTGAAATTAAGGGCTAACTGAGATCCCACCCTCTGGAACACTCACAAGTCTTCAACAACTGGGAATTACCAAGAATAAATCAGGGTGCTACGACAATCACAATGGTTCAAAATATAACCAAGAGCTAGGGCAAGGTTAAACAAGAAGGTTCATCTCCTTCACAAGGCCACTACTTCAAGACTGGGAAAGACAGCTGTTCTGCCTAATACATAGAAACACACAGAGAGTCAAGCAAAATGAGGAGAGAAAGGAATTTGTTCCAAACACAAGGAAAAGATAAAACCACAGGTTAAAAAAAAAAAAAAAAAACCTTAATGAAATGGAGATAAGTAATTTAGCTGAAACAGTTCAAAATGTTAGTCATAAAGATGCTCACTGAACTTGGGAGAAGACTAGATGAACACAGAGAGAACTTAAACAGAGATAGAAAATATAAGTAAGTACTAAATAAAAGTCACAAAGATGAAATATACAATAACTGAACTGAAAAATACACTAGAGGGGTTCAATAGCAGACTACAAGAAGCAGAGGAAGAATCAGTGGTCTGGAATAGAGGTCACTGGAACTCATTCAAATAGAGCAGCAAAAAGAAAAAAAAATTCAAAAAGTGGAGATAGCTTAAGGGACCTATGAGACAACATCAAGCAGAATGACATTTGCATTATATGGGTCCAGAGGGAGAAGAGAGAGAAATAGGCAGACAACTTATTTAAGGGAATAATGGCTGAAAACTTCCCTAATCTGGAAAAGGAAACAGACATCCAGATTCAGGAAGCCCAGAGAGTTCCAAACAAAATGAACCCAAATAGACCCACACCGAGACACATTACAGTTAAAATGTCAAAAGCTGAAGCTAAATCATAAAGGCAGCAAGAGAAAAACTTGTTACAAACAAGGGAACCCCCATAATACTATCAGCAGATTTTTTTTTGCAGAAACTTTGAAGGCCAGCACTTTCAAAGTGCTGAAAGGAAAAAAACTTCCAACCAAGAATAATCTACTCAGCAAGGTTACTATCTAGAATTGAAGGAGAGATAAAGAGCTTTCCAGATAAACAAAAGCTAAAGGAGTTCATCACCACTAACCCAGACCTGCAATAAATGTTAAAGGGACTTCTTTAAGCTAAAAAGAAAGGGCACTAATTAGTAACAAGAAAACATATGAAAGTAAAAATCTCACTGGTAAAGGTAAATATATAGTAAAGGTAGTGGATTGATCACTTACAAAGCTATTATGAAGTTTAAAAAATAAAAGTAATAAAAATAATAATTTAGTTAAATGATACATGAAATTTAAGAAATGTAAAATGTGAAATCAAAAACATAAAATGTGAAGGGGAGTTCAAAATGTAGAGTTCTAGAATGCATTCAAACTTAACTATCAGTTTCAAATAGATGATTTTATATATACACTTACATATATATTTATGTGTCTGTGTATATATATATATAAGCTGTTACATGTGAGCCACATGTAACCACAAAGCAAAAGCCTATAGTAGATACACAAAAGATAGTGATAAAGGAATCTAAGCATAACCCTATAGAATGTCATCAAACCAAAAGGGAAGAATGCAAGAGAAGAAGAAAGAAACATAGAGGAACTACAAAACAGCCAGAAAACAATTATCAAAATGGCAATAAGTACATAGTTATCACTACTTACTATAAATGTAAATGGACTAAATTCTCCAAACAAAACACATAGAATGGCTGAACAGATAAACACCAAGACCCATATATATGCTGCCCACCACAGACTCATTTCAGATGTAAGGACACACACAAACTGAAAGTGAAAGGATGGAAAAAAATGTGTCATGCAAATAGAAACCAAAAGAGAGCTTGGGTAGATATACTTATATCAGATAAAATAGACTTTAAAACAAAGACTAATAAAAGGCAAAGATGAGCATTACATTATGATAAAGTCATCTCCAGCAAGAAGATATAACATTTGTAAATATTTATGCACCCAACATAAGAGCACCTAAATATATAAAATAAATATTAACAGACCTAAAAGGAGAAATTGACAGCAATAAAATAATGGTAGGGGACTTATAACACTTATAACAATGGAAAATTATCCAGACAGAAAATCAACATGGAAACATCAGCCTTAAACCACACTTTAAACAAGATGGACTTAATACATACATATTGAACATTCCATCCAAAGGCAGCAGAATACACATTCTTCTCAAGTGGACGTGTAACATCATCCAAGATAGATCATATGTTAGGCTACAAAGTAGTCTCAATAAATATAAGAAGATCAAAATCATGTCAAGTATCTTTTCTGACTACAATGGTATGAAATTAGAAATCATTTACAAGAAGAAAACTGGAAAAACACAAATACGTGGAGACGAACAACATGCCACTGAACATCCAATGGGTCAAAGAAGAAATCAAAGGAGAAATTTTAAAAAATACCTTGAGACAAATGAAAATGGAAATACAACATACCAAAATCTGTGGAATGCAGCAAAAGCAGCTCAAAAAGGGAAGTTTATAGTGATAGAGGCCTACCTCAAGAAACAAGAAAAACCTCAAATAAACAACCTAACGATAAAGCTAAAGTAACTAGGAAAAGAAGAATAAATGAAGCCCAAAGTTACCAGAAGGAAGGAAACAATAAAGGTCAGAATAGAAATTAATGAAATAGAGACTGAAAAGATCAATGAAACTAAGAGCTGGTTCTTTGAAAAGATAAACAAAATTGACAAGTCTTTAGCTATACTCACTACGAAAAAAAGAGAGAGGGCTCAAATACATAAAATCAGAAATGAAAGCGATAAAATTACAACTAATACCAAAGAAATACAAAGGATCGTAAGACACTACTATGAACCATTATATGCCAACAAATTGGACAACCTAGAAGAAATGTTTAAATTCCTAGAAACATGCAGTCTTCCAAGACTGAATAATGAAGAAAGAGAAAATTATGAATAAACATAATTACTAGTAAGGAGATTAAAAACTCTCAACAAACAAAATCCAGGGTCAGACAGCTTCACTGGTGAATTCTACCAAACACCCAATGTTTAATACCTATATTTCTCAAACTCTTCCTGTGGAGGAGGGAACACTTCCAAACTAATTTTACAAGGTCAGCATTACCCTGATACCAAAACCAAACAAGGACACCACAAGAAAAGGAAATTACAGGCCAATGTATCTGATGAACATAGAAGCAAAAATCCTCAACAAAATATTAGCAAACTGAATTCAACAATACATTAAAAGGATCATCTACACTATTCAAAGGGACATTTATTCCATGGCTGCAAGGACGATTCAACCTCCACAAATCAATCAACATGATGTACCACATAAACAAAATGAAGGATAAAAATCACACGATCATCTCCATAGATGCAGAAAAGGCTTTTGACAAAATTCAACATCCACTTATGATAAAAACTCTCAACAAAATGAGTATAGAAGAAACCTCAACATAATAAAAGGCCATATATGACAAGCCCACAACTAGCATCATACTCAACAGTGTAAAGCTGAATGCTTTTCCCTTTAGTTCAGGAACAAGACAAGAAGGCCCATTCTCACCACTTTTGTTCAACATGTGTAAATCTTGAGGACAGTATGCCAAGTGAAATGAGCCAGTTACAGAAAGATAAATACTGCATGATTCCATTTACAAGAGGTATCTAAAATATTCAAATTCATAGAACCAAAGGCCGGTTGCCAGGGCTTGAGGGGATGGGGACACAGGGAATTACTAACTAATGGGCATAAAGCTTCAGCCAAGCAAGATGAGTCAGCTCTAGAGATCTGCTCTACAGTGTTCTCTGTATAGGCAACAACGATACATAGATTGTACACTTAGAAATTTAAGCTGGCAGATCTCATGTTAAATCTTTCCACAGTAATTTTTTAAAGTACCTCCATTGCAGGAAAGAGCTACTGCTGGCCATCACATAAATTTGTGGGGTTTTTTCCACTTTCCTTATTTACATCCTCAAGGAAGAAATAGCATTAGCAATCTTGAAATAATTACCATAGTAATTCACCTAAAGCAGGACTGCTGTAATTTAATTTTCAGAATGAAATTACAGCATATCCAAAGGAAACTATTCAGACTTCCTTTCACATTTCAAATTTAGCAAATTCAAATCTTTCTGTCCAACAGGAAATTCCCAGTGCCCAGCAATCAACAAAGAAACAAACACACAAACAGGCACATAGGCATAAGCCCAGTGGTCGGAACTTTCCTATTTTACTGATGAAATTTGTTAAAATCCATCATTCTTACCTTCCCAAAACTCCCTTTACCAATGGCCCGTAGGATCTGAAAATGGTCAAAGTTGACTGTAAAAGAAAAAAGAGAAAAACAGGAATAAGTCAGATTTGGCAAACCTTGTTTTGGTTCTTAAATGTCCTTACCTGCACACCTACCCATGTATTTCAAACGGCTCCTGGTTTACTGGATCATGTTTGTCATGGCAGCACTCCACCACTGAATGGATACTTCTCGGCATATTCCATTTCCCCTCCCAGCACATATATTTGGCAGTCAACACCTCACCATATACCTAGACACCCACAACCATATACACCTATATGGTATATAGGAGGAGAGACATCTTTTGGGCCAGAGGGAAGGCGGGACAGAGAAAAACCTGGATGCTTGGATTATCAAATTCTTGCACCTGCTAATCCCTTTGCCAGGATGACCCTTCCCTACTTCTAGTTCCTGTCTTGTCCATCAAGCACTCTTACCTTACATACTCAGACATCAGCTCACCTGCCTCAGTATCCAAGGAGTTAATCCCACCTCCATTATGGAACCTCTGGACCCCCAAGTTTCATGACCACATCATGGTCCTTCCCTGCTTGGGTGTCTGTCTAAGCACTGATATCACGAGCCAAGAGGATGAGGATGATGATCCCACACCTTCCTCCTGGTATTGCCCTGTCTCATGCCTCCCTTTCATCACGTTTCTTGATGGGGCTCCCCATTCCTGCTATCTCTACTGCCTTGCTCCAGTATGGCTTATACCCCATCCCCATAGCACAACAGGCGAACAACGTATGGCTATGCCACTCGAGCCAATGACAACTTACTGTGCCCCTTCTACTTGGCCACTCTTCTCAAAACACCTGCATAGCTTCAATGGAAGCGCACCCTCTTGATTTTCCATTTCATGCATCAACCCTCTTGCACACACATCTTTGTCCTCCTGGCCATTAATTACTGGACTCCATCAAGCCTCCATCCTACAACCTTCCTCTCCTCACTGGCTCCAAAGGCTTCAGTCACCACCTAATGGCCCATGACTTTCCAGGCTGTGTGTACCGATTGATCCTACCACACAGAAACTCCTGAAGGCTTTGGAGCCACCTTGAACTCAATGGGTCCAAAATGGAACTTAGGAGAGGGTGTGGAGAAAAGGGAATTCTCCTCCACCATTGATGGGAATGTAAATTGATGCAGCCACTATGGAGAACAGTATGGAGGGTCCCTAAAAGACTAAAAATAGAACTACCATATGATCCACCAATCCCACTCCTGGGCATATATCCAGAAAACATGAAAACTCTAATTCAAAAAGACACATGCACCCCAATGTTCACAGCAGCACTATTCACAATAGCCAAGACATGGAAGCAACCTAAATGTCCATCGACAGATGAATGGATAAAGGAGAAGTGTTACATACATACAATGGCATACTACTCAGCCATAAAAAAGAATGAAATAATGCCATTTGCAGCAACATGGATAAACCTAGAGATTATCATACTAACTGAAGTAAGTCAGACAAAGAAAGACAACTATCATATGATATCACTTATATGTGGAATCTAACAAAATGATACAAATGAATTTATCTACAAAACAGAAACAGACTCACAGACATAGAAAAGAAACTTATGGTTATGAAAGGGGAAAGGGGAAGGCAGGAAGGATAAATTAGGAGTTTGGGATTAACAGATACGCACTACTATATATAAAACAGATAATCAACAAGGACCTACTGTATAGCACAGGGAACTATATTCAATATCTTGTAATAACCTATAATGGAAAAGAACATATATATATGTATATATATATGTATATATATATATACACACACACACACACACATATATATATATATATATATATATATATATATATATATATATACACATACATAGGTATATATACACACACATATATACAGGCTGGTGGTTGCCAAAGGGGAGGCGGGGGGGAGAGGGATGGTTTGGGAGTTTGGGATGAGCAGATGCAAACTAGTATATATAGGATGGATAAACAACAAGGTCCTACTGTATAGCACAGGGAAAAATATTCAATATCCTGTAATAAACTATAATGGAAAAGAGTATGAAAAGGAATTTAAATATATATATATTTAACTGAATCACTTTGCTGTACACCTGAAACTAACACAACATTGTAGATCAACTTTACATCAATTAAAAAATAAAAGAAAAGAAACATGGCCTAGGATGAGTGGTTCAACATTCATTCGACCTCACAAGCTCAAAGCCCGGAACTCATCGTGGACTCCTCTCTCTCCCAACCCCACAGCTAATCCTTCACTAGGTTAGGTCCATTTCACCTCTTCCCTGTCTCTCCCATCCATCCACCCTGTGGCCACCCTCTGGTCTAACCCACATCGTCTCTCGCTTGGACAACCACAGTGGTCTTCCAACCACCTCTCTCAGGAGGGGGGTCTTCTTGATCGTCCTCTGCTTACACCCCTCCAATGGCCCTTCCATTGCTTTCAGGGAAAAGAGGAAATTCCTCCCCATGGCCATGAGGCTACACCATTGTGCCCCTGCTACTTCTCCTGTTTCACCTCCTACCATGCTCCAGACACCCACTGAGCTTCAGACTTGCAAGCTTTCTTTCTGTGCTTTGAGCAGCCATTCCCCACACCTTTAATATTCTTTTCTTGGCCCCACACTTAACTTAACTTAACTCTGCTTCCTCTTCATTCTTCTGCAAGCAGAGAAGGCTGCTCTGACCCTTCAGCCTAAGTCTGCTCCCCCTATTATATACTCTCACAGCACCCTGGGACTTTGCTCCAAAAGACATTATTCTGTGTTATTTTACATGCATTTGATTAAGATCATTGATCCTCCACTAGACTCTAAGCTCCCTGAGGTCAAAGGCCATGTTTGTTTTTCTACTGTATCCCTACAGCTAGTACGGCGTTGGTACACAGTCGTATTTGACAAATAGTCATCAGCTAAAGGAATGATTGAAAGCAGATCCCCATATTCATGGTGCCAGACACACTTCCTGGTACATAATGGGTATTCGGTAAATATTTCTGAATTAGATTGAATTACGGCCAGTTTCTAGTAACTAGGAAAGACATGCTGTTTACAAAAGATGAAGTGAACTGATTAGTTTACTACATTATGGGGGCAAGGATAGGGGGAGGTGAATGAATACAAT
Organism: Leucopleurus acutus; assembly: GCF_964270905.1. Taxonomy (NCBI): domain Eukaryota; kingdom Metazoa; phylum Chordata; class Mammalia; order Artiodactyla; family Delphinidae; genus Leucopleurus; species Leucopleurus acutus. The sequence continues at coordinate 36,854,699 of NC_139146.1, forward strand.
TAGTTCCTTGTGCATTCAACTCACCACCATGGAGGATAATTATGTTGAACTGTGTCCCTGCCAAACCAACGTCAGAATCCAGTGCGCCATCTAACACCTAACGTGCTTAGAATAGAGAGACAGGGTTAACGGTTAACTTAGCAAAACCTTGACCTAGATTGGTTTCCTTTGCACATAACTTGCCAGGAAAAGAAACTGGGAAGAGAGAAAGCAGTGGGCTGGGACTGCACTTGTGATGTGACCAGCAACGAGCTAGGAAATGCACGAATCCTATCCCAAGCCCCCAAGGTCCCGGGAGGCAGGCACCACTGTTGGCATTTGACACCTGCCCTCCCCACCAACTAGCAAGAAACATCCCCACTTCCCTGAAGGCTCCATGCTCCCTGTGCTGTTATTTCCCCTGCTTGGAAAGTCATTCCTCCGACACCCTTTATTTCAGGGAAAACTCCTACCTGCCCTTTGACACACGGCTCACATGTTCTTTTCACTCACGAAGCTTTCCCCCACTTTCAACAAATCACTTTCTCCTTAGTGCAATAGCAGGACCTTCTGCAGACATCGGTACAGGGATCAGGAGACCCCAGCCTGGAGTCAAACTGCTTAGGTCCATAACCCAGCTCTGCCACAGTAACGTTGGATGAGTCACTGAGCCTCTATGTGCGTCACGTACCCCGTCTGTAAAATGGGAGCAATGGTGCCTACCTTCCAGAAGAGCATAGAATGGTGCCTGGCACACAACACATTTTCAAAAAGCATTAGCTATTTGTGTTGGGGATGGGGAGCCATCCTCCCCCTTCTCTGGGTTCTAGGAGGGATACTTCAGTGAACATCTGTGGCCGCTTGCCCCATCAAATGTTGTGGGAGCTGTCCAAGTGGTGAGCTGGAAAAGGAACTGCACTGGTGTATTTCTGCTTGTCCTGCTCTCTCTCTGGAATCTGTCTGTCTTCAGGGAGCAAGCTTTTCCTTTGCTCCCTCTTGCCAGAAGCTTTTCAGGGCCAGGCACTGTGTGGAGAGGTCTACGGGGTCCAGAGTCGTTGCTGAACAGGTGGGTGAGCCTGGCTAATTCTGGGCTTCAGAATCACGGGGCCCATTGCTGCTGCCCTCCTGGGTCCCACTCCTCAACCCCACCTAGATCCCTTCTAGGGGTAAGGCTTGGTTCTCCACTGGCCTCCTCTTTTGTCTTGTCTCATAACTGGAAGGGGTTTTAATTAATGAGCAACTTGGCAAGTGCCTAAAGCTATTACTGTTTTAATAATTAGCATTATAATATTGTAAATAATCTCACTCATCCACATCCTCTCCAGAAAGGTGTGTTCATGGGGGTGGGTGTCTAACACAACATACGAGGCAAATAGGTACTTATTTAACGTTTATTTGCTTACTGGACTAGATTGGATTTAAGTGACTGAGTGTATGGCCTGGGTTTTTCATTTATTTCGCACCCCCCTGACCTGGTGTACTGAGACTTACATAATAGTGCCTCCATGAATACACTGTGAATAAGGGAAGGGTTTACACTTGATTGATAAGCAGATTGAAATGACTTCAGTTAATGAGAGTCCCAGGCCAAAGACGGCTCCTAGAAATCGCACTGTC